>NC_041019.1:49624229-50240805 GCF_004193775.1 Glycine soja | reverse complement strand
AAATATTTTTATTGACATATTAAAATTATGTTATTTATAATCTTTTCTCCTATGATTTACACAATAAATATATTTTTTATTCCTCAACTAACATAGATATATGCTGAGAATGCAAAGAACAATAACTCAAAAAAATTGTTCTCCGATCAAAACTTTGGCATATAAGCAAACAATCTGTAGCAACACCAATGACTGATGTAATTCACGAAGATTTCTAATAAAACATATTCAGCAACTATACTAAAGTTCTATTTGGGCATGAAAAAAAAACTCATACTTATATATACACAGGACTGCTCCTGACATTTTATAGGCCCTCTCCAAAATAATAAATAAAAGACTCCTTATATATAACTATTTTAAAACCAATATTTATTCTAAAAATAAAATAGATACATAATCTCATTAAAAGTTATATTATTATTGAATAATATAGATCTGATAAATATTACATTTTTTCTTTAATCAACTATTGTGCTATTTTTTAGTATCAGCAACATATTTTCTCTATTTGTGGGATTGTTGCTTCACAGGTAAAACAAAATAGATACATTACCATAAAAAATGGTTTCAATGAGTAATCATTAATAGTAACATTAACATCAATGTTTTCCAACATATCTTTTACAATAGATAAAAATTGTTAAATCAGTCAATCTTTTTTATGATATTGACAACCTCAAGTAAGGTTTTATTAATTTTAACGTTGAAATACTTCTCTCGACTGATGATACGATGACACAGTTAGTAAAATCCTATAAGCAATTGAAATATTTAAGTTCTTAATTAAGACGAAACAAGTTTTATTTCATTTTAAATATTAAGCAGCAACAATAGTATCAAATCACGACAAGTAGCAAGTATAACAACACTTATGCATCATTTGATCAATCCAACACCAATTATCCAAGTCAAACTATATATATATATATATATATATATATATATATATATATATATATATACTCGAATAATATTATAAAGTGAATGCATAGAAAAATCTTTGAATTTCAAGCCTTAAGAGTTCAATAATCCACTCAGTAATCTATAATGTTGACATGTGGCACTAGCACCGACATCGTTCTTGACCTTCTGCGTGATTTGATCCTTTCCTTCTTGACTTGTTGGCTTAAGTTCAAAAAGGAAATCACAATCTAGAGCACAATTCAAATGTCATTGACAATGATATATAGTCACTACTTAGACTCAGTATGATATTAATAATCAGTGTATTACTCTTCCTTTTTATGTGGATTCTCCCTTCTATAGTTCTTCGCTTTCCATACCTTTTATTAGAAAAAATATTACCATTTTCACAAAGCTAGAAATTGGTGCATATTATTGAATAATTTGGTGGAACTTCAATGTTCAATTACTTGTAACCTTTAAATTTGAGATTGTAATTTGAGAACTGCCGTTAGATGCGCTATATTGAGAAGTGAAGAAGAAGCTCAAAGGGTGAGTGGTGCATGAACTTTTTTTTTTTTTACCGATTGATTAATGTGTGAATGGGTGAACCATATTAAAATGATTTTTTTAATATTACAGCAAAATAAAAATTTGGGACCCTCAAATTTATGGGTCCAATGCTAAGTGTACTTCTTAACATAGTTTAGGATCGAGTCTCTATATACATGCAAGTAAAGTAAAGGGAATCGCTAGGGGCACCCAGCAAGATTGCTGGTGCACCCATCAATTTTTTATAATTCCCAAAATACCCCTTAATGTTTCTGCGAAAGAAGGTTCTTCCGTAGTTGTAAATTACAACAGCGGAAGAACTTTCTTCTGTGAATTCTTGTGGAAGAACTTCTTCCACGAGATCGCACGGAAGAAGATTCTTCCACAGTTGTAACATTAACTGCGGAAGAAGCTTCTTCCGTGAGTTAATTTATTTTTTTTATTTTTAAATTTGTGGATTATTTTGTATTTGTCTATGTTATTTTGTATTTTGTATTTTACTATTACAAAATTTAATGCATATTTAATTCGGGTTATTATTACAAAATACAAATATTTATTTAATATATATTAAATTTTGTAATAGTAAAAAAATTTGTGATAGTAAATATTTTTTATTTTTAAAAAAAATATACGGTTAAATATTTTTTATTTAATTTGGGTTACTATTACAAAATTTAATGTATACTTAATTTGGATTACTATTACAAAATTTAATGCATTAAATATTTTTGTAATAGTAACCCAAATTAATGCATTAAATATTTTTTATTTAATTCGGGTTCCTATTATAAAATTTAATGCATTAAATATTTTTGTAATAGTAACCAGAATTAAATATGCATTAAATATTTTTTTATTTAATTCGGGTTACTATTACAAAATTTAGTGCATATTTAATTCGAGTTATTATTACAAAATAAAAAATATTTATTTAATATATATTACATTTTGTAATAGTAAAAAAAAATTGTGATAGTAAATATTTTTTATTTTTAAAAAATATACAGATTAAAAAATATATAGGTTATTAGCACAACGCTCTAACCAACTGGGATAATGAACCAATTAGATTATAAAATAAATAATGTTACTATATATATCACTACAATTTTTAATGCATATTTAATGCACATGTAAATTTAAATAATAAATTTTGTGATAATTAATTTTGATATAAATCATACGAATTATTTAATCCGTATATTTTTTTAAAAATAAAAAATATTTACTATCACAAATTTTTTACTATTACAAAATTTAATATATATTAAATAAATATTTTTTATTTTATAATAGCAATCCGAATTAAATATACATTAAATTTTGTAATAGTAACCCTAATTAAATAAAAAATATTTAATGCATTAATTCGGGTTACTATTACAAAAATATTTAGTGCATTAAATTTTGTAATAGTAATCCAAATTAAATATACATTAAATTTTGTAATAGTAACCCAAATTAAATAAAAAATATTTAATTCGTATATATTTTTTAAAATAAAAAATATTTACCATCACAATTTTTTTTTACTATTACAAAATTTAATATATATTAAATAAATATTTTTTATTTTATAATAATAACCCGAATTAAATATACATTAAATGTTGTAATAATAAAATACAAAATAACATAGGCAAATACAAAATAATCCAAAAATTTAAAAACCAAAAAAATAAATTAACTCACGGAAGAAGGTTCTTCCGCAGTTGAAAATAACAACAGCGGAAAAACCTTCTTCCATGCGATCTCGCAAAATCCACGGAAGAAGGTTCTTTTGCTGTTGTTATTTTCAACTGTGGAAGAACCTTCTTCTGTGACTTTCTGCGGAAGAAGTTCTTCCGCGAGATGGCACGAAAGAAGGTTCTTCCGTAGTTGAAAATAGCAACAACGGAAGAACCTTCTTCCATATGTAGGTATTCGTGTTTTTTAGATAAGGGCAATTTGGCCCATTCACATAATTGCTGGGTGCACCAGCAATGTTGCTGGGTGCACCTAGCAACTCCCTAAAGTAAATGCATTTTTTTTCCACTGGCTTTGTTAACCGAGCAAGGGAAAGTAAAGCAAGGTACCCATTCCTGGGGATACATATATGTGGATATTCATAAAACTCATGGATACTCACTTAACAATAAGTGTACGTATAAGTATGTGGTAAACATGGGAAGGAATTTCATCCAACAAGGCAACTGCTACGTGATGAGGGTTATTACTCGTGTTTTCCTTGCCCCATTCTTAACAACATCTTGTTAGGTTAGTTAATTTCGTTGGGTTATTTATTTGTTCCAGTTGTAACTAACTTCTGGGTAAGTACCCTTCGTGCACATGTATATATATACTTTCGCCTCCACTGAATAATGACCAAGATGCAGATTTGATCATCTAAACCAGCACTGCATTTTCTTTCTTCTGCATAATCCGATATTGCTTTATTATGGTATCAGAGCTCTTCTAACGAGGAGCTCTGCTGCGCACTCACCTCCTCTATTTTTCCCTTTGAACATTAACCACCATCATGAACGAAACAACGTTCAATAACACAGAAAGCTACTTGTATCTTCATCTAAGTGAGAACCCAACCATCACTCTCGTTTCTCCAGTCCTGGATTCGACTAATTACCATTCATGGAGCCGATCCATGATCACTGCGTTAAGCGCCAAAAACAAGGTAGAATTTGTAGATGGAAGTGCACCTGAACCACTGAAAACGAACAGAATGTATGGAGCCTGGTGTCGGTGCAATAATATGGTGGTATCCTGGATAGTTCACTCAGTTGCAACTTCTATAAGGCAAAGTATACTCTGGATGGACAAAGCTAAAGAAATTTGGCGAGACCTGAAATCAAGATATTCGCAGGGAGATCTTTTGAGGATTTCCGATCTCCAGCAAGAAGCGTCAACGATGAAGCAAGGAGCACTCTCAGTAACGGAATACTTCACTCGACTGCGTGTGATTTGGGATGAGATTGAAAATTTCAGACCCGATCCAGTCTGCACCTGCAACATTAGATGTTCTTGCTCCGCCTTCACCATCATCGCACAAAGAAAGCTTGAAGACCGAGCCATGCAGTTCTTGCGTGGCCTGAATGAACAATATACCAACATTCGATCTCACGTGCTCCTCATGGATCCCATACCCGCTATATCAAAAATATTTTCGTACGTGGCACAACAAGAACGACAACTGCTAGGTAACACTACTCCTAATCTCAACTTTGAACCTAAAGATATTTCCATTAACGCTGCAAAGACCATCTGTGATTACTGTGGACAAATCGGTCACACGAAAAGTGTTTGCTACAAGAAGCATGGTATGCCTCTTAATCACGATGGAAGGAACAAGAATACTAGCGGAAGAAAAGCATGTACCCACTGCGGTAAGACAGGCCTTACCGTCGACGTCTGTTACCGGAAACATGGGTATCCGCCGGGATACAAACCCTACAATGGAAGAACCACCGTGAACAATGTGGTGGCAGTGGATGGTAAAACCGTGGATGATCAAACTCAGCATCATGAGTCCCAGGATCTCGTACGATTCTCACCTGAGCAGTACAAGGCCCTACTTGCTTTAATCCAGCGGCCATCCTCCGGGAACACGGCTTCTGACCAGACCCAAACCAAACAGGTTGCTTCCATCTCATCATGCACCATTGATAAGCCATCAAGCCCAGGTATGCCTCTACCTTCCACAACCGAAAAACCCACCTCCTGGATATTAGATTCAGGAGCTACAGATCATGTAACCTATTCCCTGAACAATCTCCAGTCCTATGAACGCATCAACCCAGTCATAGTAAAGCTTCCTAACGGCCATCATGTTCATGCCACCCATTCGGGAATTGTACACCTCTCGACTACCATAACTTTACTCAATGTTTTATACATACCCATGTTTACCTTCAACCTTATTTCAATTTCTAAGCTTGTGTCTTCCACTAACTATGCACTAATCATCTCTTCTACTTCATGTACGCTACAGGATACGAACAATCGTATGAAGATTGGTATAGTTGAAGCGGGACACAGCCTCTACCATCTCATACCAGACCAGATAACTAACAAAGCTATATGCTCAACCGTTATTCATCCTCAATGCAATGTTATTCCCATAGACCTTTGGCATTTTCGAATGGGCCACCCATCAGCTGAAAGATTACAATGTATGAGATCCTATTATCCTCTTTTAAGAAATGGCAAGAATTTTATGTGTAACACATGCCACTATGCAAAACATAAGAAACTACCTTTTCCCTCTAGCATTTCGCATGCATCTCATGTTTTTTATTTACTTCACATGGACATATGGGGCCCGTGTTCGAAACCATCTATGCACGGTCATAGATATTTCTTAACGATTGTTGATGATCATTCGCGATTTACATGGATACATCTCATGCACACTAAGGCTGAAACCCCACACATTATCATGAATTTCATTGCATCCATTGAAACCCAATATAATAGCAAAGTCAAAATTATAAGAAGTGACAACGGGCCTGAGTTCCTCATGCATGGCTACTACGCCTCGAAAGGAATCATACATCAAACTACATGTGTAGAAACGCCTGAACAAAATGGTATCGCGGAGCGCAAACACCAGCATTTACTTAATGTCACACGCGCGCTCTTGTTTCAGGCAAATCTGCCACCTAGCTTCTGGTGTTATGCGTTATCACATGTTGCATATTTGATAAATTGCATTCCTACCCCATTTTTACATGGCATCTCACCCTATGAAAAGCTTCATGGACATTCATTGGATATATCCAATCTTCGCATTTTCGGTTGCCTGTGTTATGCTAACACACTTAAAGCAAATCGACAGAAGCTTGATCCCAGAGCACACCCATGCATCTTCATTGGTTTCAAATCACACACAAAGGGGTACCTTGTTTATAACTTGCATTCGCATGACATTATCACATCACGAAATGTTATATTTTATGAAGATCATTTCCCGCAATTCTCTGAAACCCAGCAACCAAACCTAAGTCCCAGTACACCATCCCCGGGATCCTTTTCCAGTAGCCAACTCGACTTGTCCATAGAAACCGCACCAACACAACCCACAATACAAGAACCTTCAAACAATGGCCGCCCAGTGGAACCTTTTTCCTCATATCCTAGACGTTCCACGCGAACAAAACACGCCCCAACATACTTGCAGGATTACCACCGTGACCTCTCTTCACACAATACCAGCGCTTCAACGATTGTTCGCTACCCTCTAAGCTCAGTTCTCTCATACTCACGTCTCTCACCTACACATAAACACTTCATCATGTCCATCTCGTCAACAGCAGAACCTTCCTCCTATGCCGAAGCTTCTCGCCATGACTACTGGATTAAAGCAATGCAGGCTGAGCTACAAGCTCTATAGTCGAACGACACCTGGAGACTTACTCTTCTTCCTCCTCACAAAACCGCCATTGGTTGCAGATGGATATACAAGATCAAATATCGTGCTGATGGTTCTATAGAAAGGTACAAAGCGCGTCTGGTAGCAAAAGGTTACACACAAATGGAAGGGCTCGATTATCTTGATACCTTCTCTCCGGTAGCGAAGCTGACTACTGCCCGTCTTCTTCTGGCTCTAGCTACTCTTAATCAATGCCATCTGCGACAACTAGACGTCAACAACGCCTTTCTCCACGGCGAGCTTGCTGAAGAAGTCTATATGCAGGTTCCACCGAGGTTATCAGTTGAAAATCCCCAACTAGTATGTCGTTTGCAGCGCTCACTCTACGGACTCAAACAGGCGAGTTGTCAATGGTTCACGAAATTGTCCAGCCTCTTAATATCTCATGGCTTTCAACAATCCCACTCAGACCATTCACTTTTCTTACTATTCACTGGATCCATCACTACGGTGCTCTTAGTTTATGTAGACGATATTATTCTAACTGGTAATAGCATCACTGAAATACAAGGCATAACCATGCTTCTCGATCAGACATTCAAAATCAAAGACCTCGGCAATTTGAAGTTTTTCCTCGTACTCAAAATTACACGTACTTCTGTAGGGATCCACTTGTGTCAACGAAAGTATGCTTTAGATATATTATCCGATTTGGGCATGCTTGGTTGTCGACCAAACACCACACCGATGGACTACTCCACAA
Source organism: Glycine soja (assembly GCF_004193775.1). NCBI lineage: Eukaryota > Viridiplantae > Streptophyta > Magnoliopsida > Fabales > Fabaceae > Glycine > Glycine soja. The sequence goes on along the minus strand of NC_041019.1, from coordinate 50,233,216 downwards.
AATTACAGGCTACGTCAGGCACTCCTCTATCGGTAGAGTCTTCTTCTTCCTATTGAAGGCTGATCGGGAGGCTCATATATCTTACCTGACATCGCATACGCCGTTCAGCAGCTCAGTCAGTATATGTCTAGCCCCACAAATGCTCACCTTCAAGCTGCCTATCGGGTGTTTCGATACCTCAAGGGTACACCAGGCTCGGGTCTTTTCTTTCCCGCTACAGGAACCCCTCAGCTTCGAGCCTTCAGTGACTCGGACTGGGCAGGGTGCCAAGACTCCAGGAAATCCACCACTGGCTTCTTAGTGTACTTTGGTTCTTCTCTCATTTCTTGGCAATCTAAAAAGCAATCCACTGTTTCGCGCAGCTCTTCCGAGGCTAAGTACTGAGCCCTAGCTTCAACGACTTGTGAACTGCAATGGTTAACGTATCTTCTTCAAGATTTTCGTGTCACATTCATCAAACCAGCTACCCTATATTGTGATAATCAGTCAGCAATTCAGATTGCCACCAATCTCGTATTTCACGAGCGCACCAAACATATAGAGATAGACTACCATATCGTTCGTCACAAAGTCAACTTAGGTCTCATCAAGCTCCTTCCGATCTCATCTTCACTACAACTCGCGGACATCTTCACCAAAGCTTTGTCTCCTACTGTTTTTCAAAATCTTTGTAACACATCATTCCCAGCTTGAGGGGGGGGATCTTAACAGCATCTTGTTAGGTTAGTTAATTTCGTTGGGTTAGTTATTTGTTCCAGTTGTAACTAACTTCTGGGTAAGTACCTTTCGTGCACATGTATATATATACTTTCGCCTCCACTGAATAATGATCAAGATGCAGATTTGATCATCTAAACCAGCACTGCATTTTCTTTCTTCTGCATAATCCGATATTGCTTTATTACCCATTGTCATCCATAGTCCTATTACATCTCATAATGCAAGAACCAGCTTGCTTACATCGAAGAAGATTCATTCTAAAGAACATAAGATTGCTTTCTAAACAGATTACTCAACAACTATCTCATCATCTAAGAAGGTTTTTTCTAAGTAAGAAAGAACATGCGAAAGAAAACAAACTCAGAAACCATTTATAAAAATCACAAACCACATCTAGAAAGTTGTTTCACCTTGTGGTTGTTTGAGCTTAACGAGAATTCTTAAGTTTGAATCCTGAAATACAGTTACCCTAAACACTATAAGAGAGAGTTCTGTTGCTTACAGGTGTCCTATATATCCGATTCAAGCAAAATTGAATTTAGTGAGAGACATTTGTTGACTATAAAAAAAATGCTTCAGTTTGACTTTCTCTTGAACCATTTTTCAGTTCCATTCAATTGTCTCCTGAACCAAACAATCTGCATCCCTAATTGTGACATTTTCTAGCATTCTTCTAGACATTTTCAACACATAATATTATAATCTATAAAAAAAAAATATAAGATTACTATGGGGAATCAATCTCGGCCGGAAGACATGAGTGTTTGACTCGCTAATGCTTGCACGCTGCACCTATCCGTTATCCCCCCCCCCCCCCCCCCCCCCTGCCATGTAAAATATGTTGTTGATGGGGGAAAAATTATATAATAACTTTTTGAAATAAAACCCTAACGCTTACCTTCCAGTTTACTTAGTTACAATTTTACAAATTTTATAATAATACAAATTTAATTTAAGACTTAATATATTTCATTACAAATCTGATTAGGACCAATTTGTGAGTTTTTTTTTTAAAGGCCAAAAGAAATATATCAATAAAGCAGCCGGAGTTTTAGCACAAGTTGTGCTGAAACCATGACACGAGGGACCAATTTGTGAGTTAATAGTTGCAAGTTACTGTGAGTTTTTTTTTTTTTTGCTCCAGCATAAACGTCGTTTATAACTTATTAGATTAATCTCTAATTTTTTAATTGTAAAATGATAATCATTAAATGCAACAATTATAATTAAAAACCGTTACAACTTACAATGAATAAAGTATTATCTTACGTTACAAAATAAAATAAAAAATATTTTATTGTGTTTTAGACTGAATTGTCTAATTAATTGAGCATTTGAAAAAATAATATAAATATTTCACATAATAACTAACTTCACTTCATAAAAAAAGGCTAAATCATTAGAAAAATATTCATATAAAAACAGTATTTAAATAACATAAAAGAAAGTATATATAGCAACCCGTGCTCATACACGACCACGGGCACCATACTAGTTACTAAAAGAACATGGAACTTATCCATTAAAGTCTAGCTTGGTCTGAGCCACTTTACTTTTATAATTTGAATAAATTGCAGCATTTCTTTTGGTAAGTAATTGTTGCTGGTTATACTAATATCTTATCTTATAGAAGTCGAATGAGACTCAACGCAGACTATGAGAGATTGAGAGCCTTGCAGGGTGGTACAGTATTGAGCACCAATTAGAGAAAAATATCAAGTAACCAGTACAAGTCACATCCTTCACTTACTGCAGATAGTATAGCTAGTCTTTCCCATTTTTTCCAGTGATCCCTTCCTGCTTGTAAAACCTTTTAATCTGTGGTGGGATGTTGTTGGGGTATCTTAATATTTAATATATTATTATAATTATTACACCGACATTTTGCATTTATTGTAGAAATAGTTATCATAAGTTTGAAACCAATTTCCATACAGTATTATACTCTGATTTAAATATTTTTTTAACCAGGAGAAGGAAGATCAATTTATTAGGTTATTTTGTTTATTGTACCTTCACCACTATATATAAAGCTTATATTTGTTTCTTTCAATGATGACAATATAGTAGTTGACTGGTCTTCAATGTTCCCAACAGAATGCTGAATCGTGCATTTAAATTATTGGAGTTCAAATCCTGTAATTCAACCTAAATGATTTGAACTAGGATAAAAAAATGCGTCACTGATTCATTGCATTGCAAAATCTGAAGAAGAAATGGTTAGTTTCACAGTTTTGATCATTTTTTTTTTACCAAACACAGTTTTGATTTTAATTGTTATATTTTAGAAGTTCAAATATATTAAATCTCTACAATTTCATACTAAGAATTATTTCTTTATGTGGGGATCAAGACTAAAATTTTACATATAATAAGAGGGACTAATTAATTCCTAATAATTTAAAAATTATAAAAGCTTAAAATTAAACTTTTAAGATATAGTTATTAAAAGCAGGATAATAATAAAAAAATAGATAGAAAGTTAAGAGATTATTTAAATGCAATAGATATATGGCTAAGCTTATGAAAAGTACAAATGTGCTGTAATCTAAGTTTAGTTAGATATATCTTTAAATGATTCTTTTTGGTAGAATTTGCAAGGAGCTCGAGTGATCATGTGGATCAAATGGAAATTAGGCGCTTTTATAATGATTTTTAATATAAAAAAAAGTGCACTTCCCTTATTATTGTTGTTATATAATGAAAAGTTATTTAAGATTTTTATTTCACATTTAACTTATTTTTCTCTACAGAATTGTCTCATTTGATGATAAAATAATACATACCGTCACGACTCTATTTTTAAGTTGAGAATCAAACTTTAGTCTTTTATTAAGAAATATAAATGCTAAATTAGTTGTACCAAAAACTTTTGATTTGTATGTTATTATGTTACTTATATTTTAATTTAACCTAGTTAATATATACTTTGTATAAAAATAAAACCATGTGTTTATGCTCCCTTCTTTATTTAGTTTTTTAAAAGTCTTTTAATCACCGTATTGAGTATATGATTGTATTTTATAATACAAATAAAGAATGTAATTTAAATATTAATTTGGTTGACTTCTTCGATTAGAAAACAGTGTTTTTAAAAATTGATTTTTTCTTTCTTTCAATAAGCCATCTTATTTTATTGATTTGACATGCGTATGTTTAACAAAGTGATGTATATTTTTAGCTTAAAAAATACCGACACACACATCTTGTGTAAAAGAGGAGAAAAATAACTTTCACATATTCAATTTTGATAATACATCACATCCAACCCTTTTTTGGGTGACCAATAGATTATCTTCGTATACTTTAATATTTGAATATTAATGATAATATGACAACTCCCTTACCAAGTGATAAGTGCATAATTATCTATAAATCATTATTTATCTATTAGTTATTATAAGGAATTATTTGTAATGATTGTTATATTATAATATATAACTCTTACAAATAACAATCTGAAATTCTTATCCTACTTTATAAATATCAAATTTTTTGTTTTATTTTTTTTATTTCATTCTAAACTCATTCACGTACTTATCTAACATCAAAGTCATTTATTTTGCATGTTTTTTCTCATATTATCCTAACAAAGGGTATATATATATGAAAAAAAAATGAAAAGTAAATAAAATAGAACGAAGAGAAGGTTTGTACCATGTGTTATACAATGAGAAATGCAAATTAAACAACTGATTAATAAAGTTATTTTAGTAACTTTTTAGTAGTTTTTATTAAGTATTTTTAAAAGGTCAACTTGTCACTTTTTATATTTTATTTTATTTTTATGCTCAGTATATTTATTCAATCTCCTAATTACTTATTTTAAAATAAATCATAATTTTATTATTTTTCTGTTATTTTATATTTTTAAACTATTTTAACAACTAATATTATTGAACATTAATAATTTAACAAAATAATTTTTCGGCTAATCATTATTTTTTTGTGATTTTAAAATAAATTACATCATTATATATTATGTGTAGTTGAATCATCATGAAACATGATGTGAATTATATAGTCAGATTAGTCAATTAAATTTGTTTTTTTTTTATATATAATTCAAACCTAAGGATCACTTTATCTTTAATCTTTCTAATTCAATCTCTAATTTTCTGAGTTTGGATGAACGTTCAAGCCACCATTTAAATTGGAATCAGAAGCAGGTACAAGAAGCCTCATAATTTGCTCGATCCCAGAAGTGAAGGCTCGATCTTTAATCACCCATTTTAAACCTGAAATGAAAAATTCAATTTGTTGAATTTTCTGGCGTAAACAGAACCCAATATACTACAAACAACAAATTCATTTTTTTTTTTTAAACTTTGTAGTGTAATTCTGAACCGGCGAAATGCAGCACCCCAAACTGAAATCTTTGTCCTTGATTTGTGAATGAAGCGAGGATTCCAAACGCTCGTGACTGCGAATAAACATTAACGAGTTGGTGAATAGTAATCGGGAATAACGGAGAAGAGTTAGAATGATAACATAAAAATTGATTCCAAGGTGCGGGTTAAGGTTTACTCACTGATAGAATACGGGAGACCGTAGGGGTATTGGTATTGGTTTTAAGTTTCATCAAAAGTCACCGTGTGAATAAAATTTAAACTAAATCAAATTAATATTTTATGATTTGATTTTTGCGGTTTTTTTTAAATATTATTTTATTAAAGTTTATATTTTTTTTATCTTTTAAATTAAATTATATTAAAAAAATATTAATAAAAATCTATCAAATTTATTAATATGTTAAATCTTCTATAATAAAAAATCTTAATTTAAAATTTTCATATTTAAATTAAATGTATCTTAAAAAGTGATTTGAAAAATAAGTAATATACATTATATAAATTTTATATATATAATATTATAAAATATTATCAAATCAAGTGATATAAATATAAAACATATAATATTAAAATAATATAAGTATTGTGCTTTGATTTAATTTTAAAAATACATACCATAAATCAAATCAAACAGATTTATTTAAGAAAAAATCATCCACAAATCTATAAAAAAAAATTGATCTAGTTTGATTTTTTTTTTAGTGATTTTTAGTTTTTATTATGGATTGGTTTGGATTTAAACATACTTAGCTTACATACATGCACTCACGAAGCCTAAGTCCATATTGACCATATCGCTGCCAGCACATGTGTGCATGCCTCATGTACTTCCTTCCACCAGGATGAGGAAACCGGATAATACCTTTACCCATAGTGATTCCTACTCATGAACAAAGCACCACATGCATCCATTTGACCACTAGGGCTTCATTAAATATTTCAAGATCCACCCACACTCCTTTGGCAAGCAAATCTTTTGCCAGCTTTCCCAACACATTTTCTTTTCCCCCCATTAAGAACCTCCTTTGTAAATTGATGATCTCTTTCGTAACCCCTTTGGGCGCTCTGTGAAGAGAGAAGAAGAACAAGGGTAAAGATGATAACACAGATTTTAATAAATATATATCCTCCCGCCATAAGATAGAAATTTCTGTTCCCATGAGGCTAGCTAGTTTGAGATCTTGTCCACAACTGGCTTCCATGTTGTTACCCTTTTAAAGTTAGCCCCCCATAGGCATTCCTAGGTACACAAAGGGAATATTCATCACCTGATAATTCAAAATAGAGGCATACCTCTATAGCTCGTCCTCCATAACTCCAGACCCGCCAGTTTGCTTTTGTGGAAATTCACCTTAAGTCCTGCCACCAATTCAAAGCTTCTTAGTAACCCTTTCCAAGTGAGAGCATTCCTAACATTAGATTGCCCAAAAAATAGGACATATAAGTTGAGTGAGTTAGCTAGAAATCTATTAGTTTGTTAGTTAATTAGTTATATGTTAGTTAGTTTAGTAGTATATAAAGTGTAGACTATTTAATTTCCATCTTTTTCTTCAATAAGTGACCGAGTATAGTTATTTAACATCAAATGAACATTTTCAGCAGAAAAATATTCTACACTTTATTGAAGAAACGTGAATAAACCTTAACTGAACTGCACCAAACTATTAATAATCCAACTAACAAAACTACACTAAACTGTTTTTTTTAAAGCATTTCACTACTTCTATACACCAATGTAAAAATCTAATTCAGTGAACCACTGAACCTTAACCTTTTTGCTAAGATTAGAGAAAGTTGTCAAGGTAGGTGTCTCCTCTTGGTGCGTATAATATTACGATGAGTGTTATTGAATTTATAACTCCTCTTGTTTACAACCGCTTATGGTCTTCCTTATTCATTAAGTAGTTTTTTAATACTATTTTTATGTTTGTAATATATATTCCACTAAAAAGCCACCCTCTGCACCGTCTGGGAATGAAATAGAGTACAAAAGTTCATCTTTTTCTTTGTTTGCTTCTGCTGTGCCTGAGTATTTTTATGTCTCACTGGTATAAGTCTGGTTCAATTTTTTTAATATAGAACTGGTTCACTAAACCTATAATAGTTCGGTTGGGTTTTTAATACAAGACTCGCTGAACCTATAAATATTTCGGTTTAATTCTCTCCTGATCCAAACTATGAGCTGCCCTAGTTTTGACGTTTTCTAACTTTCTTCAAGACACTTTTTTATTTGATTGAAAATGTTGGTTATTAATTAATTTGTTAATTTTTTTTATCAACAGAGGATTTCAGGCTACCATCTCGATCTTCTCCCTCATTTCTGTTTTTGCCACTTTCTTCAAAACATGTTCAACACACAATATAATAATCTAAAAAAACTACAAGTATTTTGGGTGGAATCAGTGTATGAAGGTAACGAAAGCGAGACATGAGTGTTTGACTCGCTAATGTTTGCACGTTGCCCCTATATCCCTCACTACCATGTTAAATTATGTTGTTGATGGGGAAAAAATTATTATAAGTTTCAATTTCACGGTACCTATATTTTCCATTACAATACGCGAAGTTTGAATAGCAAAAATCCATCTATATAATCCTCCAATAGTATGGTAGTGTTGTAGAACATTCATACAACCATGGCTTCCAATTCCTTCATGCTCGTCTTCCTTTGCGTCCTTGTTACCTTGTTCAACTTTGCAACCACTACTAAAGCACAGAACGTGGACCAGGTTTATTTTGTTTCCCAAAGTTGCAGTGCAAACAAAACCACTGCCAACAGCGCCTACGAAAAGAACCTTAAGACCCTTCTCTCTTCCTTATCTTCCAACGCCACTGCAACCTTATTCTACAACAACACAGTCCTCGGCAGCACAAACACTACCTCTGACACAGTGTACGGTCTATTCATGTGCAGGGGTGATATACCCCTTCGCCTCTGCAAAGAATGCGTGGCGAACGCAACCGAGAAACTATCTTCAGACCAAAGCTGTTCTCTTTCGAAACAGGCTGTGATGTGGTACGCTGAATGCATAGTTCGGTATTCCAACGTCGGCTTCTTCTCCACCGTGGCCACATCTCCCGGATATTCTTTGTATAACCCGAACGACATCACCGACAACTCAACAAACAGTTTCATGAACTTCTTGTCCAACACCATGAACCAAACTGCAGAAGCCGCAGCCAATTCTGCTAAAAGGTTCTCAACAAAGGAAGCAAACTTGTCTCAGTCTCAGACCCTTTACTGTCTGGCTCAGTGCACAGAAGACTTGTCACCCCAAAACTGCACAACCTGTCTTGCGCAAGCAATACGTGAGCTTCCAATATGTTGTTATGCAAAACAAGGAGGAAGAGTAGGGTTTCCCAGTTGCAACGTTTGGTATGAACTGTACCCTTTCTACGGCCTCATCACGGATCAGACTCCAAGTCCAACCAGTACTCCTCTTCCTCCTCCTCCATCATCATCATCATCAGGTTTTTCCTGTTATGATCAAATAGTATTTATTTTATTTTTCTTTATTTTTTTATCATATCATTTATTACATTTTTTTACCTATATATACACCCAAAAAAATGGGGTGTATGTTCAACATTTTCCTATATACAACTATTAAGATTTTTCCAAAAATTTACGAGGATGATTCGAGTGCTTTATTTAATTTTTTATTTTGCACAACTGGAAAAAGATTGAGTACAGATTAAAATTAGAAATAAAAATGAATAGGAAATATATTACTATTATTATTATTATTATTGAACATGACATAGATTATATGTTTTATGGAAAAATAAAATACAATAGAAAATATTTCCTTTATTAAAAAGAAACTAGCATTTTAGTATTTTTATTTTTTGTTGGAAAAAAAAAATTAGAAGAGAAGATGGATGATGTTCCAGTCCAAGCCAGCTTCCACACATATTTACCTTATGACAAGAAAACAAGTAGGGGTTTGAACCTCCTACCTGTCAAATGCGAGAGCCTATCTCTTCCAACTAGGTACAAATAAATATTTACTTTATATAATCAAGTTTATTAAAAAAATTAAATATAAAATTATATTATAATTCATTTAATTTAATTTGCAATAGATAAATACTTTTGAACATAAAAATTTAGATTTATGATCAAATATTTATATTGTGATATACATGGTTATTTTTAACCATTGATACTTTCTTTTAAAAATTATTTAAACTTAAATTTAGAAATAAACATAAAAATAATAGATTGAAAGAGACAAGATGTTACGAAAAAGTCTAAAACTGATATTGTTGAGAGAAACTCATAAAAACACTTTCATTGACTAATACTCTATTTTTTTTAAAAAAAAAAACTTTAAAATACTCTCATTTAATATAGTTATTCAAATTTTACATAGAGGATATTTATTTTATTATATAAAAATAAATAAAACATATGGAACATTTTAAATTGAAGAACAAATATAAAAGTATACAAATAATTAATTAAGATATTTTATTCCTATATTTAATAATTTGATAAGTATGTTAAAATTTTAAAATGTAACTGAATTTAGGCTACTTTAATTTGGCCTTCGTACACAACTACTATGCTATTCTAAGTGTTACCATATTTTATTAGGTACTTTTGAATCAAATGTGTCAACATTTTTAATGGTGGCTTTTGCTACTTCTAGATTTTGGTGTATTTGGATTGTGTAGCTTTTGTGCTACAAGATCATTCATTTGTATAAAATTTTCTGTCATTATTTTTTTTTGCACGCCTTATGCTTTAAATCGTGATCATTTTTCACCAATAATATTTTGAAATTAAAGAAAAATGAGTCATTTCTCTTCTAGTTATCAATTCATGACCTAATGCCACTTTTTTTTTTAATTTTTTAATGTAGGGAAAGGTCAACCACGGAATATTATTTTGATCCTTACCTCCAGCATTACTCTACCAGGGATACTTTTCACCTTTTACTATTATTTCATACGCAGAAAAGCAAAAAAGAATAACAAAACTATTCTTAGGAAAAATTGTAAGTATGGTAAAAACAAAGAGGCAAATTTAATACTAACTTTTGTATTAGAAAACATAAAAAGTTTACAAACTTAATTTAACAATTGAAGTATTTTTGTTTAGTTGGGCATGAAACTTCCACCATAGAGTCATTGCAATTCAACTTAGCAATAATTGAAATAGCAACAAACAACTTTTCACACGAGAACAAGATTGGTAAAGGTGGATTTGGAGAAGTTTATAAGGTAGAAGAAAAGATGTTAAGCTTAATTTCTTATATGTTCCTATTTTGTGTCAAAATAATAATCATCAACATTTTTAGGGCATTCTTATTGACGGAAGACCTATAGCTATAAAGAGACTCTCAAGAAATTCTAAGCAAGGTGTAGAAGAGTTCAAAAATGAAGTTCTATTAATAGCCAAGCTTCAACATAGAAATCTAGTGACATTCATAGGATTTTCTCTTGACGAACAAGAGAAAATACTAATCTATGAATACGTGCCAAACAAGAGTCTAGACTTCTTCTTATTTGGTTTGATGTTTACTTACCTCTCTTTATTAGTTTTTTGAAGTTTAACATTCATGCATTATGCATTTAAGATATTTAATGTATTATATCTTAAACCAATTAAGTGATTGATTACAAAACATATGCATTGATTTATTTTCTCATGTAATGAATATTTTTTGTAGATACTAAATTGGGAAATGTTTTGAGCTGGTCTAAGCGTTACAAAATCATAAGAGGAATTGCTCAAGGAATTCAATATTTACACGAGCATTCTCGACTTAAAGTTATACATCGTGATCTTAAACCCAGTAATGTACTGTTAGATGAAAATATGAATCCAAAAATTTCAGATTTTGGTCTTGCTAGAATTGTTGAAATAGATAAAGAGAAAGGTAGTACAAAAAGAATAATTGGAACATAGTAAGTTTTAAGTACTTATTCCTACACTTCTCATCCTTAACATCATATGTTTAAGCTTATTTATTATTTCCCCTGATTTTGCAGTGGCTATATGTCTCCAGAGTATTGTATGTTTGGACATTTTTCTGAGAAATCAGATGTTTACAGTTTTGGAGTTATGGTTCTTGAGATTATTAGTGGGAGAAAAAACATAGATTCATATGAATCACACCAAGTAAATGATGGTCTTCGAAATTTTGTGAGTGCAATAATCTTGCAGTATTTTCATTTTATTATTACTGATCATGCTTAACGTCCAATGAAATCAATCCAAAAGTAAGAAAGTATAATGATTTGGCCAAGCTGACAAATTGTTACAGGTTTGGAGACATTGGATGGATGAAACACCATTGAACATATTGGACCCAAAATTAAAAGAAAATTATTCTAACATTGAAGTCATCAGATGCATTCAAATTGGCTTATTATGTATTCAGGATTACTCGGATGATAGACCTACAATGATGACAATTGCTTCATATCTTAGTAGTCACTCAGTTGAATTGCCTTCCCCACAAGAACCAAAATTTTTCTTGTACCATAGAATAGATCCAATTGCTGCACATGCAAGTTCCAGGCAATTGGCCAATAATTCCCTACCATCCTCTATCAATGAAATATCTATAAGTAAATTCTATCCTCGATAAATTTAACTCTGTATATCATTATCTAGTCATTATAATGTTTATAATGTGTTATAAAGTCTTATTTAGCACTTAATTATGTCATCATAGTGGTCAAATTGTGAAGTATGGTCAATTCTGGCATTCAGGGGATAACATTGTGCCTTTAGTAATATGGCTTCAATTCATATATTAGAACTTTATATATACGTTGATCTACGACCTCTCTTATCCTAAGGTTATGTTATCTTGTTTAAGCAATAAATTTCATTTTGCTCAGAAAAAAGAAAGTACAAATATAAATTACCCATAAAAAAAATGCCAAAGGGTTTTGGGTCCGAATTACAACTGCAAATGTCGGCAATTTCCCGTAACATTCAAATTGCGACCAAATTGGAGCCACTTGTTTTGACATTTTCTAACTTTTTTTTTTTGTTGGGTAGATTCTTCTAACTTTCCTTTGAGATTACTTCCACACGTACGTAATATAATTAATAATCTAATGAAAATTATAAGAATTTTCAGTAGAATGAATATGGGGCAAGACCATATTAATGAGCGAGACACGAGTACCCTGCCTTGACTTGCTTTGCCCTATTCCTCACTGCCATGTTAAATAAACTCCACCCTATATTTTGTTTTCCATTATAACACAAAAGGAAATTCCGGACATGCATAACCATCATGATATGATAATGTTAATGTGGAGCATTAACAGAATAACCATGCCTTGGAAATCCTTCAAGCTTATCTTTCTTTGTATCTTTGTTTGCTTCTTCTTCAATTTTGCAACTACTACTAAAGCACAGGACGCCGACCCTCTTATTATTGGCCAAATTTGCAGCGCAAACAGAACCACTGCCAACAGCGCTTATGAAAAGAACCTCAACACCCTCCTGTCTTCCTTATCTTCCAACGCCAACGCAACCTTATTCTACAACAACACAGTCCTCGGCAGCACAAACTCCTCCGACACCGTGTACGGTCTGTTCATGTGCAGGGGTGATGTACCCTCTCAGCTCTGCGCACGCTGCGTGGTAAACGCAACCGAGAGATTATCTTCAGACCCAGAGTGTTCCCTGTCCATAAAGGGTGTGATTTGGTACGACGAGTGCATGGTTCGGTATTCCAACGTCACTTTCTTCTCCACCGTGGACACAAGACCCTCTTACTATATGTGGAACCTGGCAAATATCTCCTCCAACCCAGAAAACTTCAATAATTTGTTGGCCAGCACCTTTAGGAAAACTGCAGAAGAAGCAGCAAATTCTGGTAATAGGTACTCCACAAAGCAAGCAAACTTATCAGAATTTCAGACCCTTTACTGTCTGGCTCAGTGCACACAAGATCTTTCACCCCAACACTGCAGAGACTGTCTTGATTCAGCAGAGTCCAAAATCCAAATATGCTGCGATGGAAAGCAAGGAGGAAGAGTTTTCTTTCCGAGTTGTAACATTAGGTATCAACTGTACCCTTTCTACCGCAACCTCACGTATGAGGCATCAGAAGCACTGGTTCCTGAAACGAAATATCCAGAAAGAGACTCAGAATATTCAGAAGATCCTGGCTATATTTACCACAACTGCTCAACAAACCAAAACGTGAATGATACTGCTTTCCAATCAGACCGCAAGACCCTCTTCTCTGACTTGTCTTCCAACGCCACCAGTGGCGACAGATACTCGGTAAAAGCCGGAACACTGCGAGGCCTTTTCCGGTGTCGCGGCGACCTTTCTCGTTACCTTTGTGGACAATGCGTCCAAAACGCGACGGAGAAAATCCTCTCCGAGTGTGGTTGGGCTACGGACGTTACAATTTGGTACAATCACTGCTGGCTTCGCTATTCGAATCGGTCCTTCACCATGGAAACAAGTCCTAGCTATCAGAAATGGAATGCCAGCAACACCAATTCGGTGCCATTCTCTGAAGCCTTGACATTCATATCCACTAGATTATCTGTTGTTGCTAGCGAAACAGGGGACACTAGTAACAAATATCAAACCGTACCATTGAAATTGAATGATCGTCAATGGCTGTATATTCTTGCTCAATGCACCTTGGATATATCTAACGAAGATTGCAGCGCGTGCCTAAATGATATGATTGGAGTAATTCCATGGGCTCGTTTGGGAAGCGTAGGTGGACGAATGTTGTATCCTAGCTGTATTCTCCGCTTTGAATTGTTCCAGTTTTACAACCTCTCGCCTACGACACCAACTAATACTTCACCTTCAGGTTTTCATATTTTTAAGTATATGCATCCATTTAAAATCTGTATATATATTTTGCATGCCAACTTAAATATGCATATGTTTAAAGAGAAAATAGGTTACATATTTACTATAATATTACACACTCAATCACAACTTATTATAAATAATAAATTTATTAACTTTTATGATATCATATCAATGATAATTGTTCACATGTTAGGTGATTATTGGAAAACATGACTATAAGTGACATGATTGTCCTACACCATATAAAGATTTCTCCCATGTTACATATGATCAAGTAAACATGGTAGGCTGAGTTGGACTATATTCGGTATGTTATTTTGAGTAGTTGTTAGTAATTTTTAAAACACTATTCAATAAACAAATATTTCCAGTAGTTGTTAGTAATTTTTAAAACACTACTTTAGTTATTAACTCATTTCAATTAGTTTTTAACATTTTTTAAACACTAATTTCTAAATTTTAATTTTTTATATTTTATTTATTTTTCTATCCTTAAAATATTTATTAAAATTTTATTATATTTTTAAATAAAACATGAATTTATTATTTAGTTTATTATTTTCACTCATTCCTCTTATACCATTTTTTTATATTGCACTATTTTATTTTAATCATTGTACTTTTTATAATATTTAGTTTATTATTTTAACATTATACTTTATGAAATTAATGATGATAAATATTAGATTTATTTTAATTTAAATTTTTAATATTTTATATAAAATTTAGTTTATTATTTTCACTCATTTCTCTTATACATTTTTTAGATTGCACTATTTTATTTTAACCATTGTATTTTTTATAATATTTAATTTATTATATTAACATTATACTTCATTAATTGATGATGATAAAAATTAAATTTATATTATATGAATTATTTTAACTATTAAGCTAATTAAGATAATAAAGTTATCTTGTAGTGTTTTTTTACTTTATATTATTTTCAACTTGATTAAATGTATTTTAATATAAAACATAAGATTAATGGTAAAATATATAATAATATAAAAAATGTTATGATTGAAACTAAAAGTATAAGAAAAATAATTTATCTATAAATAAAAATTCCAATATTTTAAAATTAATTAAAATAATTAAATTATAATACATCAAAATATATTTTTGTATATAAAATAAAATTAAAATTTATATAAAATTATCATATAAATATGTGTATTATTTTTTGTCATTTACATTATTCAATTAATTTAAAAGATAATTTTATCGAATAATTATAATCTAATAAACTAGCTTTATTGTTTCTAGGTACTTGCTTCCTATGTTAAATACCAACTAGTTTTTCAACTTTCTTTTCAATTAATTTTAGAGATCAAACATAGTCTTGAAGTAGCATTGTTGAAAAAGGTTAGTTTCCAGGTTCTATCTTCTTATATTTTATTTCATTTTTATTCTTCATATATTTATTAAATTTGTTAATTACCTTTTTTTAAATAAAATACAATTTTGTTTTTTTTTATTTTTATTTTTTTCACTCATTCCTCATACACTTTTTTTATATTACACTATTTATTTTAAGCATTGTATTATTGATAATATTTATTATTTGAATATTATACTTCACCAAATATGCCCATTTGTGTCTTTTTACTGATTTTTTAGCTTACATATATATATATATATATATATATATATATATATTATATATATATATATATATATATATATATATTATCAAATATAGTCTTATGATTCGATAAGTTAATTTTTTAACTATCAAGTTTTAGCTTTTAGCTATCACTTAATCTTTTAGCTTTTAATTATCTTTTCAGTTGGTTTTGTAACAAAATCAAAGAATTTTTTATTAGATGCTTTTATTTTTTTTAAAATAAAATTATAAATTAATCAAAAGAATTATAAATTTAGTTAGTTTTGTCTAACATGGTGAAATAATTTTTCTATCAGATACTTTTATTTCTGTTAAAATAAAATTATAAATTAATCAAAAGAATTATAAATTAACTGAAATGAAACATACTTTTTATTTAGTCTTGCAAGGATCCATGTATTGTACTTAAGATAATTAGATATTCATGGATATTTTTTATATATGAAAAATAGTACATTTAATATGCATAGCAAGTTTGTTTCAAGTTGTCTACAAAAATTAGACGTGTAGAAAACTGGTCAATAGTTAAACCAGTGATAAACTTGTGGCTTTTCAATTCAAATAACTTTTTTTATTTTATTTTGATACGAAAGTATTATTATTTTCTTTGGACTCTAATATGTAGATTGTATTAATAGTATTCACACCCAACGTCCTAAGGGAACTGTCTAAGAGATATTTGATTTTTCATAAACTAAAATTGCATAAATGAAAATTAATTAATTTAATTGGATTTTAATAGATTTAATGGTGGTAGTAGTGTGTGTGGTTAATGGAGGGGATACAACTTTGCTTATAGGAATGAGATAGTCTCCTGAGAGGGATGGATAGTATGCTAAATGGACTTTTCTAATAGGTATTTTTGGAATTAAAAATATAAGATTTAAATATATTTTTATTCCTAAATTTTTTTTGGATTTTTTTTGTCAATGATAAATTTTTTGTTGACTTTTTTGTCCTTGAAAAAAAATATTTTGCATTTTATCCATGTCATTATATTGGCTTTGTTAACCTAACATGTCACCTTCAAATGGTAAACATTTTGACCATTATTTTGTTTTTTTGAGAAAAAAAGTCAAGAAAAAAAATACTAGAGACCAAATGAAAAATTAAAAAAATGGAGACCAAAAATATATTTAAGAAAATAAAAAGAAATGGTGTATTTAAAAAATAGGTGGTGCAAAAAACAAATCCCTAAAATATTGATGTTTGGCCTTCTTTGAGGACTACTCTATATGTGATAACGTTTTTATAAGGGTATATTGTTATCATATGTGATAACATTTTATTGTTGGCTTTTAAGTTTTAGTGTACTTAGGTCATGTAGCATTTGTGCTATAGAATTATTGATTTGTATCAAAATTTCAAGGTTTAATTTTGGGCACACATTGTGCTTCAAATCAAAGTCATTTTTTCACCGATAATATTTTTGTTTTAATAAAAAATGCTTCTTTTCTTGTTATGAGTTCACCTTGACCTAATGACATGTGTTTTTTTTGATGCAGGAAATAACTCACGAACTATTATCATTATCCTTATCCCCACCTTCATTGTATTGGGAATACTTTCTACCCTTTGTTTCTATCTGATAACAAGAAAGGCGAGAAAGAATAATAAGATTATTCTCAGAGAAAATTGTAAGTATATTAGAAAAAGAACGAAATTTTAATACTAACTTTTAAATTATAAATCTTAAAAAAGTTTACAAACTTATTGTAATGATTGAAATATTTTATTTAGTTGGACAGGAAAGTTCAACTATTGAGTCATTACAATTCAATTTTGCAACAATCGAAGCTGCAACAAACAACTTTTCACACGAGAACAAGATTGGTAGAGGTGGATTTGGAGAAGTTTATAAGGTAGAAGAAAACATGTTAAATCTTCTTTCTTATATGCTCCTATTTTTAACACAAATTATTGTCTAAATTTTTAGGGAATTCTTATTGATGGAAGACCTATAGCTGTAAAGAGACTCTCAAGAAATTCTAAGCAAGGTGTTGAGGAGTTCAAAAATGAAGTTCTATTGATAGCCAAGCTTCAACATAGAAATCTAGTAGCCTTCATAGGATTTTGTCTTGATGAGCAAGAGAAGATACTTATTTATGAATATGTTCCAAACAAAAGTCTTGATTACTTCTTATTTGGTTCGATTCCGTTGACTTCTCTTTAAGTAGTATTTTAAAGTCTAGTATTCATGCATTATGTTTTAATGATATTATATCTTAAACCAATTCAAGTGATTGATTACAAAACATGCATCGCTTAATTTTCTCACATAATGAATATTTGTTACAGATACTAAACTAGAAAAGGTTTTGAGTTGGTCTGATCGTCACAAAATCATAGGAGGAATTGCTCGAGGAATTTTATATTTACATGAACATTCTAGACTTAAAGTTATACATCGTGATCTTAAACCTAGCAATGTATTGTTGGACGAAAATATGAATCCAAAAATTTCAGATTTTGGTCTTGCTAGAATTGTTGAAATAGATCAACAGGAAGGAAGTACAAATAGAATTATTGGAACATAGTAAGTTTTCAATACTCATTCCTATGATTTTCATCCCTTGTAAGATATATTTAAGCTTATTTGTCACTTTTTCGGTTTTCCCATAATTTTGCAGTGGCTATATGTCTCCAGAGTATGCTATGTTTGGACAATTTTCAGACAAATCAGATGTTTATAGCTTTGGAGTTATGATTCTCGAGATTATTAGTGGAAAAAAGAATATAGGCTCCTACGAACCACATCGTGTTGCTGATGGTCTTCTAAATTTTGTGAGTGCAATAATCTTGGAATTTTTTATTACTTATGCTTAATGTACAATAAAATCAATATAAAAGTAGGAAAATATAATGATTTGGCCAAATTTACAAATTGTTACAGGTTTGGAGACATTGGAAGGATGAAACACCATTGAACACATTGGACCCCAAATTAAGAGATAATTATTCTAACATTGAAGTCATCAAATGCATTCGAATTGGTTTATTATGTGTTCAAGAAAATCCGGATGCTAGACCTACAATGTTGACAATTGTCTCATATCTCAGTAGTCACTCAATAGAGTTGCCATCTCCACAAGAGCCAACATTTTTCTTATACCATAGAATGGATCCAACTGTTGCACATGAATCAAGTTCGAGGCAATCTACCAATAATTCCATACCATCATCTATAAATGAAATGTCTATAAGTAAATTTTATCCTCGATAGTTTATTTTTTAATATCATTATTTAATCATGTTTTAATATATTATAAAATATTATTGGACACTTAATTATGATGTAGAGGTCAAATTATGAAGTATATAAATGTGTTTTGAGTTTTCTCAAATTGTGTAAATCTTTTTCTACTATGTTCCCTTACTACTTGTGTGGCTTTAAGTTTCAGATCTTTTTATGTTGACCTATGGCATGTATTATGCTAAGGTTAAGTTCTCTTATTTAAATAATAAAATTCATGTTGTTTATCAAAAAAGAAAGTACAAATATAAAATACCTATAAAAAAATGAAGTATGCTTTATTTCAAATTTCAATATGTTTTACATTAGATATTTGTGAATGACTCTTGAATCACTTGCTAAGCAAAGAAATTTGGATTTCAAAATAAGAATACATTATTGTGATGTAGTACCTACTATGAATATATTCAATGCTTAATTGTAATTTTGGTCCTTTTACTATAATTACTTTTTATTTGTTATTTTAATTTCATTTTTTTATTGTGATTTTTTGGTCCTTTAACTATTTTAGTTGTGCAACTTTGGTCCATATGTTAACTAGACATCTAATAATTAATGGAGATTTTGACGTGATAGTGTAACTAATATGCTAACATAGATGTGCAATAGGATGTGATATTAGCATTTTTGTTAAATATTAAATGATAAATTAATAGATTGATGACTAAATTTGTACAATTAAAATAGTGAGACAATGAAATTTAAAAAATAAATAAAAATAGGATGACCAAATTCAAAAAATGATGATGGTATAAAAAATTAAAACTAAAATTAACATTGTATTAATTTTTAATTAGTATTATTGACAAATCTAACTCTTATTATGGTATCGTATGAATCTCTTATGTTTTATTTGGTTTGGTTGTGAAGAAAGAAATAAATAAATTAGATGAAAATAAATATTATAAATTAAAAAAAGAAAAATAGAGTAAAAATAAAGTTGAAAGTTGAGTTGTTGGGATAAAAAGAAATAAATGTCAAAATAAAGTGAAAATAAAATAATAAACATTGAAAAATACTCTTATACCCTTATTAATTGTAGTAGGTTAAGCTTATTTTTAAAACAAATCCAACAAGTTTAGAGTTTGACTTTGTAATTTTTTGCGGTTAAAAATTGCAAAAAAAATGATTTTTTTACTTATTAAACATTATTGTAAAGTAATATTATTAATGGGTTTTAACCATCATATAATTAATCACTACAAAATATAATAAAATATTTAAAAATTAATGCCACAACATCAGTTAACAATTGACGATGAAAACTAAAAATATTAATGAGATAAAAGTTCAGGGACTAAAATTAGTTAAATTTTTTTTTGACAAAATCTAAAAAATCAATAAAAAAAATTTAAGAACTAAATAAATAAAACATCAATCCTATTCTCATGCTTCAATGAGCAAACACAGTTAATCATATGGTGAATTTGTTAGCTGGACCTTATAATAAATACAAGGTGGGGGTCTTTTGAGCTGATCATGTTTTGACAAGGATTTTGACATAAGGGTTTCATAAAATCAAGTTTTTGCATAACGGTTTGTAACCACAATATGTTGATGTATAATGTCAAGGGTTTTGCAGTCCGCATTGCAACTACAAATAAAATGTGGGCAATTTCCCGTAACATTGAAATTGCGACCAAACCACACAGTCCACAGCCAGTTTTTTTGACATTTTCTAACTTTCTTTGAGACTACTTCCACACGTAATATAATTAATAATCTCTTGACTTTTTTTATAAGATTTTTCAGGGGAATCCTTCTAGATGATGATCACGAGTGTTTAACTCGCGCCTTCTTCGTAGAATTACTTGGTTTGGAATTTTAAATTTTTAAGAAATTTAAAATATTTAAAATTTGAATTGCTTTGATTTTAATTTTCTTTCTTTTTAAAATGTTTTATTTTGATAAATTAATTCAATTTTTTTTAATTCTCATTCTTTGTTAAGAAAATTCAATTTTTTTCATATATAAAATTTCAATTTTACATTTATGAAATTTTAATACTAAACTATATAAAAAAAACAAACACAATCTAATTTTAAAATATTAATTAAAAAATATTTTTCTATTTTTAATTATTTAAAAATATAAAATATTGATAATTTTAACTAGGGTTGTTTTGTTTGACCATAACCACTGATTATTTTTAAACCAACATCAATCAAGACTATTTTTTCGGTCGACATTAAATATGGTTTTTTTTTGTCAAAATATGTCGTGAATATTTGTCAATTGACTTCATTCGGGACTATTTTTTGGCTAACATTGGTTGAGTATATTTTTCAGTTGATGTTGGCAAGGTTTTGTTTTTACCAACGTTGGCTAGGGTTTGTTTAGCCGTCACTGGCTAGGGTATTTTTGAACAACATTGACCAAGATTATTTTTAGCCAATGTCGGCCTAAAAAATCCTAACAGGCATTGACAAAAAAATCTATCCAATATAAACTAAAAAATAGTTTGATCGATGCCGACCAATGGAACCTATTCGATGTCGGTCGAAAAAAATCATTGGTCAACGTTGACTGAAAAATCCCAAGTCGAAGTTGACTAAAAAATAGCCCTAATCAATGTCGAACAAAAAATCCTGTCCAACATCGGCTATAAAATAGTCTTGGCTGATGTTGGCTAAAAAATAGCTCTGAT
The DNA here is from genome assembly GCF_004193775.1 of Glycine soja. Lineage (NCBI taxonomy): Eukaryota > Viridiplantae > Streptophyta > Magnoliopsida > Fabales > Fabaceae > Glycine > Glycine soja. The sequence goes on along the minus strand of NC_041019.1, from coordinate 50,211,796 downwards.
CGATGTCGACCGAAAAAACTCTAGTGGATGTCGACTGTAAAAACTTAGTCGATGTCGACTAAAAATAATCATACTCAATGTCGGTAAAAAAAAATACCTAGTTGGTGTTAGCGGAAAAAACCTTAGCCGACATCAACAAAAAAACCTAGCTAATGTGGTTAAAAAATAGTTTTGACTGATGTCAGCCAAAAAACCCTAGTCGACGTCAGCAAAAAAATCCTAACCGATGTCGGCTAAGAAAATCTAGTTGACATCAGCCAAAATACTCTAGCTAACATTGACTGAAAAATAACCCTAGCCGATATTGGCTAAAAAATAACTTTAGCTGATGTTGGCTGAAAAAACTTAGTTGATGTTGGTTGAAAAATCTTAGCAGGTGTCTACTCAAAAGTTAGTCATGATCGATATTAGTAGAAAAAATCTAGCTAGCGTCGACAAAAAAAATCATTGGTCAACATCAACTGAAAAAAACTGGATGACAACGGCAAAAAAAATCATTGGCTGACATCAGCAAAAAATTCCCATGACTGACGTTAGTGAGAAAATAACCTTGATCAACATCATCTAAAAAAATCTTAGCCGATATCAACAAAAAATAGCTTTGATTGACATTATACAAAAAACTTATGACCGAAAAAACTTCGACCAACATTAGTGAAAAATAACTTATGTCGATGTCGGCCGTAAAAACTTTGATCACTCATAATTGCGAGTGTTGAGCGAGAAAGAATCGCGAGCAAAAGACGTGAATTAGTGTGAGCATCTATGAAAAAAGAATTTCAAATTCTTATTTTTTTGAGAGAATTTGAAATCTCATTATTTTAATGAATCAAAATAATTCATAAAAATATCAAAAATTAAATTTCTTTTCAAATATTCTATCCAAACAAATTATTTTATCATAAATAATTTTAAATTCATTTAAAAAAATGAATTTTCCTACTGTATTGCTCCATATAAACAGACAAAGACAAAGAATTTTTCGAAATTAATTAGAAGTTTCAACTTCCCCTATATTTAACAGAACTATGCCTTCAAATAATTCCTTGACGAAGCTCTCTTCCTTTATATCTTTCTTACCTTCTTCAATTTCGCAACTACTAAAGCACAGAACATCCACCTTGGTTTTCTAGACCAACTCTGCTTTGGATTTGGAAACCAATCTACGGCCAATAGGGCCTATGAAACAGGCTTCAGGACCCTCCTCTCTTGGTTATCTTCCTACACAGTGCATGGAATGTTCATGTGTAGGGGCGATGTACCCTCTCAGCTCTGCACACAATGCGTGGCAAACGCAACAAACACAATATATCCTCACATCCAGATTGTTCCTTGTCCATTCAGGTTGGGGTGTTCGTGACCATGATCTTAACTAATAAATAATTAAATTATAAGTGAATATAATAACTACAATCTTAATTAATTTTGTATAACTAATTATAATATAGCATAACTAATTAAGCTTTTAAAAAACCCTTTATGGATATAACCAATTATATCCAAAACTAGTTATATAACCTGGATGGATAAAACAAGTTATTTAAAATAACTATTTCTAAGAAATAGGCTATAATTTTATAACTATAATTACTTTTTAAATAAAAAAATATTTAAAAGAGGAGTGTTAATAATATACTTTTGAAAACATTCTTTCTATTAGTTAAGAGAATTAATAAATACTACTCATTTCATCTCTAATTATAAAACATATTTCAAAAATCTGTTTGTTATTTTTTATAAGATCTTTTTTAATTCTTAGATGGATTATTTTTTTTTATATCTTACTTAATTATTCTCTCTCCAAACATTAATAATAAATAATTAAGTGAATAGAGAGTTAAGAAAAAGATAATTTTAAAATGACACAAGTAATTGATAATGTAATAGATTAGCTATTTAATTTGTTCAAATGGAATATGAATTATTTGAAGAATTCTTATAATAGGGATGAAGGGAGTATGTAGAGCCTAATCAATTGTGTGATTTTTAATAAATTTTAATCAATAAAAAATAATATATTCAAAAGAGTGTGTTGGAGAAGGTAATTTTAGCGTTTTTTAATTTGAAATAATCATTTTTTATAAAACTGGTCATAGTTTTATAACTAGTTATTGTTATGATTTTTTTTAACTGATTTTTTTAGCAGCCTGCATGAAGGGTGTGATTTGGTACGAAGAGGCACGGTTCGGTATTCCAAAGTTGGTTCACATTGGAGCACGCTAGACATCTCCTACAATCAATTGCAAGAAAGCTTCATGAGTTTGTTGTACAACACCATGAATCACACTGCAGATGAAGCAGCCATTTCGGGTAATATTAGGGTATGAATTGTACCCTTTCTTCAGCATCACCAGTGAGGCACAACAAGGACTCGTTGCTGAGACAAAATACTCACGCAAATTAGGAATATTCAGAAGATCTTAGCTATGTTGTACCCTTTGTGGACAATGCGTCCCAAAGGCAACGGAGAAAGTAGTTTGTTAGAAATAAGTTACATATACAAATTAATTTAACATAAATTTAGCAACCGAATTTGTCTCAGATATTTTTTATATTTCGGTCGCTGAGTCAGCCCAAAGCAAAAGAAAAAACGGTCGCTAAAATTTTAGGGATGACCAATTTTTCTCACTTGGCGATCATTGGTGGCTAATTCGCAATTTTTTAGTAGTAGTGTATATAAATAAAGCACCTACACACTTCCATTGCATCTTTTTATTATTTTCAATGGTACTCTTCTCTAGTTTAAACTCTGTGAAGTTTAATCTTATCAAGTAGAGTAACTTGTATCTCATCGTGCAATCCTATGATGCTTTTATAAAAACATAATTGATTTTGATAATCCTTTATCACATTTTGATATATAACTGATTAACAAACCTTGATAACTGATTCTCATATTTTGAAAATAGATTATTTTAATTAAACATTATTTTTTTATTTCTCTATCTTTATTTTTCTTAAACCAAACAATTCTATTTTTCTTCATTTCACTCTATTTCTCTTTTCTCTAACTCCAATTCGCCTTATTTTTAACCTTTTTTTTCCTTCCTACTAAACACACCATTCATATGTGTTCTTTTCTTTTATTATTTCAAGTAAAACATTCAAAGACTCTTAAGTCTTAATTTACATATTTTAAATATTCGCATATTTAAAGTATTATTAATTATTCACCAAAAAAGTATTAATTAGTATCGATATTTATTTTGTGATTATCAATATAACTACAAACGATTATTTTTTCCTTTATATTTAATTTTGATTTCTTTATTTCTAAATTACATATGATGATAAATAATTGAGAGAGAAAGTTGATATTTGAGAAAGTTCTTACCAAGAAAAATATTTCTGTAGTGATTAAAGGATGTGAAAAAAATGAAGTAATGATAATATGATTTCATTGTACAATTTGAACAGTAAAATAATATTTCCATCAAAAGGATGTTTTTGGAATAATTTTTGTTGCAACATATGAGGGTGAAAATAGAAATTGAGAGGATGTGAATAGCAATTCCCATATAACAACTTGTTTTTTAAACACAAAGGAGCTAAGAGCACGACACACTAAAAACCACGTCTAAAAGTCCAAACCACTAAAAAAAACACGTCTTAAATTCAACCCAAATGGAAACAAGAGGTAGGAAACAAGCAAGCAATTGAGCAAAAAGGAATGTAACTTATTTTCACATTAAGAGAAAATAAAACCTTATGTAGTGCAAGGAAGAAGAGCTTTTGCAAATATGAAAGCTACCTTAGATGAAGGATTAAATTCATATATTAGACCAAACAAAAAAAAACAATTAAATTTCTTAAATTTGCAAGGCCCGTTAGAAAAGAAACTAAGAAAGGGTTCATGCATGGACCCTTCGAAATAGAAAACCTGTAGACATGTTTTCGGTTTAATCATTGTAATAAGGAAGTTGTTCTTGTATTTTGATATAGTAATAAAATGAAATTGTATTGAAATAGTATTCAAATAATATGTACCATGAAATGGTTACTGCCATAATAATAAATAAGCAAACATTGAATAACATTAATTAATTGTGCCATCTGACAAGATAATATAAGTAGATCGACTAAGTGCAAAAACTAGTACAATAAATAAACTAAAATTGTGTATGTTACGTGCATAAATCATGATATACACAGTGGTTTAACTCCAAGGGTTGATCAAGTAATATAGGATCTTGTATCTGACAAGATATAAAGTTTATTCGAATTTTCACCCATTTCCTTAAAGTAAGATAAATGTAAATATATGTGTCTAAGTGTAAAACATTGGTACATTAGTCTTTAAAAGCTTTTTGGTGTGGAGATTACTCCTGAATAGACTCCCCACCAAAGACTTATGTTTGTGGAGTTATTTGGTCTGCTGTGATGTATTATTGCGTGGGGAACTCGCGCAATAATCTGGTTTTTAATCAACAGACAGTGGATCTATGAAGCTGGTGAATGAAATTACGAAATTACGGTTGTGAGATGCTATATTTAAAACCATGCATAGAGACTTGGGGGGGTGCAAATTCGAATCATTGGTGGCAGAAACAGTGAAGATTTATGGAAATTTGATGGAGATTACCAAGATAAGAGCATGGAAAGGATCAACCTTAATGAGAGGATTGGTGGGGCAATTATTTTGTTACGGATTCAGTGCAACTTTGGTATTCAACAAACCATTGGTGCTCACGGAAAGTTGGGTGGTGTGGGGATTTTCGTAACCACTAAATATACTGTAACAATTAGGTGTATATTTTTTTTGTTATGAGTGGTTTTATAGCCTTCCGTTTAGTGTATTACATTTTGGTGGGCTGTGGACAATTCTGTGGGAGTCAGTCACTGCTTATTGGCATGGGCATTGGCTATGAACTTGTTGCCTATTGTACTAGGTTCTTTATATCTAATATAATATTATTTGTCTAAAAAAACAAATTAGTCTTTACAAGTAAAAAATTTAAAATAAGTTCTTATGCATTTATGCTATTATTTTAGTCTCTAAATTTAATTAGTTATTATTACTTTAGTTCTTAAAAAATATGGTTTTTTGAATTTTAATCTAAATCCCTTGCTTTCTTTCGAGAACTAAATTGATTATTTATGGATAAAAAAATTGAACACATCCAAACACATTGTATATCCCAAATTCTTAATTCTTAATTCTACATATTTTTAAAATGAGCGTATGTCACAACATGATTCTATTGTTTTTGACATTTTTTAAAAAACTATCTCATTAGTTAAATATTAAATAATTATTGCTTTATTACAATTAGTTTTATATTTTACTTATTATTTATATTTTTATATACTCATCTCAAAAATATTTATCTAAAATTCAAGGCAACACCTGGTTGTAAAACAAAAAAGAAAAACATTTAATTTCCTTTGAAAAAATGAAAAGAGGAGGCATGGAGAATGACGCTGTTTGCCTACCCACGCCAGCATAAAGTAGTAGAGCACGCTAGTCTGCTATAGAAAATAACGCCCCTATTTTCATGCTTCAGCCTATATATGACGAATATACCAAACATATGACGAATATTCGGTTTGTTACAGTATAGATATTTTTAAACTCAATTAAAATAAACTTGTTTAAATACATAAATATCATTAATTTAAATTAATTTATAGATTTGTATATAAAAGTAATTGAAAATTAAAATAAAACATATGTTATTCTTTAAAAATAAATTAAACTGTTTTCGGAACATTATATTAAGAAATTTTACTAAATTGATTTATCTTTCTTTATAAAAGGTTGACAATCGGTCAATCTTCTTCTAAACTAAATTTTGAAAGTTAGTTAAGTCTAATTCAAAATTAAATATAGTAACTGTCATTAAAAATAATAAATCATTAATATTAAAATAATTAAAAATTTGAATTAAAGTTTCTAGATCAAATATGATAAAGATTCATAAAAAAGTTATCATGATTGATTGTTGTTAATTCATGATGCTTTGCATTATGATTACTTGTCATTCTCACCATTATCATAATTATTGTTGTAAACATTATTATGAACATTAGGATGGATTAACCATTATCTAATAAAAATGAAATAGAATGATAATTATGATATTTTAACATATGATAATTATTTGAAGATTAAGACTTTATAATTGAGATGAAATTTGATTTGTTACATTAAATTTTAAATATTTTAATCTCAATAATCTATTTTTTATCTCATGATTATTACTTATCTTCACAAAAACAAGTTTTCTTGTTAAAGTCCTATAACATTTTTTAATTTCTTTTCGTGATTATTCATAAATATTTTTATATAATTTTACTACTATACGATAATTTATGATTGAAAATTCTATTTTATTTCCTTCTTCTTCTCTTCAATTCGTGGCTACTCGTAAACTTCTCTCCGGATTCACGTGCCCACCTTTTTCTTTTTTTCAACAATAATAAAGGTTAAAAAAAAGAAAACAGAAAGAAAATAGCGACGCTACTAGACTCTACAAACAGTTGTACAATAAAATTGTATTTATATACACCAAACCACACAACACAGACACAAGGTTTAGTCTTGTTAGGTTACCTCTGTGACATTTGTGCTGCTAGTTCATATATTTGCGGCTGACACCGAGAAGGAAAGCAGGTATTTTCCAACTGTCCATAGATGTCTAATATCACATCACATGTGACGGTTATTATTGTTGTATCTGAGTGATGATGTATTGATGTGAATAGTTGTATCTGAGTTATTATTGTCTAATATCATAGTATGAATGATTATTAGTGTATATCTATATAGATTTGTCATTGAATCTGAATTTGATAGAAAAGAAAAACAAAACCCAGATGGGTAATGAGTGATTATTATTGTTGTATCTGAGTGATGATGTATTGATGTATATTTGGATTTGCCATTGAATCTGAATCTGATAGGAAAAAAACAAAAAGGAGCAGATGGGTAGCTCAGGTTTCTCATGGAAATTGGCGGATCATCCAAAGCTTCCAAAGGGTAAGACTGTGGCTGTTGTGGTATTGGATGGTTGGGGAGAGGCCACACCCAATGAGTACAACTGCATCCACAAGGCTGAAACACCCTGCATGGATTCACTTAAAAAGGTTCAATTTTTTGCACTTTTTTGGATCCTATTTCTATTTACAGATTTCAAAGATCTATTGCTATTTTACAAACGGGGGGTTGGGTCTAGTGGGAAAAAAAGGCTAGTCCTTCGAATCCGGAAGAGTTGTTCATGTTTAGTATCTGACAGTGTTTCAAACAGGGTTGCCTCCAAACCGAAGGAGGATACCTGTGAGGAAACAACAACAAAAATCTATTGCTAGTTTGAGTTAGATGAAATTAATCAGGATTTTTTTTTGTACTACAGGGTGCTCCTGAACGGTGGAGATTGGTCAGGGCTCATGGTACTGCTGTAGGACTTCCAACAGAAGATGACATGGGCAATAGTGAAGTTGGTCACAATGCCCTTGGGGCTGGTCGCATATTTGCTCAGGGGTAAACTAAAACTAGCCTCTCTTTTTCATCTATTTGGCCCCCTGTGTATGTTACTACCTAGGTATTAAATTGGGGTCGCAGGGCCGTCAATTTAGTGATATTGTAGGAAGATCTGGCCGCATTGGTTGTGAACTGTTCTTTGTGAACTTGGTTACTACCACTAGCAGTTAATAGGAATTGTGATCATATACTGCTTGTCAATTTTGTTTTTTAAATTGATTGATGTCTGGAAAACTAAAATGAAATGTTTGTTTTTAGATTTACTGGTTTTTCACGAGAGCTTGGTCTTGTATGTTTCTTGAATTATGTTACTGGTGTTTCTAGATACCTATGATTCCTACGAAGATGAACTTATCTTGTTTCTTGTGAACTTTTGTATTTGTTGTGTTGTGCCTGCCATACTTTGTCATGGATTGAACCATACAATGGCTTGTTCCACGTTGTTTCTTAAATTATCGTAAATGTGATCAATAGATAAATGTGCCCCAGATACTTGTGTAGTTTTGTTTCAGGATGCAACACAACAATAAACATGTAAACACTGTTGTTGTTTTGTCTTTTTGAATGTCACTTTTCACAAGGAATTTGTATTACATTTGGGATTTATAATTGCATGTTTACCATCTTGAAATGTTTAGTTATGTTCTTCCCCATTAGCTATGCTATATAGTCTATATTTCTTAGTTTTAAAATTATTCATAGCATGTGTGATGATTGGGATATCTTGGTTTGTGATTGTTCATTTTAGTGCTAAGCTTGTCGACCTTGCTCTAGCCTCTGGAAAAATTTTTGAAGGAGAAGGTTTCAAGTACATAAAGGAATGTTTTGAAAATGGCACATTGCATCTCATTGGGCTACTGAGTGATGGTGGAGTTCACTCCAGACTTGATCAGTTGCAGGTGATTATTTGGGGTTGGAGCTGTTTTTCCTTCATGTGTATTCAGTTTATTCTTTCTAACTAACTACTTTTGTACAGTTGTTGCTTAAAGGAGTTAGTGAGCGAGGTGTTAAAAGAGTCCGTGTCCATATTCTTACAGATGGCCGTGATGTTTTGGATGGCTCAAGTGTGGGGTTTGTGGAAACCCTTGAAAATGATCTTGCAAACTTGCGCGCAAAAGGTGTCGATGCTAGGATAGCATCAGGTGGAGGTCGTATGAATGTCACAATGGATCGTTATGAGGTATAGTGACCTGGAAATGACCTTCAATTTGCATAACCCGGGCATCTTTCATTACTGCACTCCCATATGGATTTTAGGTGTAATACCTCCCCCCTGCTTTAAAACAAATGTTAAAAAATCTTTTATATTTTCACAATTTATTCTCTTGCCACTCTGTTTATTCGTATACAAGACAATTTTAATTCATTAAAAGGTGGGATAGGTGTGTGTTAACAGCAATTATATTATAATATTTACTAATTTAATGGTAGTTCACTTTATGGTGCCTGATTACATATGTGAGCTGTGTTCTGCCTTTAGCTTCTCTCTAAATTTGAAAATATTTTGGTCAATTATAGTATTCATTAGATAGACTCTGCCTATTCCATTCTTACTTCAAATTTAGCTTTATATTTTATCATCTTATGCAGGTACTTAACCTACACCATTTAACTTTTTAACTAGTCTGTCACTGATTTTTGTGCAGCTATGTGCCTATTGTATTGCTATATTACCTCTGAAGTTTGACAAAGAAAAAAATGCTTTATAAGTTTGAAATGTTTTCATTTTTGTGTGTATTTCTATTTATGATTCACCGATTTCTAAACAAACTGCAGAATGATTGGAGTGTTGTGAAACGAGGGTGGGATGCTCAAGTTCTTGGTGAAGCCCCTTATAAGTTTACAAATGCTCTTGAAGCTGTCAAGAAGCTGAGGGCAGAACCAAAGGCCAATGACCAATATTTGCCTCCTTTTGTTATTGTTGACGAGAGTGGGAAACCTGTTGGTCCGATAGTTGATGGTGATGCTGTTGTTACATTCAACTTCCGAGCTGATCGTATGACAATGATTGCTAAAGCTCTTGAGTATGAAAATTTTGACAAATTTGATAGAGTTCGTTACCCAAAAATCCGCTATGCTGGAATGCTTGAATATGATGGTGAATTGAAACTTCCAAGTCATTACCTTGTTTCTCCACCAGAGATTGACAGGACTTCTGGTGAATATTTAGTGTATAATGGTATTCGGACTTTTGCTTGCAGGTGAATTGTCTATAATCTCTATTTTAATCATTAGTAGGATTTTTATTATATTGTAATTTATGGAAGACCATAATACTTCTACCTGCTTATTCTGTTCTTGATGGTGAATGATGGGAACTGTGTAATAAATGAGAAGTCACGATGTTTATATTGTTGGCCCAACCTGGTGAACAAATGTTTCTCATTTGAGTCCTTCAAACTGGGCCACTGGGGTTAATAATTAATAAAAGATAACAACTTTGTGTGGGGAGAAATAGGAGGTTTAAATTCATGTCTCCTTTAAGAGACTTCCTTTGCAACATAATGTTTACCTTAAGTGCTCTTCATTATCTAGTACTTATCTGTGAAATGATGGCCATCGTACTCACTTGTACGAATTTTTTTGTCAACAGTGAGACTGTTAAATTTGGCCACGTCACATTCTTCTGGAATGGAAACCGCTCTGGGTATTTTAATGCAGAATTGGAGGAATATGTGGAAATTCCTAGTGATTCTGGGATTACATTCAATGAACAACCATTAATGAAAGCATTGCAGATTGCTGAAAAGGCTAGGGATGCTATTCTTAGCGGGAAATTTGATCAGGTGACTAAATGGTTCTCCGTGATTTTGGGAATCATGGTCTAATTAAACTTTTATTTACTCTTATTTTGTATGTTGTATAGGTACGCGTCAACCTTCCAAATGGTGACATGGTGGGGCATACAGGTGACATTGAAGCAACAGTTGTGGCATGCAAGGCAGCTGATGCTGCTGTGAAGGTATGAAGCTTAATTTTAAAATTTGTTTGAGCAGTTCTTCAAATAAAGTTTGTTATATTCTTTATAAACTCTAGCTGAAATTTTTGGGAATTCCTTATTTCACTTTAGATTTTTATTTCACAAGTAGAGTAAAAGTAGTACGCAGGTGATTAATCAGTGTTAACAAGTATGATATTTATAGAATGTGATTTGGAGAGAAAGCTAAGTATGGGAAAAGAGGAGTGAATCTTGTTCGCCTTGTATGAACAGTTAAGCTTAATGCATCAAGTCATGTGACTCCAAAGTATTGTGTCTATCATTTTTAAAAATAACTAGGTTATGTTGAGAACTAATATTAGAGGATCCTAGTTCCTTCACTCTGTTTTTTGGCATATTGTCTGGTCAACTGAAGGGATTTATATCACCTGTCCTAATCTCCTATCTCAGCACTAATTGTCCCTTAGATATTAAAGATCAAGTTCTTTTTCCCTTGTTGGAAGAATTCACAAATCACAATGGCAATTCTATAACATTTTTGCAATTATTTGTCTTTTTTTAATTTTGTTTTATATATACAATTTTTTTTAGCTTTTTCTGTGGACTTAGTTAACTCCAAATAGCTTTATACCCCAAATTCGTTTCTGCTTAAGGAGGGGAAAAAACAAATGTCTTCGGGTGGCTCGTCATTAATCTTGTATCTTGCCAATTAAGCAATTACTGCTATAAAGAAACAAACAAGAGAGATGAAGGCTAAATAGCTACTCATTGTGTTGATTAATGTATATTTACATGTGTAATTGCAGATGATTCTTGATGCAATAGAGCAAGTGGGTGGAATTTATGTTGTCACAGCTGACCACGGGAATGCTGAGGATATGGTCAAGAGGGATAAATCTGGAAAACCACTTCTAGGCAAGGATGGAAAAATCCAGATTCTTACTTCCCATACTCTTGAGCCTGTAAGTTTTACAACTATGTCAGTCATTGATTAGAAGTTTACATGAATCACAGTATTCTCTGCTGTAATATTTCAATGAGTTATGGATGGCTAGTGGGATCTCCATTTTCAAAGGCTAATCAAAATGGCCCTTATCCAATCAATTAAAATTGAAGTTTTATTCCGGTAATCCACGTAATAAAGGTTTGTGATGTCTACCAAGATGAAACTTCAATTCTGATTAGAGAATAACACCAAAAGTACATAACTGGATCTAAGTTTTGTTCTTCAGATAAAGCATTAAGATGTGGGCATCTCTTTATTTTGCATAGTCATTATTAGACATCAACCTTAATTTTGTTCTAAATCATACTTTTCCTTCCTGGTTAAGGTGCCAATTGCTATTGGAGGTCCTGGATTGGCCCCTGGTGTCAGATTCCGCAACAATGTTCCAACTGGTGGACTTGCCAACGTTGCTGCAACTGTGATGAATCTTCATGGATTTGAGGCTCCCAGCGACTACGAGACAACTCTGATAGAAGTAGTTGATAACTAGGAACCAATAGATGATTTTTTTTTTTTAATTTGCAAAAACTCAGGGTAAGCATTGCAGCCCACAAAATAATTGAAAGTTTTCATCCTTCCACATGTGTGGTGGTTTTGTTCTTATGAGTTACCAAATTTCAGTCTGGAGTTGACAGAACAGTATAACCAATTAATGGCATTTTGACACTTTCTCCTATAACTTTCTTTCATTGTGCTGAGTTATGTTTGTATATTTTGTGATTGTTCATGTGCAAGGTCATCTCTAAATCATGCTTTGTGAAATGCCTTTACTGGCTGATTCGTGTGTTATCATGTTGGTCTGTCTCCTATCTCAATCAGGCTTTACAAAAATTGCATTTTGATCGAGTGTTTAGTTTATGTGCCATTGGGATTGCATGTTATGACCATGGAAATGGTTGCTCTTATAAATTAATTGGATCGGTTTATCTAGATACATTTTTACGTGCAAGTCAATGTGTCAAATTTAAAATCCAATACTGGATTATATGATTATATGCATTTTACCACCTTTGAATAAGATCTAGGAATCGTGTTTGAATTGGATTGTTTGTTTCTAGAATTTTCTTGTTCAGAATACTCGACAGTGGTACTTTTGACTGAAGACCAAGTAGAATTTAAGAATCGAAACATGACACGTGAATTTTCTTTTTCTTTTTGGACTAAAAACCTGTAACTTTTTCTTTTTCGATGTTATTTAAAAAATATTTAAATAAGTGATATCAGATTTATCCTTTTTTTCTCAAAAAAAAAAAAGATTTATCCTTTTTGATAGCTTTACAATTAGGAAGAGCATATCTTTTTAAATTAAAATACATAATTTAAAAATTGTGATTCTTATTTAGAGATTATAAAATTAACTTAGTAGGAAAGGGAGAAGAGAGGAAAAGAGGTCGAATTTGAATTATTCCACTAACAATTAACATTGATAAATAAAAAATAATTAATTTAATTATGAATTTATTTGCAACATATTACAATTAACAATTATCATTTATAATACCTTTGGAGGAGGTGAATTTTAGAATCATTTTCCCAAAGAAAAATTAAAATCCGGTTTGGTTAGCTCCATCAAATGGAATGCCAAGGTTGGTTGGATTTGCACAATCGGATTTTTCAGAAGCAATAAAATACTCAAAGTCTCAAACCATGTATAGCGACCACCAAATTTGACTGAAAATCAAAACCTAGTGTGATACAGCCAGTTTGTATAAGATTTTAAAGGCTCTAATTTGACTTTTTGAGAAAAAAATTATGTAGCCAAGAATATTTTTTCTTCGTTGTATAGAAAAGAAAATTATTCTTTCGTCGAACACCCCATGGCGATGATGAAAGGAATCTAATACCATTCATTTTATTTAGACCAACACAAGTTGTTTGCTAATACTTTTAGTAATCCATCCAACTAGATAATTATGCTCTTTAATATTCGTAAAGATTGAAAACTGGCTCAAGATTCTTATCATATATACCAGCTTTGTTCATGTGTCATACTTAGAATTAAAAAAAAAAAAAGGATTGGTTCTAGCTAGTGTTGATATAATATAGTCTTCATTCATAAGGTTCAATTAAAGTTAAACAGTTATCTTTTAATACAATCATCAATAATAGTTGGTATTAAAATTTTAAAAAAGTTAGCTAAGTTATTGCTGTTTAAGAAATAACACATTTTATCACTTAAATAAATTTAAATAATCTACTCTTGCATTATAAGTTTAAATCCTTAAGACTATTTTTAGAAATTATCTTTTGAATGGTAGCCTTTTTAGGAGTTATTTATGTAATGAAAGTGCTTTTAGAAGTTATTTTATTTTCAATTGAACTACATTCTTATCTAAATCTCATATGTTGAACATTTAATTTTAATTATATTTTATTTTCGTTGAACATTTTAATTATATTTCTTTATTTTAATATTAAATTTTTATGTCCAAGAATGATGAATCTTGAAAATTATGATTCTTATGTATGAATAAAATATATGTGACTGATCATAATTCATAAATATTCTTAAAAATATTTATATAAGTTTTATAAGAATTAAAAAATTACAATATTTTTACTAGTTACTTTAATTAGTTATCACATTAAATAATCTAATAAAATAGCTTAGATATTTTTGAGTGGTGAAAAAAGAATTAGAAAGGTTGAAGTAAAATATTGATTATGCCATGTGAAAAATAACAGCATAACAATACGGTTCTCAGGGCCGAGGAAAAATCTTAAAAAGAAAAGAAGTGGCGGTATAGCAAGTGAACATTATTCCAACACCAGCACACAAGATCATGCCTAAAATGAAAACAGATTTATAGAGATTTAAACCAATGACACAGATGAGGTATAAAATCTCATATAATCTGCACTTTTTGAATTCCAGGACAAACGAAATGATAAGTTATTCCGAGAGTAACTTTAGTTACTATTTATCCTCAGGCTTCATTTTCTTCTAATCTAATGTTTAAAGATGAGTAATGTCTCATCTGCCTTAAAAATAATTCAGTAGTGATTGCACTTTACATAAAAACTAATTTCACATAAGCTAATGTTACAATGCTGAGGCAACTTGGATTTTAGAGAAATCCTATTCTGAAATAATCCCATTAGCAAAAGCAGGAAAACACTTGTCATTAGTTAGACCATACATCAACAAGACCATGTTTGTTACCAGCATATATCTCATTTCTATCTTCATCATAAAAGAGGGCAGTGACTTCATCCAAAACCTCTACAACTGAACTCCTTAGTAGTAGGCATGAATGACTTTGCTTGTTGCAGCTGCAAAAACTGTTACTTGTTGCACTCTGCCTTGATGCTGCTACTTGTTGCGTCGACTTTAGCCACACATTTCCAGGTCAAGATATCACTGACATTAATGGAACCAGTTGTGCCAAGAAGCAAATTATAAAGATAATAAGATCACTTTAACAAATTAAGAGATGTTTATGATTACTCCATTCAGAAATCAAAGAACAACTAGTCTCAAAGACGGTTACCATTGCCTTCCATCCATTGATCATCAGAATCTGCCTTGCAGTAAGAGATAATGAAATCTTGATCTCTTGTTATGTATGTGTTGTTTGTATTGCAGCCTAACCTTGTCACAAACTGGTGATCCTCAAATTGGGTAACAAGCTCCCTACAGAAATTCCAAACAGATAATGCTCCATTTCTGAAAGTAAGAAACAACTGATTCTCCTACAGAAAGTTAAAAGTTGATGGAGTCATGAACTTTGCTCTGCTTATCTCCATCAGCTCAGCATTTCGAACCTAGAAAAAAAAAGGGAATCACACAAAACAGACATGAAATTAATTACAAGGGAAAAGGAACTAGAAAACTTGCACACGCTCACACATATAGGGGAGGAATCTAGACACATACTAAGAAAAGGGCCAAATGAAGCTTACATCAACAATCTGAAGGTTCTCATTTTCTTGCTTGACTAGAAGTTTTTCATTGAATAGCTCTATGAAGTCAACTTTCTTATTCCGGTGAAGCAGGTGGTTGAATCATGAATGTTTTGAGAACTGTGTCATCTTCAATGGATATAATCTTGTGGAGAATATGACCACCGATTCTATTGAAAATTAATAACATAATGCCGGGACTGTAACAAAATATCATGTAATAAGCATATAGGAAAGATATAAAGTAATAAAAGAAGAAATTCATCAAAATAAAAAAGAAGTATAGGAAGAGATCCTACGTAAAAAAAGAAAAACAACAACCACGAGAGGAGAAATAAATTACTTTTAAAAAGACCATGTACTTTACACCAAGTAGATGACATAATTACACACCAAGTTGATCTACTTAAAGATGACAGAATTACTACATAAAAAAAAATAAAAAATGACAGAATTACACACTAACCAAATACGCCAAAGTGTTAGCATAGATTATGTGTTACCACAAAAACCTGGTTTCTATACTTCCACTAAAATCAGTAAAGCTAAATAATGAAAAAATGGTTCAAGGACCTGTGGAATTGGCACCTAGCATTCTCCAAAAATGCAAAACAAAGAAATACGTGTAAAATCTAGCATTAAGCATAACACATTAGGAAAAGTAGCCTTGTTTGGCCTTCAAACCTCCATGTAGCGTGTCATTTGTATTAATTCTCTTGAGCATTATAGCCCAAATATAAAACTTAACCTTAGAGGGACCTATGGACTTAAAAATATGTTTATCAATACTATATTCAATGAGTTTGGAATTGAAAAAAGATTTGCCCAATAACAACCTAAAAAGATCAAGAGACCAAATATCCCTTTCCAAACTACAGAACAAGAGAACAAAGAATGATAGATGATAAGTTGTGGGAAATCCAAACTAGGAGGAATATCCTATATATCAAATTGTCCTCCCAAAATCAACATGAGAACCATCACCTACCTTGAAAGAAAGCAATGACTTAAAGGTAGTATAATCAAGTGAGATAAATCTCTTATAATCTTTCATATTATTAGCAACTCCCACTAGGAAATTGATGTGCCATTAACCCATGTACATAGAAGGAGACAAAAACCAAAGATGTGTCTAACAGTAAGGCCAATTGGTGTGAGAGAAGACAAAAGGGATAAGGATGGAAATATGATGAGAGAACAAAGTAAAGGAGAGGAGAAACCAGTTGGAAGAGAGGGAAATACTAAAGACTAAACAGATGGCAAGAGGAAGTCATATAAGATGAAGGAAATCATATCGGGGAAGGTCTGGAAAATGAGGTGATCATCTGAAAATTTTGAAAAATGAGCTGCTCATTTCGGGTTTACACTTTATAGAGAAATTTTCCCAATCTGTAAAGAGCTGAGCTTCATTCCATTTAGTTGAAAAAGTACAGAGTGAAAGAATCTCTGAGAGAGTGGCAGCAAACTTACAGAAAATATATAGAAGAAATGAGACACAGATTGTGTGAGGAAACTAGAGGTTCTTTACATCACTAGAGAAGACCTTAGACCCACATGGGTAGATATACTAAAAATCTATCACACTCCAGAAGATGAGAAGGTGCTTATTGCTGCAGTTTATTTGGAGGGGAAAACATTGAATTGGTTTTAGTGGTGGTTTTTCCCAGATGAAGTATTGATGAGCTTGAATCAGGTGAGGACTGTGGGAGAACGTACATAGGAATCAGTTTAACAAAACCTTGAAATCATTTAACAAAGAAACCTTTCTCTCACATTCACAAATGACAAATTCACCCATAACCAACTTATCCAGTGCCTCAATTTCATTAAGGATTTCCTCTTTCGGGTAATAAACATGTATGGGTGGTGTGATGCAAAATGTATCTAAGAGTTAAGGAAACAGACCAGAAACCAAAATGACCGAAGCATTCAATAAATGAAGTGAATTTGTAAATCTTATTGCAAAATTATGACCACCCTAACCATTAGTCATAAAATAAGGACCCGAATATTTTTGACAAGTGAACAATAAGTTCAAATAAGATCAAAGTTCCCACAAGATGATCATGCCCATAACTTGACAGAATTTATTTACTAACCAGGATTTTTGCAGAAACTGAAACTATGAAGGATAAACACTGCCCAAGAAAAGAGAAACTACCTGATCTTGATGTCTTGAACATGTTTATCTGAAATCGAGTATAGCAGGGTATAGTCTTTAAGATCAAAGACCTTGTAAATACTGAGCATTGGATGAAAGTGTGTTAGATAAAACAACCAATGAGCATAGCAAACACTTAAATAGCAGATTAACAGCAGAAGTGAAATAGAAAGATAAGAGAATGAGGAAGGTACCTATCTTCTGCTGAGTAAGTTAGGACCTTTCCGTTGAGATTATCAAACTCTACATATCCAGGCCATTTAAACATTCAGACTGGAAAAGAGGAAACCCGGCATCTGGCTTGCCCCTCCATAAATGAAAGATCATGTAAGCAAAATAAGTTTTAAATATCGATCAAAGAGGAGGATTTGAATGGATAGACACAGAATGCACTCACTCAATGTTTGTGGATCTGCATTTGAAAGAGTTGAATTTCTCAGAAGCATTAACGAATACTGTAATAAGTTAGTTGTTGTTCAGAAGCAAATCCTCTCATTGGTTTCTGCAAGGAACTCACACACTAAACACTCAAT
Organism: Glycine soja; assembly: GCF_004193775.1. Taxonomy (NCBI): domain Eukaryota; kingdom Viridiplantae; phylum Streptophyta; class Magnoliopsida; order Fabales; family Fabaceae; genus Glycine; species Glycine soja. Next base: position 50,193,775 of record NC_041019.1, on the reverse strand, counting down.
CTCATGGTTTCTGTAAAATACAACAATGACTAACTAATGGGAAGAGTAACAGCAATTCATGCCAAAGAAAATTATGGTGGTGGTTAAAATATGACAATAACTAATAAACGGGTAATGGACAAAGGCAATCCACACATTAAAAACAAAACCAAAAAAGTCATGGTTTTTATACAAATGTGTCAATGGGCAATGGACAATGGCAATTCATGCATGAAAAAATAATAAAAAAAAAAGTTGTGGTTTGTATACAAATGTGCCACTGATTAACAAATGGGTATTAGGCACAGGTACTTCATACATAAAAAAAATTATAAGTTGAGGTTTTTACACAAATATGTCAATGATTAGCAAATGGGTAATAGGCAATGGCACTTCATACATAAATTTTTTTATAAGTTGAGGTTTTTACACAAATATATATGTCAATGATTAACAAATGGTAATGTGGGCAATGGCAATCCATACATGATACTAGTATAATAAGTTTGTGGTTTGTAAACACTTGAGTAGACCCAAAGAGGTAGTTGACAGTTAACACTTCATTAAAATATATTTTATAGTTTAATTTAATATTATTGTATAACATCCTAATTAAATGTCAACTTTTTATTAAATTCTGTATTGCTACCACCGTAAATGAATCTTTTTTTATCAAAAGAGATAATTTTTATTTAAATTATCTCTGTCGGGCATGTTTGGTATTATATGCATATCTTAAAAAGTTGGCATTTGATTAAAATATTATAAAATATATTTTAATGAAGTGTCAACTTTTTATTGGACATGCATGCACATCACATTGTACCTCTGCATCAGTGACGAATCCAAGCAGGGTCGAATCCAAGAATAAACTAAACTAAACTAGCGTACCCCATTGCCCAGAGGCTCTTCGCTATGCGAAGGTATGGGGGAGGGATGTTGTACGCAGCCTTTCCCTTGCATATGCAAAGAGGCTGTTTCCGGATTCGAACCCATGACCAACAAGTCACCAAGGCACAACTTGACCGCTGCACCAGGGCTAATCCAAGAATATCAGTTGAATTTTTTTTTATACAATTTTTTAATTATTTAACTTCTAATAAATAATTATTTGATAAATAAAAAGTTTCACAAAATATTTATTATCAAATTTATGTGTAAAACTATAGGTAAAATCTACTACTAGAAGAAAATTAAGTAACATTAACTTAATATTCTTTGTCAATATTAATTTATATTTTTCTTCTCATACATAGGAAGGATGTTGAAGGAGGGAGACCAAGACCCATGCTTGCCCCTCTCCCCAATCCGTCCATTTCTGCAATGCTTCTCAGATATGGAGATTCACACCTACAAAACAAGAATCATGCATGTGTTGAAAAGAGGCAGCCAAACTAGACTGGTAGACAACCAAGACCATCATCTTTTTGGAGGGATCATAAGTGTCATATTGGTGCGTCAAGTGCATGTTGCAAAATCTGTGAGAGATAGTAACAGAGGCAAAGGCACGATGAGGCTTTGAACAAACCTCGCCGCTTTGAAGCATCTTGAAGAAATTGATGTTGTTGTCATTGTTATCGTTATTGTCACTACTCCTTCTTTAGCTTGTCATTGTTATCGTCATTGTCACTACTCCTTCTTTAGCTTGTCATTGTTATCGTCATTGTCACTACTCCTTCTTTAAACCTCCATGCTTCCTTCTTTCCATTCTCACCACTTCACCAAAAGCATACTTATCTTTTCCATTCTCACCACTTCACCAAAAACATACTTATCTATAGTAGTACGTAGTAATACAATTGCAATACTTTCTCCTTTCACTGAATTATCTTTTAAGAATTAAATTATTTCCTATTTCAAAAAAATAAAATAAAATCTCTTGTTCTTTCTTGATAAAGATATAAGATAATATAATAAGATATGAGAATAGGATAAACATCTAATAATATGATAAAAGAAAAATAAACTTTAATTTTATTTATTATTTAGTACATATCAAATAACAAATCCGATAACATTATTTTGTTTATATGAATTTTTTTATTTACTTCATTAAATTAAAATTATAAAAATTATATAACATTTTTAAAATTATAGTTATTACTCAAATATTTTTCTTTAAAAAATATCTAAATAATAACTATTTAATTTGTAATACATTAGTTAATTATATATTTTAAATTTACATTTCAAAATAAAATAATGCGTTGAAAATTGTTATATATTATATGTAAATCTTATACATAATAATATTATATCTATATATAAAGATAACAAACTATTGAAATTCAATTTAGTAATATGAAGAAATGAGACTAGATTGAAAGAGATAAATAGTTAAGATAAAAAAAAAATGTTTAATATGATTGAGAGAAATTATTTAGCTAGTTACAGGAAAATCCACTTTCAAAAGATAGGATTTCTCAGTTATTTACATATATGACATATCCCTCTGATTTGAGCTGCTATGTAATAGTTTCACATCAACTGAGGTTACAATGCTGAGGTAGCTTGGATTTCAGAGAAATCCATTGCAGAAATTTCCCATCATCAAAAGGGAAAAAACCCAAATATGGGTAGGTTCCAACTCTTGTCATTAGTTTGACCATACATGAACAAGACCATGCCTGTTCCCCGTATAGATCTCATTTCTGTCTTCCTCATAAAAGAGGGCAGTGATGTCCTCCAAAGCCTCCGCAACTGAATTCCTCATTAGGCATGAATCACTTTGCTTGCAGCTGCAACCACTACTGCTGCACTCGTCTGCCTTGGCACTGCTACTTGTTGCAATTATTTTCGCCACACATTTCCCGGTCAAGATATTGCTGACATTAATGGATCCAGCTGCAGCAAGAAGCAAATTATAACCATATATGATCACTTTTACAAATTAAGAGCTGTTTATGATTGCTCCATTCAGAAATCAAAGAAAAACTATGCTTAAACATGATTACCAGTGCCTTCAATCCATTGATCATCAGAATCTGCCTTGCAGTAAGACATAATGAGATCCTGATCACTTGTTATGTATATGTTGTTCGTGTTGCAGTCTGGGTGCCACAACTGGTGATCCTCAAATGAAGTAACAAGCTCCCCGTGGAAGTTCCAAACAGAAACTGTTCGATTTCTGAAAGTAAGGAACAATTGATTATCGTATAGAAAGATAAATGCTGATGGAGTCATGAACTCCGTCCTGCTTACCTCCATCAGCTCAGAATTGTGAACCTGGGAACAAAAGGAATCATACAAAACCAACATGAAAATCATTATAGGGGAAAAGCACAAGAAATCATACACACACTCACACATATAGGGAAGGGATCTAGACACATATACTAAAAGAAAAAGGCAAAATGAAGCTTACATCAAGAATCTGAAGGTTCTCATTTTCTTGCTTGACTAGAAGCTTTTCATTAAATTGCTCTATGAAGTCCACCTTCTTATTCCGATGAAGTAGATGGTTGAACACTTTGAGAACTGTGCCATCTTCAATGGATATAATCTTTAGGGGAATATGACCGCTGGTTCTATTGTAAATTAATAACATGATGCCAGGGCTGTAACAAAATATCAAGTAATAAGTATATAGGAAGATATCAAATAACAAAAGAATTCATCAAAATAAAAAAGAAGATTAGGAAGAGATCCTACATTAAAAAAAGGAAGAAAAAAAAACAAGAGAGGAGAAAGAAATTCCTTTTATAAAGTGTTAGGAATTTAACATAGGTTATGTGTTGACACAAAAATCTGGCTTCTCTGCTACCATAATCAGTAAAGCTAGTTGATGAAAAACTGGTTCAAGGGCATGGGGATCACCTAGCATTCTCCAAAAAAGCCAGAAACAAAGAATTCAACAAAGAACTAGGTATAAAAGGATTCTAAACTAGCCCCAGGCATAATACAGATTAGGCAAGAAATAGCCTTGTTTTGACCTAACCTTGGAGGGAATTATGAACTTACAAATAGGTTTATCTTTATGATACTATATACAATTGAAAAATAGATTTGCACAAAAACAACCTAAAAGGATCAACACACCAAATCCTTTTCCAGACTATACAACAAGAGAAAAAAGTAAAGGAAACCCAAGATTGTCACCAAATCCCTTTCCAGACTATACCGAAGGATTACACGCCTTAATCTTTGGAAAGGACAAAGGAAAAAATTAGGGGAGCAAAGGTTAAGTGAAGAATTTCGTGAGCAGAGCTTCCATGCAATTGAAGAAGTATTGCAGGGATGACATCAAAGAATCCATGAAGGTTGAATGGGAAAGATGAACGAAAAGGTGATTGTGCTGGTGAATTCAGGTGCTTCAAATAATTTTATCTCCTCTGATTGGTGAGGGAATCAAGAAATTCAACCAAAGACAACCAAAGATCTTAAATAGTTAGTGCATTTCCCCTTAGTCGTTTGCCTCCAACTGATTTTCCCTTTCAACAAAACCTTGAAATCATTGAACAAAGAAACCTTTCTCTCACATCCATAACCAATTTATCCAGTGCCTAGGATTTCATCTTTCATGTAATAAACATGTTTGGGTGGTGTGATGCAAAATATATCTAAAGGAAGAGCTTAGTAAAAAAAGACCAGAATCCAAAATGACCCAAGCATTTGAACAAGTGAATTGAATCTGTAAAATCTTATTTTAAAATTATGACCACCCCAACCGTCAATCAAAAATGAAGGACACGAATATTATTTTACAAGTGACAATATAATGGTAACTATATTGCAAAGAGTAAAAATGAATAAGATCGAATTACACACAAGACGATCATGCCCATGACATAACAGAATTTATTTAGTAAATAGAGTTTTTGCAGAAACAGGAACTACAAAGCAGAAAATCAAACCGACAAAATAGAAAGTACCTGATCTTGATTTCTTGAACATTCCTATCTAAAATCGAGTATAGCATGGTGTAGTTCTTAAGATCAAAGACCTTGTAAATACTGACACCATTGGAAGAAAGTGAGTTGGATAGAATAACCAACCAGCAGAGCAAACACTTACATAACAGTAGAAGTGGAACAGAAAGACAAGAAAATGAGGAAGGTACCAATCTTGTGCAGAATAAGTTAGGACCTTTCCATTGACATCATCAAACTCAACAAATCCAGGCCATTTCAAAGATTCAGATTGGAAAAGAGGAAACCCAGCATCCGGCTTCCCCCTTCGTAGGTATCTAAGAACATAAATGAAAGATCATGTAAGCAAAATAAGTTTTAAACATCAAAGAGGAGGATTTGGATGGACAGACACAGAATGCACGCACTCAATCTTTGTGGACCTGCATTTCAAAGAGCTGAAGTTCTCAGAAGCATAAACAGATACTGTAATGAGCGAGTCGTTGTTCTTATTGTAGAAGAGGCTCCGAATGATTTCATCAGGGCAAACATTCAAAAAGCAAATCCTCTCATCAGTTTCTGCTTGGAATTCACACACAAAACCCAATTTCATGGTTTCTAAAAAATATGATAATGACCAACTAACGGAAAGCAGAAAAGGCAATTCATACAAAAAAAAAACATGGTTTGTGTACAAATGACTAACTAATAAATGGGTAAGCGACAAAAGAAATCCGTACATTAAAAACAAAAAATAAAAAGTCATTGTTATTATACAAATATGTCAATGGTTAACAAATGGGTAATAGGCAACGCAAGTCAGACGTGAAAAAAAATAAGAAGTTAGGGTTTTTATACAAATGTGCCAATGGTTAACAAATGGACAATGGCAGTTCATATATGAAAAACATCAAAAGTTGAGGTTTTTACACAGACATGAAAATGACTAATAAATGGGTAATCAGCAATGGAAATTCATACATGAAAGAACCAAAAGTTGTTTTTATACAAATGTGGCAATGATTAAAAAATGGGTAGTGAGCAATAACAATTCATACATGAAAGAGTCAAAAGTTAAGTTTTTAGACAAAGATTAATAAATGGGTAGTGGGCAATGGAAATTCATACATGAAAGAATCAAAAGTTGTGATTTTTACACAAATATGACAATGATTAACAAATGGGTAATGGGAAATGGCAATTCATACATGAAAGAATCAAAAGTTGAGGTTCTTACACAAATGTGCCCATGATTAACATATGGGTAAATGGGCAATGCCAATTCATACTTGAAAGAATCAAAAGATGAGGTTTTTACACAAATATGACAACGATCAACAAATATGGGCAATGGCAATTCATAGATGAAACAATCAACAGTTTAGGTTTTTACACAAAGGTGCTCATGATTAACAAATGGATAAAGGGAAAGAACAACTACCACACGATAGAATCAAAAATTTCGATTTTTTTTTTTTTTGACAACGATTAATAAACAGGTAATGGGAAATGACAATTCACACATAAAAAAAAATAATCAAGAATCATAGTTCTTGAGAGCAACCTCACCTCTACTAAAAGCTGCACACAAACCAGAATGGTAAAGAGCAAAGACCACGTTTTTTGCAGCCACAATTTCGACAACCTTAGTTCTCTTCATCAAGAAGGGCCAAAGGGAAGAGGGAGTCTTGGAGGGATCATGAGTGTCGTATTGGTGCGTCAAGCACATAGAGCGGAATCTGTGAGAAGCAGTGACAGAAGCAAAAGCTCGATGAGGCTTCGACCAAATTTCGCGGCTCTGAAGCTTCTTGATGACATTGATGTTGTTGTTGTTTTTGTTGTTGTTGTTGTTGTTGTTGTTGGCATTGCTTTTGCCACTCCCTCTTCTGCTTGCAACTATGCGTCGACCACTATAACCTCCACGCCTCCTTCCTTCCATTCTCACAGTCACCGCTTTACATGAACATCTTCTTTACTGTAGGATTCATATCATAGCTTTGTAGCATAAATAATAATAAATTGTATATCGTAGCTGTAATTAATACATATGAATAAAAATATACCAATGTATTCAGAAACAGAAAGTCTTTAATACATTGAATTCTCTCAATTAAATTAAATGTAAAACTATTAAATTTTTATATCAAAAAGTCCAAAGTAACGTACATATATAGGAGATATTAAACAAAACAATTTATAGCACCATATCTTAAAAAAAAACTATTAAAAAAATTCAAAATAAAGAAATCAACGAGGAATCGATTGGTGTGAGAGCTATTTTCTCATAATTATAAATCTCAAATTCAAATCCCAAATATACAACTATGGTAACTAATTTTTTTTAAGATATATGTGATCTAAACAAAAATAAAAAATTATATAACTGTTATAATAAAAAAATTAATTAATAGTTTTTATATGTTAATCTCAATTAAAAATAATTTATCAAAATCAGTTTCTTAAGAATTAAAAGATAAAATGAAATATAGAGTAGATTTTTTTCTACCCTAGCTTGATCTTGTTCAATGTTCAATGTTCAATGTTAATGATAATATTTATCTAACAATTTTTTTATTATATGTTTTTATATAATAAAAAACAAACATTTTAATATATTTTTTCCAAATAAATAAAATGCAAAAGTAATCTAATATTATATGGACAAATACCATCATCTAATCTTATTTACCTCTTTACTATTTCTTTTTTCTTTTTTTATTGTTGAGTTTTATTCAACTCAGATTTCATTGAAAGAGAAAAAAGAATGTTGTGTCTTTAGGGAGAGAATAGTTTAGCCTTGTTGCATCTCCCATTGCAAAACCACCGAATGGAAGGGAAGGGGTCCTCTCATACAAAAGTCTCCTTTGCATAAAAAATATCGTGTTGACCTTATTGGAAGCAATCTTTTCAAGATTAAGTTCAAAGATGGAATAGGCTAAAGCCTCATTGTTATATTGATGAGAATATTCAATAGTAGTTATAGCTTTCGTGGAAAAATGTTTTTATTGTGAAGCTCTTGGGAAAGTTTATAGGATTTCTTACTATAAAGGGTCCGTCAAAGACTATAGGGAGACCATTGGGAGGTATTGACGTAGTAGATGTGGGGAATGATTTCTTCATGGTAAAAATTGATTTTCCTAAGGATGATTTTTTATAATTATCTTGCAATTCAACCACATGTAACATATTTTATTTCCTATAACGTTATATTGATACAACTTTTTGGATTCGTTTTCCTAACCTTGATATGGAGTACTATGATGACAGTGTTCTTTCGGTTTTTTCCATGTGGTGGGATGCTTGTGGTTGAAAGGCTCTTTTCTTCAGAGTGTTTGTGGTCACTCAAGATCATAGTTATCAAACTCTTAAGTTAACTCGTTAATTCTTATGAGTTTATAAGTCCACTTGTACTCTACGAGTTGACTCTTGAGTAAACTCTTTTTTTACTAGACTTTTGATAAATTCTATAAACTTTAAGTAAACTCGATAGACTCTCGAGTTTATCACCGAGTCAATGAGTTAGCAAGTTAAAAAGATTAGATCAAAATGTAAGTCATTCTCAATGTCTATTTAGCATTCAACATACCTTCATTTAGCGTGTTATCCTCAAATACAAAATTCTCACCTTTAATAATATCAAACTCTTGTTCTCTAATAACATCAAATCCTCGATGAGAATGATCTACTACTACTATCACCTCTACAAGTTATTGTCTAGTAGTGATGTATTATTACTAAACTTGATTATTTAAATAGTCTGAACTTTATGATTTACTGTTTTGCTTTACTTGAAATGTGTTAGGAAGAAGAAAACGTTGCAGCCAAGTATAATAACCCTTGTGCATATCAGTTGTAGATAATTACGTGGAGTTAGTTAATTCAGTTGCAGGTTGTTAGAGTCTGTTAATCCTGTTAGTTAGGTTGGTTACGCATGTAAAGAAAACTGCAGTATATAAAAGGCTGCATGCATAGTGAATAAACCATGCAAAAGCTTATTTCCAGAATTCCATTGCATGCATAGTGAATAAACCATGCAAAAGCTTATTTCCAGAATTCCATTGCATGCATAGTGAATAAACCATGCAAAAGCTTATTTCCAGAATTCCATTTCTCTTTTAGGAGGAGCCTTGTCTCGAACTAAGACACACTATCCCCTCTACTCCTAACAAAATGTTTAATTAGTTTGTTATTTATAGATATTTTATTATTATTTTTATATGAAATAAACTTTTACGACTCTACGAGTTGAGTTCACGGGTCGAGTCTATGGAACTCTCACGAGTCTGTATAAACTCTCGAGTTTGATAACTTTCTTCAAGATGATTATGATGCTAATGGAATTTTGGTGATTGGAAGGTTGTTGTTCTCAATAGCTTCCCCCAATTCATTCATATGAGAGTTAAATGGCGGAACACATCTCCTTGGTTGTTGACAATTGTGTATCGAGCCCCTCAAGTTACTGGAAGATAGGCACTTTGGGATGATATTATAAATGTAACAAATTTTGTGGCTAAGTCTTGGGCTTTGATTGCTGATTTAACTACACCTTAGGTTGCTGTGAGAGAATTGGTTACTTTCAATCTCAATTTCATAGAGATATGGACACCTTCGAGAAGGTCATGGAAGAAGGTAGGTTGATTGACATGGAATTTCTTAGGGACCTTGCTACTTGAAAAAATGGCAAGATAATAGTTAGGTTGGGTAGGTGTCTGATGATTAATATTAGGTGGCGTATGAGGTTCTAAGAGGTGATTGTTATTCGCATATGAGCTGGATGAAATCTGATCACAAACCTACTTTTAAGACTTGAGAAACAAATGACCAAGAACCAACATAGAAGACCTCTTCAGGTTCGAAGCAGATGGGTAATCCACTAGGATTTTCTTTCCATCACGAGGACACGTTAGGGAGCAGATGGGTACGGGATACTATCCTTGAAGGTTAGGTTTTGATTTTAGGGTTAATTTGTTATGTACGTTCTATGTGAGTTCTATGATTTTTTTGGTTGTGGCTTTGTTTATGCTCTGTGTTTTTTTGTGTGCAATGTTCTTATATAGATGTTAGAATGATTCTTTTGATTAGTGCGAAGTTGAAAACAAAACAGAAAGGGATCACCCTTGGGAGTCCATAAACATCAAGGACTGAAAGGCATCCGAAGGTATAGCACAAACACCCCGATATTAGCTAAAATGTCAGCCACTCAATTGGCCTCACATTACAAAGAAATAATCCAGCTTTTGCAGAAGAAGTCAAGTGCTTGGAACACCAAGTCAGTATGCAAACTGAAATTTTGATTACATTAGTCATTATAATGTTGAACATTTAATTTGATGAAAGAAACTTAGAAAATAACATTTTTTTAATTTTTAATTAAAGTACATTTCGATAAAACTCGAAAAACTAGTATAACTACAGGTTTGAATCTGCAGAGAGGAGGTGACAGAAGGTAGTGTGAAAAAACGGATGAGGGTTAGGGATTGGAGTTGCACGATGGCCATAGGAGCAAAGGATCACAATTTTTTATTTTTAATTTTCAATTAAAATAAATTTTAGTTCATTAAAAAATAAATTTTATAACGGTCAACATTCATTATGTGTTATTTGACCGTCTAGATAATGATTTGGATGGAGGGATCAAAATCACTAATTTTTTAAAGAAGGGGAACTAAATGTCTCAATTTGAGAATAGGGGACCAAATTTGCTAATGGAAAAAAAAAACCAAAATTATATTTTAGCATAATTTTTATATATACAAGGTTTCTTTTAAAATACTTTTTTAAAAAATAAAAATTAATCAATCCTACAAATCAACGTAAATGATTTATACACATCAAAGTCAATCTCAATTTTGAACAATAATTTAAATTTTAAATTTTCTACAATTGACATGTTATGTCAACTTAATGACAATTGGTGCTATTTGATTAATAAATGAACTGATGAAAGACTCATTTACATATAAATATAAGACAAAAAACAGCAATATAAATTTTTCATGAGCAATAATATTTTTTTTTTCTTAAAAGAATTTCATCAAAGACTAGAGTTGTGGAGGAGCATACTACCATTTCGACTCCACAAGTCCATACTAACGGGATTGGGAGAAAATACTCAAAATAGCAATATTCCCACCTCACTTGTAGAATAGACGAGTAGACTTGCTATTTTCTCTGAAGCAATTTTTGTCATTACATTATTTAGTCTTCATAAATTCGATTATGAGCACGGCAGCATATGTTCAGACTCAATCACATTGACAAGTTCAGCAAGAGCTCCCATAGCTGCTGTGCCCCCTCTATGTAGCAGAGAGAGTGCCAGTTCATGTTCATTCCATCTGCTTAATCCGCGCGCCAATTTCCTCAAAGTATCCACCTTCACTTCTTGAACCCATGCTGGTGCAAGACTAACCATCAATCCCACCAAACAGCAGACATAGGTTTTCCATGTAATTGGATTGCAACTGAGTGAGATTTTTTTCTCCATGACTTCTGCCAAGAAGTCCAAATGGACCTCAATGGTACGTTTCCTTCTATTGAATGTCCCTGATGGTAACTTGGTCCCGACACCCCATATGATTGACCCAGACAATATCAACAGATATGCCATAGCATAACCCTCAAGTATATATGACCCAACACTATCATTGTTTTGCTTCACATCCCTTGACGACAGCAGCCAGGTAGGAATAGTTTCCTTATACAATTCCTGGACCAGTAGTATCCCACCTGCTGCACATAGAAGACTTGCACCAAGTGTAGCCACCTCTTTTGCACTTTGAGCGGAAAGGGATAGTGATACTTCATTGGATTTTATGTGGCGAGAGCTGGCACCCATCCGTCTACCGGCTAATTCATTAGAGTACTCTGTCACAAGACCCACAATTATATCGTTTACATACTGCACATTGTGTATATTTCGACAAGATCGAAGAAAAAGGAATCCAGGAGCGACAAAAGGATAGGGACCAGGGGCAGTAATGGTGCTACCCAACAGGCCATTCACATTACACTCAGCAGTCAGTTTTGAGGTTGAAACACACAATGTTCCAAGGAATGAGGTGAAACAACTTCTCAACAGCTGAGCTACACACTCATTGCTGTGTCTAAACACAGAACGGGAACCTGATACAACAATGAAGTTGTGCCAGCGACGAACCTTTTGGGCCCACAGAGAGCCAATTACAGGCATACTAGGCCAAGGGCAACCTGATGCACAATTTTCCAAAGCTGCTCCGGTAATAGCATGCATGTACTCCTGGCTCTTGTCAAGTTTAAAAGTAATGGATAAACTGACCAGTGCTGCCATTGGTAGAGGAAGCATTACCGGTGAACCACCTACCATACAACAAAAATGTAACTTGTAAGCAATATAAATACACAATCACTGGATTGCTTAATCTCAAGTATACCTATTAATTATAAGAAGGGATTAGAAAACAATTAAGTTTGCAGATTTATGTCTGTAATGATAGTGATAAATTCATCACCTCAAGAACACTGTCTTTGACAAACATATTACATATATATGGATGAAATGTGTTCTCACCTAGCAGTTTGTACCATGTTAAGTGAATAACCCAAAATCCTTCATGTAATAAACTAAAAGTCTAAAACAAATAAATATAAATATCAGATACAAACTAAAGTTACCGACAGCATTTAAAGATCTCACTAGCCGCATTCCAAAAAACAAAAAAAAAGATCTCACTAGCTGAGAGAAGAACCAGCTACTTATGATATCCACCATTCTCAGCAAAGCCAATCAATGATATAAAAAATTTTAACCCTTCGATATTTTTAGAGCATGTTTGATTAAATTGAGACTTGAGAGGTTCACCACTGAAAAATCATCACTGCATAGTAAAGGAAAATAGTGGCATTTATTAATAAATGAGACCCTAAAACAAACTATTATGGTGTAATAATTAAAACAAGGACTAGAAAACATTGAATGGCCTCTAATATGATGAGTGTTTTGTACTTTTTTTTTAATTTAAACATTTTTGTTAGGCATTACTAGATTTAAATTGATGAAAAATGACAAATTTCAGCATTGATGTGAGACTGAAGGAGCATAGCTTGAAACATGACTATTTGACAACACTGCTATTTTCAGGCTTTCAGGATTTGCTTCTCTCTATCTACTAGTATTGTCAATGGAAAATAGCAGCAAGCCAAAAAATGCAAATTATACTAAAAAAACCTGCAGAACATAATTTTAAAAAACACAAAACAAACAGGTTATATCAAGAAAAATATTTTCTTACCAAATATAACTCTCCAAACGTATCACAAACATAAAATATAAATGCACAAGAGAGGAAAGAAGGAGCAGGGCTTGCAAAATTAAAAAGAACTGAATCTCATAATAAAGTGCAATTTTAAGAGACCCTAAACCCTAAATCTCATAAATACAATCTATAAGTGTGCATGTATCATGTGTGATGTTTTTGCGAGACTCGATAGAAATCCATAAAAATCAAACAGGTATATTAAAATAATGAACAAGGTAAGTACCAGAAGAACGGTTTGGAACCTCAACGCCAACATGAGTTAATATAGCTTTTATTTCTGATTCAATTGATTGAATAAGTGCTGCTGGACTAGGCCAATCTGTTCCATTCATTGGAACTAGTTTCCATACACCACGAGTAACTTCTGAAGAAAAGTAATCAATAATGGCAGCAAGCGATGCTGGAAGAAAATCAACAAGGTCTCTCAGACCTGCAAGTGAATGGCACATAAGAGTTAGAGTGATTAAATGAAGGTAGCACCAGAAATACATGTGCTTCTGTCCAATAACTTTTTTCTAACTACAACAACCAACATTTTTTATTTATGTATTTATTAGTTTATTAAGTATCAGCACCCCCCATTTACCCTAATTCGATGTGACCTCTTTGCATTTGAACTTTACAATCTTAAAATTAAAAACAGGGATGGCTTAATGAAACTAAACAGGAGTTAGTACAATGGCTTTGGCAATCCAGCAAAATTTTAACATCCAGAAAATAATATTGACAAAAAAGAGTTGGAACCAGAAAGATTATTTAATTTTCATGATTTAATTATCATCTATTAAAAAAGACACAAGAAAGGTGGGACCAAATTCATGGATGCAAAAAGCTTATAGAGAAGTAACGCTAGCATCTAGCCAACCTGTGGTCAATTCTCGTGATGAAATCCTCCCGTGAACACAAGCAGTTAAAATTGATTCAAGGACAAAAGGAAGAGCTTCCAGTACTTCCCATGCAGGAAGCAAGGGTCTTTGAAAATTATCTTCACCAGAATTCATGAGAGAACTACACGCGTTACTGCTAGCAGTAGTCGGTGATGAAGAATTACTTGATGAAATTCCACCTTTGGTTATCTTCTGGTAAATCATGCTTAAAATCATATTAGCAGTTTGATGAATGGAATTTCCAGTAGAAATGCCAGAAAGGGCAGAAGCAACACAAGATTTGTATTGACAATACAAGGCCCGTAATTTTGGAAATGAATCAATATATACAGGTTTAACAGATGCAGAATCAGAGAGACTTGGATTGCTTTTCAGTTTATCTTGGGAAAACATGGCACGATTATTGTGCAATGACAAAATATACTCCAAACCTCCAACTGCAACTCCTAATTCTGTGATGCACAGGTCAAGAGGGGGTCTACAGAATTTCCATAAACGAATAAGGAAAAGAAAGGCTAAAGAAAAGGTCATGTATGTTGATGTTGATGTCGATGTTGAGGAGGACTCATCGCCAGTGCTATTTGAAGTCGGTTTAATTGAGCCAAATGTCTCACAAAGTGGTAATAAAGAAGCAGCAACTGCGGGGACCTACACAAAGAACTTCTAATAAAAAATTTGACATTAACATGTGACTGGAAAAGAAATTAAAGGAAGTTTGTGCACTAATAGCTTAGAAATGGTGCATGAACTAGACAAACTATCTAAGGTTGCTTTAACTTGTTTAACCTAGCGTCTCCACAAAAGAAATAAAAATGGACTTCTATAAACTTTGCAGCTACTGTTAGAAATGTTAATGGTTTCAAGTAAATGTTTTGAATTTCAAGGCTGATGACTGATTAATTGCCACAACATGCTTGTAATACTCCTCCTACGGCATCCTCATATAAATTGAGGTGTAGGCAGGGAGAACACACGGTGTTTCATCCTACAGCCTATCAATGTTGCCTCATCTCTCTATAATTCTCTTTTCCACCTTCATTTCAATCTCTACAAGATTTCTCTTCAAGCTTAGTTCAGAAAACAAAATTGAAATTGAAATTCCAATTGCTGGAAGAACATAAAATTAATGTTCCTCCTTGGTATTACTCAGAGTTGGAGGTGAAGTGGATATAGGCGCATAATTGTAGCTGGGAATTGCACTTTTGAGCATCTAGGTAAAGACTTGGAAAGTGTTATATATTAAAACTGTTTTCCAACCATGGAAATTGGAATTTTTATAAAGAATTGAATTTTCCCATTCTAAAAAAGGCATATCAAACATGAAATTTAGAATTTAATAGTTCAATTCTGATTCCAAGGTTGATTTGGAGCTCAATTCCAAGCACCAAACAAGGCCTAACATTTTCAACAGTTGCCAACTGCTGCTGAGTAGACCCAAAAAATTTCCAACCTCATAAATTTGTGAGAAAGAATCTACAAGGGGTATCATATTCATACAGCCATCAAACAAATTATAGAAGTGATTCACTTACTACACCATATAAAGAAAGTATATGAATAGTATCGATAGAGGAAGTGCCACGGAGGACAGCACACAGCATGGGCATATTATTAACCAAAGGGCTCTGAGATCCAGAATGACTAGGAGGTACCGGAGAAGCAAGAAGCTTGACCACATGGTGGACCACATGTTCCTGCCAAGGAGACAAAGTTTAACATCAGATTATCATAAACAATAAATGACAAGGGACACAAAATTCAAGAAAGCAATACCAAGAACTGAGTATTCACACATTAATCCATAAGCCAGTACAACCAAAAGACATAACTATCATCTGAATGGAGTAGAGTTAATGCAAGTTTTGTCATTAGTCGTCACTGCAAAGAACAAAAAGCATGGCAACTTTTTTCCAGTTTATAGAAGAGGAGAAAAAGTAGGTTCAAAATCAGTAAAATCACAATCCAGGTTCATGATTTCTTCAAGTATTTAGGCCAAACCAAAGGATTGAATTAAACTAAATAAATAATACATTGAAATTTTCAATTAATGGTCCAAATAACTTAATGCCTGTATTGCATACCCTGTTCTTCAATTCTATTATTTGGGCAGGTCAACAATAAGATATAGAATACTTAAGTGAAAAACAAAAGAGGGTACAATAATTCAAAATAGGGTTGGAAACCAATGAGCAGCCTAATAATTACATTACAGCAATAATTGATTGCTTCAATTCCATGCCAATAGATCCAGTAGATTCCAAACCAGTCCATCATACTTGTATGCATAAAAGCTCCTAGATGAGACTAAGACAAGATTATTATGGTTAAGCTCCCACATTGGTTGAGTATATAGTCAAAAGACCCTTTAAAATAACTTGGGTAATCCTCCTACCTTGAGCTAATTTTTAGAGTGGAACTATGCACAGTCCATTCTCAATTTTAATAATTATATTATAACAAATCTGCAAACCTAAGTTCACAATTTTACCTCCTCTGGTAACAAGATTTGTAAACTTTAGGGTGAAAGTGGGAGTGAGACTTCATAATTTAAGAAATATGCATCCAAAGAAAAACCTGTAGCTCATCTAACCAACTGTATTGCAGGAGGACTTGCAATATCCAATATCTCTAGTAGGAGTAGAATTTGTGACCTGAATATACCATCCATGGCTGAGGGATGCACCACATAGAATCTTTGCAGCTGCTGGCCTTTCCACATCTGATCCATTTAATGCAATATAGTATAACTTCTCTATCTCCACCAGGCTAGGACAGAAGAAAAATCATGAAGATCAATCATCGGCAGTATAGATAACACCAAAGTTGAATCAAATTTGATACAAAAATAAACCTTGAGGCAGGGGTCACTGTAAGAGAATTTATAAGGGTATTGTTTAATGGCGTTCCTTCCATAAATATTGACCATGGAGATTTTTCTAGTGGTGACGAATCTGACAAAGACAAAACAGATGTAGAGACATAACCAGGCCAGAAGTACACTGATGTATCCATTAAATTCCTAGCTATGCAAGCTTCCACTATGAGATGCCTCAAGTTCCCGCCTGAAAGATAATTAATTCAGAATTATCATAGAGATTTGCAGAAAACAAATATAAAGAAAGTTGTATGCACATGATTATAATCCTTATTCATTGTAAACAATGCAGATGGAATCACGGACGTAAAGATTTAGTTCCAAAATATCAACCTGCTTTTGTATTGGTATTAGCATGAATTCCAGTGCCAGATTCACCCTTTCCATTCATAGTATTATAAATGAAGCTTGCTGCTTTTCTAGCTGCCTGGTTGGCTGCATCAATAACTAATGTAGGAGGGCATAGGAGGCCAGAAAAGTGTCCAAGGACCTGAACAGATGAAATCAGTCCAAGTTTCATAGAACTACCACTTTTCATTTCATGCCTGTATTCTGATTCCATAGACACCTGAACAGATGACGAATTATGTTCAGAGTCATCCCTTAGAACATTTGCAATTGCCAAGGGGACAATGCATAAAAGTACACATAGACGGGCCACAAGATGGGGAATAGGGCCTTCAGGAGGATCACGTTCCTGCAATAAACCATGAGGGCGGGGGGAAAAGTTAAATATTTGGTTAATACTACAATGAAAACAAAAGATTATTATGAACCAGTCTCAACTCGCTGCACAAGCCGAAGGGCTGAAAGCCAAAGTGCTAGAAAAGTTTCTTGCCAGCTAGCCTGGTTTAGTATTTGAAGTGTCTTGATTGCTTCTGCAAATAGTTCATGAATATTAGGAAAGAACTGAATCCTCATAACTTTCTGAAAATAACCTCTTAGTAAACAATAGTAAATCCAATGTAAACTCTCTCGAAGGATATACCTGTAAGCACATCAATAGCTGATTTGGTAGGAATTTGTCTAGAATCCATAGCATTCTCCATATAAATATCAAAAGGAACCCAACAAGGAGACTGACAAAATCTATAGTTGCATCTCAATGATGCCTTAAGCATCCCAACCAGCTGATGCTTCCTTAGGCAGTAATCAAAACGAGAAACTCCACGAATGCTTGCAGACACTTTTGTTAGGACTTGGTTTACTGATTTTAACTCTGATGAGGCCAACTCAAGGGATTCAAGAAATTGGAGCCTCTGCTGGAGGCAATTGAATTTTTCAGGCCTATCATACACAATGAAAAACAAAATGGGAAAAACCTAGTCAATTTCCCAGCACAAATCTTAGAGAGCAAGTACATATATGCATACAATAAAACTCATGCAAAATGTTGTATAAATAAAATTAACTTATATACTTTAGGAACTAAAATTGGTTATCCTCACAAGTGCTCACTGCTCAGACAAGAAGAGCAACGATTACTAGGAGTTTCGACATATGAATATGTACTATTGAATAAAACAAATTTCCCATACCATTTGATAATGGAAACAATTTATGTTTCACGCAACATTTACCAGTAAACAAGGAAAGCAGGCCCTTATAAAGGTATATTGGAACTTGAACTTGAATGGAGAGCAAACAATTTTCTTTGATTTTACTTGATAAGTCAATTAATGAATCCAAAATATGTTTACCCATCAAAAATATTCAGAAGGAAAAATCCTGAAGGATATGAATAATTTTGGATCTTCTATTATCTCGGCATCTCCTACTTGTTAGATGATTTCTTCATTGATAAGCTGAAAACAGTTTTTTTCTTTTTTGTTGAACTATTCAATAGAGGATATTATAAAATGGAGGAGAATTATAATAAACAATGGTTTTTTTAAGCTAGACTTAAAATGCCTACCACTGGACTACTGTTGCCATCCTGATTCCCCATGGAAGCAGAAGGCTCCCACGTGATGTTTCTTTAAAGCATGATTGTACATGAGAAACTTTCAGGCATACTCCTACTCATCCAAGTCAGCTCTGTCTTGCCATGGTCAATTGGATTGCATTTGGCTCTAATACCAATTGGTGCAAGACAGGAACATGAAAAGAAGGAATATGAAATGATTTTTCATTCTAGCACAATCTACCATAAAAGCTGGAGCCTCTTTCTCATCGTTTCTTAGATATATTTTGCACTCATATGGGTTAAAGGGCCTATCTTAGATCCATTAAAGGGTCATCACCATATTATCCACGCACCAAACTCAAAAGTGCTGGGTGTGAGGGGGTGTATTGGGAAAAACCCAAAACCCACATTCTAAGACTTTTTAGCATTCACAATTCACTAGACCAGGACACCACTTCTATATATGCTTTCTCTCACATACTGTCACATGTACAATATAAGAATCATTCTCATCTATAGTTTTTTTTTCTGATTAAAGTGAAGATAGCACAATCAAACAACATTCTGACACATAGTATACACACTGATCCCAAGATATCTGACAGTAACAAAATTATGAACAGAGAACAAATTTTAGTATCTACATTGTTTAATCAGGCAATAACGAAAAATGTTATCTATTTTTTCAAGCTCAACGGATTAGGCTAAAGATTATTTCAGCCTGTAGATTGGTTTGATGGCAAAATATGTTACACAGACAATCATAATATAGCAATTGATTAATTGAGAAACAATTACTCATAACTTTCAAGATAAAATACATATATATAAAAGTGGGAGACAATACATGTTCAAGAGAACAGACTGGAGCAAAATAGTAGCCTTTCTGCTTTCGGTTAGTCTTTCCAATACCTCTAAGGCGGTGAATGAATTCCGCTTCCTTATCTGTTCACTTTTCTCAAAACTCTGTGTCATCGTCGTCATATTCCGATCAATTTCCATATAATCCTCCTCATCATCACCACCACCTCCTCCAGTAACCAAACGCGATTTCTCACTAAACGTCACCTGAAACCCCCAATCAATCAACACGCAATCAATCAACGCCACAACAATATCGTAAAAGAACAGCACAAACACGTGCCCCAGCTCCAGATCGCGTATCTTATAAGTCTCCGAAAATCGCATCACAGCATCCACAGAATTCACCATCCTGCAAAAGGAACCACCATTTTCTAGAATTCAGTAAACAAAAGAACATAGACAGACACAGTTCCTCACGCGCTTCTTGGTGTTTGTGCTGTTCTCCAATCAAAAGTACAGTTTCACTCCAGGCCACACAGTAATCTGCGCGATAAAGGTTTGCATTACAGAATTAAACAAATCATGCAAACAAGCACGTCTTATACCTTGCTAAGTTGCATAATTCTTAAAATGCAGAAACATTTATTACACACGGATTACAAAAGTAAAACTCTAATTCCGATTGGAGAACAGGGCAAACACAGTACTTAGTAGTACTCAAGGTTTTTAAAAAAACTGTCCGCGACCGCAATTGAAAACCCTATCAACAGCATTTGTGTTTTATTTGCGGCGATATCAACAAAAGTGATTATATTAAAAACCTTGGCAGTACTCAAGGAACTGTATGAAATTGATGAAGTGAGAGAGAGAGAGAGGTTAGGGTTTAAATTAATTTATTACTTGAGGTTGTTGGAGAGGGTAGGGAGGAAGGAGAAGGCGTGTTGCGCGAGGAGAGGGAGGAAGAGGGCGAAGGCGTGAGGGTGGGAGTGGCGGTGGCGAAGGACGTTGGAGGAGAGAAGAGAGAGTATTTGGAGAGGGAAGAGGAGGCGCGAGGAGAGAGCGTGGTGGATGAACTTCCAGATCAAAGGGTGGTTGTTGTCGAAGCATATTTGGGACACTAGAAGTTCCCCTAACTCGGGGCAGGGTAGGGCAATGCCCAGTGTGTTGAAATGCTCCACTAGCTCTGTGACCCATGCCGTTGGGGGTTTGTTGTTGCGTTGTTGCCAGAGCTTTAGCTTCTTTAGAACGCCTTCCCGCACTTGATCGTCCCACTCCAATGCCAACGCCAATTCCATGTCTTCTGTTTGGGGTTAGTTTCTTGGTGGGGGTGTCATTTTTGGCTTAAGGGGTTTGGGGGAAAGAAATGGAATGTAAATCAGGGGACACACACACTACTGGGTTGGAAGTGAATCAAAAAAGGATAAAATAGGGAGTGTTGTTGGGTTTTGGGATGTGGTTGGATAGTAGTATTGAAATTGATGGGGGTAGGTCACGCCCTCGCGCAACTCGCCGGTTATGCTTTCAAGCCCATCCTCGCTATTACTACACTTTTTGTACTTTGCCCACGGGAGATACTGTGTAGGATGAGAACAGGACAGGTCAAGCTTTGAAATTGAGTTTGATCTATAATTTATTAAAAACTTTTATTTTGGTTTAGTATGATATTTTTTTAAAAGTTTTCTTCACAATAAATATTTAATATTTTATGGGGTAGGAGTAGATAAGTTAAAAAAAAAAAATCAATCAAAATAATGAAGAATATAAAAAAAACATATCTAAATTGTGATTATATGAATAGAAGTTATGAGTAGTAATGTATAATCAAAGTCTCATAGTTTCAAAAAAAAATTAATTATATCCAAAAAATAATATTATATATTGGTACCCAAAAAATAATATATATATATAGGCTGGCCTATCAGGCTTACTTTTTAATAAATCTAAAATTTAATAGGCTTTTAAAGAAGTCTGAGTCTAACATTTTAATTAAATAGGTCAGTTCATATTATGTAGATTAGATCGTAGATCCAGTAGACCAGCCTGACTTAGTTCGACCCCTACTCCTGCGTGTAGAGGAGATTTAGGAACACTTTATTTTTATTCTTTTAACGTACTCTTACTTATAATTAAAATTATTAAAGATTATAAAACTTGGGGCGCATTTGTTACAAGACAAAATTTAACTTTCTCATTAATCTTAAAATGAGAAATTATTGATTTTCCATAATTAATTTTAGTTCATTTTTCCTACTAGTAAAAAAGAATTTAACTTTTCGGAGTGAAGAGAAGGTTTTAATTAATTATTTTACATGAACATTTAATTCACGAGAAACATATTACAATGAGGGATTATGTTTGTTGAGCTTCAAAAAAATTTATCTCCTAATAAACATCTTTTAAAATAAAATTATTAAAAAATGTATAAAATTTAAGAGTATTTGCTTTTCTGATTGTTTGAATGCGGTGACACAAAATCTAACACACTTTCACCAAGGAAACAGAGATGAGATAAAAACTGAATATGAAACTGATAATCCAAACATACACTTAAACTTAGTTTGGTTACACATGTATATAATTTTTTGGTTACACAAACGTACTTTTTCTGTATAACGGGGTTGGTTGGTATTAATGTAAAAGAGAAACAAAAGATCATGAGTCAATTCAGTTAGCCAAGTGTTAACGGGACATTTCGATGTACGGTGATGTTACACTTAGAGGTAAATAAAGGTAGAAAAGGAATCCGGAAAAGAGAGTAATTTGAGATGGAAAATGTTCACGCTATTACGTAACACTGTAATAAAGCTAAACATAAGTAAATGTATTGGCTAGCCACTTTTGTTATAAAGCTAAAACTGCCTGCCCACTATAAGTAATTCTTAAAATGAAAGAGTAACCAACGAGAGAAGTAAAATATCACTAACAAAGTAATAAGTACTAAATATAACAATAAAGTTAATGTTAATAATTTCTCCTTAAACTGAATATTGTATACGTTAGCTTCTCAATAGACTCCAAGAGATGTTTACAATATACATCTTCAAGTAGGTATTCAACATTAAAGGTTTTGTAATAATATCATCTAGTTGTTGTTTAGCCACACAGTGGATCAGTTCAACAGTGTTATCCTCTCTGAGATCTCTAAGAAAATAATGGCGCATATACACTAAAAAAAACAATATAATTTACTTTACTTACCAATCAATCAATTTATCATTTAAAATCTATCAGGCTTTGAAAATACTTTCCAAAACAATTATTTTGAAAACTAAAAACTATAAACAACTCGGTGATATTTCTCTTTTCACTTCTCAATGGCAGCATATGAGAAGCTTCTTGGATACAGAAAGAACCATAGCTATTAAAGTAAAACTCCTACTGTGCATAGAGAACACAAGTTTACTGTTGCAAAGAATGGTTTTACTGTTAACAAAAAATTGATGACATAAATAATATGAATTTATTAATATTGATTTTCAAAAAACCGATATTAACATGAATCTGTTACATGCAAAAAATTGATGATCGATTTTTATAAAATTTAATGTTATTTGATTAACTTTTAACATCAATTTTTATATATAAAAAAAAAAAGATAACTCAAATTAAAATCTCAATCATCACTTTGTTCTCTTTCTGTGCTCTGTTTGTTGGATTCCCAAACCTTTCACCAAAGCTCTCGCTCTCACCCTTGCGATAGTCCTCTCCCTCAGGACTCTACTCACGACGGTCAAAATGTTGTTATAGTGAAACAAGCTAAAACAAGTGCATCAATGTCAAAATGTTGATCCGCTCACTTCCAAAACATATGCTAGAAAACGTTTTAATACATGACAGTGGCCTCTTTGCATACTCCCAATCTAAGTAAATACTTATATTTTGCATAGTTTCATTTTCATTTTCTTCGTATCACACATGGCTGGAAAAATATTTTGATATAGTAGGGACTGGGAACAAAAATGAAAGGATGGCAGTGGATTAGACGACTCTCTTGAAGGCAAACCCATGTCAAAATCATTTTATAGCCTGCAATTGTGATGAGATTTACAACATGCAAAGATGGAATGTAGAAGAATTGAGTGCAAATTTGGTTTGCAGTTGGGAAATTATGTTTGAAGCAAAAGTAATTTAATCAACGGATGAGAACTCTTGCTTTTGTGTTCATTTTGCTTTTATTTATTAGATTTGTATTGGAATGTGTGTCACAACATTTTCAACCATCACCAAATATGCATTCAATTGTTGGCCAAGGAGAGGCAGAGACACAGACTTGACTTTTCTGTTGTCTTTTTCCCTTTTCAAATTGTCACCGTGTTGTTCTTTCAAAACGATATCCGAGTTGTGTTAATATTTAATTGTAAAAATATTAACACAACTCTTAAAACGACGTCGTTTCGAAGGGACAATACAGGACAGTAGAGAAGTTAATTTCTGGTGAGATCCCTTTACTAATGGACTGGAGCAGCAACAATGTGAACGCTACTCATGTTCCTACTATTAATGGTGTTCTTCATTTTTTCAACTTAAACCTCATAGTTGACATGGTATAACAGCAACCATGTGAACGCAACTCAGGTTGTGGCCCAACTTTTTAGCAACAGCGATAACATGGTATAACAGAGAAATGTTCTTCCTTTCTTTGACTTAAACCTCATAGTTCACAAGAGGTGAGGGCTTATTTGGAGTTTCCATTACTGATTACACCAATATAAAAACTTATTGTAAACTATGAGATTTTTAACTTATTTGGAATTTTTAGACTTATTCATTATATCAGTTTTTAACTTATAAAATAACTATTATGTTTTTAGTCCTATAAAAAAAATTGACCATTTTTAGTCTCATAACATAACTCTTTTTTTTATTCATCAATGTTAGTTCTTGAAAGAGACTAAAAATAGACAAAAATTAACCCTAATGAGAGACTAATATTGATGAATAAAAAAATAAAAAATAGTAAAAAAATTTATAGGAATTAAAATCAGATATCTAAAATTTTAGACGAACTAAAAAATTAATCAAAAAATTTCGACCAAGGTCTATGTGGTTTCTTTTTCCCGGCTTTCCCTGGTAATTGGTACAGTCCTACAAAGTACAATGTACAAACATTGATGTTTTAAGCCTAAGTACAATTTCTTCCAATGGCATGGCATGGCATAGAATAGAATAGAAAACGTACAACGGCCTATAGGACAGGAAACGTAACAACTTATAGGCTCTTTTAGGGCTGAAAAAACAAACAAGGTTTTATTTTTGTTTTTATGTTATTAAATTGCTTGTTACTTACTAGCTAATAATAGCTTTATTGAAGCACTTTGCAAACCCAACCTCTGAGGGTGCGTAAGGGGGAACCAATTTGTTTTCAAATCTTGCAATTTCAGTTGGATTAAATTTTGAGGGTTTGAACATTTGTCTAGGACCCCATTCAATTCAAGCTTCGGCAGGTACTTATATGTGTTGCGTTCTTATATATGGTTACAAGTTATTTATATTAATTGGTTCCTCTCCTTATATAATTGTTGCAATGCCATAACGTTTTCGTCTTTCTTTGCTTAGGATTTTGTATTAATTTTTCATGAATGTGATTCTATTAAGCTAGCTGAATATATTGATTTTGAATTTGGCCAAGCAAGTTGTTGCATTGCATGTAACCATGTTTAGAATTTGGAATATAGACATTAAGAATTGTTTCTCCATGAATCACACATTTCTACATGTGCCGTGAATCATGGACACGGAATAAATAATCAAAGGCCAGAAAAGAAATAATAACATAACGTGTTGGAGTCTATGATGTTTCATGTTATGAAAATCTGCATCGGAGTCTATGATGTTTCATGTTATGAAAATCTGCATCACATGCATTTGAATCAATGTGGGGACTAGTCCTACATAATTTTGTTTTATTGTAGACCAAGTAATAACATCATTTTCAGATGCATGGTATGGTTGATTAATTGGAAAAGGTAGGTATATTTCCTCTTCAGAAAACTTTTGACAAATTCAAATACTTTGCTAGTTTTGATTGGTCACTGGTGTTAATCATAATAAACCCTGAAGTTTAAACAAATCAAGAGTGATTTGTTTTCTTCTTTTACGAATCACCTCTTTTTTTTTTCCAATTCACAAGCAATCCAACAAGGTTTGTTTCTCTAGCTAAAATAATTAATTATGTTTGGATTTCATACTCATTTTTCTGTTTTGACTTGTGTACACTAATATGTTGTTTAATACTCTATAATGTTTACTTTCAAATGCAGCTAGTTGAGGAGAAAAGTTGTCAACTCTTGACAACTAAACTTCCTCACAGAACATTTGTTTTCCAGGTAAGCCAGATGCTCAATAAACCAAAACTCTTAATATTTGGTGAACTATTGTACTGTATTTAATCATTACAATGTGTTTGTGTTACCTGTATCTTGTTGTTAACTATCATGTCATATTATACAGTTTTGGTATTATAATATAGATAATATAAATTTACAGTATTTTTCTTTTTTGTTGAAGGTGATTATAAGTTAGTATTTTAATCTTTTTAATTGCAGTTTCATATGTCATGAATCACGCTATGCATGTTTTATTTAATTGAAACTTAATAGACAAGGGAAATAGAGCAAGCAAAGAGATACCCAAAAACAAAGACATTGACAGATTCTTTATAAACCAGGAAAACAAGCAATGTGACAAAAAAGAGAGAACAATTAATAAGAAAAATAAAAGATTGGACAAAAAAACAAAATGGTGAGTCTATGAAGAAATCAAATTCTAAACAGTTTTATCTTAGACCTCGTCCATCAAATCACACAAGAAATACATCATGAAACCTTAAATGATGTTAGGATATTGGACAATGAGAGTAGATTCTTGAAATTAGAGCTTGCTTTAAACTTTCCCAAAATATATATGAAAAGGACGGATGCATTATCCTCTGTTTCAGAGAAACTAAGAATGTGAATATTGAAAATGGAAAATTTGGTGAGCATGCATAATGTTTAGTTATTATTCTGAATTTGAACATAGATATCTCATCTGATATACTCTTGCTTCGTTTTTTTGTTTTTTTTTTTGTTATTCCTCTATGTATTATGTGTATGAGGCTGAGCTCTGGCGCAACAGTAAATTTGTGCCTTGTGACTGGTTGGTCATGGGTTCAAATTTAAAAACAGTCTCTTTGCATATGTAAGAAAAACACCGAGTAATGAGCGCAATAATCTTTCCCCGTACCTTTGCATGGTAATAAGGAATCTTTTGGCATCCGGGTAGGTTAGTTTTTAATGTCTATGTATACATATGGATAGATAAATAGATCGATACAAGAGTTTCTCAATTCACATTTGAGGCATAAATGATGGTTCTTTTGAAGTTTCATTCCATGCACTTGAAACTATATTAAAAGTCCAAAAAAATATAATTGATATCCAATTTTTTGCATGATGGTGTAGATCCACACTAGGCACAATGAAGAAGGGATCTGGCTGCAAAGGAAGCATTGTGTGCCTGATGGTAACATTATGTGTAGTGATTGCACTTGTATTGCTAGGAGTGATCTTAGCAATGACAGTGTTCAAACCTAGGCACCCTATTACCAATGTGGATTCCGTAAGGCTTCAAAACATGAGCTTGGACATGGACATATTTAGCATGAGTGTAAATGTGAACTTGACATTGGAAGTGGATGTTTCTGTTAACAACCCTAATAAGCTTGGATTCAATTACTACAATAGCTATGCTCAACTCAATTATAGAGGACAGTTGATTGGGGAAGCCCCTATACCCAATGGACACATATTAGCTGAGGAGATTAAGGGACTCAACTCGACACTAACTGTTATGGCTGACCGTTTGGTCTCAAATTCTGAGGTCACCAAGGATGTTGCATTGGGTTTATTGCCCCTCAACAGCTTGGTGAGAATTTTTGGCCAAGTCAACGTTTTAGGGTTTATCAAATTCTATGTGGCTTCCACCTCATCTTGTGATTTCACCCTCAATCTTTCCAATAGAACAATAGTGGACAATAAGTGCCAAGAGAAGACAAAGATTTCGGGTTGATTTCTATGTTAGGGTTGGAGAAGAGAGAAGATTCAAAGAAAAGAAAAGTAACAAGGAAGGAGAGCCTGTTATGTAGTCTTTCAACATCATTTCTTGTTTTTTCTAAAGTTCTCTCAATTTGGAGGATTTTAAACATCCAAAGAAGGAAACATGCAAGTAGCTATCCCCTCATGTGAATCATCTTTCGTTACCCTTCATTTTCTTTTATCTATTTTTCCTCAACTTCCACATGTGTGATAAAATATTAATATGTATTTATTTGTTTATTTTATTTTTAAAATCCAACAATGTTGGGGAAAAATTTATATAAAAATATTGTAAATAAAATATTAATAATTCATATAATTCAATATATATATATATATAATGATCTTTAATAGATAAAAATTAATATATTTTATTATTTAAATTACATATTATTATATGCACGTGAACATGATCAGTGAACTAACTTAATTAACTTAATTGTTCATTTTTAATGGTTAACAATATCTTAAAGTGTCAATAAAAAATTCTCAAAAATAAATATAATAGTTTATTTTGGCCTTAAATTATAATAAAAATTGATAAGTAAATATTTATTATATTTTAATCCTAGAAGTCTAATATTTTAGAGTACTAATTGAATGAACAATAGATATGATTAAATATTTATAAAATTAATGATTAGTTAAAAAAGAATCAATCAACTCTTGATCATAAGTTTGAGTTTTATAATAAAATTAAAATATTGATCAGACAATTGAATGAAAAAATAAAAGAATTTCTCAATTTATTATTGCTATTCTGTTGAAAATGATTGCATCACTACTAAAAGTCATTGATTTCATATTTAAAAGTAGTATTGCAACTTGGCAAGCCGACTTGGATACAATTTTTTAGGTGCCGATTTAGATATATATATTTAGGTACTTTTAATATTATTCTCTGATTAAAATTGGGATTTTTCTATAATACTACAAAAAGATTACATTACTATAACTTTTGACTGAAGAGCAGTACTAGTACTAAAAATACCCGAATATTACATGTATCTAGATTTTGTCTTCAAGTTTGAATCTCATATGCATGGAATTAAAAGAGACTCGTATTGTCAGTTGGGACACGCAACGGCATACCGCGCATTAAGTAGAGTCTGCATACTAGTAATTAATACTATACATTAAACCATTGGACCCCCACAACTTCCAACTACCTTAGGATAATTAATTAGTACATGATTATTATGGTTGGCACTCCTATTCCTATATAGGCCCTTCATAGCCATCAAAAATCTCATTCTTAAATCTAATCTTCACACTTGCCTGTGTTCTTCTAGTTCTCTTAGGGCCACCATTATGTCTCAATTAGCACCAAAACAATTCATGACTGAATCACAAAGTAACCA
This sequence comes from Glycine soja, assembly GCF_004193775.1. Lineage (NCBI taxonomy): Eukaryota > Viridiplantae > Streptophyta > Magnoliopsida > Fabales > Fabaceae > Glycine > Glycine soja. Next base: position 50,164,747 of record NC_041019.1, on the reverse strand, counting down.
GGACCACGAGCAAGTGGTGGTGATCTCACAGAAAAAGCTAAAGAGGAGAAGAGTGTGTGTGATGGTCACAGGAGCAGTGCTGTTACTGCTCATTGTGCTAGTCATAGTGGCAATTATCTTGGCCTTTACCTTGTTCAAGACCAAAGAACCAAGAACTCAGCTTGTGTCTGCCACTTTAGAAGGTATAGCACCTCGTCTCACACTTCCTGCCATTGACCTACAAATCAATGTCACACTTGACCTCAAGGTTCGGGTTGAAAACAGAAATCGTGCTAGTTTGAAGCATGAAGGGGGAAAGAGTGTGTTGCTGTATAAAGGAAAAGAGGTTGGAGATGCTTATATAAACCCTGGTCTTATTCCTTCAAGGGGTTCTACTATTCTTCCATGCAGACTCACCCTTCAGGTGGAAAAGCTAGCTTCCAACTTGACCAGTTTAGTTGGTGATTTGATGGGGGGAGAGATCTCTATGGACACAGTTACTAGGATTCCTGGGAAAGTTACCTTCCTTGGATTCATCAAGAAACATATTGTTGCAGAGTCCAATTGCCAATTCACTATTAGTGTTTCTGAGTTGAAGATCACAAACCAAACTTGCAAGAGTAAGGCCAAGTTATGAAATCATGTATGAAGCAGATTTGTAGGTTATAGTTCATACTTTAGTTTCTCACTGTGAGGAGTTTCTGAGACATTAATAATAGTGTTACATACTTACATGTTTCTACATGCTAGTTTTATTTGTATGCTTGTCTATTAGACGTTGGTTTCAGTATTGTAAATTTTGAGAATACTATTTCCGGGAGTATTATTTATAATATTTTGTGCTAAGTCTGTGTCCTTTTGAGATGTGTGATGTGATTACATGCAAAAGCAGAAGATCCTCTTCATTGCAACTTGCAAGGGGTCTGGAATCTTGACTTTGCATGTGATTCAATATTATAAAATTTCCCTTTAGAATAACCAGATCAAGCTTGGCTTCAATTTTCCTATAACAACATTTTGATAATTAAGTCAGTACTAAATGGTAATCTGGCGAAAGACATAGCCATATCTAAGAATCGTATTTTTAATTTCGGCATTGAGATTAGAGAAATTGAAAATAATAGTTACATTTTCAATTTCATTAAGTTATATTTCAAAGTGTAACCAAATGAAACTTAAGTCATTAGTCATAACAAAAAACTTGTACTATTGTCCATGCCAAAGGTTTATGTCGAGAACAAGTTAGAGGGCAGAGGCAAACATTTAAAGCGTAATTTCAATTTCTAATGTCTAAACACAAAACCAAGACCTCAGAAAAAAGGTAACAAAAGCATCTAAAATTGGCCTATACTGGCTTCAATAATGATGTGGTTTTATCAATACTCTTGGTCGTCTATTATTTTATTTTATTTTAGTTTCTGTCTTGCGCTCTCTACTATATGGTGAATGAGAACCCTCCACATTCAAATCCAACTAGAAAAATAAAAACAGAAAACCAGCGAGGGAAAATAATTTTTTCTTTGCGTGCCTCTTAATGCATAATACAAAAGCAAATCTTCTTGACTTTGAAGGTAAATCGTAAACATGAATAGCAATAGACCTATACTTGCAATAAAATTGTCCTAGGCTGCTAAAATAAAGGAATCATCTATTTGAGAAGAAAATGAATTAGAGATACAGGGAAAATCAGGAACATCAAGATTGGCATCTCTACATTGTAGTTATCAAAATTCAAGTATCCAATGAAGTGGTTCATATAATGGGTATACACAAAAACCAGACTCCATAACAAGCATCTTGCATTAACTGACTTGAAAGCATCAGCATCCCATATATATTTGCAGTGCTGAAGGAGTTTCTGCATTATCACTATTCACAATTCAAATGAGGGATCAAAATTAGGTCATCAAGCTACATTGCTACATTGCAAAGGCTTCAGGCTTGGCGATTTCTACGGAGCTAACTAGTTTAATGTGTTTAGTCATTTTTAGTATATACTACAAGTATGCTTCATGGAAGGTGTTCTGCTCGAGTTAAGTAGAATCATTACGATTCACAAAATTCTATTCAAATATTTAACGCAACTTTATATTAAGGCTTGGATTCAATACCACTGATTAAGATAAAATAACTGTAAGTTGATTCATGCATAAGTAAGCTTCATAGAAGGTGATCCAGTTGGAGTAAAGCAGAATCAGTATGAGCCACAAAACTCTTTATTTGAATGGTTTATATTAAGGCTTGATCTCAATATCAAGATAAAATAACTTTTGTCAAGTTGATTTTAGCCAATTTAGTCTAAAATGCTGGTTCCCCTACATTTTTTTGGTCTCCATATTTTGAATGTTCTACCAGAGTGGAACTAAATTCCTTATCGAATTGTCTTCAAGAGAATCATCTAATCCATTGCCATCCCTTCATTTTTGTTCCCAGGCCCTATTATATCAAAATATTTTTCCAGCCATGTGTGATATGAAGAAAATGAAAATGAAACTTTGCAAAATATAAGTATTTACTTAGAATGGGAGTATGCAAAGAGGCCACTGTCATTTATTAAAACGTTTTCTAGCATATGTTTTGGAAGTGAGCGGATCAACATTTTGATATTGATGCACTTGTTTTAGCTTGTTTCACTATAACAACATTTTAGGAGTTTCAATGTAATAACTTGTGTTCTCTATGCATAGTAGGAGCTTTACTGTAATAGCTATCGTTCTCTCTGTATCCAAGAAGCTCCTTATATGTTGCCATTGAGAAGTGAAAAGAGAAAAATCTCCCGGTTGTTTATAGTTTTTAGTTTTCCAAAATAATTGTTTTTGGAAACAATTTTCAAAGCCTAATAGATTTTAAATGAAGATGTATATTGTAAACATCTCTTGGCGCACCAAGACCAATTTGGTAGGAGCCAATGTTCTTGTAATTATTTTGGGTCCTGTTAGGTGCATTTTTGAGAATAGACCTATTTTTGGGGTGTTCTTCATCAATCTTGCTTCTTGCAGCCTATAAATTGCTTCTTGCACCTTTCTAGAGAATAATGATTCATAGAAAATAAGAGAATCCTGGAAATACCATTCACAATCAATGCCTAGCATCTACTTTTCTCTCAACTACTACGCAACGAAGAAGCCAAGCCACCCTTAAGTATAAATAACATAAGCGCAAATTCAAAGCTGGCATATGAATTCAATAAATGTATATAGGTCAAGAGCTTAACCAATAAGTTGAGAAGCTCAATGGAATAAGTCCTTGGTGTCCCAACCCCAAATCAATGACCCATTCTCATAAAATTAGTTGATCACTCAAACCTTTGGCTCCATCTAGATAAAGAAAAAAAACTCAACTGGGTTTTTCAAAGTCAACGATATATATAAGTCGATAACCAATTAGAGCCGTCCTTGTGAACCCTTTTTAATTAATGTCACAACTCACCAGTTGAGCTCTCCCATTCCTCTCTTCATTTATTTTTATTTTTCTAGCCTATATTAATTTAGTAAGAAGAAGATAAAAATTTACTACAGCAGAACACAATTTTTTTTCTCAACATGTTATTGGTACAAAATAACCCTACTATGATACAATGACAAAATATTTATGAAAATTATGAGTGTAATTAAAATAAGTATTTCTCTTTTAACATTATTTATTTTATATCTAAGTATCACTTAGGATTAGAATATAAATATCTTATTAAAGAACACAAATCGTTATTATGTTAATTGTTGTTAGTTAATTGAATACATTTTATGAAAAAAATCTTTAATAGAATACATATTTTATGGAAAAAAAAACTCTTTAATGCACTATTATGGAGTGAAATTTATTTAGATTTTAATAAATTTTAATTAATAATAATAGTGTATTAAAAAGTATGCTAAAGAATAAATTACAGTCATTTGTGAGAATGGTGCGTGTGTAAGAAAAAAACATTTCTTACACGTTTTAATTGTTTTAAATAGAGTTATATTACTCGTATACTAATTTTATAAAATTTTAATTTTTCTTCTTCTTTCAATTAGAAATACTTATTTTTATTTTTTTATCTATCGGGATTACATTAATCATTTTATTGGATACTCTTTCTTCTCATTCTATCTCATTAATATTCATAATGTAACTTTTTAAATTTAACCAGAATCCATAGATTTTTTTTTAAGATTTTATCCAATTATAAATATTTTCTATTTATAAATTAGAGTAGTTTTTAGAATTACTCTATAATTAGAACATTTTAAAGATTTTTCCTTCAAAATTTTTTTTTAGAAGTTATCATTTTCATTGAAATATATGTTTTATCCTAATCTCATATATTTTCTTAACTATTTATCTTATTTTATCTTTATTATTCAATTGCAATATCTTTTTGTAAAAAATAGCAAATAGTTAATATTAACCTTTTGTCATAATATAAACTATTTATTGTAAATATAAAATCTAATTTACTTGTTAAAAATACATTTATTGAATATTTTAATTATAATATAATTTATATATTACTAATTTTTTTAAGTATATAAAAAATGAACACTTATCATATGTATTGCAGGTACTAAAATACTTATTGCATATGACAAGATTATTAGAACACAATAGATAAACAATTACAGAAGAAGAGATAATTAAGAAAAGAAATATTTTTTAAATGAAAAGAGATAAAATTAATTTTAATAATTAAGGAAAAATAATAAAATAGATAAATTATTGGATGTGACAGGACTTTTAAACATGTGCATCCACATGTTAACCAGACACCACACATACGTACATACTTCCTCCGTTCATAAATAATTATTATCTTATGTTATTTTAGAAACACACTTCCTCCGTTCATAAACAATTTGTTAGGGACATTCAAACATCAAATATTGATAGACGCCATTTTCATCCTTTTAATTAAATTAAAATGAAATATTAATATTACAACATTTTAAATTTAAATTTAAATTTCATTTAACCATAAATTTTTTAATAAAATTTATCAACTAAAAATTAAATATTTTAAAAATTTAATTTATAAAATCTTTACCTCAACTGTTATCATCATCACAATCGATCACCACCATCATTATTATTGTTGTTCCCACTAATATGACCATGGTTGTCTTAATTTTTTAGTTTATGTAAATTTGTGTTTTTCCACAATTTTAATCCTTTTAAGATTATAATTTTTTTAATTTATAATTTTCATACATTTATGTTTATATAGATTAAAATTGAAAAATATAAATTTACAAACATTAAAAATAAACAAAATATTTTATTAAAATCAAAATTAAAAAAAAAATTCAAACTTAAAAAGCTAAAATTAAAAAAACAAACTAACCAAAAACTAAAAAATCTCAAGTGACGAGGATAAAAACATACTTTACCTTCAAAACAAACCTTAAATGTCTTTTGGCTTTTATATAACAACCAGCCGAAACACTGGTGGCTTTTATATAAAAACATATTTAAGCTTAAAAACCAACCTTAAATGTCTTTTGATCTTCTTAACTATGTTTAAGAGTATTGTGGAAAACATAATTTTAAAAAATAAAATATTATTGTTTTGGAACAAAAAAAAAAACTAGACTATTTCCTCTATCTCAAAATAATAATTATCCTTATGTAGTTTTACACAAACTAAAAAAATAATAAATAGATGGAAAAAAATAATAATTTTATAAAATTAATCTTATATTATTATTATTATTATTATTTATAAATTTTGTTATCTATTATTAATATTATAAAATATAAATAAAAAAATAATTAATTTTATACTAAAATATAAAATAATAATTATTTTAAAATATTTTTTTTTCTCTTAGACAACAATTATAACATAAAGGAGTAAGTATTGTTTTGAAAGAGAGGAGTATTATTTTTTGCAGTTTTATGACAAGGAGGTTGGTTACTTGGTATCAATGGTATGGTGCAGTGGTTTGCACAACAGTGTGTTTTGGGCAACACAAGTCAACATCTGCACATCTTGGGCCGTGCGGCCAGCAAGGAGGTAGGGGAATTTCTTTCAGCACCCAGAATTTGTTTTACACCTAACACTTTTTTATTTTTTTCCAAATTACCCCTGCTAATAAATAGATTCATAATCCGTAAGAGATTTACACATTCATAATCCATAAGAGGCTTACTTGTAATCTGTATATTATCAAAAAAACCTGTGCGTGACTTTTTCGTTATTAACATGACGCTCTAACCAACTAAGTTAATAAACCAATTATATTATAAAATAACTAATGTTACTATATGTAACACTAAGATTTCTTACATATATTTGATGCACATGTAAATTTACATAATATATTTTGTGACAATTAATTTTGATCTAATAATTAATTTTTTTTGTATATAAATTTTTTACGAAATCTCTAATTTTATTTAAAATTTATATATGTAAAAAATATATTATTAGATAAAAAATAATTGTAATAAGGCCAAAAACATAAATCTACTAACGTATTTTTTTCTTATGTATATTTACATATGCATTAAATATATATTAGAAATTTTAGTATTATATGTAGCGACATTAATTATTTTATAACATGATTAATTTATTAGCTCAGTTGATTAAAGTGTCATTTTATTAACACAAAAATTACATATTTGAATCTTACATTGGCCATTAATTTAATAAAAAAAATTAAAATAAAATTAAAAAAAATACTAATTATCAATCTATATACATATTAGACGGATTATAAATCCGTAAATGGATTATGAATTCACAAGTTTACTATTACAAATTATGAATCCTTACAAAAATTTGTTGTCTACATAATGAAAATGCTAGATATCAGGCAGACCTTGGGCCACGAGCGCGTCAGTACAGCAGCACCTTGGGCCACTTACAAACCAAATTAATTTTATACACTATATTATATTGTTAACTATATTTTATTTGCAGTAAAAAACTATATTATTTTTAAATTATTTTTCACAAAATAATTTTATACGAAAATGCATAATTAAATGATTGACATAAAAAATTTATCTTATTTAACATATTTTAATTAAATTTATTTTGATTATTTAAAAATAAGCATTAAATAATTTTTATATTTTTTATACAATAAATATTTTTTAACTTATTACCTTCATCAGTGTACCCAATAGAATAGGAAAAAATTATACTGCGTTTTATTTCTCGTATTAATTACTTAATTTCATACAGTACATCAATTTTTATCTTTCTTGCCATGACTCTCTTCAGAGGAAGAGAAATGCTAAATCATGCGAAACAGAGAGGCCGACAAATTGACAGAACGACTAAAAATGTTGACATTTGGCAACAAATTCATATATAAAAAAATTTAATTTAATTTAACTTTTAAAGTTTTTTTTTTTTAATTTTCAAAACTTAGCCTCCCTTTTAGTCTCTTTCTTCAGAAGAAACCTGAATCTGACTCTGGTTTGGCCAAAGAGAGAGAAACTAAAGGTCCAGGTTTGCAAGAAGCATATCAAGGTCGTAGAAGTTAGTGTGAGGATTGAGTGAAAATGATGTTCTGTTTGGATTCATAACAAAAAGGGAAGACCATAAGGAAGATGAAAATGGCATTTTGGTTTGGTTTTGTCTTGTGTGACAGTCGTATGGAAGGGGCAAATTTCAAAATCATGTTCTTAAGTGTTCAGTGGATAATTCGGCTTGTGCAGTTCGCATGATATAGCATGTATCCAAGAGGAATATCATTTTGTGTAATTGTTTTTTATTTTTATACTTTTTTTTAAATTATTCTATTTTTATTCTTAATGATATTAAAGTAATATTAATAATTAATTTTTTTAATTATACAGATTAAAACTGACCTATTAATCAAAATTAAATTAAGTAATGATTCATTAGTTACTCTCCACTTTTATTAGATAATTTTATTTTTTAATTATTTCTTAAATTTTAAATTTTTTTGACTATTTTTATATATTTTTTCATTAACTTTATTTAACTTTTTTTTTTATTATTTAAAAAATTTAGAGAAACTCGGAGTTTCTCTCTTCCCTTGTATATAAAGCTTTGGATAAGATGGTACTACTCTTGGTTTATTTTTCGTGGTTTGGGATGTCATTCTAGTTTTTCTTTTGAAGGTTTTTTTTAAAAAAATTCCAAAACAATGGAAAACCTGGGATTAAAAACACACTAAGGAAATGTATAGATTGAAATTATAAAAGTCGCGTTCTAATGTAAATTTAATATATAAAACTAAAAATAAAAGTCTTGATTTTTGACAAAATTACTTTTTCACCTGAAAATTAAACATGAATTAAAGGTTGACAAACATATTACATTTATGATTTGAAACACCACCTTTTCTTCAACCACACATGTAACTGGTTAAACCAATCTTACCATGACTAAAAAGGCTTGTGAGTTCTACATCTTGTTTGGTTTTTTTAAATATTAATATGCATTAATTATTTTTTTTTATTTTTTTTATATAGGCATGCATGCGGTGAAATTTATAATATAGAAATAGCACAAGTCTAACTTTTTCATTTAATACTATTTGTTCTACATAATTAAGATGATATATGATTATGACAATTTTGCACATTTTTTAACTTTATCATTAGTGTAAAGTATGCATAGCTTTTGTCGATATATTAAGATATAAATCAAGGGCAAGTGACTGCTAGCTATAAAATTGTAGAAATAGATGTACAAGTCAAAGTGGCTGAGCCAAAGAGTGGAGATGGAAGTTGAAGGTCAGTGGCAGATTTCACAGAGAGAGATATGCTGGTCAATGATGTTCATAGCTTCATGGAGCATCATTGTATTATTATATGTGAAACTGTGGTATAGATCTCAAAGGATCAGATCAGTGCTTCAGAAACAAGGCATCAATGGACCAAAACCTTCTTTCCCCTTTGGCAACCTTTCTGAGATGCAACAGCTCAACCAAGGTGCTCCTGTTTCTCTTGAAGCCTTAGACAAATGGGCTTTTTCCCTCTACCCCTTTTTCCATACATGGAGGCAACGCTATGGTACATATATATAATATATATGCATGAATAATATTTATTAGTAATAATTTGTGTTGTTGTTATTATCACTATTATATATCAAAATTATATTTTCTCATTGTACTTTGAGTGTTGATTATATGTATGATATATATTGTGAGTCTGATTAGTATATATGTCAGAGTATTTTTTCTGATCTTTAGTTTTCATGAACAGACATATGATCATTAGGTCCAATGTTCCAGTACTTCACTGGAATTAGACAACATCTATAGATATCAAAATTTTTAATTTTGAAGTCACAAAAGTATTATATATATCTAAATTTTATCTATTTTACTTTGGTTTTTGAAATTGAAACATATATTCTGATGATCAGGTCCAGTGTTCATGTACTCCACTGGAACCAAACAACATCTATATGTGGAAATACCCGAATTAATGAAATGGATAGGTCTGAACACATCCTTGGACCTGGGCCGGCCATCGCATCTAACAAAAACATTGAAGCCCTTGCTGGGTGATGGCATCATCATGTCTAATGGACTACATTGGGCCTTCCAAAGGAATTTGCTTGTTCCTGAGTTTTTCCAGAGCAAAATTAAGGTGAGGTATTGTTTATCTCTCTTTTGTTTCTACCAATAAAACCAAATTTGTGTTATGAATAAATTTTTATGGAGTAATTTCTTTCTTACAAAATTTTTCCTTGAATTAAAAAGTCATACTATATAGCTGATATTTACCTAAAAATTTACTCAGTATATCCTCAACGGATTCATTTCCTATATGTCATGAATATATTTAAATTTTTACATTTCTCTTAATTACTAAACAGTTTAATATTTACTTGTGCATTGTACAGGATAAATATTTATTTTCATATAGTTATAATTAAAATTCACAATAATAAATATTTTAAATATATAAGTTTTATTTTATATTTATAATAAATAGTTTAGATTTTGATATAAGGTTATTCATAAATTAAAGAATAAACGGTTAAGAAAATATAGTATACAAATAAAGATAAAAGGATAATAGTTTGAGATGATAGAAAAAAGTATTTTTTACTAGATATAAGTATATCTTTAATTATTCACATGTCACGTAATTATTGATCGAAATTAAGATAATGCATTTATCTTAGATTTTTTTCATAAAGAGAGAAGAGAAAGTGTAAAAAGATTTGATAGAAAGAGTAAAAAGAATGAGAAATTCCCTATAGATTAGAGGTTTTAATTTATAGTACAGATGATGACTAGCAGAAACGTAGATCAAAAGAAAAAATTGAACATGACTTTGTTTAAATTTGGCATATATGAAACGCCGAAAGGGGGTCTATTCTTCCATATATATCTTCCTAATAAATTAATATACATATATTATTTAATAATATTCTTACCAAACTTCTAATGCTCGTGTTGCCAGATCAGATGATAGTTTTAAAGTATCGTATCAAAATCCTTTATGTACATATAGATGCAAGTATAGCTGTATAATGTATTTGTTTTGGTTTTGGGTTTAACCTATATATAGAATTGGGTGGATATAATGGGAGAATCAACCATGGCAATTATCAAAAAATGGGAGAGCCATATAACAGAAAGTGAAGGGGGGATTGCAGAGCTGGTGATTGATGGAGATATGAAGACTCTTACAGCGGATGTCATTTCCAAAGTTTGTTTTGGCACCTCTTATGCTCTAGGAAATTTAATTTTTGCAAAACTGGCCTCCATGCAAGCTATACTAGCAAAGTCTAGTGTTCTATTTGGATTTCTAAACCTAAGGTTATATATCCTTGTTCAATTTTTGACAAACATATACAACAAATCAATACTACCTTACTACATGCCTAAAATATATGTTGTCTTCTATTTTTTTTATTCTAAATTGGTCTTTTGTGTTTTAAAAATCCTAAAATGGTCTCCTAAAGAACCTATGTGGGAAACTGTACCATCACGGGTGGAATTTAATGTCTTTTAGGTTAAAACTAACGAAAGTACAAACATGTTACTAAAATATTTTTTTAGGAGATCATTTTAGAACTTTTAAAACATAAGAACTAATTTAGAACCAAAAAATAAGTTAGAAGAACAAACATATATTTTAGCCTCACTACATTATACCATGTGCTGATCAAAGACATATGATGTATATTCCCAGGTTTCTTCCCACCAAGGAAAACAAAGAGCTGTGGAAGTTGCAGAAAGAGGTGGAAACGATGATACTAAAAGTGATCAAAGACCGTGAAGGAGAAAACCAAAAGAGTGGCACACATGAGAATGAAAAGGATCTATTACAAATAATACTAGAAGGTGCTGCCAATGCCACCACTGGTACTAGTGGAAAGGGTATTTTTGGGTCCCGGTATAACATAAACCAGTTGATTATAGACATTTGCAAAAATATTTACTTTGCAGGCTATGAGAGTAGTGCTCTTGCAATTATTTGGACACTGCTGCTACTTGCCTTACACCCTGAGTGGCAACAACGAATTAGATCAGAGATTATGGAGACCTATGATAACACGGTGCCTCATTCCTTTCTTGACATGGACAAACTTCGAAACTTGAAAGCAGTTAGTACAACACTCCTTTTCTGAAATTTATTATTGTACTTAAAAGCATTGCACTCTCGACTCCTAAAAGTATATATATAAAAAAGAAAATACTGTCTATACAACAAAACTTCCCAGTATTAAAAATCATGCTTATTGTAGTCTTCTATGTATTGAAAAAACTTTAAATTAGTCTTTTAACTTTACTAAAATATATTAACTTTGATAGATATTTAATACTAGAAAGATTAACTGTATAGTTTTATTACTTTAGCACTATTTATTTAAGACAAAGGATAATATTTTAGAGACTAAATTAATAGTTGATACTTTATTATTCCTTAAAATTCTTGGACATGAAGTATTAACCTTTACTTCTGTTGTGCTACTACTCTCCATAATTGAGGAATAGTTAGCTACATTGGACCTAAGACATCAAATGTCACAGTCCCTGTACATGACACCATTGTCCTTTATTACGTAGAAGAGAAACACATTCTTTATTAGTTTGGAGTCACTTAATTTTTCAGCATTCTTATTTGGTGAAATTCTACATCAACCCCATTAAATGAGATCAATTACACCTAATAAACAAGAATGTTGAATACAAAACGCATTTCTCTTTACAGTGACAATATATAGTGGCCCTGTATTAGCTGTCATGACAGATTAGTATAGTACAAAAACACTTAATTTCTTACATTTGTATCAGTAAGTTGTTGGTCTAAGTGATGTTCAACTCGATTCCTTTAAGTAAGATCACAAATTAAGTTTTATAAATGAAAAAAATATAGTTGGAAGAAAAAAATCACACTAAAGGTGACTAACTAGATTATCTGATGGAGATTAATCATTAGTAAAACCGGTGATACTTTATATCAATAACATGTTAACAAAAAAAAACATTCTTACATTTGCTATCCTAATTAATAATCTCAACAATTGATCCTAATGTGCACCTGTGCAGCTAACAATGGTGATTCAAGAGAGTCTACGACTTTATGGGCCTTCAACTATGGCCACAAGGGAAGTGTTGGCCAATGAGATGAAGTTGGGGGAATATGTGCTGCCTAAAGGCATCAACTTGTGGTTGTTCACACTTGCGTTGCACCGTGACCCTGATAACTGGGGACCAGATGCTAGGGAATTCAAGCCAGAAAGGTTTGCTGGTGGTGTTTCTTTAGCCTGTAAGTACCCTCAAGCTTATATACCATTTGGTCTCGGGGGTCGAATTTGCTTGGGCCAAAACTTTGCCTTGCTACAAATGAAGGAAGTTCTGTGTCTTCTTCTGTCCAACTTCTCCTTTGCTGTTTCACCAAACTATTGCCATTGCCCTGTGGATAGTTTTCTGTTAATGCCAAAATATGGTGTAAGACTTCTTGTTAGCAAGGTTCACAAGACTAGTGCGTAGTTCAGGTTTTGTTCTGTGTTGTCCCAACATATGTGACCAAGTCTAGCTAGCTTTGTTAGTGACTTTGTTGGGATGGATGATGCATAAATAAAAACTCTTATGATTTGCTAATATTGTTTTCTTTCTTAAAAAGTAAAACCAAATTAACCTCATAGATATGTCTTTTTGCTTTTATATAATTAATATCACCTCTTATTTTTTTTTAACAGGGACCTTATGAAAAAAAACTCATAATATTGCTGTTGGCCTTTTTTATAAGTCTCATTTCATATCACCTGCATTAATTGTTTTTATTATAAAAATAAGTAGAAGTATGTGAAGAGGTGTTTGATTTGGTTATTTTCTGTTTTTATTTTCACTGAAAATAGAAAATAGTGATAAAAATGCATTTAGTTGAATTTTTGAAAACATTTTCAGTGAAAATATTTTCTCAAACGAATAAAAAAATCTTAAAATAATAAAATCTCGTTTTCAGTTGAAATCAGGAGTCTCATTTTAGATAAAATAAAAATACGATTACAAAAAATATAATTTTAAACAAATCTAAAAATACATTTTTTTTAAAAAGTATTTTCAGAAAGTAAAAAACGAGAAGTCAAATCAAACATATTTTCAGAATTATAATTTTTTGAAAATAAAAATAGTTTTTAGAAAATAAAAAATAAAAATATAAACCAAACACATTCTTAATTATTTAAGTGAAAATGAATTATGAGAACAGAATCCGTATCACAGTTAAACAAATAAGACATTTGGTAATATAAAATCTATAACTCAGATTATATACTTTTTTGTTTATCGAACTCTGTTCGCATTTAATTAAATAACTAAAAAGATAACTCCAAGAATTTGAAATCTTAGCTTGGAAATGGGAGGGATCTTCTATCGCTTTACCCTTAATTTGTCCTATACTAACCCTCGTTAATAACTTTGTAACATTTTGAGATAATGAAATGATTAGTAAATGATATGTGCGTGTGTGAGAGCGGGTATGTAATGACATGTGTACATGTGTGTTTTTAGGGAGTGTTTCGGGGCAATTTAAATATGAAAAAAGAAAAAAAAATGCAATTTAGACCATCAATTTAAACCATGACTTAATGAATTATAAATCTTTGTCTTTAATTCAAAAAGAAAAAAAAATCACCAGAAATTTATTATTATATATAATATCTGAATTTTCTATTTTAATCTAATAGTTTTGATTAAATTATTATATTTCTTTCCATCACTAAGAGTTCTCATATGAAATTCTCAGCATAACTGAACCTAAAAACACATACATGTATACATGTGTTTTTAAGTAGACTGACGATTCGATTACATTTCAGATATCAATTACTTGATTCAACCACACACTAATTAACTGATTAAACCAGTTTTACCCTGACTATATAAAAATGTCTTATTATTTCAATTTCTGGTTTGATTTTTCAAAAGAGTTATCATATTTAGACAGCTCAATAGTATTAATATTCTTTATTTTTCTTTATTTCATTCTTGTTATCACATCTAATTATCAATTATATTAATCACTTAATTATGTTTTCTCTTTTTATCTCTCTCAAGTCAAGGTCTTTACGTTTTAAGGGGTGTCCAAATACAATTTTAATTTCTTTTTCGAAATATTAATATGAAGTGATTATTTTATTGTTATTGGTGATATGGACATGCTCACATGCATGCAGTGAAATTTAGAATATAGATATATAAAGCATTAGTGCTTAATTAGTCTTCACCTATCATATTTATATGTAAGTACTAGCTAGCTAGTATTCTGTTTCTCTTTTATCTGTCTTCCTCTCACTGGGTATTGAACTAACATTGGAAAGTCCGCTGCTACAAAATAGTAGAAATAGAAGAGGTGCCAAGGGTCTTGAACCAAACCACTCACTCAAAAGTGACTGAGTCAAAGAGATAGTGGAAATGGAAGCTGAGGGTCAATGGCAGATTTCAGAGAGAGAGATATGCTGGTCAGTGGTGTTCATTGCAACATGCAGCATCATAATATTATTATATGTGAAGCTGTGGTATAGACCTCAAAGGATCAGATCAGTGCTTCAGAAACAAGGCATCAATGGACCAAAACCTTCTTTCCCCTTTGGCAACATTTCTGAGATGCAACAGCTACCCAATCAATTAGCTCCTGTTTCTCTTGAAGCCTTAGACGAATGGGCTTATTCCATCTTCCCATATTTCCATACATGGAGGCAACTATATGGTACATGCATGCATGTGAATATTAATTAATTAATTTGTAATTTGTGTTGTGATTATATATATATCACTATTATATAGTATATGTCAAAATTTAATTTTATGTATTTTGCTTTGTTAATTGTTGAGATAGGTCCAATGTTCATGTACTCCACTGGAACCAATGAGCATCTATATGTGGAGACACCCGAATTAGTAAAATGGATAGGCATGCACAAGTCCTTGCACCTAGGCCGGCCATCGTATCTAACCAAAACATTGAAGCCTTTGCTGGGGAATGGCATCATTAGGTCTAATGGACTGCACTGGGCATTCCAAAGGAATCTACTTGCTCCTGAGTTTTTTCATAGCAAAATTAAGGTTAGAACAATATACCCTATGGTCGGCATAAATTAATATACATATAGTATCATTTAATATATTTTTATTGTCAATGTGGGTATATAGAGACAAGTAGTTAAGGTTCTAGAATTAACTCGTATCTTATTCATGGGTTAAAGTTATAAACTCACTTAGTGTTAAACCTTTCTCTAGGAGAACCCCCTAATGTCTCATGAACTAGTTGAGTATAATTGTAACTACATAAAACTGTATGTCGTAGGCTAGTGCAGTAATTTTTCAAGTGAGACTTTGCTGGAAACTCCAACATGTCATTTGCGTCTGCTCGTTAGTATTACAACTCCAAGTGTATCTTTCTTCTACTTTTTTTATAAAAAAAAAAATATAAATTTCTTACCAAATCTCACATTGGATTAACTGAAAATTAATATTGTATACTTGATGCATATAAAATTAAAAGTTTAGCATACCCCGTTTCAATTATATATAGCTGATACTAAGAAGGAAAAAAACATGCAGGTCACATGAGGAAATGGATTCCTTTTAATCATATACCATGTAATAAGTATACTTTAGCTTCTTTTTTTACCAACAGAATACTTAAGTTTTTATACTTCTCTTAACAGATACTGCTAAAAAGGCCCTATTTATTTAATATATCCAAGTAATTTTTTATCATATAACTTTCATACCAAACTTTTAATTGAATTGAAAGTTCGTGTTGCCGGAGATGATTTAAAACAGTCATATTGAAAGTCCCTTGTGTACATACAGACGTATAATGTATTAATTTTGTTTTGATTTTGGGTTTAACCTGTAGAATTGGGTGGATATAATGGAAGAATCAACCATGGCAATTAACAAAAAATGGGAGAACCATATAACAGAAAGTGAAGGGGGGATTGCAGAGTTGGTAATTGATGGAGATATGAAGGCTCTTACTGCAGATGTCATTTCAAAGGCTTGTTTTGGTAGCACTTATGCTCAAGGCAATTTAATTTTTGCAAAATTGGCCTCTATGCAAACAGCACTAGCAAAGCCTAATCATATATTTGGATTTCTAAACCTAAGGTTATATACCCTTGTTCAATTTTTGTCAAAACCTTACAAGAAATCAATACTACTTTATACCATGTGCTAAATTAATGACATATATATGATGCATTCCCAGATTTCTTCCCACCAAGGAAAACAAAGAGATATGGAAGTTGCAGAAAGAGGTGGAAGCTATGATACTAAAAATGATCAAAGAGCGTGAAGCAGAAAACCAAAAGAGTAGCACACATGGGAATCAAACTCAAAAAGATCTATTACAAATAATTCTAGAAGGTGCTACCAGTGCCACCAGTACTGAGAGTAGTGGAAAGGGTATTTTTGGGCCTGGGTATAACATATACCAGTCGATTGTAGACATCTGCAAAAACATGTACTTTGCAGGCTCTGAGAGCACTGCTCTTGCAATTACTTGGACACTGTTTCTATTTGCATTGCATCCTGAGTGGCAACAACTTGTTAGATCTGAGATTATGGAGACCTACGGTAACATGTTGCCTCATTCCTTTCGTGACATGGACAGACTTCGAAACTTGAAAGCAGTTAGTACAACAACACCCCTTTTCTGAAATTTATAATTCCTTTTATTTTATTATTAGCCAATGTTAGATGTTAATTTGTTTAAATCTTAGTGTGAGGAATTCGAATCCACAATCTTCCCTTTTTTTCCTCAACTGCTAAGTCAACTTTATAACTTCAAAATTTAGTAAACACTTAATGATGCTGGTCTTTTAAATTCTTTATTCTTTATTGAGTGATTGTTTAGAGACTCATATATCAAAAATTTAATCCAACACCTATATTTTTCCTATTTCTTTGTTTTTATCACCTATCATACTTACATATTTCTCTCTTCTTTCTCTAGATGCCATCTAATGTTGGGGTGTCCATCGATTATTTTCTTTTGTTATGATGGACTTTACTCTTTATTTTGTGGGTTATGTATGAATAGAAAAAGATAGGTAGACACCCAAAAAGAGAATAAAAGAGATAAGTGGTTAATGTGATTGTAGTATGAAGTGAAAAGAAGAAAAAGATAAAAAGAAATGAAAGACTATTAATTTAGTGCTCATACTTTCTGAGTGTCCAAATATTATGATTCCCAGAAAAATAACTAGCAACACAATTTTTAACATTCTCTTTTCAAAAACTCTTAAATGTGTGGAATTCTACAATAGCCCACTTAATAACAATGTTCTGTTTTCACTGTTAACACATGAGATTTCACCTAATATCAAAGAATAGTGAACGGAATTTTTTTCCCCTTTTTAGTAGTTCCTATATACCCCCATGTATAAACTTAACAATAATTAAAAATTAGATACTAGTCCTGTAGATGGAATGTGTTGCAAGGATCTCAATAAATTGATCCTAGTGTGCTCTTTGTGCAGCTAACAATGGTAATTCAAGAGAGTCTACGTCTTTATGGCCCTGCAGTTACAACCGCGAGGGGAGTGTTGGCTGAGATGAAGTTAGGGGAACATGTTCTGCCAAAAGGCATCAACATGTGGTTGTACATACCAGCATTGCACCGTGACCCTGATAACTGGGGACCAGATGCTAGGGAGTTCAAGCCAGAAAGGTTTGCTGGTGGTGTTTCTGCGGCCTGTAAGTATCCCCAAGCTTATATACCATTTGGCCTCGGGAGTCGAATTTGCTTAGGCCAAAACTTTGCTCTGCTAGAAATCAAGGAAGCACTGTGTCTTCTTCTCTCCAACTTCTCCTTTGCTGTTTCACCAAACTATCACCATTGCCCTCAGTATAGAATGTTGTTGACGCCAAAATATGGTATGAGGCTTCTTGTTAGCAAAGTTCACAAAACCAGGACATAATTCAAGTTCAGTGTTATGTTGTCCCAACATGTAACTAAGACTAGCTAGTTTGTTTGCAACTTTGTTGGGTTGGATGAAGCATGAATAAAAAACCTTTTATGATTTAATAATTTTTTCTTAAAGAAAAAATCTAATATCTCTTTCCACTTATATGTATTAACATGGATTTACTAGAGTGTAAGATTGACTTAGTGATAAAAGAAGGAAAAGAGAAAGAAGCCATGAGTTTAAATTCTCTTCCTAACAAAAACTAACAATTAACATTTGTTGATAAAAATAAGTATACATACTCGACACTCACAAATACTCGTCCATGCATACACACATACATAGTCGCATAGCTAGAGATAAAAAAATTGAAGGAACCAAAATATATAGTTAAGATAATATATAACACACACTCATTATTATTATTATTTTTTATAATTCTCCTTTCAAATCATCCCGTGCTACAAGGGGTTTCTTCATTGATTTATTGTATCTTTTCAATGTTGGCGGGAATCTTCTACATGCATTGAGGAATATAATGTACCTGCGTAGACTACTCTAACACTAAAATCAGTGTTTAACAAAGTAGCTAGTTGTATTTATAAGGAAATGGAAATGTGTTTGGGGAGTGTTCATCACCACATTGTCAAGTCTGGTCAAAAGATCAATTATGAATTACATTAAGTATCCATCATAAATATTTAAAATTAGACTTACTTAGTGAATTTAAAAATTCTTCTAATAGACTGACTACTTTTTCCATGTTTTCATTCATTTGAATCAGTGTCACACGCAAAAAAATTCAAGAATTGACCAAATGTTAGCTCCTGAGCTTCAGGATATTTAACATTAACATCCATTTATGCCAGAAACAAAGTTTTATTGTCAATATTATGATAAAATACACATTATCAGTTTGTTATGTATCTCTGAATATAACAACATGTTGTCTAAGTAAATGGAAACTCAAGCGTTGCACTGTTGGCCATCTCACATGAATGTCAAATGCAAATATACGCTAAGTGCATTCATCAACATTGTCATCTAGTGCATCATTACCATCAGAGGCTGACATTGATAATTATATGCTCCAATATCAAGAGTAAAAAATATGATTGACTTGAAAGTATTAATATGTGATGAAGAAAAAAAAAAGATTATTCCCAACAAAAAATATTGTATACAATGAAGTATTTAACAAAATATAATTGTAATAAATTTTTAATTTTGAAGTTGTTCGATGTGTTTATATAAAAAAAAATCATGTGATAAATAACCTAATGTATTTTTTGTTCATACATGTTTACATACACACTAATATGCATATACATATATGACTAAAATATGAATAAACTTTTAAATATAAAAACTACCTAGGCAACGTCGGGTATGGAGATTAGTAGAAGACAAGTTATAATGGATGATAGTATATATAAAAAAAATTACACTATCAGAATATTTAAACTAAATTCAATGTAGCAAAATTTGTATGTTAATCAAGTCTTATTTGTTGAATTTTTTTGAGCTAGCAATATAAATACGTTAAGATAAATATTTTAATTAAATAATGCATATTCAATATAAAAATTATGAAAATTTGTTTATAAACTTAATTAACAAACTTATTAAATAATTCAAAACAAATTTGTTTTAAAAAGTTTTACTTGAAATTTTATTTAAATAAATTAAAAATAATTTACAGTTATAAATTTACTTGAAATTTGTATAAGTACTTTCAAAAGCGTGGGTGTGTGCATGTGTGTGTGCAAACTTACCATCTAGAAGCATCATATCCACTTGATTAATCTTACGAGTTTCTTTCTATTTTTTCTCTATTTTTCTCCCTTTCTAGCTAATCGCTAAATGAGTAAATGTACGATACATAAAGTCTTAAAAACACTCTCTAAGATATTACAAATGATGAACACAAGAATAGAGTGTTTGGCAAGTGAATATATTTCTTCTCGTAAGCATTTTTATCTCTTTAGAAGCACAAATTCTATTGTAATATTGACTACTTGTGTTAATATTTTTCTTCCTTGCAAGTTGCAATGAGATAATTGAATTGAGAATTTATTCGAGCTTTAAAAACTAATCGTTTATAATAATCAGAGACAATTTGAAACTCAATCAAACTATTTCTAGAAGAATAAAATGAGAAAGAAGAGTCACGATAGTTCATTTAGGCAAACCTTACAAAGAATTAAACTACCAACAGCTTAACCCTCGGTAAGAGAAAAATAACCTACCAACTAACTTCCAATCTATCTATAATGGGAAACATAAACAAAATTCAACAGTCACTCTTGATGGCTTAAGTGTCACTAAAGGAAAAATATCCTTATTGAAGACCAATCCATTGGTAAGGAAACAACATAAAAATCTACCAATCAGTATCAATATGGATGCTTCTGGATTGGATTAGATCAATTTTGAAGAGGAAAATTATTTAATTTAATTATTCCAATTTGTTAATTTATAATTCAATCAATTTAATTTAAACTTTTAATTCCATCCTACCAAATTTAAAATGGTTTAGATTGAATACATTTTTGTTATTATAATCTTACTTTTAAATTTTCTTAGAAAGTACTAAATAAAAGATAAAATATATAATAAAAATAATTTAAAATATTAAATATTTTTATATATCATTATATAACTAATAATAAAAAATTTATGTATCTTAACTCAAATAATTAGTAAAAATATATTTAATTATATGATAATTTTATAAATTTATAAGAAATAAAAATAAGTGATATTATAAATTTTATGAATAAAAATATATAAATATGTATAAACACACCTACTTACCAATGACTTGACTATCACTAATGGAAAACATCCTTTCCTACAGTCATAATGTCAACTAAGCAGTCAATAAATTCACATGTAAGTTTTTGTTTGAATAGGCGTTAAAATTATCGATGACATAGTTGTCAGTAATTTTGGGCCTAATTTTTATGCAAAAAAGCACAAAATTAATTGGCAATTCTACTTAATTTTGGGCCTAATTTTTATGCAAAAAAGCACAAAATTAATTGGCAATTCTACTGAATGGAAAAAAAAAATTCCTACTTGCTCGATATAAAAATTATATTTAGAATATTTTTTTATTAGTTTGACAATATAAAAATATTTACATTTGCAGCACATGTAATCTAAATTTATTTGTTCTATAATTTAAAATTATAACCTATAGATTAAAAAAATGATAATATTCTTTTAGGAATTTTAAGATTCAACAGAATTAGAAAGGCTTGAAATTTGAATTGGTTTGAGTTAAATTTCTTTCACTTTTTAAAATGTTTTGCTTGAAAATATCAATTTAGATTTTTTTTTCAATTTCAAATTCTTAGAAATAGGACAAGTCAATTTCCATCATATGCAAAAATAAAATATTTTTAAAACTAAAATATTAATAAAAAAATTTATTGAAAATAACTATTAATTAGTCAAAATTTAAATATTTAATAATTCAATATAAGAAAATATTTTATAATTTTATAATATTTAATTGTTTAAAGACTTAAATATATTTTTAATCCTTATAAAAATAATGACTTTTGATTTTAGTTCTGTAAAATAATTATTTATATTTTATTCTTTAAAAAGTTTTAAATCATTATCTTTATCCTTGCAAAATAAGTAAATTTCAATTTTACTCTCTGAAATTCAATGTTAGTAGAGAAAGACAAGAGAGGAAAGAGATGAGAGGAAGAAGAGAAAGGAGGAGAGATAATACGATGAGGAGAGCAGAGAAAAATAAAGTAGATTAATTCATAAATTAATATAATCCAATAAAAATAGAAAAAAGGTCAATTAAAAAACAAACAAAAAAATTGGAAATAAGAAAAAATCCAAAAAATTTATTGGATTGGATTGAATTTTGAAAACGAATTTAGTCCATTATATAACAAACTTATACATACATATATGTTTTTATTTATAAATTTGAGATTAAATCAATTAGAGGATGAATTAAAAAAACTAATGTAACTGAATTTGATGATTTTTTTCTTCAAAACTGATTGAATCCAATCTACGGAAATCTCTTAAAAAGTAAAGATTAAAATTTTCAAATTTTTACTTTGCGGTGAAATTTGAAATTTTATGATTTTAGTTAATCAAAATATCTCTAAAATTTATTAGAACCTCAAATAATTTTTTAATGCATTATTTTTTTGACAGGTAATACATTATTTGAACAACATATTTTAATAAAAAAAAATTATCACATAAAATTGAATTACTTAAATTTCTAAATCCAAATTAATAATTGTTCTTCATTGAAAGTGTAAGATTTTCTATATTTTTTTACTAGTAATATGAACTTATATAACAATAATTATTGAAATTTTAGTATTATTTATATCAGTGTATTCAAATAGCATAGAAGAATGGTGGTTACGTAAGTTGGAAGGGAAAGAATTGAGTATTGGCGTTGTAACCCCATGAAAAAAAAAGAAAAGAAATGAAAAAATTGATACAAATATGTGTGGACATGTTGACTTCCCTTGCTTTCGACTTGTTTGTAACTAACAATCTTTTTCATTAATTTGGGATGAAGAAGAACAAGTATGTTAATTAAAGTTACATCAATTTTACATTTACATCATTTAAATTTGAGGGGTGTTTCTGTTTGTTGATTTCGTGTCTCCATACTTAGGTCCAAGGAAGAGAGAGAAAAAAATTGAGAATAACAGAACAGAATCATATTCGTATTCATGTGCTGTAGCTGAAGGCATAACATACACACTGACCCATAACATAATAAACCTTTTTTTTTTCTTTCTCTCTCTCAAGCCAAAGACGGTGCAAGACCAAGATCTTCTTCAGCTCCTTCATAGGTGCATGAGTTAAAGTCATTGATTTGAAAGTTTCATCTTTTTTGTTTTTGAATTGTGTTTGTGATTCTGGGTTGTCTTAAATTGTGGAATGTTTTTATTCAATCAAGGAGTCTAATTTTTATGTCTGGGAACAGTTTCAGATTGAATTGGTTTTTGGGCACCAAATAGCAATGGCCACGGTGGAGAGGATCCTGTTGGCCCTGCAAAATGAGGGTGCAGGAGGAGAATCCTTGTTGGGGTCAATCAAAATTGCTGTGATGCCCATAGTTAAAGTGTTCACCATGTGCTCCTTGGGACTCCTTATGGCTTCCAAGTATGTTAACATCTTGCCTGCTTCTGGAAGAAAGCTTTTGAATGGGGTATGTATGTATGCATGTGTGTGTGTGTGTGCTGTGTGTATGATGATGCATGTGGCATGTGCCATCAAATTCTCATTCACCCTTTTGTTGGCTCTTGCAGCTGGTGTTTACTCTCTTGCTACCTTGCTTGATTTTCTCCCAATTGGGACAAGCTGTTACCTTGGAGAAGATGCTTGCTTGGTATGTTGTGGTAACTAGTATCCCATTCCCACCACTTTTATTTTCCCCTTTTTATTATTTTGTATTCAAATTCCACACGCACACACACCAAATTATTGATCTTTAATTTCTATGTAGGTGGTTTATTCCTATGAATGTTGTTCTGAGTTCCATAGCAGGCTCACTCATTGGTTTTGTTGTTGCCACGATTGTCCGTCCTCCATACCCTTTCTTTAAGTTTACAATTGTACAGATTGGAATCGGTAAGCCAGTCGTGAGTCAACTCTGTTTTTCTTTCTTTACATTTGGAATCTTGCTTGAGTCCTGGACTTGGACATGGACACCTTCATCTTGAGTGAGGGGGTTTTTTGAGTCCATGTGTTGGTTTTGCTTTGTCTTGAGTCTTATGATTGCAAATTATTTTGCAGGGAATATTGGGAATGTTCCACTTGTCCTGATTTCTGCTTTGTGTCGAGACCAATCCAATCCCTTTGGAGACATGGAAAAATGCAGCACAGATGGAACTGCCTATATATCATTTGGCCAGTGGGTAGGTTCTTGATTTCTTGCTGACTACTGCATCTTGTCCTAGTTGTGTTGGTATCTTGTTCATTATATTCATTCACTTAAGGAATTTTCAATATATAGGGTCTTTATTATAATTTAGACTAGTTCATATGTCTAATATTGTTCTAGATATTCTACTCTCATTAAAACAAAAACCTAGTACTGATTGGGAGTTATTAATTCTCATTTGTCGTAGGTTGGTGCTATCATCCTATATACATATGTATTTCAAATGTTGGCACCTCCTCCAGAAGGCTCATTTGAGATTGATAATGAAAGTGTTCCCTTAAAGAGCACTCCAATGAGTGATGCTACACCTGAACAAGCTCCATTGCTCGCTAAGGAGGAGGGGGTCACTTCAACAGCTCAAAATAAGAAGTGGGAGGTGAGATTGACTTATTTTTGTCCCCCTGGCAAGGTGTGACAACCATGTACATAGTGATGCTATGATTTTCTCAAGTATATTTACCTATAATCTAAATCAGAATTTCCCCCTTCTTTTTGCACTTTTGTTGAGTAGATGACACTTGACTACTGTGCCATGTGATCATTGAAATATGTACCAATCTGTACTGTATTGTGACTGTCTTCATGACTGTTTTGTGTAAAAATAAGAGTTTACATGGCTTCATGTTATTTTCTTAACTATGTTCTATAATTTGTCTTGACATGCATTTTTGTTTGAATTTTTTTTCGTATATTATATCCTTCAAGTTCAACTTCTAAAATTTCTCTATTTGGCCTCTGAATGAATTATTGTGATGATTTATTTTTTATATTTATGCACTCAAATTTCTGGTGAGTGCCTGTTTTACTCCTTTATATGTCTTTCTTCCCCGGATATGAGGTTAACACATGTTTGTTAGTGCAGATTAAAGACGTCTTGGCATTCCTGTATGAGAAATTGAAGCTTAAGCAAATTCTTCAACCCCCTATCATTGCATCAGTAAGATTTTCTTTATTGAACTTATAATTATCTAGTTTTTCTTTTTTCATTTTATATACTGGATTCTCCTCACCCCTCTCCATTTTGATTCAACATGTGTTTAGAGGTTATACCCTACTTGTCCTGATAGGATTATCTAATTTATGCATGATGTGTTTTCTGCAAAATCTGATAGATCAATTAGAGAAACACATTTGTAAACTAAAAATCTGGATCTCTGGTGGATGATTCCGTTAGCATCCAATTTAGAACCAGAGCAACCTGGTCAAGAATAGTTCTAGTCAAAGCATTGAGGATAGTGGTCTTGAACTTTCTTTTTTCTTCTATGCTTAAAAACCAGTAGGAAACAGATGTGTAGGATTACCTACTTTCATAATAATCAAATACCCTGAGCAAATACTTTACATGTAAACTTGTTAAAGTAGAAGTAATGTTTGTGAACTAGTTTACTATTATTTTGGTAAATAGACCAGTGTCATGTTGATGTATTAATGGAGTTGCTTTTTAGTTGAAGTATTGTATGTGTTTTGCAGATCCTTGCCATGACACTAGGGGCAATCCCATTTCTCAAGAAACTGATCTTTACACCTGATGGCCCACTGTTCTTCTTCACAGACAGCTGCATGATCCTTGGGTATGCCCATTTAATTAATGAAATGGATGTTTTTATGTTTATGTAGAGTGTGCTCTGAAATTTAGTTTATTTTCTTTTATAATATAAGTATTCACTAGTCTATTATTGAACAAAATACCAACTTTTACATTAACAATTTTGTTTTCTTTTTGGCCATGGATAATATTTTTAAAGGATAATCAATCACTTATTGGAATTTTTGGTCACATTGATGGTTTAAGTCCTTGGCTAAAAGTTTAGGATGGTATTGGCAATTGAACCATTTTTTTAGAAAAAGAAGCAACAACATAGTAAAACATTTACTATCAGAAATAGCAAAGAGTAGGCCTGTAGTAACTCAGAGTTCCACCTAATTATTCTTCTTTTAACTAGGTTTACAACTATATAAACTTTAAATTATTTGGGGTCAATATTTTATTTCTGCTCAGCTATTGGTATAGAAGAGGATATCTTATCTTCCTCCCTCTTTCTCTTCTTTTCTCTCAAAACAAAATATTTTCAGGAAAACATTTCAATCTTGTCTATTAGTCAATCCAATAAACTTCAAAAAAGTGTTTTGGATCTAAGTTACAGTATCTTAGTTTTATAAAACTGATAACAAATTATTTTTTCTCAGCCAGAAGTCATTTAGGGATCGTTATGATGCTATTATAGTTTATACAGTCTAATAGTTCCTTTGGTGATCAGGGAGGCCATGATTCCTTGCATTCTGTTGGCACTAGGAGGCAACCTTATTGATGGTAAGTTTATGTCATAGTGTTCTCATTATATTTAACCAATGTCACTTGTCAAGTTTGTATGAATCAAATGATCTTTTGACCAAAGCATTTAAATTAATCATGGCTGGCATTTTGTCTTGGTTGCAGGACCTGGAAGTTCAAAACTTGGTTTTCAGACAACTGCTGCTATTATTTTTGCAAGGTTACTTATAGTGCCTCCTGTTGGACTTGGGATTGTCATGTTGGCTGACAAGCTTGGTTTTCTTCCCCCTGATGATAAGATGTTTCGATTTGTCCTCCTCCTTCAGCATTCAATGCCAACATCTGTCCTTGCAGGTATAGCACACACATTTATCCTACTCCTTACTGGTAGAGACATTTAAACAAAGTACAAACTCTGTTAAACCACACACATAACTAGCAGAAAGGTTTTGGGTTGGCAAAGTGGGTGGAAAGGGGGGAAATAGTTGCTGCTTTGGCTTTTTAGTAGTCTCAAGTTTCTCTAACGATTTTTCTCACTTGTAAACAAGATTGATGTTATATAGTAGTTAACGAATAACAAAAAAATGTTGGACTTTGTAAGGACGAGTATTTTTGTGTTGATTCTTTACACAATTTTTTTCACTTGCTAACAGGTGCTGTTGCTAATTTAAGAGGTTGTGGAAGGGATGCAGCTGCTGTACTGTTTTGGGTTCATATTTTTGCTATATTCTCAATGGCAGGATGGATTATTCTATATCTAAACATACTCTTCTGAGACTGTATATAGCAATTTGATCCAATTCATTTTGATGCTAGATTAGTGGAGAAACACCAATATTTTATACAAAGAGCCTTTATATGATGATCACGATCAAAATGTCTGCTTTCTACCGATTTATGTTTGTTAAGAAAAGCTGGAAAACACCCTTTTCAAAGTTTAATTGTTTATTTTAAACCATTAGTCTACTAACTATTCCAAATTGGTTTGGAGAACCCATTCACCAGCAATATACTGGAATATTTTTTCAATGCATTATTAGGATGTACGAGAGGAATTATCAATCATTATATTCACATGCCACGCTTGAATAGGTTACACATCATTCATTGTCACTCAATTTGATTCCGATTAGTTTATAACACAAAAAGACATCCTTCCCTGTTTCATCAAAAGAGATTTGTTTTTTGTCATAACTTAGTAGCCTAAGAAAAGCGTAATTATTGCCTTGCTTATTTTTGTCGCAGGTGGTGTAAATGAAAATTTTACATCGATAACTTTTACACAGAAATGCATAAACATGATGTTCACATATATTGATATAAACCAGTAACTAGACCAAAAAAACGTCTAGAAGATTATTTTTCACTATTTTACATGTATGACTTCTAAGGTGGATCACTAATTCCAGCTATTTGATTGAAGACCGAATACCCAGAAGTGATTTTTATGAAGTTTTACCACTTAGTTCTTATGTAAGATTTTTATTAAGTTTTGTAGCTTAGTCCTAGGATCGATACCTATTAGGACTGATAATCCATCAAGGCTGATATAAAAGGACGAACTCCCTAGGTCCAGGGGTATCAATTCTAAGGAGCATCTGGTCGAAGAGATATCAGTCCTGTTTGGTGTGTGGGTGGGGGTGAAGAAATATAGATGAGAAAGAAAAGAGAAATAGAGTAAAAGCAGAGGTTGTTTGTGAAAGAGAAATAAAGTAAAACAGAGAAGAAATATTGGAATTAAAGTTGTTTAAAAAGAATGATATTGACTAAAAAAACTAATATTCTTATAAGAACCAGAGTGGAGGAGGGCATAAATTCTATGTGTTGCTGTGAAAAAGTATTGTTCATTTCCTCGCATTTCTTTAAGTGTTTGGCGAAGAAATTTTGCCTAGTGGGGCTTCTTTTTTTAAAAGAATTTCCTTGGTATTTCTATTTCTAGCGTGCCAAACTGCAGAAGTGTGAAGATTTCGGTACAGTTAGTTTCATGCTCCTCTATCCCTTTCTTCGTTATTTCAAGGGCATTAAACAAACTCTAAGAGGAGTGCAATAGAGAGTTCTTGCACAATATTTAGGAATTGAGAATCAGTGCTTTTTGGTGGTATAGTATTGGAGAACTGTCGTATCCAATTGAAACAAACATCTCGTTCTAAATTTATCTTTGTGTTTGGTTGAAGATGAAAATAAAAGAAAAAGATATTTGAATTAAATTATAGTATAAGAGATGTGAGATTCAGGTGGGACACACATGTATTTTTATAATTTTTAATATTAGAAATTATTTTTTATTTTTAAAAACTTATTTTATATCATAATAAATTGATAATGTCGTATTTATATTTTATAATTAATAATTAATAACTGATTCACAGGTGGACCATATGTAATGATGATCCACCATAAAAGAAACAATATACATAATTATTATTCAACTCTAGGTAAACCTATTAAAAATCTCTTTATATCAATTTTTGGAAACATAAGTTCTTAACCATGTTGCTATGTCTTAAAATTTGATGAAATTTGAAATGTTTTCCAAAAGAAAGTTAAATTTATAATTTTTCTCTTAGATCAAAATAAAATTTTGTTTTCTATTTATATTTTAGGCTTCAATTTAGTCTCTTGAATTTTAAAAATTTTACATTAGTCCTATAGTTCTCCTATTAGATCAAATTGATCCTTTTTGTCAAAATTTTGCATTAGCGGTATCAATTTTGACTAACATGATATCTCTCATAGTTTATCATGTGTTTTCAAATTGATCAAATTAGTACAATAAGCTAACAGAGGGATCAATTTAATCTAACTAAGAAACTTCAATAGATTAAAGTGAAACTTTTTAAACTTAAAAAATCAAACTAAAATAAAAAATGTAAATAAAGGACCAAAATTCCATTTTCCTTTTTCCAAGAGAAAGTTAATTCTGTTCATGTGCATATGCAACGAAAAAAGTCTTAATAAAAAGGTTGTAAGTCTAAGCCTGTATTGTTTCGCGTACGACGGGCAAAAATGTACGTTACAAATGTGTATATCAGAGACAACCAATATAAGCTTCTGCAATGACGCAATTTTGAAAACAAACTAATGTAATCTAAACACGCCATAAAAAAAATCAATTCACAGGGAATTGTATTGTATGTTTTAATTAAGGATCAGAAAACCTGCTAAATAGAGAAAATGGACTCTATGGTTTGGAAAATTTGCAACAAAATAAGCTTATAATAATAATAGGGATAATGGTGCTTTCCAAAATTGAATGAGGTCTAACACATTAAAACATCAATAGATGATCAAATATTTAGACATCAATAGATAATCAAATATTTAGACATAAGGTCCTTGAAGCACAAACTAGGAAAAAAAGGAAACAAGAAACAAAAGCAGATACGATATTACAAACTAAAATCTGTACATGTCTTCTTGAATTAGTGAGGACTGAGGACAAAAGGCACGCCATGAGTCAGTTAAAAATTTCATCCCAAGTGGCCATCATGAGGCATATTGATAGACAAATCAAGAAGCACTTAGAATGGGCACCACCACCTTCTGCTTCTACCCTCCCTCTGGTTTGGAGAGGAATAAGCATGAATGGTGTGCTGATTTTGCCCGGATAAGTAGTGAACGCCCAGATGTCTACTTCCTTCAATCTGAGAGTTGTTATTACCTAACCACAAGACAAGAACAATGCCCACTAGACTAACAATTGGAGCTGCAGCAAGAAAAAACCATCTTCCTCTACCACTTCTTGTTGCAGAAGAATTCATGGTAGAACCTGAGCTCAGAAGTCCCTGCTGTATTCCACCTTGACTACTACCAGTTTCTTCATTCACCTCATCTCCATCAGAAACATCAGAAGAACTATCATCTGTTACATCTATTCTCTGCCTCTCATGGATCACATTTCTACTATCAATGTTCTGCTTTCCCTCTTCATAATCCTTATCATCAGTTGGAAGTTCATACCGACAAAGAGGGCATGAATTTCGTGCACTCAACCACGGAAAAATACAATTGTTGTGATAAAGGTGAGAGCATGGAAGTTGATTGACTTCAGTGCCGGGTGTCAAGACATCCTTGCAAATGGCACAAACTAGTTCCCCGTGCTTCTCATTTTCCTTGCCAATGACTACACGTGGCAGATTATTCACAAAAGACACAGCAGCAGGAGGTGCTCCTCGTCTTGAGCTGTCATTCTCAGCAAGATGCTCAAGCAGATCTTCAAAACCTCTAGCATCAAGATAATCCCCAAAGTTTGCTCCATGAGGTAAATCAACATCCTCAAAAGCATGCCAGGTCTCCCGGATTATCTGGCTAAACATTCCCCCAGATTCAGTAGAATTAATGTGATCCCTGCTCTCACTTGGACTAGAGGTGAAAAAAATTTGAAGGTGGGATGTGGCTTCAGCTTCCTCAGCCTCAGCTAATTCCCATTCCCTATCCTCCTCCTCCTCCTCCTCTTCTTCTTCTTCCTCTTCCTCCTCTTCATCGTCTTCATCAGTAGAAATCCATTGGCTGAGACCAGCATGCATTGGATCTATGTCAGTGTCACTGTCAAACTCATCTCCCTCATCTGGAAAATTTAAGACTCTAGTGCCTACAAAACTATGAGTATCCATAGAGATATCTGAGTCACCTCCATAAGCACTGTGGGAGAAAGAATCAGTCTCGCCATGGGGAAGCCTGTACTGTCTAAAACTTGCACTTGATTCATTTTCGCCATAAAGAGAATTCCAATTATCAAAACCATCACTGTCAGTGTCAGAGAGAACCTGCCTCCACCTTCTAGACCCACTAGGGGTAGTATGTGCACTAGCATATTGCAATGACCAAGCAGGGGTATCACCATCTACAAGTTGATCATCCTCCCCAGAAGCAGCTGACTGATGTTGCCTCACAGTATTAACCACATGGGGGATCTGCTGTGAGAAATTATTCTCAACGGATTCAGAACTGTTGTGCCTGAATCTTCCTCTAAGCCTCCATCGTGAGCTTTGGGTAAGTGTATGATTCCCAAAGTCTTCAAGTAACAAAAATTTACAATCACCACACACACCACTGCTAGCAAGATCGCTTGCCATCTCATTATCAGGTGATAGGGCCTTTTGACAAAGAGAACACACTGCAACCTGGACAGAATCAGTGACCCCATGAACCTGTGAGCTAGACTGAGACGACGTAAACAAGATATTCCCAAAATTCACAGCCATCTGAAACCCCAGAGAAAATCCAAATTACCAAAGACAATAATATATAATCAAAACAGGCAATCAAACAAGCCAGAAAATGCCAATAACAAGGAATCTAAATTAAGCATTTACAAGACAATAATAAATAGTAATACTTAGCACTAGGACCATTCTACCCTAAGAACAACTTAACCCAACAGACCAGTAAGACCACCAAGTTCATCAAATCATGTAAGTTAAGCTCATAAAGAATATACTCATAGGCGGAGCATCAATCAAGTATCAAATCCGATTGCAAGCACATGCAATTGCTTATAGTATGGGGGAGCATTTCAGCTCACGAAACACAGATTTGCATGGAACAAAACATAATTTTGGCAAACTTTTGCATATTTAGTTACAATGATTAAAAATTAACTTCGCTCCTAAAAAATATATATACAACTTCTGTGCTAAGTTGAAATTTTGATACTAACTTTCACTACAAAATTACTTCCAAAATAAAAAATTCCAATCATAAATCACTTCACTTCAAATTCCCCTTCACCTAAAATCAAGATCGCTCAAAATCAAGTTTATGACCGCTCACACAATTAGTGGCAGAAAGATGCTAACTAGTTCAATCATTCAATTTTAGGTCCATTTCATGATATGCCTAACTCTAAATGCATATAATTGGTAGAAAGTGGAAAGCTTGTGAACTCCGGAATAATCTAAAGTGCATTGCCAAACATTCCAAGGAAGCAATTAATTAATTATATATATATATATAATACTATTATCATGTATTCGAATCGTCACAACTAAACCGCTACAATTACGAAATACCCAGAAGGCGGAAATCGTCGACAAGAATGGGAACAATGTGGGGGAAGTGAAAAGGACGAATTTTTTACGGTGTGAGATGGCATAAAAATTGTGGGTTGAAGTGAGAAGAGTGAGAAAAAAAATGACCTGAGAGTGAGGTAAAGCGAAGAAGCAGAGAGAGTGGGATCTACGAAGGAAGCACCAAAGGAATGTGAAATTTGAAGTGGCGAATATGAAGAAGAAGAAACCTTTTTCTGTCTTTCTTTCTATCAAATCCTCAGCCGGCGACTCTGCCAGTCTCGTCAACACGCGCCCCAAACAACACGACGACGTTTTCTCTCTTGTTGTTTCTCGGTAAATCACCTCTTTAGTCGTGTTAAACCATTACATCTTTATTGATCTAACATACGAGTAGTAATCTTATCACTTAATCAACTGTTAGATTAACATCTTGGTCAAAGAAAAAACTGTTAGATTAACATAATTGAAGAATTGTAATTCTAATTTTTTTATTTCTTTAATTTTAAGAATGAGGTTAATGGAGACCTAAAGAAAAAGTGTAATAACGATCACTTGATCAGACATTCTCGATAGAATTTTTTTATACTATTAACCAATAATAAATTTTAATTAGTGGGACTTTTTAGGAATATTTGGTATAAAATAAATTTTTAGTTTTCTAAAAATCAAAGATTGGGAGTGTTTGTTTTCTATATTTGGTTTATTATTTTTTTAAAAAAAATAACTTTCGTGTTAAACATTGTTTCTCAAAAATAATTTATTTTTAAGTTATGTTTCCACACAATTATTCCCACGTGAGAAGTGAAAATATAACTTTTTGAGTTAATAGAGTTTAAATATAACTTTTTGAGTTAATAGAGTTTTCTGTGATAAAAATATATGTCACTCTTATTATATCATTTAATATAATGAATAATTAAAAAATTTAATAAAAATATCATATCACTCAATTTTCAAATAACTTAGATAAAGTATTTCTAAGAATATTTAGGATTAACTAAACAAAATTTAGTTATAGCTAAGAATTATAATTTTCAGAACAAATTATTCCTATTCTTCTAAGCCATGAAAAAGTAAGTTCTTTATGTATAAAAACATCTTAAAGTAATTATTTTTAAGTAATTATTTTAAAAGTTAATAAATTTATCATAATTAATATTTAAATTACATAACAAATTATTTATTCTTTTTTCCTCAATATTCTATTAAATGATTTAGTAAAATATGACATCATGACTTCAACTGAAGAAACTTTTTTTTTTTTGTAAAATATAATGTTTTAGTTAGTGACTTCATCAATTTGATTAAGTAGAAAATAAGAATTCGAAAATTTTAAATAAAGAAAGGTACGATAAAAGTCTTTATAAATAGTCTTTACAACAAGGATAAATATTTTATTTCAAAATTATGTTTAGAATTTAATTAGAATATATTAACAATATAAACATTTTTTATGTTATAGTAGTATCATCTAGTTATAAATTGTTATTTATAGTATAAAAAATATTTTAAAATTCATAATAAGTAATTTTTAATTTTGATGGTATAAAAATCTTTATAGAAAATGTAACGATTATAATTAAACTTTTATGTTAATGTACAATTTTATTTTGTTTCTGTTTTTAAAAATTAACAAATTATTTGGGAAATAGACACGTTGGAAAAATGTATCCCAAAACTCAACTCCCAAATAGTATATTCTAAATAAATGAAGAATTAAATACACTTAAGTTATGAGGAATAAAAAAATCAGGCATTAATTAAAATAGAGAGATACAATTAATATTTTTAATTAAATAACACTAATTAGGGGTATTAGTTTTTTTACGTGTCTCAACATTCTTTTTTTTTCATTCTTTCAAATTGTAACCGCAAGTCTAATGCATGATTAATCATTAATTTGTTTTTAATTTTATTTGTATCTCATTAGTCATATCTATAACCGTTTGTGGTTTAAGGCTCACACCTTTGTAATCAATTTAGATGTATTGATTTAGGGTTGGTAAGTGTGTGTGTATATAATGAAATATTCCATCAAATCTAACAAATTTATCATGACAAATTAACATAGGAACTTGGTTACAAATTTAAAATTAATATAGGAACCCAATTAAAAAAAATCAAGTATAGGGACCTAAACAAAAATTTGGTAATAATATGGGGACCTACAAACTAATTTAACATTTTGGAAACATGCTTGATGATAACCAAAATGTTTTTTTTACCATCCCAATTAATCAAATGAAGATCCTAACAATGAGTTGGACATTAAACCCCCAACTTGATTACCCTAACTTTTTCAATCATTTCACGACCAATGAGGTAAGTTGATTAGTTGACAATTGATTTTATATTTATGTATGTTGTTTAAGTGAAAAAAAAATATTTTGTTTTTTTAGGTTTTTGCAAATCAAGATGATTTGTTGCGTTGGGTTTGAGATTTTGGGAAAAGTCTTGGATTTGTTCTTGTCATTCTTAGGTCAAAAAATGGGAGAAAAATATGTGTTGTACTAGGTATTGAAAATGGAGGGTAGTACAAGCAACACAAGGATAAGCTAATTCGCAAGAGCATTAGAACTAGAAAATATGGGTATCCCTTTAAATTAAAGGGAAAGTTTGTCAAAGAGGTAGGTTGAAATTTTTTTGTTATTTCTTGTATTCATAATCACAAAATCAGTGAAATATTGTTGGGACATGTGTATGTTGGTCATTTAAGCGGTGAAGAAAAAACTGTGCTTAGTCAAATGACCAAAAACATGGTAAAGTATGGTCAAGTTTTGTTCACATTTTTTTAATTACTTACTTGTTTCTCATTTTGTTTTTTCTATGTATTTTATGTTGACATTACACTAAACTACTTTACAAGGTTAAAGGCGCACATGCAAGACTAAAGATGTTGCTTCGTGATAGCATAGGAGATTTTGTACTTGTTTGGATTCAATGAATAACATGCTTATACTGCAACATACTGAACTTAAGGTGTTGTTTCATAAAAGCATTAATGTGGTTGACCATAGGTTCAATACACTATTTTACAAGAGACTACGGGGTTTTGTTTCAACATAAGCACAAAGTTTAGTCTTTGATGAGTTGAAACGGTCTGCAACTATTGGTGTTGATAGTTCTGTTTGTGGTTGCACACTTAGAATTACTCACGATCTACTGTATACATGTAAAATTTCGAGGTATAGCCATATTAGTGGTTCAATACCTTTGTCGTGCATTCATGTGCATTGGAAGATGTTGTCCATTAGTTGTATAGATGATGCATGTGATTTTTGGGGGGACTTAACTCTCACAAATGAGGTCGATGCATTGTTAAAGAAACGTTTAGAACTTGATGTGGTCAGGAAAATGACATTGCAGAATAAGATCCATGAACTTGCATTTCTAGATACTACTTCAATGTGTTCCCCTCTAGAGAAAGTAAAAAAACAAATGGTGCAGCAAAGTTTATGAAATCTACTAAACGTGAACCTTCAATGTGGGAGTGAGTCAATGAAATGAACACAATGATTGATAGTTTAGGAACTCCAAGTGTGGCTCTCAAAGATGTTAGTAACAATAAGCGAACAAAAAAATGTCTTATATGGATGAATTTTCCAATCCATTACAACAGTACATCATAAAAAATATTGATGTGAGACCTAAAGAAAGTTGCGGTTATAGGGCAATTACAACTTTACTAGGTTAGGGTGAGGAATTATGGGCTCTTGTTCGACAATACTTTATTTGGAAACTTCAAACATGAGATTCTCAATATGTTGAGTTGTTTGGCACACAGGACAAACTACTTAAATCATTAGACTCTTTGTATGTCCATCTTGGCCCAATAGCATCTATTAACAAGTGGATGACCATTCTTGACATGGGTTATGTCATTGCTAGTCAGTATAATGTTGTCTTGGTTTCTTTATCTATGCTCCAAAGTTGGACTTTCTTTTTGCTATGGAGTTCGACACCATTTGTGGCACAAGAATTCCTTATTGCAATTGGATTTGTTAATAGAAATCACTTTATGCATGTATACAACATCTACTTAAGCGACTTTTTAGTATTGCAACCATTAATTGATTTGTTCACTAACTCAACTGTACCATTTTTTGTGATAATATTGATGTATTTGAAAGATGATTGTCCACATGCCTCCTATTGCATCACAATGGAATACATACTACACACATGAAGCTCGTTCATGGCAGAGATTGTACCTAGGACACATACAAGAATTCAACTTAATAATGTTTCATTCAACTATAGGATCTCAATATGTAGTTGACATTACTAAGGATTAGTTGTTTTATTTAACTTCTCTTATATTAAATATTTTTATGTGTATTCATTTGAAACTTGTTAAAACTTTAGTTAATATTTTTATTCATTTAATGTGGACTATAAAGTTTCTTAATTGGTGTAAGTCATGCATATTGTGTTGCAAGTTGAGGTCCTTAAACATTTAATTATTGTGGCTCACAGACAAAAACCACATGGAAACATGTTGCAGTTGTTATTTCTTTTTGCAATCATTTTTCAAAATGGAAACATATCTCCATTGTGCAAGTATACAACGAATACATTTATGTTTTGCAAAATGCATCAGCAAAAATATAACAATGGAAACATATTTTCATTGGACAATTTCTCAATTCAACAATGGAAATATGTTTTTGTTGCGTAAATGGTGGTGACCAACAAATAGTACAACGCAAATACATTTTCGTTATGAACTATCAAAATGTACAACAAAAATGTTATTTATTTTATAAATGGGGGGTAAAAAGAATTAACAACGGAATCATGACTCCATTGTTAATTGTTTTTTTCATCCCATTTGTAAAAGGCTTAATTACAAATTTAGTCCCCCTATTTGTCTTAGATTTCAAATTTGACCCCCCTATAATTTAATTCACCAATTGAGTCCTCCATTTTTTTGCAATCTCGTTATTTCATTCCTCAAGCCCAAAATTGGATGTTGATTGTTACTTGCGAACGTTGACCGCCACATGTCGCGCTTTGATTGGATAATATTTTGGTGCACGCTTTTAACCATCTGTGGTAACATTGGCTTAGACCACATTCGAATAGAGTTTTCACCAAATGGCTACACCTCACATAAATTTTGCAAATGCTCCTTAATCTAAACACCAAAACACAAAAAGGGTCACAAGAATTATCCCCTGAAAACTCAAAAAATGCAAAAAGCACAAACTTTTGGATCATTTTTGGGTGACATAGGGATGACTTCAGAAGGGGAAGATTTCCTTGCACTCATCTGAAGGCTTCTCAGGCTGAGTTTGGAGTGTTTGTTATTGTTCTCTACCAAAGGGAACACCTTGGAAGCAAAAGATGAAGGCTTTAACAAGTTTTGGGTTTTGTCATGTGCAGCTCCAGAAATAGGACACAAAGGGGTGCTTTGAATGGATCGTGAAGCCACGACCTGAACCATTGTTAGAAAGAAAGAGAAATAGGGTGGATGAGGAAGAAGAGAGTGTGACGGGTATAAGAAGAAGTAGGAGGGAAATGGAAGTTAGAAAAATCTCCGCTGAGTTTAACGGAGGTTTTGAGAAGGAAGCCTTTTTCGTATCGAAACACAAAGGACATTATTGTGGTCCAATCGAAGCGCAACACATGGCGTTCAACGT
Source organism: Glycine soja (assembly GCF_004193775.1). Taxonomy (NCBI): domain Eukaryota; kingdom Viridiplantae; phylum Streptophyta; class Magnoliopsida; order Fabales; family Fabaceae; genus Glycine; species Glycine soja. The sequence continues at coordinate 50,126,544 of NC_041019.1, read as the reverse complement.
TCGCAAGTAACAATCAACGTTCAATTTTAGGCTTGAAGACTGAAATAACGAGATTGTAAAAAAAACGAGAAACTCAATTGGTGAATTAAATTATAAGAGGACAAAATTTGAAATCTGAGATAAATAGGGGGACTAAATTTGTAATTAAGCCTTTGTAAAAATATAACATGTTTCCCTTTTGTTTCTTGCTCAAAGGCAATTTGGGAATACAACGAAAAGACACCCAAATGAGTAGTGCCAATAAAAAAAAAATTGATAATGCCAATAGCAATACCCTGTCATAAGACCAATCATACTTTGATGTTTGTCAATCGTTGTGAATGGTGAAGAAAGGGGTCCATGGATCCAAAAATAAAGATTTTAGTGAAATAAGGTTTAATTGTATATATATAAGAGAATCTTTTAGTGTTGAAATTGTACATATATACATGTCTGACTATAGATCTTATGCAATTAATTTTTAAGCATAAAATGTTGGTCATAATGTTGTCTTGTTATATTAAGGTTGTGTTTGGCAAAATTAGTTAAAAAATTAGTTGGAAGGTGAAAAACTAGTTTATTAAATTATAAATATTTGATAAAATTAATTGTTGAAGTTATTAAAAAGTATAAAATCACATAAAAATAATAATATAACAACGAAAACATATTTTCGTTGGACAATTTCTCAATTCAACAACGAAAGGATGTTTCTATTGCGTAAATGGTGGTGACCAACAAATAACATAATGAAAACACATTTATGTTATAAACTATCAAAATATACAACAAAAATGTGTTTTTATTTTATAAATGGGGGTAAAAAAAATTAACAAATCCCAACTCCATTGTTAATTATTTTTTTCACCCCCTTTATAAAAATATAACATGTTTCTATTTTGTTTCCTGTCAATGGGCAATTTGGAAATACAACGAAAAGACACCCACATGAGTAGTACCAATAAAAATAATTGATAATGCCAATAGCAATATCCTATCACAAGACCAATCATGCTTTGATGTTTGACAATCTGTTGTGAATGGTGAAGAAAGGGGTCATGGATCCGAAAATAGAGATTTTAGTGAAATAAGGTTTAGTTGTACATATAAGAGAATCTTTTAGTGCTGAAATTGTACATATATACATGTCTAACTATTGATCTTATGCAATTAATTTTTAAGCATAAAATGTTGGTCATTGACAATGTTGTCTTGTTATATTAAGGTTATGTTTAGCAAAATTAGTTGAACGTTGAAAAATTAGTTGGAAGCTGGAAAATTAGTTTATTAAATTATAAATATTTGATAAAATTAGTTGTTTAAGTTGTTAAAATGTATAAAATGACATAAAAATAATAAAATCATAATTTATCTTAAAAGGATAATTAGGAGACTAGATAAATATATAGAGGATAAAAATGAAAAAAAAAATATAAAAAGATAAAAACTAGAAATTAGCATTTAAAAAAAACGCTAAAAATTATTAAAAAAACTTATTTGTCAAATAATCAAATAAATTTTTTAGCTAATAAAAAAAATTAAAAATTATCCGAAATACCTTATCTAACATGACCTAAAAAAGTAAAAAAGTAAAATATGAAAACCTTATTGAAAAAATCACCTAACATCCAATTATGTTGTTACCTCCGGTGTAGTGTGCAGTTTTGAACTTCAAGGGATGGATCTAAAGTTCCATACATGTTTACATTTTGTGGCCTACCAAAACCTGGTAAGTGTTGAACTATGTGGAAAAGGTCTTTCCTTTTGTGGTGGAGTCTCAAAGCTAAGCCAAACAATTATATTCTTGGCATATGACACACAAAATTGCTTCGTTCAATGGGAAACGCATCACTAAAGTTGCCACATAAAAAACCTTTTTGAGAATTAATGAGTGAAGAATCACTTAAAAAGCACTATAAGCATCACTTAAAAAGAATCACTTAAAAAGAATTAGTGAAGAATCATATATGTGTATAGTACAAGCTTGTTGACAATTTATTCAATCCATGCTTCAAATAGGTTTTGCTTCGCTGGTTGTCTTATGAGTTGAGTTGTCACTGAACACGTATGACCCTCCCTCTCTTTTTATTTGTCCTATAGTTGACAAAGATAATAACTTAAAACGGTTTGACTTGGAAGTTCATACGATTGTAATAATAACAAAACATAAAACATTAATAAAATCGAAAAATACATACCATACTATATAGTATACCTAATAACTACTACAAAGTTTCATATGAAGATTGGGTAGATACTTCAACACAAATATATATATATATATATATATATCAAAATCAATATATCCATATTTTTTTCTTTTCGGGAGAAACGAAAGAATCAATGGACCATCCATCCATAATTACCTTTTATAAGCATTATTGCCATTCTCATGCAATAATGGAATTATGAGAAGAAAAAGAAAAAGAAAAAAAAATACGGATAGCCCGCGTGAATAACTTAAAATGTTATGCCATGAATCGACCTTTAAAGTGGTTACCCCATACTCGTTCCTACACCTGATATTTCTTCACAGCTTTATAGTTAACAAAAAGTAAAATTTAATGATGGAGAACATGTAATATTGATTGGTTAATGCGTTTTACTAAAAAGTTTAATGTAATTTTTATACTGTAATCCAATCACAATGTTATTTTGTTTTGTATTATTAAAAATATTGTTATCAAGCTATTAATGCTAACTGATAATTTACTGTGTAGATGAAATATATGTTGAAGTTGGTCTAAATGAAGAGGAGACACCACACACCTGTTCGTTACAGTTAAAAGCAACATTTATTTATTTTTCCTTCTCTCTCCGTGTATGATATGTCATTAAGAAGCAATTGTTAATAATAATGTAATATATGGTTAACATTTCATTTCATTTCATGAACCCCCAACCATAGGAAAACAAAAATACAAGGAGAAGAAAAAACAGAAAGAGTTGGTTGGTTAGCAGTTGAATCTCCTGTTTCTGGTTTTGTGATCTCTTCTGAGGTTGTTGTGGCATGGCTTACAGGAGAAGGCAAGGTATATCCAGGTCTTCCACCTTCAAGGAAGAATTTCATGATCCATCATTGGAAGATGTACATGTTAAGGATTCTAATCATGACAATGCTTCTCCTTCAATCTTCTCATCTTCTTCTTCAACACCAGCTTCATCTCTTGCTGCTCAAGCCATCAAAGCCACTGCTTCTCGCCATCAACCTTCTCTTTCCTTCGCTTTTGCCTCCGCCGAGTCTGACCATCAAAGATCCAAGGTATTGGATGCTGAATGTGTCTATTTGTTTGCTTTAGAGCAACCATTGTATCAACAGTAGTTCTCATCAATTTCCCATGATAACTTTGAAACTCTTCATTTTGTATATTGATAGACTGACAGACAAATAGGTTTAGATAGATAGATAGAAGGTGAGAATATGAAATGAGAAGAGATAATCTTAACAATTCAATCTTATGAAGATGAATCAACATTGATTTTACAGCAATATAATCTTAATCGTTATTAAAGGATCAAGAATTCAAGATTGACTCTTCTCACCAATTTTACCTTTCACTTTATATGTTCACAAAAATATGTGTGTATATATTGAGAGTGTGAGTGTGAGAAATCTTGACTTAATGATCAAAATTTATCTCAATCATTGTGCACACAGACACACACATATATAGTTAATTCTTCAAATGAATGAATGCAGAGCTTTGAGGCTTACGGAAATGGCAACTCCAAGTCTGGTTTCTGGGGTGTGATTGCCCAGAAAGCCAAATCAATATTGGATGATGATAAGCCAACCCCACAACATGACACCATGCCCCAAACCCAAACACTCAAATCACACTCATTTAATACCTTTTCAGGTCCTTCTGCAGCTCAGGTGATTATCATGTATAATTTGGCGCTTGTTCACTCTTTATTATGTTATATACAATGCAGGGAGATATGATATGATATTATGTTGCCTAAAATTACATGAAGCATAAAACTAAAACTCTTGATTTTGGAATAAATACATCTGTCATCTATTCTTTCAGTTGGGTTGGTATTAACTTAATTGTGTGTATGTTTTTTTTAATTTGACATGCTTAGAACTCCCCTTCACAATTCAAGCCAGTATATGAATCCCTCGACTCGAGTAGAAAAATGGACAATCCTAAATTTCGGAAGGGCTTGGATAAAATCACCACGTCCCTCAATCAACTAGGTGACACTTTTGAGAAGGCTTTTGAGGTAAACGGTTCATTTTACAATTGGTTTCCCCACAATTGCAGTTACTCTATATACACAGTGATGCACATTGTCATTTCCATCAACACATTTCAGAAATGTTTAGTGTAGACACAAAATTTTCACATCGTTTCCATACTTGTTAATAATGGCTCAGTAATTAGATATCAAGATATATTATAACTTGGTTAAATTACTGATAAATTGGTAACATTTTACTACTCTGTTCATCCATCTATACATCTTATTAACCAATAGTTTAATTTAACCACCGTTTATCATCATTAAAACAGTGTAAAAAAATTTAGTTTGCAAACCACAGAGTTAAACACAATATAACTGTTGATTAATTTATCCGAATGTCATGTTTCAACAGTACATCAGATATTCATATCCCAAGTAGGAGTATAGGTAGACTTTCATATTTAATTAGTTACTCGACTTAATATATCACTCTCTCCAATTCAATGTTTCTTCTCTAATTTCTTCAGGAAGGCCGAACAATTATGGAGAGTAAGAAAGCAGACCTGAGAACTCAAATCAGGAGAAAAGGAAATAACTCTGGGGACACAAACCTGACTTCAGATATGAGAAATCCATTGCAAGAAGCCACCCAGACACAGAATCAGTCTAGCCATGAAACAAAACTCAAGGCATCACGCGACGTAAGGTGGCAACTATGTAATCATGTGTCACTGGTTCATGTAGTGAAGGCATACAATGTCTGGTATAATATTGGAGTTGCTACTAATAGGTTTTAAGTTAGTCTTAGAGTGCTATTGGTTCTCTGTATTACATAATATCAAAGTTGTTAATTGATATTAAGTTAGCATAAGAGTGCTCTTGGTTCCATGTCAAATGATTAATTTAAATTCAGTCCACAAATGGCCATGAAGAAACTGCTCTACTTCTAAGACTTTGGTTACCTATAAGCATTCATACTCAATGTAGATGCAGCAAACTCAGTTTAACTGTTGCGTCTGCATGTGATTGTGAACATAAAACTGAGTGTGTGATGGTTGCTTATTTGCATCAACAGTTTTGGTTTCTTTATGTAACCAGAGAAGCATAATTTCCCTTTGTTGCGGTTGCAGGTGGCAATGGCAACAGCTGCCAAAGCAAAATTACTTCTTCGCGAGCTAAAATCCGTTAAAGCAGATTTGGCTTTTGCTAAAGCAAGGTGTACTCAACTTGAAGAAGAGAATAAAGTACTCCGGGACCGAGAGGGCAGTGATAAGGGACAGAACCGTGAAGATGATGATCTGGTATTAATTAGTTTGATCTTTGATGCTTCTCTACTTCAACTTTGTGTTTATACACCTAGCAGCACTCATTTACATAACAAAATTTGAACTTTCCTGTTATATCATGTGGTGTTTTGTGGTATTAAGCATCTAAAATCTGCAATGTGTATTGTGCCAGTTGGAGATTTCATACTAACTAGTGATATGGTTAAAAATTTAAAATAGTATATAAGTGTGGTACAACCCTTACCTCATGAGCTAGTTTTAGGGTTGAGTAAGGCTCAAATACAGAAATTTTAGCATCAGAGCCTATCTTAATGATTGTTGTTGGATCTATCAGGCCACCCGTTATCGTTTAGTGCCTACAAACTTCACACTTGGAATGTCTAATTCTCGACGAGAAGAGTGTGTGTTGGAGATTCCATGTTGACTAATGATATGGTTAATCTCTTTGAAGCATTAATGCTTCATTCATATGTAGATGCTTGCACGTATGCATGATGCATCATGTACATCTACTACCTTGTTTTGAGTTTTACATGCAAGAGTATATCTCAGTGAGAAATTTAACTTTATATATCTGTGAGCTCCTCAGATAAGGCATCAATTGGAGACACTTCTAGCTGAGAAGGCTCGTCTGGCGAGTGAGAATGAGACATATTCAAGAGAAAACCGTTTCTTGAGGGAAATTGTGGAGTACCATCAGCTAACTATGCAGGATGTGGTGTATATAGATGAGGGCATGGGAGAAGTCAGCGAAGTTTACCCTGTAGATGACAGTGGGATCACACGGTTGTTATCTGTTTCTCCACACTCATCTGATGAGGATGTTCTGGTCTCACCAAGTCCGCCTATGCTATCAAAAGAAATATTTACTGTGCCGGAAGAAGATAGTAAGAGTATATCAGAAGATGATGCTCCTTCTGCTGTCTCAGTTTCTCCACATACAAAATGATCTCTTTTCTTTCTTTTTTCTTTTCTTTTAATGGTTTAGCCTTAGATGAGGTTCTCTTGTTTTGAGGAAAATGTGCATGCCTTTTGAACGCTTATTTATTTCTTCTACCTTGATGCAATGTGAGGAAGAGAGTGAGGGTATATGAAGAGAAAGCCATATGTTTTGTTTTGTGTGTGACTTTCCTTTCATGGTAAGGTTGGTTTGCCAAAGAAAAACAAATGTATTGGTTGATCATAATTTTTTGGATCTGGAACTATTAGGAATATGACTGTTTCATTTAACATTTTAAAAATATTCAAAGTAGGACGGACAAAGGAATTATCATACTTCACATCAAATATCAATTTATCATCTTGCTCTTGGAGTCCAGAAAGTGGAAAGTTGGGTTAGGCGAATTCTCATGTAAAATGTTTTATGAAAGGAAAGAAACGATGCGTTAATGAAGTGAATTTGTCATAATATGAAGTTGTAACTTATAATAAACCAACTCGAAATTCTGGAAGAGTACAATGATCGAGACACTGTAACAGAAAGCCTTTGGTTCTGCTCAAGGAGTTCGGCTACCCTCTTTGAATCAGGATCCGTTGCAGCAAATTATTTCAGAAAACATTGGTAACTATTCTAAATCGATACAGGCATTGAATTGAATTAAGAATCTGGGAAATAATCACATGTTCTGTCTGATTAAAAAATCGTATAAAAATATGTATTTAAATTCTAAACGCATTCACCTTAAAATTGTTTCTTTACTATGATAAATATAATTTAATATCATCTTAACTTTTGGAAACAATTGTCAATTGCCATCCCACAAGTATAAACAATTTTTCATATTATTGCTGGTGTATAGCTTGAGGAAATTAAAGTCAAGTCATTCTTCAACTGGTTTATGTTTATTAAATGAATCAAATATGACATAACTTTATTCCAACCTAATGGTGGCTGAGGACCATCTCAGATCCTCTCCAGCCACCGTCCTGCAGAATTTAGACCTTTGATTGGTTATTGCAACAGCAATTAGAAAGAAAATGCGCTCGACAGTCGAGAATTCTACGGGAGAGAGATCCTCCCCAAACTTCTCTCCAACTACTGTCTTGCATAATCTTGAAATTGATTGGTTATTGCAACACCAATTAAAGGACAGAATATTATCAACAGTTTAGATTTCTTCTGGATAGAATTCTACGGTAGATGCAGCCTTCCAGTACATCTATACTTATAACTAGGCTCTTAAAGACGTATGCTTGCTTTCAAATCTTGTAATACACAGTCATCAGCACATAATCATGGTCAAATTAACTATTAACTGCTACAAAAATAAACTAGTATCCACAGATTTAATACATGAAGTGCGAGATCTTTAACCATAATCTGCCCGTGGGCAACACTCCTTGAGGTGTGCATCAAAGCCCACATAAAGAGAGATTCAAAAATAAAAAATATATTTAAAATTAACAGTTTGATTTGGCACTATATGACAGAATCGTGATGCAATTCGGAGAAAGACCTTCATTCCTTGCAAATGAAGAGTCATGTTTAATATTATATTTTCAATCGACTTCCTAGTTTACAGGGTCATTTAGATACACTCAACCTTTTTTGCTAGTACATTATATGAACGCATGACCAGTATACAGCTGCATTCATCTTCAAAGAGTATCCCCACAATTGCCTCCAGAGCATTTTACATGTGTTGATGTATATAGATCGTGACTGCTGCTTTGAAAAAGTAAAGCTTCAAAGCAGAAAAAAACTTCCTGGTTGGTATTTATATATGATTTCAGAATAACTGGAAAAACAAGCTAGTAGAGCCATCCCCAAATGACCTAAGGTCTGCGGGTTTTACCAAAGCCCTGCACAATGGGCAGGTCCTTTCTCTCTCAAACCTGGCAAAATAAGATAATCAGGTGCTAGAAAACACAGAAGAATAAATAAATTAGTAACCAAAAAACAGTAACCTACTAACCCTAATACTAAAATAAATTTAAAAAGCATTACATAAATTTTATAACATACAAATATTAAGCAACATATATTATTACATTTTAAATCACCAGATTGAAACTTCACATACTGGTAATCAAGTTTAAAGATTATTCAACTCAAATGAAAATGGCAATGTCAGATTGTTATGCAGACCAGTACACAAGATAAACAACAGCAAGGCAAGTCTCACCACTCTGATACGCAATCTTCACAGAAAATATGTTTACAACGTAGTAAGATGGGAGCATGCATCTTCTCCTGGCAAATAGCACAAAGATCACCAGCTGCATTGACCTGCCATCAGATAAATTAAAGGCATGAACAACTCCCTGCTCCCAGACATGCATATAGAAGGCTATATGGCTCTTAACAACAGACTGTGAAGTATGCAACTGCCTATTGCTTACATATTAGCAAATTCTGTCATTTAACTAACAAATGTAAATTAGAGTGAAAATGGATAGACACTGAAATTTCAGTAGTTAATTGACCAACTCCAAAAATCAGTGATCAAAAGAAGACACCCACTGTACCTGCTCTGATGTTGCATAAGCCCCATAGTGCATTTCTTTACGCGACAATGCTTTCACTGCAGCAAAGAAGGATTGCACCTGACAACCACACCACAGGTAAGAGAAGACCCACTAGATGCAAATGGATGCAATCCACAGATAGTTTAAAACAAAACAATAAAACGGAGTACTTCATCAAGCTATAGTTAAATGACATCATTATACTTGGGGACCCTTAGGATTTTCTAATGAATAATTGAACAACTAGTCAATTAAGAGTCATAACAGAAAAAAAAAATCTTCCAAACATCTCAGATAAAGAAAAAAAAAGGTTCAAATAAATATAAATATATAATTCAACAGGGGAGAGAGAAATTGTGGAGGTTACTGATCACAAGCTACATTCAAATAAAATAGTATCTACATGTATTTTTAAAAACCAACACACCTTTTCAACAACAGACGTGAGTTTAAATGTTAGATACAATCCTGTCATCAGTGATGAAAAGAGGCTTCCATATTCTTTGTTCAGGAAGAAACGATACCAAACTGGTGTTGGCAACAAGGCACGGTAAAGCAGGAGGAGGTATTCAACTAAAGTCAGCATTTGACCCTGACAAAAAAATGATAGTACCATCAGAATGTAATGACATGAGAAAGATGATATAGATCCTGAACCCATAACTCCAGGAAATGTTACAAAAGATAGCAGAGGCACATTGACCATAATAATATAACTTGAGAAGAAATGCGCCATCTTAAACTGCTCTTCCATTCCCCAACGGCAAATGCTTAGATTCAATTTCCCTAGTTCTTCATAATTTATAACTCACCTGCTTACGATAATTTCGGCCTCTGCTATTCTTGTAATACATCAACAATATACACTTGAATACCATTGCAGCCTGGCGAACCAAAGTATCTGACATTTTAAAACACAATTGCAAAGCAGAGATTAATCCCCAATGAGTTTCAACCAAAGAATAAATAAAATAATTCAAATATCTGCAACAAGAGCTCCCATCACAAAAGCAGTTTCATGCTGAAGGCTAATTGCAGGCAAGCCATATATCAGTTCAACAGCATTCAAACCAGAATAGATTAAAAGAAACCAAACCAGAATAGATTAAAAGAAAGCACAACAAAGCATACAAATATTTTTCATACAGCTAAAAACCCTCTGGTGCCGTTCTTAGAACAACTCATTCCACAAAAAAGAAATAACACAAGCACTAATGAGGTCAACATTTACTTTCAACAAACTAAAAGCACAAACATCTGACCACATAATGGACCCATGCTTAGATAGGAAGACTTAAAGTAAGATACATCATAGTACATTTAAACTTTCTCTCAAACACTTCGCAGCAAGTCAATCGCAAGTTGCGACAAAATTAAAATGCCCTTAAAACCATGCAGTAAGCAACCCAAGCAATCATCAGGGAGAAGAAGAGAATTAGAGAAACACACCATTGACCATGATGATGAAAATCGCGTGCCAGAAAGGCGGTATATCCTTGGGAGGAAGCATGATCAATGGATACATTAGATCATCATTCTGATACCACCAGTAGACACCAACCACATGAAGCGCGAACCCAACAGAAATCCCAACCAAAACCAGCATCTTCCTCTCCCCCTGCACCCGCCAAAACCACACACATTTATAAACAACACAAATTCTAAATTCCATACACTAACAACAACAACAACAACACATTGCTTCAAGCATGAGAACCATCACACCTTCAACGCAGTTTGTTTCCTTAGAATATCATTGGACTTGAAAAGCACAGCAGCAATCCAAATGGTCACAAAAAACCCTGCATTGCAATACCCAACAACATCAAATAAATAAATAAATTCTCGGATAGAACAGTAACTCAAAACATAAAAACTAAGAGCGCACCTTGCAAATGCTGCCTAATGAAAACCACCAACAGAAGCAACGAAAACGGCAAAACCTGCTCAATCCACCTGGCGGCATGCTGAATGTCATATCTCTGGTAAGATGAATCCCTCCCTGCACCGTCCCCTCCAGCGGCGGCGCCCTCGGTCCCCGCCGCGCCCTCGGCGTCGCCGCGCGGCGACCCCGATGCCAAAACGGTGTCGTTATGGGAATGCGAGAGTCCGACGACCAATCCGGGAGGAGGGGTCTGCTGCAGCTGTTGTTCCTCCCTCTGCTCCTGTTCCGCCGGGCCGATGATCCTAATCGAAACCTCGCCGTCATTGTTGACGGCGTCGGAGCTGGGCTGGCTGTGTTGGTTGGACGACCGTGACGGAAGGATGCCGGAATATTCCAGCAGCGCCGATAGCGGTGCCTGAATGAGGTTCGACGCCGATAAAATCCCCGAGTATCTCCTCGAGTTCGGCGAGGAGGAGGGCCCCACAGAAGGTCTGAACACGTCAGCGTTGTTGTTGTTGTTGTTGTTGTTGCCTTCCATAACCCTAAAAAATCATGAAAGAGGGGCTAGGGTTTGGGGTTATGGACGGTGAAGACGAAGAATTAGGGTTAGGTTAGGTTAACGAGGGGAGTGAAGGCGGTGGTTGAAGGGAAAAAGAGGGTGGTTGGGTGGGATGGGTCTTCTTTTCTTTCTTTCTCTTCTGCTGTGGTGTGCAGGGAAAAGCTTGAGAGAGAGAGAGAGAGAGAGAGAAACAAAGATGGGTTGGGTACAAGACAAACGACAAACCATACAAGAAAAAGAGAGAAGCAACCATTTCGGATGCTATACTTGCTCAATGCTTTATCCTCCCCCAATTAACATTTGCCATTTCATTTAATACAAAAATATTCAATAAATATATATCTATCTCTACACCTAATAAATACATCATTACTACATCTCTACACATATATGTATATCTATTATTGCACACATTTTAAATGTTGCGTTTTTCAAATTTTGGGTATCTTACTTGCCTTTTTTTTTATATATTTCGTGCCTTTCATTATAATTATAATTATAATTTTTCGCTTAAATTATTTTATATAAATCAAGAAAAATAAATAAATTGAGGTAAAATAATAGTAATTTTAAAAAATTAATTTTATCGAGTTTATATGAATCAAGAAAAATTATTTATTTTGTTTTGTTTTTTTATTGTTTATCATTATATTATAATGAATGTAAATGAAAAAAATAATTAATATTGTATGAAAAAATTGAAATAATAATTATTTTAGAACTTATTTTTTTTCTTACACAACTATTATTATGGGACAAAGAGTATACATTTTTTAGTGAAGACAATTCTTGCTAAAATTAGTTAAGCCATCCAATAAAAAAGTTATATATTTAAGATTTGAATTCAATATTTTTATTAAGTTGGAACAATTGATCGTGGGTTAATTTATGCATTTGGTGATAAATATTCACCTATTTTGATTATTAAGAATATATTAGTAAATCATATTTTTTTATTTATTTATGAAGGTATTTGTAGACAAAGAATTCATTTATGGATTTCTTTTTAAAATAATTTAATTAATTTTGTAGTAATTATTAAAAGTCATGTTTAGAGTTATTTTTAATTTTATTATTATTGTCATCATTTTCACGTTGTAGAGGAGGTCTTTAAAAGTATATTCTCAAAAAGTTATTAATGATTACATGTATAAGATAAAATAAAGAAAAAAAATCAAATAAGAAAAGGTTGCTTTTAATGAAAATTACTTTCATAAATTTTTTATTTAGTTAGAATATTTTGAAAAATAAGAAATAGTGTGATTTTGACTTTATATTTAATGCATTTTATTTAAAATTTTGTGATGCATAATGAATTTTAAATAAGTAATAAATTAGTTAACAAATAAGTTAGATGAGAGTTGACGAATAAGCTAATAAATAGTACTCCTTATACTATAAATTAGAATTCATAATTTTTTTTACTATTTAAATTAGATATTCACAATAATCTATGTCTTCTTTTATTAAAAGATGCATTTTATACACTATCTTTTCAACAATCATAAACTATTTTTTTAAAATTCATTTGTACATTTGATATTTTTTAATATTTATTTTTATATTTGATATTTTTATTATTTATTTGTATATTTGATATTCTTAATAGTTATTTATTTCATTTTAAAAATAATTTTATATCACAGTGTAGTTTGGTGGATAAATTTTATTTCATATCACTAAACCTGTGAATTAATGGTTTGTAGCTAATTTATTTTAACTAATAGTTTCAAATTTAAATTTAACATATATCAAGAAATTTGTCGAGTAAAGTGAATGAATATTATAAATATCGGATACCATATATTCAATACTTACTGATAAAAAAAACTCCAATAATAAATTACTATTTATAATAATATTACCTAACCTAAATGAGATTACCTCTAAAATAAATATACCTGGATCCTAAAAAAATAAATGTGAATAACAGCTGATTAATGATTTCCACAAAGCATAGTCGGATACAGCTCAAGCACCATTAGATGATTGGAACTTCGTAAAAAACGCTTTGTCATCTTTTAGGGTGTTGCTAGGTGCACCCAGCATTATTGCTGGTACACCCAGCACTTAAAATGAAAAGACTGAAATATCTTTAATCTGTAAGCCTTTAAGGTTGATCTGTAAAAGATATAGGGATCAACTTGATCCGTATGTCTTTTACGGATCAACTTGATCCGTATGCGCTTAATATTAACATATGGATCAAATTGATCCATAAACCTTTTACGGATCAAGTTGATCCGTAAGATTTATAGACCACCCTCACGCACACGCATCATAAATGCGAAGAAAATGCAGAGATAGTTTTGGTATTTTAAAAAATGATGGGTGCACCTAACAACACCCCATCTTTTATTGGCTTACTAATGATATATGATGAGTACAATGCAATTGAACACAAGATAATTAACTAAACTGGACGAAATAGGATGAAGTAAAATATAATTATCATATTATTATATAAATATTACTCCTATAGAAAGATAGTCGGGCTTTCATTTTATTATTTTAAAAAATAAATGATAAAAAATATAATTATTTTTATTATTGCGATTTTATCACATCTAAAATAGGATGGTAAGTTTTTTTTATCAGTTCTTAATTCTTTTTTATCAGAAATACAATGGTAAGTTTAAGTGTATACTTGAGCATCCAAGAATGGCATGGGATAGAATTGGGCCTAGGAAAGTCCAAATAGGTGACTTTTCTAATTTACGTATTATCCTTATGATATTATTTAATTTTATTTTAATTTCTTAAAATAGTAGATCATGATAAGTGTGTATGGTTGTTATTCATTATGGTTATTATATATTATAAAATTTGTATCCTATTGTGGTATCAATGAAGAATATCAATTTTAATGTTTATCTCTTTTAGTTGTAGATTTTAGTAGTAACGACCGTTCTTGCCATTTCAAATTTATAGACACTGTATTAAAAAAAAAAATAGATATTAAAATCATTGTTGTTTGCAAAAGTAGCCTTTCTAAATATTTAGAAATTAAAATTTTGTGTCACTTCTCTAATATAGGTGGGAACGTGATTTCAACAAAGAATAATAAATGAAGTTTCGATGAAGACACCCATTTCAGGTTAATAAAAAAGGACAAGAGATCAAGTTCCAAATAACTTGTTTTTCAAAAGCAATAATCGATTATATTTCAGAATAATCGATTATGAAGCAAAAATTTGGGTTAGATCTATGGTAAATGGTTTTTGTAACACATGTTTTCTATTAATATTTGATTAATTTATAAGTGAAACCATAATTTAAAGTATATAAATTAATTAAATTGAGTTCTTGTTAATTCCTGTATGAGTTTTAGTGGTTAATTCAACTTAAACTTGGACTATAGTGTGAAATAAATTGTAAAAGCTGTTTGTTGATTTATATAAGCAGTTAGACAAATATTTTATGGAAATTAATATTATTAGTCATTCATAATCATAATTAATCATTTGTGATAGAGACTCTTTTAGCAATAAGTTGGTTATCAAGTTTATTTTAAGATGTTGTGAATTCTCCTCAAACATTATAATGTGTGGTTTTTTCTCTAAATACATTTTCTCTCTCTTGTTTTTTTTTCAATCTATACTATTTTATAATTTAATTCTTAATATATACTACTTGAGACTTTCTCTTTTTTTTGTTTTTTTAATTTAAAATATTATAAAATATAAATATTATATTATATAATTTTTTAATTAATTTTAAAATTACTTATTTATTAAATTAAATTTTATAATTTTATTTTGTATTTTTTATTTTTTTTTTAAAAAAATATATAGATAAAGAAAAATAAAAAAATTCGACAAAATTATAGTACAATTTTTTAGTTACTTTATATGTATTTTTGTAATTAAATTTATGTGTTGTTGATATTTTTTTTTATTATGTTCAATGTGCTGTTGAATGGTGCTTCTAAAAGCTTTTGGAAATCTTTTATAAAACACATTTGAAAGAAAGACAAAAGCTTTCCTTTTTTAGATGGCATTTATGGTGGACCAAGATTTCAAATGGTTTATGGTGTGCCATTCTAAATATCTTTTACAGTACGTTTGGATAAAAAATTTTAATTAAGGAAAGTAATTTATCAGATAATTTAATTTTTTTAATTTAAAATTCATTGTTTGAATATTTTTTTATGAAGAATTTAAATTTTTAAAATTTTAAAACAGAATTTTAAACAATTAAAAATATGAAATTTTAATTTTCTTTTAGAAGGTGAGAAATTGAAAATAGAAGAATCTTTCAAAATAGTTCTTGTATTTCCTTTATAACATTCATCCTCTCTTCCAACCTTCCCATCGATCTCAAACTCGCGACTCATTCTTTTTTACCCTCACAATTTTAATTTTTTATTCAATCACAAAATTTTAAAAATAAAAGAATTTCAATTGAAGTATTTGAAATTCTTAGAATTTAAAATTTCTTTCTCTCATTGGAAGACACTTTTAGCTTAATCAATGGTCTACTTTCTTATCATGGACTCTCAACCCTTATTTTAGAAAAAGGGAGGAAAAACTAAATGAGAAAAGAGAAATAGATAAGAAAATAAAGAAGGAGAAAACTAAAGGTGTGTTTGGTTTACATTTTCATTTTTTATTTTCATCTTCTATTTTTATTTTCAAAAGATTAGAATTTTGAAAACATATTTAATTTGACTTCTTATTTTCTGCTTTCATTAAATAAAAATACTGAAAATGCATTTTTAAAAAGAAATATATTTTTAGATTTGTTTAAAATTATATTCCTGGTCACCGCTTTTTCATTTTACCCAAAATGAATATCCTAATTTCAACTGAAAACAAGATTTTATTGTTTCTAAAGTCACCTCCAGCATCATCAGTGGGCAGTGGCACATCGGAAAACAGAGGTGATTACCATTTGAAGTTGAATTGTATGAAAAGAGAGAAAGAAGAAATAAATTTGGTGCAACAGGTCCACTATAAAAGTGGGTGCGTGAGATGTATCTAACAGTGAAAAAAAATGGTCCACGCTAAACCATGTGTTACCCTTGTCCATTCATTAATATTAATATATGGCTCTGCATAATATAATTCAAATGTAATATAATAATAAATTCAAAATTTCTTATATTTTTTACATGTTTATAAAAATATTCGAAAAAAGAAGATAAGGTTCAAGTTTTAGAATTTAAAAAAGTTAAATGAAAGATGTGACAAAATACTTCTTAGAATCAAATAAATTTACAGAAAAGAAGAAGAAGAGAGAATCAAATACCATTATTGTAGCATATATGTAATCCATTTAGAAGTATTATACGCATAAACGTATATATACTCGTTAATTTTTTTCCTTTATTTTCACAGAAACAATCATAGAATAAGAAAGTAAACTTATTTCTCCCAGCTAATATACGTGCAAGTTTGTCTCGTTTGCTAGGAAAAAAAGAAAAAGTTGAGAATGGCCTCAAAAATGAATCTGCGTCCACGTGTTTTGATAGTAAGCAGCAACAATATAAATAATAATATTATACCTATTTTATTAATTATTATCTTTATAGTATAATTAAGCATTAAAAAAAAAAAAAATTAAAGAATATAATGTTTAATATTATAAACATATTAAATGTTATAATATATTATATACACGTGAAATTAGACGGTGCTAGAATTTGGCTTCTTCACGTTGGACAAATTACAAATACTCTGCAAGTGCTAAACTTTAACCCCACTGGCTCTGCTAAACTTTATTGGCTTCATTATAACTTTCTAGTTTCTGGATTATTGGATGACGTAATCTTGTTTTAGCGAACAAACCTCAAATCCAAAACGAGAATATACATTTTCATCGATAATGTGATAACACCAACCTGTTTCAGACATGCATAATCCAAGTGCAGGTTAAGAAACAATATTTAATTAATATTCGGTACCTAATCTAAGTATACTTTAATTTCTGAATATTTAAGCCATTTGCCTTTATGATATAACCCTGACCACATGCTTAACGAGTTCAAGTTTAGTCACTTGAATTAATCATTGTTAGTTACGAAAATGTTATTTGCAAACCATTTGTTGTTTCCTACATGTAAATCTGTTAAAGGATTAATAATATATATATATATATATATATATATATATATATATATATATATATATATATATATATATATATATATAAGCAGAAAACAAGCTACCAATTACTTATTAATCAATGTATACTTTGTTAACTACTAATGATTTAATTATCATTAACTGATGTGAGAAAATTATTACACTTTGGCATTTGATGCTGCACAAATAGAAATAACGGAAGTTATATGGTTGGCGTCAAACAAATTCTTTATGTGTATAACGACCAAATTTAGAATTCTTTATGGTTACATTTGCATGGATTCAGAAACAAACACCGAACGATATTACTATTAGCACCAACTTCAGACATTGAACTGAACATAATACTAGTAATAGCCAACCAAGTGATGGTTGGGGTCAAACTCTCTCAACTCTAATCTCTGGGCCCTGATATTTGCAGATATATCCTTGTTTTGTTGGTGTCTCCTTGTTGTCAGAACTGTGCCCTTGAACCGCAGCTGCATCATTAATGTGCCAGAAGCAAGTCTGTCTCTGTGATTAACATATATGTTGAATATATAATCACTTAAGTATCTAAAGAAAAGTAAATCCCACGATAGAATATATAAATGAGGAACAATTCTAACTCCTTGAACTAACTTTTAGGGTTGAGTTAGACTTCTCACATTATATATTCTAACTCCTCGAACTAACTTTTAGGGTTGAGTTAGACTTCTCACATTATACATTTTAAGAAGCATACGTTCAGAACCTACCATATTTTACCAACCATATTTTACCAGTACAAAAGTACAGCGTGAAAATGCGCGCACACATATATATCAATGGGGTTAGTTCTATTGAAAGAAATTCTCATTATTATGTGACAAACTAAAATTTGAATTCCCGTTTTAAAGCTAGAATGTCCCATAATATTTTGAATAAGATTGTTTTTAAATGAGGATATGCGTATGAAGAAAAAGAAAGCAAAGGATGTGTGTAAGAAAAAAAAAAGCTACATACAGATATCCATTGGTTTATTAGATAAAAAAAATATGTAAAGTTTACGAGCTAAAAGGGTAGATCAAATAATTTAATTGGTACTTTTACATAATTTAAATACATATTTAATGGGAAAGGGTAAAGTATACTATCTTTTACTTGATTTAAAATACATTATAACATTTTATATTTAACTACTAACCGATCATATTTAAAAATTGGTAAGCATTAGGGTATTTATAAACTTGGAAAAATGCTAACCAATGTTGTAAGTACATTAGTTAATGAACTTAAAATAAAAAATTATATTATTTATAATCTTTTTTACATTTTTTTAAATTTACATAATAAATATATTTTATGAATCAATATCTTTGAAAAATTCCTTATTGACAAGACACCAGTGAACTTATAATCCAAGTCTCTCATATGGCATGCCAAATGCATGTGCACTTTAGGGCATCATGGCATCTGCTATGCATGTGTGTGTGGACCTCGTTTCCTTAATTTAACAAATAATAATAATATAATAGTGCGGGCCAGGGAGTGGTCAACTTTCATGAGCTGGCAAATTGTGGTTACTCTTGTTTATTAATTTATTTCGATTAATTTTTTTTTTTTTTGTTTGTTAGTAGTATTATACAAAACCCACCACAACCCTTCTTATAATAGTCAATTTGTCATAATGGACCATTTTACATTCGATTTGCGAATACATAAAAATCCCGTGAATCACTTTGGAATGTCTTGCAAAGTGGCCCCTCTTCATGCATCCTCTTTTTTCTTTTCATGCATCCTCTTTTTTCTTTCTATTTAGTAAATTCCATATAGCATTAACACCTCACCAAACCCACAACTTTCCATGCTTCAAGAGTTCAATTGAATTGGGAAACAAGACTTGCACTGCATTTACTCCTCATTAATTATTCATTTTCACCCACTTTTCATTGGTAGTACAAAATTAGCTTTTGTAGTCCATACCCAGTTCTCATATTTAAGAAGCATAAAACACCAAAGCATGCATCTTGTCAATTCTACTTCATAATACCCCGAAGTAGAGGATATGCCTCTACGAAGTAAAAGGGGCACTTTTTTCACATATGATCACAATGCTTCTTTTTTTTCTCTTTTTAATTTTAGGGGAATTATCTTGTGCTTGTATTGATTATTTTTGAAATGTTCAAAGGGATTATCTAGTCAATCCTTATACGATTTTAATAGCTGATTATTATTCACCATATGCTGAATTGTCGAAGAGACATTTTCTACACGTTTTGGATGTTAGGCCCGATCTGCATTTCATCGACACAATTTGTTGTTGGACCAAGCTTTATCCATAACAAATACTACATTTTGTAAGGAAAAAAAAAATGTAGTTTTAGACTTTGTAATGTCGGTCAAACGCTATTAAGGTCTTTCTATTTTCATATCGACAAATTCTTAGACATGAGAAATTAAATTTACATCTTTTTTTTTAAAAAAATTGAGACTAAATTCATTGACATGAAAGTATAAAAATCCTGACCATATTTGACCAAAAGTATAGCAATTAGAAACACATTTTCTTTTCATGTTTTTATATCATCATCTGCCACGAATAACGCTAATTAAATTTACTATGCATCATATGTGATTCATAATTACAATTATATTACTTTATTCTCTATTTTTGACTCCTTATAGTTCTCTTAGCAACATCCTTAGCTGAAAAACTATCTCAAAATAAAAAAGTTATGCCTTAATTACCTTTTTCGTTCTCTTATTATCACCATTTCTCAAATTATGGCATAGTTATACAATTTTGATTCATTCATTAACTAGACATCTAATATATTTGACATAAATGTTCATGTGATACTCTACTACACTTCCACATCAACACATTTAAGCACTATTAGCATGTCAACATTTGGTTAAATATTCGATGTCAAATAAAAAAAGTGCCAAAATTATATAATTAAAATAAAAATAAGACCAAAATTTATAATAAAATAAAGGGATCAAATTTAAAAGATGACAATAATAAAAAAACAAGAAATACAATTAAGCTAAAGAAATTAACTAATTTTATCAAACTTTATTTTCTCTCTCTAGCTGAGTTGCATATGTTATATCCTATCCACTTTCTAAAATTGAGTAAAATACAATAAAACTTAAAGTTTTGTAGTAGTGTAAGTAGATGATATTAAAAAATAAATAATAAATCATAATTCATTCGACAAGTATCGCTTAGTAGTTATAAGCTTTTAGAAAATTTGAAATAATGTTTATGCTTCCAAATAGAACTTAAATCACTAAATTTTGTGAATTTAATTAGTAGAGATGTATTAATATAAAGGGAATAGAGAATTTGGTGTATATATTTTTGTATCTAAATTTTATCCCATAATTATATTCGTAAATTAGTATTTTCGTAATATTTTATTTCTCTAACTTCCTCTATCATGTTTATTTTTTATTTAAAAAGATGGAGAAGCAATAAGACACAAACTACTTTCCCCCCTAGTTAGTATAAAAAATTTATGCTGTGAATAAATTAAAAATAATCTTTAATATAATTTATAAGATAATTATTTTAAAAATTAATAAATTTACCATATACATAATAATTTGTAATTAAATAAAAGTAATTTTTTAATACTTATGATGTATGCACTTTCATTTCATTTTACTAACTTGTAAATGTTCAAAATTTTCTTCTTACATCATACTTCATATATAACATCCCCTAAAAAAGAAAAAGACTTAACGGCCATTGCAAACTGCAATTTAGGGCCCTCAAGAAGCACTACCTATGCCCCACGAATCCGCTTGTTCAGGGCCCTCAAATCTATATGGAATTAACTAAGTGAACATTATTAATTAAAGACAAATGTTAAATCCTAATGTTATAGTTAAGAAATTTAAAGTAAAAATATTTTTATTGAGAGGTGAAAAATTGTGCTGTTTATATTTTTTTTTATGTTTTCCTATGATTTATATAAAAAATACTTTTTCATTTTAATTTATTAATCAATATCCTAAAAACATGAGGTAGTAATGCCTTAATTAGATATATCTAATTAATTTTATTTTTCTCACATAACCTACCTAAATAGGAAAGACCCTTCCACATGGCTCAACATTCTTTCATTATCGCTGGACAAGAAGGAAAAAAAAAGTTGTCAAAGATACAAAATTGCTTTTATTTCTAGTTGGTTGAGGTTGATTTTGACATTGTTATCTCCTTATTGTTTCAGAAGTGGTCATACGGTGTTTTCTTTATTATGTTGCAATATTTCTAAATAAAAAATAACATTTCACTGCATTAAAAATTCAAATATTATTTTAAAAAATATCAGAAAAATCCAGACAGCAACCATCAACACATGATATTTGGAGCCACCTTGAGGTCTGGTTAGGAGAAATTAGCATATCTGCAAAATGAAGTGGGGTCATTGTTGTCAAAGAACATAAGTAATCATGTTTAGCCTTTTGAGCCTGTGTATTATTACATTTTTATTTTAGACTTTCAGTTTTTGCTTCACTTATTAAGAGGTTATTTTTACTAGTTCTCCTTTGAGCAGACAATTTTTTTTTTTGACAATAAATGTTTATAAACTCAACATTTATTTTACATATCTGATGCTTTTGTTGGTACAATGAGAAGGGATATCACTGAACTGGAAGATGACTTATTATCTGTGTAAAAAGTGTTACACAGTTGATCAATAAAAAATCATGTTATAATTTTTATAGTGGTTATAATAAAAATAAAAAATTAGTGAGTATTTGATTTTTTTTTTCATTAAAAGACCTCCAAACAATTTTTGGTAAAAAAATTCTAAATTTTTATTTTTTTCACAAAATATACAGATAATGTGTTAATATGAATATGTGTATGTTAAACTCAACAATAAATCAACATATCTTAATCATATATTATGAAATCTATCTCAGTTAATTAAACAATGTGTGAATTATTGTAACTTTTGGTAACTGTTTTTTTATTCTTACGAATATAAAAACATGTTAATCATATAAAATCATTTTTTTAATTCAATGGTAATGTAAAAAAAAATTTACTCATAGTATTAGTGTATAAACTTTTTTATCCAGTGATATTACAACTATTTTGTTTAATTCTAATAATATGAAAACTTTAAGCAAAATCATTTTTATATATGAATGAATAGGAAGTACTTTTATTCTGTTTCCCATCTCACTTTCTTGCTCTTTTTTCTCACTCTCACAGCACATTGCCTTTCTGTCTTTTATTATCATTATCTTTTTTTTTTTTTCTGGTTGTTTTGCTGGTGACTCCCAAGTGAAGTGTGCATCTACAACTCCTAGAAGTAGAAACTCATCTCCACCCACACCACTCTCTCTCTCTCTTTCTCTACTCAAAAAGTCACAAGCAACAGTTGGCATTTCACAACACCAACAACATACACAGTACACATCCTATATTCTTCTCTTCCCACTATAACTCAACCTTAATTTGCTATAGAAGCAGAAGGAGGAGGCATTCACTCACATAACACATTCACTGTAGAAATCATAAAGAAAAGAAAAGAAATGAAGTGTGTTCAGCATCATAGGCATCCACCATCACTATCAAACATTAACTAGATTATTGTCCATGTCTCTCTCAGTCACTGTCCTCTAGATTTACCCAATGGCGGTAGGCACTTTCATCACCAAGCCTCAACCAAGGAAATTTTTTTTGAAGATTATTGTTGTTGTTGGCATGTTCTACAACCCTTTTTCCTTTGTTGCATCAAGTTCAGAGCTTCTTTGAAGTGCATGATGTTTGTGTTTTCAGTTCCAATTCCAACAACACATAGCTAAAAAGAAGGCACTTTTTTTTGTTCAGGTAATACTTACTCTTTGTTTGGCTTGCCTTTTTGCTGTGTAAACCTCTGCCAAAATCCAAAAGTGGCCCTGGATCTTGTTTCTTGGAATCACAGTTTGATGAAACAGCATTGACTTCAGATTCAGGTTTTGTTGTTCCCCTAATAATTCTCCTTAAAGTTTACCCAATTATTGCCTCAACTACTACTGCTCATGTAAGATTTGGTTGAGTTGAGAGAATGAGAGAGGAATGAAATGCTCAGAATCAGAAGAAGATTGCCAAGTATTGAGTGAATCTTTGCCTCTTTGGCTTTGCCTTTTGCAAGGATTCTTGAGAGAAAAGTGTTTCATTGCAACGGTTGTTGAAACGTTCAAAGCTGCTTTTATACTACTGCCCCAGGAGAATTTTTTTTCTTTTTTTCTTACAGCAAAACGGGCCTACAAGTTTCCATTTTTAAGAACCCTTTGAAGAGATTTGTTGCTTATTGCTCAGTATCAACTATTCATTAGTGATATATTGCATTGGGATTGTATCTGTGAGTCCAAGGTGAATACCAGATACAAAGAGAGAACCACATTGAGCTGAATTTCAAGAATTCCCTAAAGCATCCATGGAGCTTCTTCTTCCAAGTCTAGTAATGGTGTTTGCTCTTGTTTTGTGCTTTGAATCACTTCCTAGTGTTAGGGCTCAGTCTACTACTACTTCTCCCGGGTCATCTTCAAAAAGGGAAGAAGCAAAGGCTCTTGATGCACTTCTCCAACAATATGCTTACAGGGCTTTGGTGAATCCAAAAACAGGTATCATCTACAATGCAACTCATCTTCCTTCCAATTTGACTGAGATTGAGGTTGCGGCATTGAGATTAAGGAGTGGAAGTTTAAGGAGAAAAGGGTTCCAGGCATACAATGAATTTGAAATTCCCAAGGGACTCATTGGGAGTCCTTATGTGGAAAGGCTTGTTTTGGTGTACCAAAATCTGGGTAATTGGTCCAGCAGGTACTACTACCCTTTGCCTAATTATACTTATTTGGCTCCAGTGTTGGGACTACTGGCTTATGATGGTTCAAATTTGTCAGCAACAAATTTATCAGAACTAGACATAGATGCATCTGAGGGCCCTATATTGGTCAAGTTCAGGGATGTGAAACAAGCCCCTCATGGTGCTGTTGCAAAATGTGTTTGGTTTGATTTGCAAGGTTCTTCCAATTTCAGCAATGTGACAGGTGGCAACACATGTTCTACTACTCAACAGGGTCATTTCTCTATAGTGGTTAAATCCACTGCTCCTCTAGCACCTTCTCCAACTCCTGCAGGTGCTGCTCCTAAAGGGGAAGGTGAGAAGGGGAATAATAAGAAAGTGTGGATCATTGTAGGGTCTGTTGTGGGGGGACTAGCATTGCTTGTGTTGTTGTCACTTCTAGTTTTGTGGATGAGCAAATACAAACAGAAGAAGAAAATGCAACAGATGGAAAGGGCTGCAGAGGTGGGAGAGCCTCTTCAAATGGCTTCAATTGGGGATACAAAAGCACCTGCTGCAACAGTAACAAGAACACAACCAACCCTTGAACACGAATATGCACCCTGACACAATATTTTTGCACAATCTTTCAGTTTGCTCTTCCACTCATATTCAAGTTAATTTACTGTCTTCAGGAATTCTTCTAATCACACTTCTTTTTTCTTTTCCAGCCCCCCCGTTTGTTTGCTTCATCATAGGATTTTTGTGTAAATCTGTTATCTCAATTTTTGTGATTCATGGTGGTGTGAATTAGTAGTAGTCAAAAGTGATGATTATGTGATGAATTCAGTTGTTCCATTGACAAAGAATAAAACTCTAGAACCTACTTGTTGGGTTATTTATCATGTTTTTACTATCCCGTTCACGTGGTTGAAAGATGATAGCTTGATATAAATGTTGTGGGCACACTATGCTTATTGGCTCAGCCACCAGTTCCCATCATTCCTGTTCATTCATTTAAGGGAGGGAGAGCCCAAGACCTCGATGCCCTCACCTTGCTTCTGAGAAGCACACTTGGAAATTCAATGTGTACCCTTTTGCTTGGCGTCTCTTGTCACTGTTTTTGTTAAATAATGATCTTGCTAGCAAATGGATTTAGGTAGGATGCAGTTTTTAATGTTAATGATTGTCATGTTCGGAGAAACTTTTCAATAAGTACTTATAGAAGAAAATAAGATGAAATAATTAAGTTTTTCTCATAAATTAAAATCTACATTTGGAGAAGTTACATGAAGAATATCTTTTATAAAATTTGAAGTGCATACGTTGATTTTAATTCATAGGAGTGTTGGTTGAGAATTTTGGTTCAAATGACCCTAACAATGAGAAGCTTTTTTTTTTCTTTCTTCTCATATAAGTGTTTATTGCAAAGTTTATTCAGAGGGCCTATATAATACATATCAAGCAAAAAAATGGAATGGAAAAGCTTAGAAATTGACCATGAAGAAGCTAATGGTTTAGAATAAGTAGAGAAGAAAATATAGTATTTAAGTAGTAGCATGTTTCCAAACAGACAAGTGGTTGAAGGAAAGTTACTAAAGAGATGAAAATAAATAAATACCAAGACCTGCTGCTGAGTGCTGGCATTTCAGTGGTCATCTACGCTCGAAAAGGACAAGGTAATGCAAGCAACCAAGTCAGGACAAGAAGTAAATCTGTATGGTTTTGACAGCAATGACTTCTTTCCTCTTCCACTATTAAAAGTTTTTTCTGAAAACATAAAACTTTTCAGCTTGACATTTTTATTGTTCAGACTCCAAAGACTGAAGACAAACACATGGCATGTAAAAAAACAATTCTTGTGCCATGACTTTCAGCTTAGCATGCTTGAATTTCTGCTGTGAAAGTCCTAAGCCATTGTTTGAACAAAAAGACTTGTATTTTATAGTTTTTACTCAAACCATGGTTTTTGATGTTCTTAATGATGGGAATCTAAACACAATAGAAGCGACAGAAACACCAAAAAAGGTGAATCACATTAAAATAGTAGTGTCCTTTTTCTCTTATTGAGTTGAAGTGCCACAATCTATATCTCTTCCTTGCCACTTGAATAACACTAGAAATATATTAATAACTTGATTTTTTTTTCTATACATACCCTGAAGTGACCATAGTCTCCAAAAAGCATTTAAAATTTGGAGTTTACATTTTAAAAGATATAACTTGGTCACTCTTTTTATTAGAAGTCAACTACTCAATCTGTATATAATAAACAACCAAACCAAACAAATAAGAGAAATGCTTCTAGCTGCACGGGTGAGATAAGATGACTTATGAAGGAAGGTATTACATTCACAGCTCAGCACCACCAACACCTAACTCAGTTTCAGTCATTGAAAAATCAGAAAGTTCTGTCTGCTAGTAGGAACATGTATACTTTTTTATTCTGAAATTCTTATTTCACTCCATTCTTTGATGCTTGAATTTCGAGCCCCAACTCCACAAGGAGGGCACATAATGGAACAGCACATGAGGCAATATGAATCAAACACTTGAATAATATTAAAAAATAATTTATAAAGTCCTAAATAATTTTTTAGTTTTCATAATAATGTATGCACTTTTAATTTTCGGATTTAGTTCTTACAATTTTTGCATTAGTTTCAATTCTTATAAAATAAGGTATTTTGTTTTTGGTTCTTGTTATATGACTTTAGTCATGTAATCTTTGATCCACATTGAATTAGTCTCATTTTTTTAGGAACTAAACTCAATATAGCCAACATTTTACAAGGATTAATAGTGCGTTTGGATATCAGTTGTCACAATGAATCCATATCAAAACATTTGTCTCTCGATGGATTGAGATGAGTGGAAGTTTAGTGTGTATAAATATAAATCCAAACATACTATAATTTAATATTATCCAAATATTATAGAGGCTAAAGTCAAACAACAAAGATAAAAACAAAAAGTTTCATTTTTCAAGGATTAAAAATTTAAAGTTGATAATTTATTTTGTAAGGACTAAATAAAAAAACCAAAAAAAAAACACTTTATATTACACTGTTACAAAGACTAAAATGTTATCTAAACCTAAAAAATAAACCATTTTGAAACTCATGTTATACATGTGTATTTTTCTGTGTGTTCTCCTCATTAAAGAAATTGTTCCAGATGCACAAAAGTCATTTCTCTTTCAATTATTCGTTTTCAAGTTCTTTTCCACAGTAAAACCTTCACCCTATCATACGAACAGAAGATTAAAAACTGGTTGCTGTACCCCTTGTTTTACAAACCAGTAAGTACTAAGAGCCACTCACAAGGAAACAGAGAAAAGGCAGAAAGAAAAATGAATATAGTACAAATGTTCCTAAATTTCCAAAGAAAAATGTGGCTTGAAATGATACGAGATCTCCTCACTTTTTTTTACATACCCCAACATGTGTCACATTCAGGAGATTTCTATGCTATTTACACGGCAATTTTTTGGTCCTGTTACTTTAACTTGTTATAATGAAGGAACTTTGAACAGGTAAAATGTCGCTAGCAACATTAGATACCAAACACGCATTTATTTATTTTCAGTTGATCAAGATACCTGCTTTTATTTTCCTAGCTCAATCTGTTAAGATTTGCAGTTGCAGAAATAGTTGCCCAATTTTTTGAAAACTTACACGGGTTATTAAACAACTATGCTGTAAATTCAGAGAATTCAGGCATCACTTCAGTTTTCAGTACTCTGGTTAAAAAACAATTAGACCGATCGTGATAGTAAGGGTTAAGAAACACGTTTTAATAAATTTATGTTAGATAGCAACACTAACTATTTTTTTTTCTTTGAATTAATGTCACATTTCAAACGAGACTTGTTTGTTGGATTGGATCAGCGTGGAATAAAAAAACATCTCTATCCATACGCGTACAAACTGTAATTAGGTTAATCCACCAAAGAAAAACAAAAGTAACTTTGGGAAGAGAAGTATTTTTCGCGTGAGTATATAACTCAGACATAAATAATCAAAAGTTTAAAATGTATTGAAATCATAATAAAATTATTTTAAGAGTATTTTAAACTTTTAAATGATAATGTTTATCTGTACTTCGTTTATATACAATCACTAAACACAGATGAATGGTAAAGAATCACTAACAGTTTCAGGTTCAATTCAATATAAGAAAATTATAGTCACCTATTTTTATTTTTATTTTTGAATTACACAAAACACCATTCTTTTTTCTATTCTTACATTAACCTTCTTAATATTTGAAAAACATGGCATCGTGTACCTCAATAAAGGAGGAGGTTGTAAACAAACAGATGCTGTAACTAAAAAAAACTCAAAAGGTATAATATAATTCACTCTAATTATATATAAGAATTTCTTCCAAATAGTTGTTGAAAGACATAAAGCCATCTGATATTTCTTCAAAATAGTTAGAGAGAAAGAAAGCCAACTGGATGCTTGATCCTTTGAGGAAAACAGAATGAGTAGTGTTAAGAGCATCCAAAATGATAAACTCTAACATCTTGGCATTCATTTTATACGAAATACCAAATACTAGTTGCCATGATAGCCTTTATTTGTTTTCAGCTTTCTCTTCAAATGTTGTGGCGGCTTATGCTACTTTACATAATTTTTCACCAAACATTGACGTCAACTAGCAAGATTTGTTGTCACTAGTCAAGCACAAAATGGTCACATTATAGAAGGCAACAAATACCTCAGAACTGCTTAGTTTTCAACAAGCCAAGCTTAGCAAAAGTAATTGTGATTGGAGCATAGGTATATTTATAAATCTTATGTTGAATTGCATACAAGAAAACAGACGGAATTTGATTCTTGTGATTAACCCTGCTTCCCAAGAACACAGCCGTAAATCCAGGTGAGCAGTTTATTTTCTTCACAATGACATCGGCAAAACAACCTGCATGTTCCAGGACAAATATTATGGTTTCTACTCTATATATCAAACATTAAGCACAAAGCAAATTAAATCTAAACAATAAAAAAGAAGGATATTCTTGATGATAAAGACATGGGAGAATACAAAAACTCAATGTGTTTTCCTATTGAGGGTGGAAGACAAATCCATGCAAATTTGATGTTCATCCACACAGATGCAAGTTTCCTAGAGCATGAAAAATATGCCAAAACCATCCTTTTAATTATCAAAATGGTCATTCTTTACTTTTTCTTTCCAGCAAGAGAAGATATTTCACTAAAGAAAAAAGAATACGAGAGCAGAGGACAGGATGTTGGACAAAAAACTATACGAGACAAAGAAACACATGAATGACACAAATCTCAAAAAATAATTTGGATAATGAAACATAGCAATAAACTAAGCACTATAAAGGAGCTAAAAACACCAAGAAAACACAGACATTTGAATAGCCATAACCATCATGGATACTTCTCATATACAATTTTGCTATTACTTTTCGAACTTTTACACAAATTGGAATATCACAATAACAAGATAAATGATAACATTTTATTATATTTACAATCACTGATACAAACTTCTAAAACACCAATTTTCTCTTTTGGTTTGGGAATTAGGATTTACATCTTTATGTTAATTTCATGTTTTACTATGGCCTGTGTTGCATCCTATAGTTTAAAAAAGAAATTGACTTCTCTTTAAGCTACATTTGGATTGATGGAAAGAATTACAATGAAATAAAATGGAATGGAACACAATGGAATAAAATCTTCATTCCATTATTAGGATATGCTATGATGAAATGAAATATAATTTTCATTCCTCTCAGATTGAGAAGAGAGAAAAATGGAGGTAAATAATAAAATAGGATCCTATTTGGATAAACTTTCCACAAACAGGGGAAGAAAATAAGAAATAAACTTTTCCATAAGCTAATTTAAACTTATTCATAAACTAATTTCATCTTATGAGAGAATCTGATTTCATTTTTCCTATTCAAAAGGTTATTTTAACTTATGCATAGGTTAATTTTAGCTTTAGCTTATGGGAGAAACTTATTTTGTTTTACCTTCTTATTTTCTTCTTTCACAAGTGCTTTTGGAGAAGTTTATCTAAAATGGAATAGGTTTCTCCACTAGTTTCCATTACACTCCATACGCATTTTACTAATCCAAACAATGAAACATAATGCCATTCCATTCCATCATCTACCACCAATCCAACTATAACCAAAAGTATGAAATCCACTTAAAGAGCGAAGTTATAACCACATTAAAAATCGTAATAGAATAATATGCACACACACACATAACAAATCATGGAACTATTAAAATCTCAACCATGAACTTTAAAACTAACAACCATAATTCCATATTTTATCCTCTAAAAGTCTAAAGTCCACTCTTAAAATCACATGAACCAAACCATCCAAGCAATGTCGCAAAAACCTCTAAAATTAAACAAGTCTTCCCCGGATCTAAAATTCACAATCACGAGAAAATATTCGTAGAAACCCTAAGGAGAGGCTTACGATGTTAATTGGAGGGAGAGGCTTGCTCGATAAGCTTCTTGTCCCTTCGCTCCATCGCCACATCCCACATATCGTTTCCGATGTGCTTAGGCTGAAACAATTCTCGTATCACTCACACAAAGATCCAATAAAAAAAAATGGATAATAATGAAAAAAGAACAGAGAGATTACTCTGCCATGTGCAGCTCTGTGAATGTAATACTGAGCGTTTCCCATGACGCAGAGCATTCCAGCTATGATTCCCAGCGGCAACACCGCTTCCATCCATCTCAAGTTCATCTTTTCTTCTTCTTCTTCTTCTTCTTCCAACTCTTTACTCTGTCTTCAATCTTTGTCTTTTTCTTATTTTTTTTTGTTTATTGGGCCTCGTCCTTCACAAAAGCCCAGTGTTTCTTCTCTTGCTCCTTATTTGGGCCTCTATGTCCCTTTCCCATTCCTTCCTTCTTTCACCAATTAATAATGTCAATTGGCACATGCTCTTTTTTCTTTCCATGTGATTGAAAAGTAAGGTGCTTTGTTTGTGGTGTGGCTTTTGTTTCTTTTGATTTTTAATTAAAATGTTTTTATTAATAATTTTCCGGACATTGCCTTTTTTTTTTTTTTACTTATGGAATGCAAATTTTCAGTAAGAGGAAGGCTAAGACACATTATCTTGATGTTTTCTTTTTAATACTGTTGTTGTTATGATGGGTTGAAATTTATTAAAAATTATTAATTTTGATGGATTTTTTTTAAATGAGAAATTGGGCATACTAAAATGAATAATTTTCAACAAATTTCAACCAATCACAAGAGGAGTGTTACAAAGAAAGTGTTACTAGCATTCCTCTTATTTTGTTCCAAGGAGAAAAAAATATATGAAAATTATTGAGTGAGCGAATGAGCTGACGCAATATTATTCTAGTTTAATAGGAGTTTTGAGTTAGAAACCTGGCTATGTAACTATGTTAAGTATTTCAAGAAAAATATTTCCTACCCATAATGGTCATAGAAGATACTTTTTTGATAGGCAATAGAAAATACATGTGATCTATAAAAATAGTGTATGAAATCAGGGAAAAAAATTGTTTTTATAATAATTTTTAGATTTAATTATTTCTACAGAATTTTAAATTTAGTTTTTAGATTTTAAATAATTGCAAAGGAAATGGTGTTTTAATAATGCTAAATATCTTCATTTTCTGTTTTATGTTTTCACCGGTAACCATAAATATTTTTTCATTTTTTTCAATATTTTTTTGAATGAAAATATTAAAAGAATAAGATTGTTTTTATATTTTCATATATAATAATTATCTTAAAAATCATATATAGTATCAAGTGTCAACCAATTATTATTTTTAGTGGTTTTGGATCTAATTCCCTTAAGTAATAAATTTTGATTTTGAGTCTTATGAATTGAAAAAATGTAATTAAAAGGAGAGATCCTATTAAATTTGATTAATCAATTTTTTGACAAAAATTAATTATCAATAGAATTAAATACTTCACACAAATGATGATATAAAAAAAAATCTCGTACCTTGTTAGCATTAAAACTAATTATGTCAGCGTTGGGCCAAATGGCTAAATGGACTAAATTAGGCATGAAGCATTCCAAAATTGGGGCCAGTTAGTTGAGAGAGGGAGACAATTGCACGAAAAACTCAAATGTTTTGTTTGATAGTGAGAAGATAAATAGAGTGGATAGAAATAAATGGATGAGTAAAAATAGATGAAAAATAAATTAAAAATGAAAGATGTTTAATTGAAGAAAAATTAATAAAAAAATGAATATATAGAGAAATTAATGAAAATAAGTGAAAAATAAAATAATAAAAAACATATGTGCTCATGTTTTAATTCTTTCCTCCCTCTTTCTATTATATCAAATATATCTAATTATTTTCATATCTTTTCTCATCTTTCCCCTCCAACCAAACAAGCCGAAAGTGAGAATATGAAGAGTTATTTTTGAGGAAATTTTAGACAATTACCTATGATATGGCATGCACCCATGATCGTCTCAAAAAAGGAAAACGACGGTAATTATTTTTAGGAAAAATAGTTGATGTTTGTGTTTCATAGAAATAGAAACATAAATTGGAGAATTCCTAATGTAAACTACCAAATCAGTACGAATTATTTCAATTGCTTACATTTTCTATAGCTTTTTATTTACAATTCAACCATTTATAAAATTCTTTACAGCATTTCAATTAGGAGTAATGTAACCGATATTCTTCTAGTCATACAAATGTCAAAAAAGTCTCAAAAAAACGAATTGAAAAACTTAATTAAAAAACAAAGTTTATCTTTCACACGACTAATCCGGTTTCATTTGGGATCAACATAATTTTTTTATGGATTGAGCTCCTCTTTAGTGACTTAAATTTATTCATGTTTGGGTTTATCTCTCTCCTATTAGTAATTTTCAATACTAGAGAAAAAATATATTTTTATATGCCGGTGAGACCTAATCACATACGTAAATTATGATAATATATGCTTCTTTACACAATTGAAGAATAAATACACAACATATAAAAATGAAAATTATGAGCTAACCAAACACCATGTATAATTGCAGTGTCAAATCTCTCAAGTTTTCATGACACAATATATGTTAAGAATAGTTGGATATCGGTAATTTATGAACATAATAAGTATTTATAGTTGGATAGATCACCCCAATTTTTAAGAAGACTTTTTGAATGTTTTTACTGTTGTATAAAATTTAATAATATACTATTTAATATTTTAGGTTTTACTTACCAGTTAATTTCTTCCGGTACTGATGGTACTGCTGACCACAGCCACTTTCAATTTGAAAGACATGACCTGTCCGAATCTTGTCAGACTCGAGTGAAGGCAAACTTTGTTTAGACACTTTTTCTTGAGTCATCCTATTATTTTGGAAACAAAGTCTATTGTTAGTTGGAATCAATGTTTTCTTACTCTGACTCTCTCTCTCTTCTATCTTTTTAATGTAACCCAATCCATCTTTCTCCTTTACTTGGATAACTTATAAATTTATATTACTTTCACTTGACCAAGTTTATGCTTAATTTGTCAAACAAATAAGTTATCAAAAAACATGAAAGAACAACAACAAAAAATAGTATAAAAAGTCATAGAAAAAAAAAACATTTATCTCTCTAATATGTATGTAACAATTTGCCTAGTAAGATTGGGACCAATGGACCATCCTCTCCCTACTACTATTTATTACCAAAAATGAAAAGAAAAATATTCGTTTCTATTTAATTAAAAAATCCAAAAAAAGAAAATAGTAAAAAAATTTCCTCCATTCTGCTAGCCTTCTTAAGAAAATACTATTCTGATTTATTTTTTCTTCTTCTTTAGTTTGGTTTCTTTCTATGGAGAAAGACTGAAAATACACACATGACCTGTAGGAGGAAGGAATCAAAGTCAATGACAAAGAGCAAAAGAAAACGCTGTATTTTTCTATTTTATTGCTTAAAACATCTTAGGATTCTTCTCCTACGGCCAACTGAGTCAGAAGCAGTGAATCATTCAGTTAAAATAATGGCCCACCTTGCATTGTCTTGTTGTGGTTGTGGACACTTCTATCGCACACCCCTTTTTTTCCCTACTCTGCCCCTACCATCTTTTGTTTTATCTTTAATATTAAAAAACTTATTAGACTTGCCTCACTTTTTGCCCCCCATTGATCTTAATTAGGTAATTAGTAACTGTATCAATTTATGAGAGAGAAAAAAGAAAATATTTATTAGTGGGCTTGGTGGGAAAGAAATAAGAATTGAATTTGGAAAAGGTTTCAAAGTCCTTGAATTAGTTATGCGTCAAATTTATAGGTCCATAGGTAACTTTATGCGTTGTATTTTATTTTATTAATGCTGGGTGTGTAGATAGGTTTATATATCCTTATCACATACAACATCTCGAGCAATATAAATTCAAAATTATTAAAAGAATGAAAAAAATTAGGTAAATAGGATCGGAATTGGTATCGATTTAGGAGGGATATACTCAAACAAAAAAGTAACAGGGGAGCATTCATACTGCCTAATAATTTATTGTGAATTATGACTTGAAGCTCATCGTAGAAGGGAGTCAAAAGGTTGTTGACAACCTTTCCTAGACCTAAAAATATTAAGGAAAAAAAAGGGTAAAAGAGAAATTTAGACAGTTCTCGAAAACCTATATATATATATATATATATTTACAGGCTTGCCAAACAAAAAATAAAAATAACCAATATATTAAAAAGAAGAAAAAGACAGAATGCAAAGATTGGCAATTGATACTATAAAATAAAAAATTAATAAAATGGAATGGTTTAGACTTTAGAGTGAGTAGAGACAATGTATTCCACACCATCCTCGTTCCATATAGGGTCAAGTAATAGTATGGAGCAAAAACAAGATTGGTTCTAAGTTCTAACAACACCATATAGGGTTATAGGTAGGTGCAAATGCATTATGCAGTGCAAAGTCAAAATTAATGAAACGGTTGCTGTCTTACGAGAAATAATCAGCAACCTTGTTATATATATATATATATATGGATGACATTAAATCACATTAACCACATTTTCGTAGCAAAAACCGATAATTTGGAAAATAAAAATTAAAAATAATTCAGCTGACAAAATAAGAAGGGTGTTCAATCAAAATTGAGAGGGAACAGAATCCGACCGCAATTATAGCATTATTCAACATAAGAACAAGAATTTTGTAACATTATTCAAATGGGACTTATTATAATGCTAATATAAAAATAATGTGGAACAATAAGGATTGCATTGGACCTTCAAAACGACGTAGTTGTAGGTATGTATGTGTATGGTGTGGTAGATTTTTTCTAAGAGAGTGTACAGTGTTATGGTCCAGCTAAGACCGCGTTGGCAAACATCATTATCGTTGGCCATTGATTCATTCACATTTTTTTTCTGATTTTCCATTCTCTCTTCTCCCAAATTAAACCTTATTATGCCTTTAGAAAATAATATACATACAATTAGTACATAGTAGTATTTGCATACACACACATTAGATTGATTAGATTACAACCTATGATTCTCTGCATGCCTAACACGCGTCTCCACCTGTTGTTGTTTTGCTGTACCCTATACCCTTTACATTGTAGCACTCAAACCAAACCTACGTTACCTTGGCCATTTCACTTCACTGTTACTACTACTTTTTGAGAAAAGAGCTTGTACAGCTTAATATTCTCATTTAACCATGGTTTATTATATAAGATAAATTCGTTAATTTTATGATTATTAATTTAAAAGTTATGTTAATAATTAAATAATAGTATGAAATTATTTTATTTTGTGATCATTAAATTTTTACTTCTTTTTTAATTACAACTATTACTAAAAGCAGAAAATTAACTGATATAATATTATTATAATTTATCTGGTAATATCATATTTAATTTGAATAAGATTGTTTTTTTATAAAAAAATGTTATAAAATTTTAAACTGATCATTGATATTATAAAATATATTACTCTTTGTTCATGTTTATAAGACATAGTAACTTTTTTTTATCTTTTATTATAAGATTTTATTTCATCTCTTTTTTGTATTAATTAATTTTTTATAAAAATATTTTAAATTATCTTTTTTTGTCTCCTATGAAGATTGGAAAAAATGAATAATTTTTCAATAAAATTAAAAATATATTATAATTATAGATAAATTTAATTTTAATAATTGTTTCTTAGGAACAAATACAGTATTATTTAATTATAATTATATATATATATAATAAATTTATTAATTTTTATAATAATATTTTCTGTATAACTGCATGACGGTTATACTCTGAAAAAAATACTCCATTCCAGTTCCTCGGCCGCTGAATTTTTTTTTTACTGCCACAAACAAATCTAGTAACCTTTTTACTGCGGAAACTTTAGCTGATACTGTTGTTTCCTTATAAAGATCCCCGTCCATTTCAGTACACTGTCTTTCACTTTATACATATATATATATATATATATATATATATACATATATATATATATATATATATATATATATATAGTTTTACAAGGCAGCATGTGAACAAGGAAAATATATTATTATAGAAAAGAAAGGAAAAAAATGAGAAATATTTAAGACTATAGAGAGAAAAAAAAAGGAAAGAAAAGGAAAAAGGAAATAAATAATTATTTGTTGCTTCCTTTTGTGTAAAAATTCAGAGAGAACTGTCCACCCTTTTTCGTTTTTCTCCTTATTACAGACCCCCCTTAATTGATGGTGCTCTGTATCCCCTTTTTCTTCTGCAAGAACTACACCAACTAAAACCTCCTTCTTCTTTTTTTTTTTGGAGGCTGGTGTGTGTTTTTCTTTTTCTTCTTCTTCTTCTTCCAATCCTTAAGGAAAAAAACTAAAGAAAAAAAAGTGAGCCATGTCAGGCTTGTATAATCCCAACTTCTCTCCTGCTAGAGCAGCTTCTCCTCAGATTAGGAGCAATCCAGAAGTGGACAGGTGAGTTGGTTTCTCTTTCTTGTGATGTTCTTTTTTAAGATCAAAACTAAAAAACAAAAAGCAAAGACACAATCTTGGACTATTGGTGAAACACCCTTTGGATTTGGCCTTGTCTGTTTGATTTGTTTTAGATGAATTTGTGTGCTTTTGATTCATAGAAGAAAAGGGTGTTTTTTTTTATTTTTTTGCAGTCAGTACCTATCAGAGTTGCTGGCAGAACATCAGAAGCTTGGACCCTTCATGCAAGTGCTTCCCATATGCAGCCGCCTCCTAAATCAAGGTCTAGCTCTTCCTGTTTGTGGATCTATCACTTCTTGTTTTTGCACTCTTGTTGTTTATGGAGGCATGTTTGGTGTGTGTGTGCCAGATCGTGTCACAAAGCTTTCTTTTTTTTTTTTTTATCTCTGTCAAAAGCCTTGGACAATAGACACCAACTATAGTGTTGATCGTGCATTGATTCCTCTTCTTGCCATCTATCATCATTGTCGTGGCACCATTCCCTTCTCACTTCACTTGATGCTGATGTTTTTTTTCATAAGGGGAAATGCAAATTGAACTAAACTTTTTTGGGATGTATCACGTATTGGATGGTGTCTGAATGTTGTTGGATGAAATGTAGCTTCATAGTGTTAACCTTACGCAACCGGGGATGAATTTGATGGTAAGATATGATGTTTCTGTGATTTTCATAGTGCTGAATGGTATCTACTCGTGGGATTAGTTTGAATTTGAACAGATTGTGATTTTGAGGACTTGAGGAAAATCACATGCTTGCAAAGCATGTACTCTTGAAGGTGTTCTCAAAGAAAGGAATTGAATGTGCCTGATTTGAAGTGTTTGGCATGGCTTTTCATGTTTGGAGAAGAGCTTGGTTTGTAATTAACATGTAGAATGCTGGTGCCATAAACATTGGGACTGTTGACTTCAGTAGACCTTCTTCCACACAGAAATTTAGGGCCTGTCTATTTGCTCCCTTTATCAATGAGATCAAGTAGACAGCCTCCTGTAAGATTGCAAATAAGCCAGGCCTTTTAACTGCTGTCTGATAATATAGGACTTTGGTCTTATTTGGATAAATTTCTCCGTAAGTACTTATAGGAGAAGAAATAAAAAGGTAAAATGAATTGAGTTTCTTTCATAAACTAAAATCAACTTATGCACTTCTGCTTTCGCAGAAGTTAGATGAGAGAACTTCTATAAAAGTTAAGTGCATAGGTTGATTTTAGCTTGTGACTTGTGAGAGAAGCTCAATTCATTTTACCTTCTTATTTTTTTTCTCCTATAAGTGTTATGGAGAAGTTTATCCAAACAAGACATTTGTTTGATATAGTTTATTTTCTGAGATAAAATTATCACACTTGATTACTCTTTAAAAGTATCCTTCTCCATTCATTTCTTATGACAGTATGCATTGATTTCTCATTTCAATGTTTCTTTATGTGCAGAAATATTAAGGGTTTCTGGAATGTTGTCCAATCAAGGTTTTGGTGACTTTGATAGACTGCGACATAGAAGCCCTAGTCCTATGGCTTCTTCAAACCTTATGTCCAATGTCAGTGGGACTGGGTTGGGTGGATGGAATAGTCTCCAGCAAGAGGTGACTGCTTTTAGATTATTAATTGTTGCATCTGAACTTTATATCCTTAATTTTTCATTATATTTTTTGAGTATATCATTTTTATGTGTAGATGCAAATTCAACTACTATGTTGTAGTAGTTGTTATAAATGCCTACAAGGCTTGTCTAGTCTAATTCCTAACATTGGATTTTAAAAAAAAAAATCATTATCTATTCCTTGTATTCAGCATCAATAACAACCAAGCCTTATTCCGGCTAAGTGGCCTTGACTAAATGGATTATATGTTGCTGTAATTCTCAATCTTGAATAATCTATTTATGAAGTCTCATGTACCCTAAATCCTTGTATTGACTCTTTCATAATAAAAATAGTATTAAACTAATAATACAGTACCATAAGATGAGGAGGTTTACGGCCACAGCACTTGCAAGATCTTCTCTTTTGTTCTTCAAAGCAGTTTCTTGAAAAACAGGTCTGACATGAGATGGGTTGCTTGACCGCTTAGTCTGAAATAGTGGAAAATAATGAAAGTCAAGGAATGCTAAATGACAGGGGAGGGCACTACTGAAGTTTAAACCTGTACATTTGTTAGAAATTTCAAACATAAGAATAAAACCAAACATTTGACGAAAGTGTGTGCGTACATTTGTGAGTCTTATTTTGATCAAAGATACATTTTGTTAGAGAAGAGTACAAGACTAGAGGATAAGATATCCTCCTAAAAGAGACCCAAAAAGGCCAACGAAATAATTTCATTTAAGCTCTGTCTTGGCATACCCACCAAAGGTGCACTCCTTTAAAATATCCGTTAGCTGAGCACTATAAAAATTTAAGAAAATCTCTTAATCCAATAAAATATGCCAATGCAAGTAACTGACCATGAAAAGTTTTAGCATTCCTCTCCATCCATAGCCACAAAATAGCAGCAAATGTTGCATGTTGCCAAAGACCCTTGCCTTCCTTATATCTCCCAAGGTTCTAAAATGAGAAAAAGCAAATGCTTCAAACTCGTGCTCAGTCCCAACATTCACCAAAAATACCGAAAAGACCAAAAGCCTTACACCATAAATAATCCCACAGAAATAAAAATCTGATTTTCACATAGTGAGAGAAATGTATAACGTGGACTTATCCAAATAAAGGATTCAGGCTTCAAAAGGGACATAAAGGTGATAAAAAGAAAAAGCTGTCTGTGTTTAGAGATTGGTTGAGGAATTGAGAGTAAGATTTACAGGTAAAGGCTCCAAAGGGTTCTAAAGAAGAAATTCTCCTATCTCTAGACTCTAGCAAAGGAGTTTAACAAAATAGGCCAAACAAACCAATAGGTGCTTTATACTCCACATTTAGGCTTGTCTTTAGGTAAACAAGTTAATTAAGTGCTTATCATGTAAGTGCTTATGTATAGGTTGTTTTTGTAATAAAAAAGGATGCCTGATACAAAAGCTTAGACTCTGTTTGAATAAGATTCAAGCAAACTAAGGGATTGAGTCTTCTCTTCTACCAATAATTTTGTACTGCTAGTGCTAACAATTTCATGAAGTCAATGAATGCCTTCCTTGTGTAAATAAAATAATATAAGCCATGATACAACAACAAAAAAAGCCTTGTTCCCACTAGGTGAGGACACCTACATGAATCACACAATACCATTGGGTTCAGTTAATGACTAAATTCTCAACGATATTAAATTTACCATGAGATCCCTCTTCACAATTTATTTTTGATCTCCTCCCTTTTCACTGGGCTAAAATCCATTCAATTTACTCTCCTCACTTGTACTTCCACTGACATTTCTTTACACGTGTCCAAATTACCTTAACTAATTTTCTATCATCTTCTCCTCATTTGGTGTCACACCAACATCTCTTTGTATACAATAATTTCACATGTTGTCCTTTCTTGTGTGGTCACACATTTATCTTAACATTCTTGTTTCTGCTACTCCCATCTTAACATAAGCCATGATTGGCAACATAAAATCTGATTGGTGGTATACTAATGTTATTATCCTTGAAAAGTAAAGTTGTAGACTGTCTGACTTGCAGAAAAGTTTGACAGTTGCCTCTTCCAGTGCCTTTCTGCATATTGATCTGTTTCCCTCTCATTCATTTCAAACTTAAAGAATTTCCTGATTTGCCAATTCCTGGGATTGAAAATGCTAGTTGCTCACTGGTTTATGTTTTTATAACAAAAGATTTTATCATTTATTCTTGTCATTTACCATTGTTATTTCTACCTTAAAAAAACCATTATCTTTTCTAACTTTCATATATTAACATTACTTTCTCTGCGAAAAGCAGAGATTATGTGGACCCCCTGGAATGACGATGGACTGGCAAAGTGCTCCTGCAAGTCCTAGTTCGTTCACTGTTAAGAGAATCTTGCGCTTGGAAATTCCAGTAGATACATATCCCAATGTAAGCTTTTATATAACTGATATAAAGTCATATTTGATAACTTAATCAGACAGCTATTTTTCATCTTTTCTGGAACCGAAAGCTCTATCAACTGTAAGTAATAAAACTATGTTTCTCCTTATTGCATCAGTTCAATTTTGTTGGAAGACTTCTGGGCCCTAGAGGCAATTCTTTGAAACGGGTAGAAGCTACAACTGGTTGTCGTGTGTATATTAGAGGAAAAGGATCGATAAAGGATCCAGACAAGGTAATGAAGACAAACATAATTTTCCAGATCTTATTTGCAAATTGCCTAAAATTTATGGTGCATCCATGAATGATCTGTATACTCATTCATACTTGTGTCAACTGAGATTATATTGATTTTTTTATTTTAAGGAAGAGAAATTACGAGGAAGACCAGGTTATGAGCATCTCAATGAACCACTGCACATTTTGATTGAGGCTGAATTACCTGCTAATGTTGTTGACATAAGGCTCAGGCAGGCTCAGGAAATTATTGAAGAACTGCTCAAGCCTGTGGTATGCTCATCACCCTATATCTTTTTGTGTTATGCAGGGTGTACTAGCTGCTGTTCAACTTCACTTTTCTGAACAGAGAACATACAGAGGCAATTGAATATAAAAATGCATCTTATCTTTACCGTTCTTAACTTGTAATTTGGATGGTTATTATCTTTGCACATGCCACCATTTACTTGTTTGAAGTGATGAAGAGCAGTATACACGCTTGATTTTAGTAAAGTAGATGAGTAGGTAACAATACATATATGAAGCCCACATACTTCAATACAACACAGGTACAATACAAGGATATGGGAAATTCATAAGAATTCAAGAAACGTTATGGCCTAGATAACATAAGTTTATTTTAAAAACATTTTACATAGACATGTTGTAAAGAGACTTAATCATTTCTCTTTCATGCAAGACCATATTTGTAGATGATGATCACAATTGGCAAAAAAGATGCTTCCTGATCTCAACAAAAAAGTGTAGTTACATATCTTTTTCCATTGTCTATGTCAAAATATATATTTTTTTCCTTATAAATATGTCACAAAAAAAATTACTTGTGTAAAGTTTGTTTTGTATGAGAGGAGAAAAGAAGCATTGGGGGATGTTGAAACATAGTTGTTTTAAGTAAAAAAAAAAATCTAGGCATTGTATTGGTGTTGGATATGCAAATGACATTTTCCACCTGCATTTTATTTTCAGAAGTGTGTCATGCACTTTGCATGTTGGTTGATTTATTAGGATTGTTGAAATTTGATTATTTACTTTTTGCCTTTCATTGTTTCCTAAAGTATTCTGTCAAAATTACTCTAAAGGACTTCTCACTCTCCAAATGTGGAGAACATCTTAAAATGCTGTAAAAATTAATCATTTCACTAGTTGGTTTGTAGATCAATGTTTTTTGCTGCACACCCATTTTCTTCATGCAAGTCGGGAGCAGTGACATTTTCCATAGGCTAGACAATTTGCTGATTCATCTAGGTGGTTAATTTTTCATTTTGTGTTGGATGTCCACGTTTGATATGCAGGATGAATCACAGGACTATATCAAGAGGCAGCAGTTGCGTGAACTCGCCATGCTGAATTCAAATTTCAGAGAAGAGAGTCCCGGGCCCAGTGGTAGTGTGTCCCCATTCAACTCTAGTGGAATGAAACGTGCAAAGACGGGTCGCTGAAAGTTGTCCTTGATTGATGGTGTAGATGATGAGTATCGTGGTCCTCCAGCTATTGATTGCTGGGAATATCTTCCAGTACATGTCTCATTCAATGCAAGCTATAAAAGAATAGGCTAACAATTCTTGCTGGTTAGCACTCTGGTGGTTTTTCCTTCCCCTTTGTCCCTACCTTTTTCTTTTTGAACAGACAGGAGACAAAGCTGGAATGAAGAATTTTTAAAAGAGAACAATTATATAGTTGGGGTATTGAGAATAGGTTTGTTCAAACCAACCCTTTTTTTTTCTCCCTTGCAAACTTAATACATTCATTGGATTTATTCATGCGTCAGTTACTTTTTGAGAAGTGTGGAATATATACATATGATGGTTGGTGGTGATGAAGTTTTAGGTCCTATGACAATGCAGTGTTTATTGGCATGTGACATTGTCAAAGTCTCATGGTATTTTAATATTTATTATAAGTTAGCATAGGCTGGATTCTTTTTAGTTGTTTGTCACAGGCATTTGTATTCTCTTCGGAGGACTATGCACTGTAGTTGGAATGATGCATGCCAGATAAACTTCTTACCATGTACCATTAAAGAACAAATGTGGTATTTGTTTATATAGAATGGTACATATAAATCTTATGCAAATTATTTGATTTTTGCCATCCTATTGAACGGAGATGGATAGGGATATTTTTTTGTTCCTTTTTCATTGTTAACTTCAGTAACATTAAACAGAAGTCACAATGGACACTAAATTGGCCTACTAAGAAATGTGGCTTTTGCACATCCTTTGAAGCTCAACTGAGGGATATTTTGAAGGGACTGAAACTTCTTCACTTGGAGCATATCTGCCAAGTTGAGATGTTTGACATAACTTCTGGTGCCTAATAATATGGTCAATGGAACATATTTAAAGTTGGCCCCAGAGATAATGGGAGGTAGGTAATGCTTAAATGCATGCAACCTTTTTCTTGTCTTCATCTTCTTGGGCTCTTGCATTGTTTTCATCAAATGATAAACAACACAAATTTATCTCTAAAAAAATATTGATAAATAAAGTTTAACATTACATTAACTACTTAAATATCTCTATGCAAGTTTCATTAATAATAACACCAAAGCTTGAATTGAGATGATATCAATTATATAGACTCAAATCTTTGTACTTTTCAAGTCACTTGATGAATGATGAATGATGAATGAATGCCTTTGATGACTTGACGATTAGCAAGTCAAAGAGTGATATGGTGACAAAAGCATGAGGGAGTACTTGTAATTTTTATTACCACATTTATTATTTGATAAAA
The DNA here is from genome assembly GCF_004193775.1 of Glycine soja. Lineage (NCBI taxonomy): Eukaryota > Viridiplantae > Streptophyta > Magnoliopsida > Fabales > Fabaceae > Glycine > Glycine soja. The sequence goes on along the minus strand of NC_041019.1, from coordinate 50,082,400 downwards.
TTTACGTATTTCATTAGATAATACATAAAATTTATTGAATAAAGGGTGAGACTAACATTATTTAATGGATTTTACATGAAGTTTAGCTTAATAATAAAAATTATGTTAAATAGCGATTTATATTAACAGAATCTGTGGGTAGAGGAATTGTCTTTTAATTTGTTCTTTACTTCTTACTGTATGGATGTTTGTAGGTCTAATTTCAAATCTAAAATAAAGTTAATTTGTGTTTGGTTATAATTATAAAAACATTTTTAAAATAAAATTGAGTTTTTTTTTAACTTATCTAGGATGTGTTTTGTTTGCCATTAGAAAATTGATTTTAGATTTAGAATTAATTTTAGATTTATTTTTATATGTTTGGTTTCATGTTACAAAATAAAATTTGATTTTAAATTCAGAATTGATTATGAACTAAATTAATTTTTTAAGTAATTTTTGCGTTGGATTAACAAATTTATATTAATTTTACTTTTAATTTAATTTTATAATAAAAATATCCAAACTTAAATCATATCATTTCCAACTTAATTTTAACCGAATCAATTCATTTAAACTTAATTTTGTGTAGAGACATACACTTAGATATGGTAATGTTTTTGTAATCTAGATTTTTTTTTTTATACAAAATTACTCCCGCTTCTCAAGAGATGAACATGATAAAATAATATGTTTGTCATTTCAAATTATTTTAAAAGGATGATTGGTTTTGTACAAATAATAGGCTTTGTTTTTTCCTATCTAATTTCTCTCTCTTTTACCTCATGGTTATTTAAAGAAGTAGGTACAAATCATTAATTTCTAAAAAAAAAAACCCAGAAAATTGCTTTTCCTATTCTAATTCTAAAAAAAAAGTTTTCTAAACACCTTACATTTTTTTTAAGTGTAACTATTTTAAGAAATAAGGCTTAAATATGTTTCCTCAAATATGAATCACTTTATTTTTGGTCCCTTAAATTTAAATTTTTTCTTTTAGTCCCTTGATTTTTAAAAAATATTCTTTTTAGTCATTTTTCATAAATAAAAAAATTAACATCCCAGTTACACCAAAATCAATTTGAGATTTTTTTTAGGGAGAGAGACTAAAAGAAATATTTACTAAAATTAAGGGACTAAAAAAATTTAAATATTTGAAACAAAAAAAAAGTGAATCAAATTTAAGAAATTAAATACATATTTAAATCAAATTTAAAAAAGCACTCATAGTCATTCAAAATGTTCATAAACTAGAGGAAGATAGACTCTATTCCACTCTATATTGAAAAAAAAAGAAAGAGATGATGGTGGTTAAAAAGGAAATGAAAGTGTGCAATTATTTTGAAATTGGACTTTATATGCTGTTAGTGGGGGTGGTTTTTTATATGATGTTAAAACATAATAATGGTTTAGTTTATAATGTTTGTTGAGGGGTAAAATAGTCCAAAAATTGTGGAGAGAAAAAGTGGATATCACAATTATAATCGTTATAATTTCATTTTGATTTTTTTCCAATTCAAAATAATTGTTATCCTATATGTATGGGTTGATCAAGCAAACTTGAGGTTTGTTTGAAAAACTATAGTGGGAAAGATAATTTTTAGAATTTTTTTATGAGACAAATATCTTTCAAGGAAAACAACACACAGGTAGGTAAGAAGAAATAATTCAATTCTTATAAAATTTTAAAGATATTTTAGTTAGTTTCTTGAATCCAAAGTAAGAAAAAATCAAATCAAATTCTCCCCCCTCAAGGAATTAGATGGACACTGAGTTTGCTTTAGGAGGATAAGTGACAAGAATAAAAATAAAAGATTAATTCAATTATATATTGGTTATTCACATATTAACGAGTTAATGACTCACTAATACTAATTTGGAACATCTAGAAATATTATAGAATGACTCCCTATTTCTTCAAACTTCTAAACAATGATTGTGTATTTCTGAAATCGAATTAAAACAATTTCATATTAAATCAACAACGTTTGAATTAAAGTAGAATTACACAGAGGTTTAATTACAATTAGATATGCCTTAATTATAATTATTTCTACTAGATTGTTTGTTCATTTTCACAAACTTTCTTGACGTATAATATTGGAATTGAATTAAAATAGATAATTTTAAATCAACAATGTTCAAATTAAAGTAAAATTTTACAGAGGTCTAATTATAGTTAGATATGACTAATTACAATGATTCCTACAAGACTGGTGGTTTCTAAATCAAACACTTTTCAAAATAGGTCCATTTGGATCAATCTTACACACACTTGGCAAACTTGCCTATTGAGGCATCAACTTTAAGCACTCTACTGACTATTGTTACAAGCATTAAAATATCACTTTCATCTTAATACTCGATACTTAAACTTAGAAATTGTATCACACCCATGTGTTATCAATTTTTACCTCGGAAGAAACAAAATCTGGAACTTATAGATTAACCACAAGTAATGATCAAAGATAATCCACAAACCCTCACCGGTAACTTTTTCCTTGTCCTCCACAAGATCGAATTTTACCATATATTATCCATGTCCAAACATCTACTGCAACAATATCCCTTGATGACTTTCAAACAGTCATGAAATGAACTCTCAAAGAATAAAAACTAAGTTTTCCCCTAATTACGTCATAATAATTATATTCTTCCAAAGTAATCACAACTTCTTTAGGCTTCAAATGATCACCATCCTCAAGCTCAATCCTAAACATACATTCACTATTAAATACACCAATCCTTTTACGAAATGATGCTTGTTGACCAAGTACCTTGTCAGAAAAGGAGACCTCATGTTGAGCAGCACCTCCCCCATCAGGAAGTTCAAGAGAAAGAAAAGAGCTTTGGTGCATCATCTTTCTCAATGTATCTCCCATCTCTTAGATAGTTTTAAAATATTTTAATTATTTTTAAAGTAAATAATAAATAGTTATCTATTTCAATATAATAATTTTTTAATGAATGGTTTTCATTGTATCCTTTAAGCCATTCCTGTGACATTTTCCTTTTTTTCTTTTGTGTGTCCGGAATGGGAGGGACAACGTCCCTAAGACCTGAGATCAATTAGCCGTCACTAGGCTTTTGCTTTGTGCATCCAGTATTTTTTTGAAATTCCATAAATACCCATAATTGCTTCTTTTTCTTCCTTTTGCCTTCTTCACTCATTCATTATGTTGCTTTCTTCGCATTCATTCATTCTCATGAGAGGAGAGGTCCTTCGTTGTTGTGTTCGCTTTGGTCGAGGTGCAAGTGTCATGGTGGTTCGTCGACAAGTGCTGGTTGGTGTGGTTGTTAACGACGGAGGTAAGGTACTACAAGTTCGATCAAGTTTTTTTAGCATAAAACTTATGAATTGACAATCCGTAAGTTATATAAAATTTACGGATCGGTAATTTGTAAGTTTTATTTTTTTTACTTTTTTATTTTTTTAAAACTAATTAGTATTATTATTTAAATATTTTAAGATACGTATAGTTTCATAATTCATTTGTACCTTTTAGTTTTTATAGTTTGAAAGTGATATTTATTTTAAAATAATTCAGACTTTTATTTTATTTTAGTCGTTTATTTTAAAAAAAAATTAATCCTTATAATTTTATGAATTACAATTAAGTAAAAAAATATTAGCAACTCATTCATAAGTAATTTATCACAATATACTTTGTAATAAAAAAGAGTTAATATCTATAACTAATTTGTAGGTAATTACTTATGTATATTTTTTTGTAGCAAGGACTAAAAGGTAAGTCCCTAAAAGAGTTGATAATTTTTTTGGTAGCTAATACTCAATGAGTATTTAAATATTTATAATATTTGTGTAAATATTATTAATTTGACTACTTTATGGAAGTCAAAAAATAATTATATTGTCATATATTAGTTTATGGATGTCTAAATTTATATATATATATATATATATATATATATATATATATATATATATATATATATATATATATATATGTGTGTGTGTGTGTGTGGTTATTAATTTTAATGTATTATATTATTAAATGTAGTAAAAAAATTAAAAATTGTGTGATAGTATGTGTATGGTGTGATTAGGGGTCATTTGTTTGTCATTGAATTTTTTTCAATGCTTTGTTAAGATGGACGAAGATAATGGATGCATGATAACATAATGTTTGAAAAAATTGATATGAATGAAGAAAATGAAGAGGAACTTGGTGTGAATGAAGAAAATGAAGAGGAATTTGGCGTGCATCAACATGTTAATTGTTCTGATACCTTAAATACTTCTCAGGTATTAATACGATTTTTTGTTGTTAAAGTAAGTAAATGAATGTCCCTTGAAGACTAAACATGTATGGATTGCATTGCAGGTGTTTGCTACCTATGATGATGTTTTGCATTAGGCTCAATCTGTTGCTTCTGATATTGGTTTTGTAGCAGTGATTATGAGGTCAGACCATAGTTGTCAAGACCGGGGAGCGGCTGACCCCAAAATTGGGATAGCGAGATAGCAGATAGCGGGATGACCGCTCTTGTAAAGTCTTTTTATATATGTTAAATAATTAATAATATGTATGTATATAAGTTCAAAAACAGAAAAATAACTTAATACATAGTTACTTAAACAAAAGTTAGTAGAAAGTCAAGCAAATAAAGGAAGCCTTAGTCCTTCTAACATAAAGCCTAAAGTAATTATAATAATAGACAAGTAGACATTAAAATTCAAATAGACAAATGCAAGTTTCTTAATACTAAATTACTAATCAGAATCTACATCCTCTTCAAGATCCAAATCATTGTGTTGTTGAAATCCATCACTCTCACTAGCATTAGAATTGTACTCTTCTTCCCCTTCATCTTCATTCTCTTCTTCCACTTCCACCACCTTTTTTCCTTTTTCATTTGTAGGTGCAAGTACAGCTGCTGCCTTGTTTATATGTGTTTGACTCCTTGTATTTTGTAAAGGTTCACCAGCCCCAGTTGCCTCAGCAACATCTAATCAATTCAAATCATCATCATCAAAAACCAAATCATTACCAGCTTCTTCTCCTTCCAATTCTCCCAATAACCACTCATTGCTATCATCAATATCATTTAAAGCAATAGGATCAATCACATCATGACACTTAAAGCGATCTAGAAGAGCTTGATTATACTTAACATAAACCAAATCTTGAAGCTTTTGGTGCTCAAGCCTACTTCTCTTCTTTGAGTGAATCTATAATAATTTAAAAAACATGAATGTTAGTTACTTAGTTTCAATTTCAGCTTCTAAAGTTTCATAATTTAAAAAAAAACATGAATGTTAGTTACTTACATGCTCAAAGGTACTCCAATTACTCTCACATCCTGATGAGCTACAAGTCAAACTTAGAACTTTAATGGCAATGGTTTGCAAGTGTGGTGTTTTTCCTCCATACAATTTCCACCACTCAGCTGTAAAATGCAATTCATATGCATTAGCATTTACACATATTATTAATTAATCATTCAAATTTATAAGTGTATTTTTCCACTTACCAGGAGATATTTCAGTCCTTGCTTTCATTGCTGCAGTCATACCAAACCTCTCCCCAGCCCTTTTATACACTAGCAATTGTTTGTGAACTTCAACTACAAAATCATCATCTTCACTAAGCTTATCAATACATTTGTAGAGGCCATCCACCACTTCATTATCACTGTCAATGTTTGGATTGGTGTAAAAGAACTTTGGATTTAGATAATAACCCGCTACATGCAAAGGGTGGTGAAGTTGGCAATCCCATCTTTTATCAATGATTGTAAGGAAATCCTTATACTTCCCTTCATTGTTATTGAAAGCTCTTTGAATTGCTTCTTTGGCCCTATCCATTACTTCATAAATGAAACCCATTGCAGGTTTTTTTTCATTATCCACCAACCTCAACACACTTACAAGAGGCCCCATTGCCTTTAAAGCATAAGCAGCATCATTCCAAAATGATGGCATAAGAACAACATCTGTTGCTTGCTTCCCCTTGGGCTCTTTAGCTGCCTTAGACTTCAACCATTCATCTGAAGTAAACATCCTTCTAAGATTGGCCTTTTGCTTATGCAATCTTTGCAAAGTTAAGAAAGTGGTAGCAAATCTTGTAACTCCATGTCTCACTAATTCAGTTTTTTGTGTGAATTTCCTCATGGTGTTCAAAGCCAATGTATGGTTGTAAATGTAGCCTACAAGCTTGATGCCTCTCTGTATAACCCTTTTTACTTTTGGGATCTTTCCAATATCTTCTAGCATCAAGTCAAGACAATGTGCAGCACATGGAGTCCAAAATATTTTTGGTCTCGTGACTTGTAAAATTTTACCTAAAAAGACCAAAATCAATAAACTTGTATGAGTAGTGTAACAATTAAAAGTTGTAACTACAAAAAAAAACTTAATTAAGTATGATTGAATTCTCACCCGCCAACACATAATTACTTCCATTGTCCGTCACCACTTGAATAACATTCTTTTCTCCAATCTCCTCAACAAAGCTATCCAAAAGCTCAAAGATCTTCTGACCAGTCTTCATGTATTCAGAAGCATCCACACTCCTCACAAATTGTGTTCCCAACGAACAATTTACCAAAAAGTTAATCAAAGTTCTATTCTTCCTATCCGTCCAACCATCTGACATAACTGAACACCCATATTTGATTCGCTCCTCCTCATGACCCCTCAATAAGCCCTTCGTGTATTCCAACTTTTTTTTAAGGAGTGGAACTCTCAATTCATGATAGCTTGGAGGCTTTAAATAAGGACCATAGGTTCCAATCGCCTCAATCATCAACTTGAAACTTTTTGATTTAGCAACATTGAATGGTATTCCATTCCTAAAAAAGAAACGAGCAATGTACTGAACTGCCCTGTCTCTTGCAGCCTTGTTATAAGTTTCATTTACACTTGATTGTCTCATGGTTTTTCCTAATTTGATACTTTCTTCAGGTGATTTGGAGAACAAAAAATCAATAGGGCCTTTTTTAGTTGTGATCCTCTTATTGGAAGCAGTTGAGGAGGCTTCATTTGATGTTGTTGGACGCTTTTTTCCACTTTTAAGTCTTGCAATCTCTAGGATCCCATCTTCCTCTTCCTCGTCTTCTTCTTGCATTGCCTCCATGTATGCTGCAGTTTCAGCTATTTTCTTCTCATAAGCAGCAATCATTTCTAATTTAACATCCTCCGGTACTTTTTTACAAGAACCTACATCTCCTTTTATTTGAAGTTGATGTCTTTTTGCTCTAGAAATTCCTCCCGTAGTCGTTTTGTGACAAAAATCACAGGTTACACTCTTCCTGTTATTTTTATCCTTTAAACTGTTCCATTTCCAAAAGGCATCTACCCTATCACCGATAGGCTTGAACAACGAAGACCCCTTTGAATTCAACATTCTAGTAGACTAAAGTCTAATGCACAGTAAGGAGACTAAAGCACTGCAACCAAATAAAAAATTACATAAAAAATTAAATGACCTGATTTTTGTTCCATATTTTTCTCAAAGTTTAACATGTCTTTTATCGACTAAAATTCTGCACTCTATTATGTAAATAAATAGTGTCAAACCATTCACAGTTACAGCCAAAGCCAAAAATTAATTAGTAAGTAACAAGGTAAAAATTAATCATCAAAAAATTAATTAATAAGTAACAAGGTAAAAATTAGTAAGTAACAAGGTAAAAATTAATCATCAAAAAATTAATTAGTAAGTAACAAGGTAAAAATTAACCATCAAAAAATTAATCATCATTCCTGTTATTTTTGACACAAACCATTCACAGTTACAGCCAACGCCAAAAATTAGTAAGTAACAAGGTAAAAATTAATTATCAAAAAATTAATTAGTAAGTAACAAGGTAAAAATTAATCATCAAAAAATTAATTAGTAAGTAACAAGGTAAAAATTAATTGACACAAACTATTCACAGCTACAGTCAACTCTTTTTAAATTCTTTGGCTTTCATTTTTTGCACACATGCATCAACAGGTGGATAACAACTATGGCTGAGACTGTTCCTCAATTTTTTATTGTTGATTCAATACTTTGCTAGTTGCTACGAGAATTCTAGAATCTAGCATATGTGGCAGTCACATGACAGGTGGTGGATAATAAGTTAATAACTACTTCATGCTTCACAAAAAAATGAATTAAATTCATATAAAATAAAAATCACAGTCACACAAAAAATCACAGTGCAGACACCCAAGAGGCCAAGACCCAACAGCAAGGTAAGACCAAAAAAATCCTCTTCGTTGTCTTCCTCACCTCAAGCAAGGGGTGGTGGCGCGACACAGTCGCAGGACGAAGACTCGTCGGGTTGCAGCTTTGCCGGGTGCAGAGTCGCCGGAGGGGGTCATCGGAGTCGCCGGACACAGTCGTCGGAGTCGCAGGTCGAGGTTGCAGTCGCAGCTTCAATGGAGACTAGGGTTTCTCGAGCCAGCCAAACAACAGATCGGGGAGGGAGCGAGACCTTGGCCAGGTAATACAAAAAAAAGCCAAAAATACCCTCACTTTCTCGCATTAAGTGAGGGCATTTTCGGCCATCACAAACGCGCGCGAAATTTTGCGTCCAGAACCCGCCCCGCGCCGCGCCGCGCCGCCGCTTTAGCGGCTGCGACGACCGCTACTCTAAACCGCCCCGCTTCTCCTGCCTTCATCGCGGTGGGGTGCCGCGACGGCCGCTATTAACAACATAGGGTCAGACATAGATATTGGTATTAGAGGAAGCACCTCATTTGTTTTAATTAGTTGTGAAAGGATTGGTCAGTATAGGATCATGAAGAAAGATTTAGTTCGAATAGTTACTGATAGTAAAAAATGTGGGTGTCCCTTTAAGTTGCGAGCGAAACTAGTGGTGGGAGGCAAATGATGAATGGTGAAGTTAATATATGGGAGTCACAATCATGCATTGACTAAGTCATTAGTTGGACATTCATATGCTAGTCGACTGACTAAGGATGAGAAGATTATTATTGGTGATATGACAAAGCCAATGGTCAAACCAAAAAATATTCTTCTAACATTGAAAAAGTATAATGCCAATAGTTATACAACAATCAAGCAAGTATACAATGCAAGTAATACACATCGTTCTTCCATAAGAGGTAATAATACTGAAATGCAACAACTAATGAAGCTTCTTGGACGAGATCAGTATATTCATTGGCATAGATTGAAGGATGAAGGTGTTGTATGTGATATATTCTGGAGTCATCATGATGCAGTCAAATTATCCAATGTCTGTAATTTGGTATTTCTCATAGATAATACCTACAAAAGAAACATGTATGATAACTTTTGTGCATAAGTGTATCTTGTAATTAAATCAATAAAAATTATTAGATTTTTCCTCTTTTATTGTTTCTTTTTGTGTGAATAATTATAATTTTAGCATCATCTAAGTTTTTGTCCATTAGGTGTTTAAATTGGTGAATTTATACTATTTTGGTGTTAGATTTGATGAAGAAACACAAAATAAAACTTGGGAGATAGGTTGAAGATCTAAAGATTCTCGCTCAGTGCGTCAGACACATCCAGTGCGTCGTAGTCGCTTAGCAAGCAACACTTTCTTAGCACACAAAAGTCACATTGAGAAGTCTGATATCACGTGAAGACATGCTTAGCGCGAGTTACAGGGTTAGCTCATGATCACCGACTCACTCGCTCAGTGCAGCAGTCGAGCTTAGCGCGAGGTCTTATAAAAATTAAGCAAATTGCGTCTTTAAAAGAGGAAGAAGGAAGAAAAATTAGGCATTCAAAAATTATTTCATTCTTCAGTTCTCATGAAAGTAGATAGCATCCCACATAGAGCTAAGACTAGGGTTCATGCAGGAATATGGGAAATCAACCCTTAGGAGTCATTCCTTCCGTCCATCTTCATTCTTCTCTACCCTCTTCTCTTCCCATCACCTTCTTGCAATTGTAAAGCTTCTCATGACAATTAGAAGCTAAATCCCCCTTTGTTGGGAGTCTAGAAACCAAACATTCTTGATGTAATGATTCTTACTATCTATTTAATGTTATTTCAATTTCATTGCCTCTTTTATGTGCTTAATTTCATTGATTGTGGTTTGATCACCCATATTCAAGGTATATTTTAGGATTTAGGCATTGGAAAATGTTTATCTCTTAAGAATTGGAAAAAGGCATCTAAATAATTCATCTTTAGGGATAAAATGACATTGTTTAGCCTATTTTATGCATCTTTGCAAATAATGCAATTTAACTAATTTGTTCTCTTAAGGGATTAGGAGAGGAATTAGGGAAATTAGGCTCTTTCATATGAGGGATCATGGTCAAAGTATATGAGTAGATGTAGGTGATAATTGGAATAATATTGAATAGAGAAAAATCATTAACATTACATTGAGAGTAGTTCTGATAGGCTAAGTCTCAACACCTCTATATTCTGAATCAACCTACGCTTCAAATGTTTGTTTTTTTTCCTTGCATGTTTTAGATAATTAGTGTAATTTTATGTCAATTTTATTTTTATTGTTCCTAATTACAATTATTTAAATTAATTAATTAATTGTCTGAGAATTGAATATACATCAATCTAAGTGCAAACAAAGTCCCTATGGACTCAACACTCAGACTTCCATTTTACTTTTCTATTTGGGACAATTTGGTGCACTTGCCAATGAGTTAACAAGGTACAGACTATCGTTACTTGACATTGTTGGTGTGACATCAACATAGATGACATTTTCTGCTATTTTTGCTTATTTGGAGGGAGAACGTGTAGATATTGTTGTTTGGGCTCCAGAACGATTTCGAAGTATTTTTCTCAGACGTGATGCACTCCCTGAAGTTATTGTTACCGACAGAGATCTAGCATTGATGAATGTAGTGAAAGCTATTTTCCCTAAGTCTACCAATTTGTTCTGTTAGTTTCACATTGATAAGAATGTAAAGACAAAATATAAAACCCTAGTTGGTAAAAAAAATGCATGGGATTATGTCATGAAAACCTGGGGAAGTTTGGTGGATTGTCCTTTTGAGCAAGACTTCGATGAGTGTCTTATAAAGTTTGAAATTTTTTGCTCACCATGACTAATGTTTGTTGACTATGTCAAGCAAACATGACTGATTTCCCATAAAGAAATATTTGTTAAAGCCTGGATGAATAAGGTGATGCATTTAGGAAATACAACAACTAACATGTATGAAAATTGAAAATATATTTTGGTGTTAGGGTTTAGGGTCTAATGGATAAAAAAAATTATTTTTATTTACTTGTTTGTTTATTTGAAATGCAGGATTGAGTCTGCTCATCAGGCCTTAAAGAGACTACTAATGAATAGCCTTTGAGACCTATGTGGGAAGCCATGAATAACAAGATCACGCTGTAACACACAAAAATTAAGGCATCTTTTGAGACAAATACACATGTGGTTGGCCACGTTTTTAAAGTTACCTTATACAAAAAATTACTTGACATGATATCAAGGTATGCTTTAAACAAGATTGTTGCTGAGTTTGAGCGTATAAGTTATGTTGGTATTGACAATTCTCATTGTGGATGTGTAATGAGAACTACTCATGATCTTTCTTGTGCATGTGAGTTAGCTAGATATGTTGTCGGTAGCATACCTCTCGGCATAATCCATATGTTTTGGTGGAGGCTAAGTTTTTCAGACTAAGGGTTATTTGAGCCCGAAGTCAATATAACTAAAGAGATGAAAATCATATACAAGCAGTTTGAAGAGCTTGATGTTTGTGGCAAAGTTACTCTAAAGAGTAAACTTTGGGAAATTGCCTACCCTGCTGTAAACTCTATGTGTGCTCCTCTAGAAAAGGTCAAAACAAAAGGTGCTAAGAAGAAACCGATGACCAAACATCAACAAACCATGATCTATCTTACTAGGAGTATATTGATGCATTACATTCTATACAAAATACTAATTCTTTAGTCAAACGTAGTGCATCATCATCTGAACAAGAAAAAACCAAGAGAGACCATGTTGATGTTGAATCATTTTCATCCATGCGTTCATAATTCCATTGAAAACATTGTCGATGTCAAAACTGATGGTAATTGCGGATATCATGAAATTGTTGCCTTATTAGGTATGTGTGAGTATTCATGGTCTTTGGTTCGTAACCATTTGCTTAAAGAACTTGCAAAATGGTCTGATGAGTATATCAACCTGCTTGGTGGCATAGACAAATTTAAGGAATTAAAGCGGTCCCTACTTATTGATGGATTATCCATGGTATATAAGTTTTTTGTTATGTTGTGATAGATTAATTTTGTTTTAAATAAATATAATTAAAAATGTTACGTCCAGGTTACCATGGATAAGTGGATGAATATAATCGATATGGGATATGTGATTGCATCAAGGTATAATGTCATCTTTGTTTCTCTTTCTCTCCAACAAAGTATGATATTTTTTTCTCTTAGAAGTGAGCCACCAAGAGATGGTTATGTACATCATGTTATATGTATCGGTCATGTGTATGACAATCATTTTGTTAAGGTAAAAGCATGATCGTCCTGTTTGTGTAGTTTATGTAATAAAATGTGTTATGATAATTTGAATGTATATGTCTATATGTAACAGGTATTTCTAAGAGATTGTTGTCCCTTACCGCAAGTAGCTCTGTTATAGTCTACATATTGTCATTATCAAGCAAAGCAGTGACCTACACCATATATTAGTAGAATGCAACACAAATTTGATGAGGTTGAAAATAAAAGTTGTTGATTTAGGGGAAGATTGAACATTTAGTTACTATTAAGCCAATATTTGTAACATACATAGTTGTGACATACTTATGGGGTTGCCATGTAATATGATAATTAATGCGTGTTTTATTTGATGTTCATATAAGTATTTATTTTACATAATTATTGATTGTGCAAATAATCATATTAGAAAAAAAACAAAACATCAAACGGTATATAATTATTTATGTTCTAGGGTTTTTATTTAGGGTTATTTGACTAATTAAATTGAATTAGGATGTAGGGTTTTAGTGTTGATGAATTATGTATTTAGGGTTAAGGGATTAAATAATTATATTTAAGGTTTAACATAATAATCTACTTAGGTCAATAATTTAATATTGATATACTACATAAATGAAAATAAAAAAAAAAACTTATCAAATAACAGTAAATAATAAACATTGTTCAGTCATATTGCATACATACTTCATATATAACCTAAAACTAACTATCTTCATGCGTCCGACATACGCCGCCTTCGTCTCGAACGAACATATACATTCCCTTGTGTAGTCACACCTCTAACGATCCTTATGCACTCCTTGGTCACAATATATGCTTCTGTTCATTCAATGATTACCCTTAGGTTGATCAAGAGTTCCAACCTTTTTACTATTACTTGGCAAGCCTCCTACGACATTGACAACAAAGTAAAAAGTAAACATTTAATGCATAACACATAAAATGACTAACAATGAGAAATCAAAATATATTATACCAGTGCATGTTGAGGTATGTCTACATTAGCAGGTGCAGCTGCAGGTGGTTCTAGCATAGCCGCTGTGGAGACCGGCTGCTGAGGAGGATCTGGTTCAATAAATGTATCATCGTGCACCAAGGGTGGATGTCTAGGAGGATCCCCAGGCTATGTCAGAATCATGAAGGGTTGAGATATGAAGTAGAACCACTCAATGTAGTCCAATGCACACTGTCCAGGAGCAACACAAATCTAACCCATTGGTGCAAGGTATTCGGAAAATTGAATCCATCTATCATCAATATCCTCTATAGATAAAGATAGAGCAGCAGGGTGTGGAGGAATGGTTTGCACATAACCAAACTGTCACACAATCCTCTCTAGTCGGTGTATGATAATAGATGGACCCCATCTAATATGTTCGAAAAATAATGAGATCAGCTTAAACTCTCTAAATGCACGGTGATCACCATAAGAAATCTAGCACACAACATCAAACGCCAATCTATCCAACAACTTTCAATACGTCGACATTGGTAATGCCTTTCCACACTTCCAACGGCAAGTATGTGGTTTCCTCTCATGATAATCTTTAGCAGCAATAAAAGAAGCAATAGTAGGAAAATGCTCATAGATCAAATACTGCACATATTTAAAAAACAAAAAAATAAGAACAATACTCAATATAAACTACAAAACTAAAAATTGAATTTAAAATAAATTATAAATACCTGTAAAAGTGTGATATATCCTGCAAGTTGCCTAACGCTTCTCTTTGACACATCATTCAAATTCTCATACGTATAGACCAGTACAACAGTTACCCATGCGTAGCTTCCAGTTTGACTGAGGTCGCGAAATGCATCTATGAATACCACATGCACGTGTGTGACACTCTTGTTAGTAAAAAGTGTGCAACCTACCAGATTCAAAAGATATGTTTGAGCTGCTACGGTCCACTGTCCTACGTCACATTTGCTGCGATAAATGTCTCGCAGTCAGGATAGCTGAACATATGTTCGAGCTGCTATGATCCACTGTCCTACGTCGCATTGCAATGTCTCATCTCTTGCTTCTTGTGAATTGACTTCAAGCAAGTCCACTAACAACTCCACAGCTTTGCCTACATGAAGAGCCTCAAAGCTATGGAAGACACCAATATTGGGCAGATGTAGCAACGATGCCACATCATCTAGGGTAATTGTGACCTCTCCTATCTAATGATGGAAACTACTAGTTTCCTTATGCCACCTCTCTGCAAAAGTAGATATAAGTTTCTTGTCACTAGTGTCCAAGGAATATGCAATCGGAGCAACCACTATGCCTTCAATCTCTGGGCCAGGCCTTCAAAATATTTATACCTTCTTTTCATGGAAGGACAACTTCAACTTAGGACGTTCCTGAAAATAAAAATTAAAATCATTTCAACTTGAATAAAAATTGGTTATGAAAATATTATATATTTTAAAAAATAAATACCTCTTCATTTCAAACTGTGATTGATGAGCATAGTCCATCAAAACTGATGTATCGTGGGGTCCTCCTGAAAAATCTTGGGCATCAACAACTACATCATCAGCAATTGCCTCCTGAGGCTGGTCATGAACCTCGTTAGCTGCATGACCCACATGCTCAACATCCTCAGCAACAGGTGCAGCTGCCCGTAACCTATGTTTTGACTTTCGCTGCTGAGAGGTTTCATCCGCATCACCACTAACTTTTGTCCCAAAGGCTCTTCCTTTAACTTTGCCTAAAGCGTGACACAATCCTATTGTTCTAACCATAATATGCACATTTAAACAATAATAACAATTAATGTCATCGTTCAAATAATAGTTCAGTTTCATAAACTAACTAACAAAGTGACTAATAAGTAAATTTAATTTAAAATATTGAATAAATTACTATTTAATTATTCATAAAATATATATTTAATAATTTTTTTATTTAACTTTTTTAATACTTTTATATATTCATAAATCAATATACAATTTCTTTTTAAATATTTATACACTTCACATCACTAATTCTAGTAAACTTAAATATATGATAAAAATCTAAGTACAATTTTTTTTATTTCCAATAAATGAGTATTTTTTTATAAACAGATGAAGAAATTTGAATTTTATACTTCCAAATACTATTTATATAAATATTTATTACTATTAGTGTAAAAATATTTATATGACTATATCAATAAAAAAATTGTCATTTACAACTTTAGATTTTCTTGTCAAACTAATTTCTACAATATATACTTATAAAAATTTGAAATTAATGATATTTAAATATTTTATAAATAACTATTTCAAATATCAAATATAATTAAATTGCTTAAACAAAATTCATAAATGAATTAATTATTTAATTAAATAATTATTGAAAACCAACTTCAAAAAGCAAATATAATTAATTAAATAAATACATATAAAAATATACAACAATATTTATTTATTAAATAAATATAATAACAACAAAATTATTAATTTATTTTTAAATAATAATAAGTTATTCTATTATTATTTTTATTAATTAATAAATTAAAAATAAATTCATTTATACGAATAGGGAATCCGCATAAGCCATACGTTGGATTCCCAATCTGTATGACTTATACGAATTTCCAATCCTTATAAGCCTTGCACAATTTGACAAAAACCAAAATGGAAACTTACAGACAAAGACGAAGACGAAGATGACGACGGTGACGGGCGGAAGGACACGAACGACAACACCAACAACAGAATGAACGTCAATGGGGCGATGACAACAAGAAGCGAAGAAGGAAAAAGAGAAATGCTTAGAAGAAAACCTACGAAAAGGGAGAGGGAGAGGGAGAAAGAGAAAGGAGAGATTTTTTAAATTTTAAGTGAAGGACAATTTCACTCATTCATTTAAAATGATGAGTGCATTTAGCAAATCTCATGCCACTTATAGGCAAAATACAAACTTGGTACCTCCTAAAATGCACCATAGCCACTAATTTGACATTTTCCTTTAACATGGGAAAAAAATATTTTCCTTTAATATTTAACTGTTAAAGAAATAATTACTTTAAATATTTTTATAACAGAAATAAAATAAAATTTATGAATTTAATACAAGTACACTGATAATTTAAAATTATTTTATACTACTATTTATAATTTATGATAAAATTATTGTTTTTTTATAATAATCAATTAAAAATTACTTTTAAGACCATTTATAATAATTGGATTTATAAATATTTTTCATGTTGAGAGTAAATGCAAATTAAATTCTAATTTGATTTTATTAGTTTAATTTTGATATACTATGTAAAAAGAAGTACTATAAAAATAGTTATTATTAATCTTAATATACATTAGACTTTGAAGTTTTTTTTTTTTTTCAAATAGACTTTGAAGTTAAATGACACTCATTAATATATTCCGTTCCTTCAATTTTTTTTTTAAAACTACATTATACATTCTTTTACTATTTTATTTTATTACAATTATATAACCATTTTCTCCTTATGACATTTTTACTTCACTTGATTGTCATATTTGTCCACTAATAAAAACACAAGTCCACATACCATAATATTAATGATTTCCCAAACCACACTATAAAACTGAATTCCCTAGTACATCACAAACCCTGGTTCACTCCACTCAACAACAATAAATTACCCTAGTCACTAGTGTCTCTCCCTTCTATTTTCTTAAACTCCACTCCATATAAATATAAATAAAAAAAGGGTCTTTTTTCCGCCGAAGGTTTATTTAAGTTTCGTTTTCGGTTGTTCTTCTTCGCAGTCTCTCAAGCAGCCAGCATTTATTCTCTCACCACCCCACCATCCAGATCCAGGTAAGCCCTCGTTCCATGATCCCCACCCTCTTTGAAAAATCTGATCTTTGTTATAAAAATCAATTTTTTTCTATATATATATATATATATATATATATATCTGTTGTCATGTTTATGAACAACGATCTGTTGCTGTGATCATGAGCGAATGAATGATGTGAGTTTCATTCATTTGTTGATCTCAAAGTTTCTCTCTTTGATTTTTATTCTTTTGCAGATCAAATGGCAGCCATGGCTATGTTGCGTTTATCACCACTCTCTGGTCAAAACCATGCACTTTCTTTCCCATCATCACCATCACCACCACCTAAGCTTCAGAACCGTCCTCTGTATCTCACCAATTTGCCTCATTTGCCCCAAAGGTTGAAACTTTCCTTCGCCGGCGGCGACGGCGGAGATGGGGTGGGACGTGGTGGCGGTGGCGGTGGCGGAGGTGAAAGCTGGGGTGATGAAGGAAAACCCAAAGATTCATCTTTTGGAATTTTGGGTCTTTTTCTGAACGGTTGGAGATCAAGGGTTGCCGCTGATCCACAATTCCCTTTCAAGGTTTTGATGGAGGAGTTGGTGGGTGTGAGTGCTTGTGTATTAGGTGACATGGCTTCAAGGCCTAATTTTGGGTTGAATGAACTTGACTTTGTCTTTTCAACTTTGGTGGTTGGGGCAATCCTCAATTTCACTCTCATGTATCTATTGGCACCTACCATGACATCATCAGCAGCATCAAATCTACCCGCCCTATTTGCTTCATGCCCCAAGAGTCACATGTTTGAGCCTGGTGCCTTTTCTCTTTTGGATAGGTTAGGAACCTTGGTGTACAAAGGGACCATTTTTTCTGTTGTTGGCTTTGGTGCTGGACTAGTTGGAACCACACTTTCAAATGGGCTGATCAAGATGAGGAAGAAGATGGATCCAACCTTTGAGACCCCAAACAAGCCTCCACCAACCTTTTTGAATGCTCTAACTTGGGCTGGTCACATGGGGGTTAGCAGCAATTTGAGGTACCAGACTCTGAATGGAGTTGAGTTCATGTTGGAGAGGGTGCTTAACCCCTTGGCTTTCAAGTCCTCAGTGTTGGTGCTGAGGTGTGTGAACAATGTTATTGGGGGCATGTCTTTTGTGCTGCTGGCAAGGTTGACTGGGGCACAGAGTGTTGGAGGGGAGCAGAAGAAGGAGAATGAGGTTGCTTTGATTGCTGAGAAGGAGAAGTTGGAGTCAGAGAGGGAAGAAGGGTTGCAGAATAATCAGTCGACAGCACCATCAAAGTGATGGCATCACTCACTTTGGCTTGTTTCAGAGAGGTTTGTCTTTTACTTTGACCAGGGTTGTTGTTGGGGTTGGAGAAGCTAAGGTTTTTTTTTTTATGAAAATATGTGTCCTAAGGTCATATGATATGAGTCTCTGGCAGCACTAAATAAGTGAAAAGGGTAGATTGAGATATGACCTAGTTTGTGACATTTGCTGCTTGTATGTATGTTGCTGAAACCTGTTACCTGAAACAACAATAACACGCCAAATTAGTCCGGCCATGCATTGGCCCCCCCCTCCCCCTTTTATAAACAAAAAATATTTAGGCCATGTGGATTTTTTTAAAAAAATTTCTGATGACTTAGTAGGCTTTTGTTGTCGTTTTCTTGAGCATCCATCCTTGTAAAAATATCATATAATCTAGTTCGGGGCATTGGCTAATTAAAATCGGGAATATAATGATAATGATATTCAATCTTGTAGCATCGATTATTTGGGTGATATTTGTTTGGAGTATTAGTTTAAAGAATATCGTGTTGACACAAATAGTTAAAGAACTCTCATATTTTTTATGGGTGTGGGTTCAAATCCTCTTGATTTCACTTTATACACTTGGTGGGTAAGAACTGTTTTAAATTTTCTTTTCGTGCTTGGCGAGAAACAGCTATTTGTTTTGAATTCTCTAGGCGAGTCTTTGCTCGCAGCCTTATTTATACCAAGCTTAGTAGTAGCATGCTAGATGTAAGATTATTTTTAAAGGTTTTTAAAAGACGATGATCCACAATCACATTTAGATTCATAATGTAGAGGTGTTTGGAGTTCTTGTAATTGCATGGAGATAATTTTTAAAGGTTTTTAAAAAAATAACAGTTTGTTAGTGTAATTGAGGTCGTAACTTCAAAGTTAACTTTATAAAGTAATGGTCCGTAATCATAAATGAGGCCATAACATCAAAATGTTTGGAGTTCGAGTAATTACGTGTTGGAATCTTTTTGTAACTTTTCCTATTTGCTGGGCAACTCTTCCTAGAAAGATTCTTTGATATTTAGGAGTTAGTTGAGTAGTTGTAACGGTCTCTACTACTTTAGCATGTCATTGATATCCTGTGTAGTAGTAACATGTCAAAAGTAAGGATATTAATTTTTTAGCAAATTACAACAACCTTCCCTGAGTTTTTCACTGATCAAGCATGCACTTCCATTTGAAATCATTTCTTTGGCACTCCCTCAACCCATAGTGTTAAGTGATATTTCAATTTAATGGTGAATGACCAAATTATCCTTTAACCTAACCTCATTTCCTCACCCTTTTCTTTTGTTTCATCTCTAACCTTCTTGCTTCCTCCCCTTCACTAGTTTCTTCCTTCCCTCTTCAATTGCGCAGGCCCTTTTTACCTCCATGGCGAGCTTGTCGTGGCCGCTTGTGTCATTGTGAGGTATGACTATCTCAACTTCTCCCACGAGCTTGAGTCCATGGTGTATGTTGAGACCATGTGCCACAAGAGGATCGTGGAGACCAAAGTGGTTGTCATCTTTGCTTGCGACTTCAACTCTAGATTGGCCACACGCCATAACCCCATCTCGATTTTTAGACATGTTTTTCTTCTTCAAATTTGGGTTATTTTCCCTCTCAAGTTTGGGTTTGTAGATAACTTTGAGGCAATTTAGTGATGGTGGTTCATGCGACGGTTATTGGAACATGAAAATTAAATTCTATGAGTGCAGTCAAACCTAGTGCATTTACACTAATCTTCATTACTAGGTGAAGTCTAATGGTTTTGTAATTACAGTTACATTTGTATGCAATTTCTTTTTGTAATATTAGAGTCTTAAGAAATTTATAATTGTGATTACAATTAAAAATTGTGCTAAAAATAGGTAAGGAATTACATTATAAATAATTAAGACATGCAATGCTATCAAACACCTTAAGTCAAGTAAGGAAATATTTTATTAAATTATGATACTTCTCTAATACAATAAATGTGTGATTGATTTATCATCATATGTTTAATCGTACATCCTAAAATAATATCAAATAGGCACAAACTAAATATTCATGTGGGATGGTCTTTTTCATTATAGGTTAACATTATAGTCAAAGCCAAGTTGTTGAACTTAAATTATTGTCACCCATTTAATGCACTTCCTCTATTTCATTATAATTATCATCCCAGGTTATTTTATACAAAACAAGAAAAATTAATAAAAGAATAAAAGAGAATAATAATTTTACAAATTTAATTTTATCATCATTAATTCATCTTTGATTTTTGTTGTCCATATCATTAATATTATAAGGGATATAAGTGAAAATGAGTAATAAATGTTATATTGAAAAATTAAAATGACAATTATTTTGGAACACAATTTTTCTTCTTACTCAACAATTATTATTGGACAGAAGGATCATTTTATTAGGCCATTTGAGTCGATTCCCATGAATCTATTTTAGACAACTATAAATTTTGATAAATACATATGTAAGTCTTCATTATTATATTTTTATTTAGATCTTTATAGTTTAGAAACTTGTGATGAAGTCCTTTATAGTTTTAAAACTTTATAACTAAGGGTCACGGGGATGGTTGCAAGTTTTTGATTTTTAGTTTTTAAATTTGATTTTCAAAACAAAATATATTTGAAAAAATCAAGAAAAAAGATTTATAATTTTGGTTTAATTTTAAAAAAATACATTCTCCTTACGTTTGACAATGATTCTTCTTGTTGTCACCACTAGCACCACCACCATCACTGACATTGCATCGCTTATCATCATCACTATTGACATCACCAATAACATTGTCATCGTCTCCACAGCTAGTACTAATATCATCACAATTACTATCATCAATATCATCACCACCCCCATCATTGCCATTGGCACAACCATCATGAGCAGCATCATCATCGTCACCACTATCGACACTAGCAACACCAACCACTACTACTAGCACCACCACCATCATCAACACTCTTATTGTCACCACTTACACCACTATCTCCACCATTGACACAAGTACTATTGTTGATGTCATTATTGCAACAAAAACACACTTTTAATCAAATTTAATAGGATTGAAAACTTTTTAATTGAATTTATCTTTAAACTAAAAATTTGGAGAAAAAAACTAAAACTAACCAAACAAACTGGTTTTTTTTTTAAACAAACTAAAAGTCAGTTGCTATTTTTTTTTTTGAAACATACAGCTACACAGGACCCTAAACCGATCGATCCTAAATTCTTAAAAGTTAATCACAAAAACAAAGTTGACACCATTGTTCTTCCATTAAATATTGTCAACAAGAGTAGTATTATATATATATATATATATATATATATATATATATATATATATATATATATATATATATATATATATATATATATATATATATATATATATATGTTATGATTCTCGTTCTTATCATCTGCATATTTGGTTTGAAGTTATATTACGACATCATTTTGACGTAACTTTCAATACTTTTTGCTGGAATTATTTCAGAAATCACTAACAAAAAGGAATACTACTATGTCCCAAGTTTGGAAGGTGATGGCTTTGGACTCTTAGTAATTGGACAAACTGGATTGACAAGTAATTTGTCTGGAGATGTGATAGATTAGTCCAAAATCCCAGAATGCAGTTTACATGAGCAATGGAGGATATCCACAAACTCAAGTTAGCAAAGAAACCCACGTAAAAGTTAATAGTATTTATAGGTGTGAAAATGGTTTAGATATCTATGCTCAGATCAAGGGAGAGATGTACTTATCAGCTTCGATCTTTTGTATTGATTTCGAAACTAAACTAATCAAGGGAGAAACTTGGTTACAATTAAAATTTCTTGTCATTTCTTTAAATTGTATTATACGAGAATGAAACACAAATCTTCTCTTCAACTACAATTGTTATTTACTATGATCGGCATTTTAATAGACTAACCTTGGATTCAACTGAGCCCTAGTCCGGATCTGTGACAAGTACCATTCTACTCTTCAAAAAATTAGAGTCTAAATTGAGCCCTGGTCCGTATAAATTATATAATTTTGGTTTGCCCATAAAAGAGAAACTCTTTTCAAAATTACAGTCTCTAAATTCTAAACCCAATGAACAAAAAATACTCATTGATTAATAACTTGTTATCCGCATGTATAACATATTTTTCAGTCTGCAAAATTTAACTAAAGTTATATTTTTTAAAAAATAAAAAATAAAAATACAACATTTCATTTTTTTAAAAGGATTACCGAAATGAGCACGACTTTATCTTCTTCGAGTCTATTTCTCATTCCTTCCATAATTTTCTATACCCATTCAACGTCGATTCCGTGACATACGCAATTCAACAGCGATGCCGTGACATGAAACTATTTTTTGTCAAACTAGGCTTCAGGACACCAATTTTGTATCTTTTCATCGAAATGATAAAATCACACAAAAAAATCTGTCCTTACTTGGCTATTATTAATTTCCAAACAAATTGAACGAATAATTTTCTGCTTTACTGCAAATTCTCACATAAATGAGTGAAAAACAATTATACATACATAATTCTGTAGTAAACAATTTTTCTCATGTGTTATTACTTATCAATACAATTATGCAAGATTTAAATTGCAGTTATGATTGCAATTGCGATTTGGCTTTAATCTTTGATATTGTAAGAAATTATGAATAAATGCAAAAGACCTCAATTTGCTGAGTGCAAAAATCTTAGATATTATCACATACCGTTCTCAAACAATTGCAACTATTTCGTAAATCATCATAAACAACAAAAAAGAAAAGAACATGTAGGAAGTAACATTGCAAAATATCGATTCTATTCATACATAACATGCCAAAATAAAAAAAATATATGAAAATCATCTGTTTCACTTCTCAATAGTTTTACAATGTTCGGCAAATTTAGATCATGTGTAAAACTGTATATACAAGTAAGCACTAAAATATGACACCCATGGATATGTTCTACATGAGAACTTTGGTCACTTGTAAATCTGCCTTCCTCTTAGGGAACTTCCGTTTGAAATTGCTCTTTCTAGTTTCTTTACCAAGGATGATCTCTTCAAATTAGGCTAACCATGTTTCGGGAAATCGAATTACAGAAATGTATACAACTGTTACAAGAAGAATAACAATAGCACATGTGGCAGAGGCAGCACAAGACTCTTATCTGACAGCCTCTGGTGCAGAATTGCAGTAAGGTGTATGTAAGCAAACCAACCTAGTGAATGTTAGACATAAAGTAGCAAACCCAATACCCATGATGAGGCCACAGGTGCTTTTCCTCTTGTCCAAACTTAGAGCTCTCTTTACTACATTTCCAAAGCTAGGTATCAATCCACCACAGGCAAGAACCATTATGTGATCAAGACCACTATAGTCAATACCAGTAAGAATAGCTCCTATTGCTGATATTGGTCCCATGAATCCAATTATGGCAGCTGTTGCTAGAGAACCGTGCCAGCTATCAGTGGCTCCAAATATACAGCTAGCCACAGCTGCACCTCGAGGAAGCCCATGTAGAGAGACTGGAAGGACCATGTGACGACCGAGCCCATATGCTTTTGGTGCAGCCACTCCCAATGCAAGTCCTTCAGCCAATGCGTGAAACGCAACTGCACCACATGATATGAATGATTGAAGGGTGTGAACACTGAGTGGGAAGCCGGTGAGTGTAGGTAAGTCATTGACTGAGGCTTTCTTGGATGCTGCCACCTTCAATACACCAGATGATGAAACATGGATGAAAGCAGCCCCCATTGCAAGGAGTAACAAAACAGGGAAAAGTCCCAATTTTGAAGACAAAATAAGCTGCACCGGTCGCCAAGCACCGAGAACAAAGGCAATACCGCATGCGGTGCCCATGAGGAGAGCATGCTGAAGACGCAAAGCAAGAGCAAATACAACCAAAATAATTCCTCCAAGTAAAGGGCCAAGACCAAAAAGTAATGAAACAAAAAAGCCTGAAGCATCCTCAGAGCTGTAACAAAGAAATCAAAATTTAGGGAAAAGAAAACTGTAACAGAAGAAAGAAAAGAGGGTAGCATTCGGCACATCTCTACATTAAGCAAATTTAGCAACAGAGCATGGATGATTAAATACTATTTCATCCGAGCAACAAAACCCAAACAATGTAATATACTAATAACCAAAAGAAAATCCAATACAAACTCACTTGTAGTCATGACTGAAATTCTGGAAGAAGGTGCTGAGAGCTTCCATAAATGCTACAGAAAGGGTTGCAGCTGATGCAACCTGTGAAGCTGAGGCTTCCTATAATTCACATGGAAGAGAAACTAAGGTTATATATATATATATATATATATCTGAAAAGTGAAAACACTATTCAACAAAAGTAAGCGAAATGATAACAACATAAAAATGTATGTGACTCAAAGATCTGAAGTCCTGCCCCATGGAGAAAATGGATGATATGTAACACCAACCACCTTTTTCATGTTTACCAAAGACCATATTATCACTCTGTTCCCCCCCCACCCCACCCCACCACCTTTTGAAGGGTTTACTTGTAACAAGCTTATAGCTTAAAGCTTAATAAACTTTATCTTGAATGGTATCACAATGGTCAATGGTTTAATACTAGTCACCCCTGTTGTTAATGATAAAATTAAATTAAATTACAGCACAAGGTAAGGAGGCTTGAACATTGCTTTAGAGGGATTGCTAGAGATATAAAACCATTTATGAACCTTTGTCTAATAGCTTAAGCTTTGAGTTGACCCATGCCAAAAAGCCAAAAAAATTAAAATAAAAAAGTAATGAAAAGCCAATTTTTAAGTCTTTAGAATGCTGCAGGAGAAGAAAATATCAAATATCTTTGGTGTATAAAAATAATGGGAAATAACCTTGAAAGCATCAGGAAGCACTTCCGCAATGACCATCCAAATCATGCATCCAGCAGCAAATCCCGTACAAAAAGGAAGAAACTTGCTGAATGCATCAGCACAAATAAATGAAGGAACGGCTACAATTGGCTGCATTGACATACAGAATAAGATGTTAAGAGGATGAGTTGAAAGACAGCAATGACAAACTTAAAGGACCCTATCAAATCATCGATGGTCTATGTAATAGTACAAAGACAGAGTAGTCCTCTTAGGTTGGATGACACTACCAATCAGTGAAAAGCACTACAACAAATGGTTCTGGCCTAATCATGCAACATATTACACCTCACTTGTATCAGACTAAAAACACATCAAAACAGAGTGGAGTGACTGAGAGTCTGAGACCCATCCAATCCTAATTTTATTCCTAAGGATAATGTGAGCATGGGGTTCATGATGGGCAGAAGGGATTGCAAAATTATAGTATATATAACTCATAAAGGCAACTCTCGAAAGTGATATGCTGACTAAAGTCAAATAACTTTCTCCTTGTCAATTTAAGATAGTTAAATTCTTGAATTAAGAATTACCTGGGGTAAAGATGTAATTATGCTCCATAACATAGCATTCTGTGGAGAGACGCCCCTTGATGCAAGCACCATGCTCACAGCTAAGCCCTCAGGAATGTTGTGTACCGCAATAGCCAAAGTTACCAACAGGCCTTGAGTGAAACCCTTTGACCCAGCAAATGAGACCCCAACACCAGATCCCTCTCCAAAAGAATGGAGAGTCATTATTCCAATAACAAGAACAACTTTGGTAGCATCAGCACCTTTTAAATCCAACATGCTTACTTCCCCATACTGCTCAAGAAACTGAAACCGAAACCCAAGAGATTAAGCAAGACACAAGTGAGGAAGTTAAAAAACTGATTCATAGAGTAAAATTTGAGAATTATACAACAAAAATGGATCCCAGGCAAACAGAAAAAAAGAAGAAAAACACTAAACATAATACTACTATTAAATGATCAATTCATCAATTTTGTTAACATTTAAGCAGAAGATCAGTACGAAAGTTCACTTAAAAATTAATACAGCTGATTTGTACAAGTGATGTGAACAAGAAAACCCTTTTTTAATTTTTATTTCATCTTAAATTGTTGTGGACGTGAAGCATCCATATCAACAATGTATGACTCGAGCATAGCAACAATGAAGAATAAGACATGTATAGCGCATAAAGCAGTACTGGAGAAAAACTGCGCACCAAGTGACTTCTCTCAAGCAATACATAGAAAAGTAGTGACACAGATACAGGAAGAATCATCATCACCTTCTTACATAGCCAAATAAAGATTCCACCAGCAAGAATCCCAGTGACAACCCAATTTCCTGCACCAAACTCCTGCCCTTCTTGGATCAAATCAAAGCTCGCAGCCAACATGACACCTGCAGCCATTCCATTGCATAATCCAGCCCACTGCGGATCAAGCTCCACAAAGAAGAATGGCACGGCACCTAAGCCAGTGGCAGCTGCCATCGCCAGAGTAAACAACGCAACCGTCGAAACCGAAACCTTACTGCTTCCACCCTTCCGACTACCCACCACACTATTGGCATTCTCAAAATTAAAAGCATTCTCTACACCGGTGCCATCAATTACATTTGTCCCTACATCTTTATGAGGAGCAGCTATGACCTTATGTGAAACTTGATGATCCAATTCCGCATTAGAATTCATGAGAAAACTCAACAACAAAAACAACAAGGGAACACATAATCTTGGCCTCAGATTTGGAGCCATGTGCAAAATACCCCACTTTCTGAAGGAGCACCTTCTTTTAGCCACAAGCCCCAAATCAAAATCCTCCAGAAGCTACAACTACAACTCCATAAGCTTCTTCTATCATATCATCACCTCAATTCAGGAAAAACCTGATGATATCAAATTCCAGAAAAAATGTAATTTGAAAAGACACCCCAAATGCAAGAAGTTAGCATTTGGAATAGGGTTTACCCCTCATCACCAACCTACCTGTAGATACCAATAAAACACAACCCAAAATTCAAATGACATAAAGACATCATCTTTGAAGAAAAAAATTGAAATTGTAATTGAATAGTTAAAGGGGAAGGTGGCATACATGCTAGGGCGATTGTTCCGGGAGTGAATCACGGAAGCACAGAACGAAGGGAAAAGGGGAAGACTTTTTGAAAACCCTAATTCGATTATTGATTAGAAATTGAGAGAGGATCACGTTAATAGCAAATGGGAATTTGGGGGCACCAAAAACCAGCGACTTTGCGCACGCAGAAAACGATGCTGACGTCACCGGGATGTGAAGTGAAAACCGATTAGGCATCCACAGCCCCACCAAAACCCAAAGAAAATCACAATTTGGGGGAATTGAAAAGGTTAATTTGGTTTAAATATTTGAATAAACGGGTAATTTAGCGAATTGTGGATGTGGGATTTTAATTAATAGTTTTGTGTAACGCGGAAAAATAAATAACAAAGTCTTCTCTGGTCTTAATTGAAAGGGAAGATACGAATCCTTATGTGTTTTGTCTATTTCTTGTTTTCAATTTCTTCTTTTTCTAACTTTTAAGGTTTATTATGGATTTTATCTTGCAAAATAAATAAAAACAATTGAAAAGATAAATCACCTGCATTTCATTTGTCATTGTTTAAAACATGATCCGTGGTGTGATTATATCCCTTCTCCATATTATAAAATCTAAATTAAAAGTTTAATTTGATCTTTTTTACAAGATTTAATCTATAATTTCTCATACATTAATTTTTTTCACAAAAAATACCTTTCATTAATATTATTTGTTTGTTAATTTTATTTACAACAGTAATATTTTTGTAAAAAAATAATTTAAGATAAATTTAATGCTCTCAATTAAATTAATCTAATTTTTTATCTGAATTAGTTAATTGAAATTTATAATATTTTTTTCAAGAAAAAAGAACTTTATATTAAGAACCACAAGAACCACAGAGAGAGAGAGAGAGAGTAAATTTGGAACATAAATCTCATAAAAAAATACATAATTTAACATAAATTAAGAATTCTAATGAAAGTATATTTGTTTTTTAGTTTTTACGCTATTAAATTATACTTGTTATAGTTACAAAATTCTAAAAATAAAATAAATGACAAATAATAAATCATTTGGTTCAATTTAATTTGAGTTTTTGTTTTAAAATATACTTATTCAGAACCTAAATATAAGCAAAAAAAATATTTTTTTAGATTCAAATATTAGTAAAATTTAACCATTTTGATCCTCTTTAATGATACCATTCTAAAAAATATTTTTTTAGATTCAAATATTAGTAAAATTTAACCATTTTGATCCTCTTTAATGATACCATTCTAATGATGAATAAATTGTGATTATAATTTCAATAAATTTTTTTATTCTTAATATCAAATTACAATGTAGAGGACTATAGAAAAAATGATTTTTTAAATGTCATTAGAAGAATTAAATGACATTGATAAACTTTTTTAATCCTTTGTGAGTTAGTTAAATTTAATTATATTTATTTATGAAGGAAGTTTGAATTTAATATAGTCCTCTATCCGTTCGTGATTGTAAGATATAGTAGTAGTTGATTAGTTTACATTTATTAATAAAGTTAGCTAATTTAGTTATTAATATTAAATTTATGTATAATTATAATACTTTTTAAAATTTATCCTTAATTTTATTGGAATCTATTAATCTTTTTTTATGTTTTCCACAAAAGAGAAAAAGGAGATAATTTAAGATATTTTAGTAAAAAATAATTAATACGCGAGAGGAATGAAATAAAGTGTTATAATAAAAGAAAGATATCTCTTTATTATACCTTATAAATAGAGAGGAAAGAAGTAACTTTTATCTAGCTTTTGAGAACTATGCATTTAACAGCTTTTTATATAAGCACTACGCATTGAGTAACTAAACCATAAGAGAGTGCTTTTATTCTGAAAAAAACTAAACCATAAGAGAGTGCTTTTATTCTAAAAAAAACTAAACCATAAGAAATCGAGTTTAATCAATTTAATTTACATTGGGCCAAGAATATGTAGACAAATTGAATAAATTTAATTGATCTAAAAGAGAAGTCAAATTTGTGGAATCTATTATCTATTATCTAAATAATAAAGTATTGTACAACTGAAATTATTAAACTAACCTCAATTATAATCTTGTCAATCTTATAATAAAAAAAACAGTGTTAGCCTCTCTCTCACGAGAACAAAGAGATATAAGAAATTAAAAACAAAACTGAAGTCTGAGCCTCAGCTTCTCTCTCTCACGAAAAGAACTTGTAGCCTCTGTGCCCTATAACAATGAAAGAGATTTCCATTATCAATAACAATGAAAGACTGACAGCCAAAGAAATTGAAAGAATGGTTCAGGATACAAGGCTGAAGATGAAAAGTTCATAAGGAAGGATCATGCTATGAATGCTTTGGATGCTTATAGGAATGCTTTAGAGAAGGAAATCAGTTCAAAACTTTGCTTGCATGATAAGAAGGATATCAATTCTGCAATAACTAGAGCACAAAATTTGGTTGATGATGGTAATAACAAGTTGGATGATATAGCTGTGTTTGATTGAGGATCATCTGAAGGAGCTTGTGAGCATCTTTGAACGCATTAGCAGAATTGGTTAATTAAATATTTTAAGTTGTAATTTTTTATGTCGTGCTTATTATTGCCACATATCCATTAATCTATTTATGTAGAAGTATTAACTAATATCAACAATATTCTTAATAAATATTATTCGCATCAATGTTTAGGCAATTGAGATCTATGTGATGTTGTACATCTAATATGCATGTTTTAATCATTAAAATTTATATTTGTAACATGTATTTTCATTTTTCTTAAGAATACTTTTAAAATAACTTAAATATATTTTTCATAATGTTGTTTTAGTCCCTAAGTTTAAATTTGTTTTTTTTTTCCTTTAATTTCAAAAAATGCCTTTTTAGTCCCACTTGACTGATTTTTGACGGTTTATACGATTTTTTATAGCACGAGGGACTAAATAAAATAGTGACCCAAATCTGAGAAATCATCTTGATGAAATATCTTGTCATGGATAGATCAGCCTGTCAAAGAGAGAAAAGATCACTCTGCAGTTGCAGAATTCTGACATAATCAACAAGAGTGTTGAAGTGTTTCCATCACTGTGTAGGGAATTTTGATCATTTGGCCTAGTGATGATTCCATCAACAAATTCAAATTTGTTTTTCATTAAGAGCCATGGGTCATTGCTCTAACCCAGAGATGGGTTTTAATTAGGGTGGATATAGTAAATTGGAAGGGAGAGCAAGCCCTGTGGCAGTGATAAAATTGTGTCTTGATGCCAGTTGGTCATGGGTTTGAATCTGGAAAATGACTTTAAAATTAATCGATTTTAAAAACTTATAGGAGTCCTTGTAATTACGGAAAAGAAAACACTTAATTTTGACAAACCACACATGATAAACATATTATTATTATTTTCTTAAAATGTAGTAGTTGTATGTATCATTCTCTTTTTCTTTACACCTCATCTGCAGATAATAGCTA
Organism: Glycine soja; assembly: GCF_004193775.1. Lineage (NCBI taxonomy): Eukaryota > Viridiplantae > Streptophyta > Magnoliopsida > Fabales > Fabaceae > Glycine > Glycine soja. The sequence continues at coordinate 50,051,488 of NC_041019.1, read as the reverse complement.
TGTCTCTAATAAACTTCCTGCCTTTACCATTTATCAAAATCTTAGTATAAAAAAATTATAATTAAATTTTTTGTAATATATGAAGGAGACTATAGCATAGTACAGCATCAGCGAGGAACAACGGTGGGAATGACATCACTGACAAGATCACTTCCTGAAACATATGAGGACATGTGTTGCTCCTCCCTTGTCACATTTGATGTTGATGTTGTTGCAGATGATGGGGGTGCTATGTTACCAGAATTGAGTAAGCTAACATCTGAGAAAAGAGTTTCAGGTTCAGGCAACATTGTAATGATATCTTCCAGTTCTCTCACCACATCTAGCATTGATGGTCTCTCCTCTGGATTGTCTTGGCAACATCTGAGGGCCAGAGTTAAAAACTTGTCCAAACAATCAGATGGATATAACCCCATTCTGCTGTCTATTATGGAATATATTGTACCAGATTGACGAGCCGTATTAACCTGACAATAAAATTGTGTAACATTGTTAATAATAGCTAGTTTGTTGAATTGAATTAGAATACACTAAGGGTATAAAGATTTTTTACAGAGTCATCCAATCATGAGTTGTCATGTATGGTAATGATTGACAGTTTAAAAATCTCTACACTAACAATCATCAAAGTTTAATACTTGTTTATTTAATATTTCTTTGTGTATGGTTTGCAAATAAGTCAGGTACTCGACAATTCATATGTACAGCTTTTTTCTTCACATGCATTGTGCTTGCAGTATTATAAAATTTTCATGATTGTTCTTGCAATTCAGTGTTTTTAGTGATTTAATGATCAGATATGAGACAGAAGAACAGTGGAGTGATGAAAAAGAAAAGTACCTCGCGGACAATGTTTTTCCCATGTGATATTGGTTGCATGCCTGTCAAAAGCTCCAGATACACAATTCCCAGGCTATAGACATCACATTTGTCAGTCAGCTTATGAGTCAACAAATATTCTGGGTCTAGATAACCCTGCAGGCAAAATACAAAGTAATCATTATATTCTGACTGTATTTCTTTTCAGTATTATATGATAAAATGGACAAAAATGCACCATCACTAATATCAAATGATAAGAACAAATTTAAACTATACTGCAGCATCCAAAAATACACGAAAATACTAATTAGTGCTGAAGGACATTGGTTGGTTAAGAAAATATAAATATAAAACTTTTATTGAAGAAAAACTTTATTATATAAAAAATACAAAAAATTCATTTAATACTTTTTTTAAGAACTAATCTAAAGCACTTGATGCAGTAGATTTGAAGACAAAACTTAGATGTAGCTCCTTAGGTGCTTTTGGCCCTACTTTGTAATTAGAATAGTTGTTTCACCTCGATAATTAATGTCGATCTTTAATGAAAACTTTAATTGCACAAATTACACAGGAGAAACTCCAATTCTTATCGGAGAACAACACCAAAAGTACATAAGAAATTGCATCTAAGTTTATACTATATTTAATGCTCCTTAATCAGTAAGACTCAAAAACTAAAAGGAAAATGACAGTAAGACTCGAAAATGATATTTATTGCTTCTAATTGGAGACTACAAGTTTGAAGACATTGTGTATAACTTGAGCTATTCTGGAAAAGGTATATGGGGTCTCATTATTATGAAGTGGCTCACACAACTGACAACAATGAGGGTGTGAGGAGCCTTTCAAGAGTGACATATGACAAAAGCAAGAAAAAAAATTCATAATTAATTTGCCAAAATTGCATAAAAGGTATTGGTTGAATAATCTATGTAATCAGAAACTTCCAAATATAACTTCAGGTCTTAAATATTGGAAATGGAATTATTCCTTAATTTCCTTTAACAAACTTACTGGAGTTCCTTTCACAACTGTTGACACATATTTAGGACCAGTTCCTTCTTCATATAAGTCTGGTACAAGCCGTGACAATCCAAAATCGGCCACTTTAGCTGTAAACTTGGAGTCCAGAAGAATGTTACTGGCTTTAATATCTCTGTGGAATATAGGAGGGTTAGCCTCTGTATGCAGATACAGTATGCCTTTGGCTGCTCCCATTGCAATTCTCAACCTCATACTAAAATTTAGGCTTCCCTTGGTTTTTCTACTTTTACCTGCCACACGACAGTATAACATATGTTTATTTCATCATTGAGAACATCAACAATCCCAAATTATGGTACTATACTATCATTGCCTTTCCTTTCTTTCATGCAATTTTCTTCCTTTTTAACTTCTATCTTGTTTTCTACTTACAAGGATGAAATTACAAAACAGCAATGAGTTATATTAAGACTGCCATTATGGTCATGATTTGTTTTGTTTAACATGACTACCTCCACTGTTAGAAGTAAAAGATGGTAGTTTTAAGAAGTATTCATGTAGAATGAAGTTATAACTACTCCCTCCATCCCAAAATAATAGTCATACTAGGTTCTTTTACACAGACCAAGAAAAACTAATAAATAGATGAAACAAAATATTACTTTTTACAAAATTAACCTTATATCATCATTAATTCATTCAATAATTTTGTTGTCCACCATTAATATTATAAGGGATATAAGTGGAAAGACATAATTAATGTTACATTGAAAAACTAAAATGACAATTATTTTGGGACAATTTTTTTTCTTTTATACAACAATTATAATGGGACGGAGTGAGTATTTGAAATGATTTTTCCTCAATCAATTCATTAGAAGCATGTCAACCATGAAAAACCTAACCAGTTGGGTCAATACACCAGAGTTCAGATTTGAAAAGCTATAAAAAACATTTACCAAGAAGATATTCTAAATTGCATGAGCATATCAAATATTTTTATAAATGAAACCCAAAACTGGAGAGCAGAAAAAATGTAGAAGGAAGAGTAACAATTTCATACCAGATATCCAGTCCCTAAGGGTTCCATTGGGCATGAATTCATAAACCAGCATCTGAATCAACACAAAGAGTATATGAGAATAATATTGTAGTCAATGTCAAGTGCAAAACTAATATGGCAAAAGTTATGTCTAAACTCAGATTATATTTGGGTTCCAAAGATAACATTTCTTGAATATATTAAAAAATATGAAAAAATTCAAGAAAAGAACTACAGTTCAGTTGGCAAAACTTAAATATCTAGTGACAGATTGAATACAGAAATTTTCTAGCATTGTATTTGTTTGCCACTTATTAGCGATAAGCTCAGGGACTAAAAGATCTGACTTAACAGTAAGATGAATGCTTATCTTATGCCATGGCATTTTTTAATCATTATGCAGATTCATGCAGAACAAATTCTTTTCTTTATATTTGAATTCTTAAATGAAATTAGTTGCAAGATGATATAGAAGACAAAAGTGTCGCTATAAGCTAGATACCTGTTCCTCTTTTTCATTACAGTATCCAATCAGCGAGACAAGATTTCGATGGTGTAACCTTGACAAAAGCTCAATTTCAGTCAGAAACTCCTTTTGTCCTTGTAAGGAACCTTCTTCTGCTCTCTTAACAGCCACAAAAGTTTCATCAGATAAAATGCCTTTATAGACATTCCCATAACCTCCTTGGCCAACTTTAGTTGAGATATTAAATTTGTTGGTAGCAATAGCCAGTTCTTTGTAAGTAAATGCTTTCATGCCATCTATTTTGATAGATACATTAGTAGCTGCAGAATGAAATAAGCATTTTAAACCTCTTTCTTCAAAAATAAAAAAAATGATATAACCAGCATAAAGCCTTAGAATACTTACACATTCGTTTCCTGGAAATCTTCTTCTGGTATTTCATATTTCTTTTAGAAATCAGGAGAATGATTATTGCAGATATTGCTAAAGCACAAGCAACAGCTGCTATCACAGCAGAAATTTTTATGCCCACATTATTCTTTTTCTTCTTTGAATCAACATTTACTATAGCAATAAAATGAAAGCTAAATTAGAGAAACTCAGCAAAAATAAATTTTATTTACCAAATTTGAATTGCCTAAAATTAACATCAGTTATTAGATGTACTCTATCTAATTCATCAACATAAATTCTAATTATAGACAGAAACAAAGGAAAGCTACTTCTGCATTGACATTTATTTTTCATGGATCAAGATATTTCCTTTTTTTTAACTTTTTTTAGTACAAGGATTGCTTAAGTGGAGAGATCCCCTCATCTTTGCAGTTAACAACCAAGAATAAAGAAGGATACAGGCATTTATGTTGCTTCTCCTCCTTGTATACAAACAAAATGTCACAAAACATAAGGCATGCACCATTAAAATATAAAGATTGTTATTTTCAACTTTCAAACAACACCTCAGATCAATCAGGTTTCCAATTGTAAATATCTTAGTTAAACAATGGTATATAAAAAAGATAGAGAATTTATAATAATATGAAGATGAGAATAATAGAAATTTTTATAGCGAGTAATCTCTTTGCAGTATGCATATTAAATTCCCAATTACTTCTACAAGTAGCATAAGAAATTTGTTTTAAAATTGTTGTTAAACAGTACACACATTTGGTGGGATCAAATGATAATATGGTCGAGTTGGCCAGAATTTGTTATGCATTGAATAAGATAACAAAAAATAATGATATGTTAAGTTTAAGAAACTTACAATTTGCATAAGGTCCAAGAAGAGTGAAGTTCAGCAGTTCATATGGTCCAAAAAAATCAGTGCGAGGAAAGTGCCATGATGAATATATGCCTTTAATGCGATGGACCTCACTTTCATTGAACATACTAGAACCGGAATCATTATAGGAAGGGAAGAGTTTCAAATACATTCTAAGACGAGGTCCCTCTTCCCAAGCAACTGAATCTATTGATAGTTGATAGAGATCTAAGTCTAAGGACCTAGTTATATAGTCTTCAAAACTACTTCTATAGGGAGCAAAGTAAGAAAAACTTGGACTTTTCAGCCTGTATCCAATTCTCAGAGGTGCTGCACAAAAGCAGGGAACTGGAGAAGAGGGGGCATATTCATAAAAGTCATCCACTGGACAAGATTGAACTGGACAGAAAGTTGAGAGTGTTGAATCTTGGGCTGCCTTATTATCTGCTTCAGGTCCACAATATTGACCAATACTTTGTATGTTAGAATTCTTGCAGATAGGATTACCAGAAAGCCTTCAAGGAAAAGAAAAAGAAATGATAAGAAATTTATACCACAGCAAAGGAAAAGCATAATTGTGACAATGTTTTTCGTAGTAAAATGTACAAATGAATTAAAAATTAAATAAAAGGGTATGCAATATCAAGAACATAGTATGAACTATAGAGAGAGAATCGGATCATATGGTTACGTGATGGCATATAACCAAACATATGCAATAAGAATACCTCAAGGTAACATTTTCCGGGGGGGTCAGGTTTCCCAAAACATCTGAAAATGAGTTGTTCTGGAGATCACTGCGAAGATAGGACAAACATAATGAATTTACAGTGCAAACAACATATAATCATTATACTAGTTTGATGCAAAAAAGTCAACAATCCTTGAGACTGAAGTAGTAATCCAGATAAAGAAGTTACATTGTAAGTTTATCTTTCGCACTGAAGGACATGTTCTGCCATATGCTAGCAGGGATAGACCCAGACAGTAAATTGTTTGCAAGTGACCTGTGCTTGGCAATGAAAACAAAAAATCAACCCAATGTGCAAAGAATTGAACTTTTATAAATTAAAGTCTGTCTAGATTCTAGACGGCAACTTGTTTCTTATAAATAGAGTTTTATTTAAGACTTCAAGATATTGTTATGTAATAATTAGATAAATACTATGTGAAATATAGGTTTCTGAGTATCTTCTCACAATTTTTGAAGATGAGGATAAAAGAAGTGAGGAATGGATCCATTGAGACGATTATTAGACAGATCACTGCAATAGAAAGAAAATAGCACATCAAACTCAATTTTGTCATGTCTTGCATTAAGATAAATAAATATTGTGAAATAGATAAGGAAACCAATAACATTATAAATACAAAATAAATAAATAAAAGTTGGGTTGTTTACATACAAAGTTGTCATATTGTCTGCCACTTTATTTGATGGTATGGGTCCAGTGATCTGATTCCAGCTAAGATCTCTAGAAAACATGAACCAGTCACAAATGAGTTTGTAGCCAAAATGGGAGAAAAAAATGATTTCACTATCATTAGGCACAATATAAAGCAAAGCCACCAAATATACTCAAACATACAAATAGGTAAGCTTGGATATTGAACTGAAATCAGGAATAGCTCCTTGCAGACTACAGTTTCGTAGACTTCTGTTAAATCAAAAATAAAATCAGAGTCATTTAGTATCTGTAACATCCTACATTATGAAAAACAAACTAAAGGACAGGTAACTATTGCTAAGAATACTTACAATTTCACTAGCCTGGTTAGGTTTGCATAGGTAGAAGGAATTTCACTCCCACTGAAATCGTTGTTATCAAGCTGGCTGCAAAGGAAACAAGTAAATATGATAATCTAAGAGTATCTAAAACCCTTTTTCTGACCAAGGTAAAGTACACATTGAGAGCATATACGTGCAAAATGTACCGTGTAGTATACATGTAATGTTCTTGGTAGAGTGCATAAAACACTACAGACATTTTAAATTCTGAGGTAATGGCCAAAAGTCAGAAGAATAAGCTTTCCAAAATTTAAAAGGAAAAGAAAAATTAATCATTTATGAGAGTACTGTACTTGACTATTGCAAAACAAGATAAAAAAATCACCAAGAATGATAAAGAAAATCCGGAGGCTACACTGTGGATGTCTCAGAAACAGTATAAGGTAAATACGATTTATGGGAATACATGTATTTAACTAGAAGACTATTCATGTTGTATTATTCATCTTTTTTAAACAGTCCCTTTTGACCAGTTTGTTTCTTTTAGATCTCTTGAAGACACCTAGGGCTATTTTACTGATATTCTAGCTATACTACCACAATTACTCACTCAAAAATCTAGTTGTGATTATTTTATTGCTCCTTTAGCAAACATATAACACCCAAGATCTAAACTTTCTATACAAAAATTCAGGCATGGAGAGACAACACAGATCAATGTATCATAAATAGCTCAAACAAGAGAAACTCTAACAGGTCATTGGAGGGAGTCCACATACAGAACAAAATTACCGGATTATGATGAGTATGAGGAAGACAACATGAGTTGATGATAAATTACAAGTTGCTTAATGTTTCTAAGGTGCAACAGAGCATAATACTTCCATAATGATGCTGTATAAACTCAATTAGACTAATAATTATTGCTTTAAATATCATGAGAACTCTGGCTTATCATATCAGAGCATGATTTTCACTCCACCACAAATCAAGCACAGCATGTCAACTGCAGTAATAAATAAAAAATGAAATCGATAAATGCAACAAATCTAAAAAAATGGGTAGCCAAACGTACAGTATTGCCAATTCATCTAACATGGAGTATTCTGGTGGAAGATGGCCTGATAAATTATTGTTGTCCACAAGCCTGTAAAGCCATTTCAACAAGCAGACACCGTGAAAACTTGTAAAAAGGGTCAATTCAGAGATGCATCCCAGGTTGCAATGGAAGTTTTGAAACACTAGAAATATAAAAAAAAAATTGATTTAATACTCACAAGTGTATAAGATTTGATAGCTTTGACAGTGTGGATGGAAGTTCACCACTAAATGAGTTGTTGTTCAAGTGACTGAAAATATACAAAACAAAAACGATAAAGTACATGTAAGAAATCCAGCTCCAAGATGAGTTGATGGTGAATTTAGCTTTGAGATCCACTTACAGGTGTCTAATATTGGTCATGTTGGCAAATGACTCTGGTATAGGACCTGACAATTGGTTTTCGTCTACTTGGAATCTATTCAAATTTGGAAGGTTGCCAAGCTCATCCGGTAAACTACCAGATAACTTATTCCCATTCAGGAGCCTTCATAGCAAATACATCAGAATAAGTATTCATGTTATAACAGAAGAGAAAAATTATATATATGTTGGAAACAGTATTTGATCTGTTGCATGATTGCCTCATAAAATTTCGTACTTTGCAGCATTAGTATGTTCAATTCACTTCTATCATGAACACTAAACTACAGAAACCAGAGCATCAGAAATTTCCCCCCAAACAGTATACCTTTTATTTTACCATAAGTTTTCCTTGTATATTCAGCCAATTAGACTCCTCAACTGAACTATAAACTTATGTTACGAAGACATACAATATGTTTATTTATAACAAATAAGGCTGAGAAGAAGTCCAAATTTAATTCCCAAAACATGGATGAACCATTAAGATCCATCTTTTCAAACAAACAGACAATATCAAGCAGAACAGACAATACCACCTTAAAATAAAAAATTGATGGGGATCAATGCTAATACATCTTCTTTGGTAAAGTTCTTACAAGAGTTTCAATGATTTAATATTTCCAATCTCCTTTGGTATTGTGCCTGTCAAGTCGTTCCACATGAAATTCCTTCAAGCATAAAAAAATGAAGATATTAGCATGTCATGAACATTACCATTTGGTTCTTCTAACACACATTTTGTTTCCAGAGAAAAAAATCATAAAATGACACAACTCACAGTATCTCAAGATGGGATAGCTGTCCAAGCTGTGGTGATAGACTTCCCGAGAGATTCATTGTCATTAAGTAGCTTCAGTAAATTTTGGATAACAGAAAACAATCAAAATTTAGCAACCCCTCGAATGTTAACTATGTGTGATATACAAATAACAGTTAGCAATATCTAAATAATAACATTGAAATTAAGAACAAAGAGAAAGTAGAAGGAAAAAGAAGCCATACATCTCACGAACATGGAAGTACCCATCATCCCCCTTCTGATCAAAACACCAAACACCAGTCCAGTTTGCTGCACATGGATCTCCTTTATTCCAGTTCTTAAGATTGTTCTTAGGATCAATCAAACTATTCTTGATCTCTATCAGGGCATCAACTATAAATATGAAAAAATATAGGTCAACAATTATTCAGGTTAAAATTTCAAATGCCAAATCAAATTACAAGGAAGTATCAAATATAGGAAAATGAAATGATATACACTCAGAACACTTTGTCGCTAAGCTAATTATTAAAAAAACAACAAATCCAACAGTAGAAAAAAAAAGTGATACATATCATATCCCTCCCTATTTTCCAACTTGGACTGAAATTTCAATCTTTGCTCTCTTGTATAGTCTCTAAAATCACAGGCAAGAAAGAACAAAGTGAAACAGAAAGATTAAAAAATTTGAAGGCATAAAGCAAATTCACCTTCTGAAGGGTCTGTTGGTAGTGAGGCTGCTATGAAGGTGATAAGACAAAACGAAACAGCCAAGGCATATCCATGAATTCTCAGAGCCGGCATCACAGTATATCCTGAAAAGCCACCAAATGGAAGGTGATAGTGAATAAAGGAAGAATTGAAACATTTCAAGGAATAAGATTCCTTCACATCATACATTCAGAACATAAATTGAATACTTTATTGATCTAAAATCTCCTTAAACAAGGCAAAGTGATAACTCTGTCATGTCATTAACTCATCATATCATTTTCCCAAGTGACATCAATGAAATGTACAAATAGAAAAACAAAACAAAATTAAATTAAAGCAAGCATCATATCATACAATAACTGAGGCTGATTTTTCTGGTTGGAAATTAACTTGGAGGAAGTTGAAAGTGGGCAAGCTTGTTGGACTTAACTTTCCCAGATAACTAAAACACAAAGCTATAACATCAAAGCTTATGGTTGTAAGAGAATCATACATCTCAATTGTCAATTGCTTAAGCGAATTCCTTATCCAAAAATCCAAAATTTTTAAAATGATTCAGCGAGAGAGAATCTTACTTGAGAAGGTGGGGGTGATTGAAATGTCAAAACTTGCATGAGTGAATAAGCTGGAAATCTGAAAAGTGAAGTAAAAGCCTTTCAATGAATGAAAATGCAAAGTCAAAAAGATAAGTCCGTGGGGAACTTATAATTAGCTAAATCATTCTGTCACCATTAGATAATGATAATACTTAATGATTCATTGAAGACTCAATGGACCTTTATTTTTTTATGAGAAAAAAAATAATTTTAGTGTCGTTGTGGTTGGTGCATCCACTTTGTGAATAGTCAAACATACCAAATCGGAACACGCAGGCATCATATATCCTTATAATAATGAAATTAATGTGCATCATTTTTTATGTCAAAATATTACGCCCGCCAACTCCTTTACCACTTGCATGTACCGGTACCACCACCACCTTTTCGAAAATATATTAATAGCAAAAGTTATAGGATAGAATTTATGTAAAATTAATTCATTTACTTGTCTATTGTAATGTTTTTCACTTATTTATAGAACAGGATTTATGTAAAATTAATTCATTCAATTATAAAAAAAAACATTAAAGAAGATAATAAAGCATGTATTGTCAACGTTTCTCATACATATATATTCCGTATATACGGTAAATATTTGCTTATAGATGTTAAGAAAAAAAAATTATGCATTTTTATTTTTTATTTAATCACATATCATGAATTAAGATAAGTTTGTTGACTTTTATAATAATTATATTAAAAAACATATTTATGATGATTTATAATTAATGAATACAAAATCATTAAACTCAGATATTTTAGCCTAAACTTCTGCATATTTAATTTTTTTATTATGTAACAAGAATTCTTTTTTAAGTAAAAGGAAATTTACTATTTGGTAAACATTAATTTTTTAATATAAATATATTTCATTATTGATTTTTCTTATATTAAAATTTCATTACCGAATTTTGATAAAATGTATATTATTACTACTAAAAAATATTAATTTGCAATTTTTAAAAATAGATAAATATCAATTAGTTCAACTAACACTAAATTATGTAACAAAAAAGTCTAGTAGTAATGTTTTATCACTTGAACAAATGAAAAAGAAATATGGAATCATCAATGCATCCTAGGAGAGAGTACTGTTAATAAGTGTGTAGCTAGCACTCTTAACACTTACACAATAATCTATATGAATAGTCAAACATACCAAATATAATTAGATGTTTGAGTAGAACATATTCACACAAAAATATCACTAAGGACGTTAAATATTTTGAATAAATTTTTTTACTCTTCATCAATTCCTATAGAGGTCCAGGTTCATGGGAGATACACATGCTCTCTAAAAAAATAATACATATAATATTATTAATTATTAATGCAATATATATAATAATATTTTCTTACTTAAACAGTATTGATTACTCTAATTAACAAATATTATATTTCTTAAATTTAATAAATACAATACCTAATTATTATATGCATGACTTTTCATATGAATGTATATAAATTAAAAATATATTTTTGAAAATAATAATAATAATAACAAATTTAAATATCTGTATATATAAGAATAGCTCTAACATGTAATATTATTAATTTATTTGAAAAAATATATAAATATTTCTCTCCTTTCTTAGTATTAATTTCTTAAATTTAATAAATACAACATCTAATTATTAAATGACTTTTCATAAGAATTTTATAAGTATGACCTTTCATATGAATGTATATATATATATATATATATATATATAATATTTTTGAAAATAAAATAATAAAATATTTTAATATCTATGTATATATATAAGAATAACTCTAATATTTAACATTATTAATTTATTTGAACAAATAAATCAATATTTTTCTCCTTTCTTAGTATTAATCATTGAATCTATTGAATATAATATAATTTTTTAATAATATTATTAAATGATATATTTATTCAACACATCACATTTCAACATTAATAATTATATTTATTAAATATAGTAAATTTATATATAAATATTTTAAATAATATATATATATATTTATATATTAAAAATCTACTGTTTAATAAAATAATATTTTAAAATATATTACCAAACTATAATATATATCCTTAATTATTCATCATTTAAATTAATTATTTTTAATTTATTTTAAATTTAAGATTAAATTGATCCTGGTCCCTATAAATTTATCAAATTTTCAATTAACTCCTCAGTTTCGTTTTAATTGGATTTTTGAACCTTTTTTTTTTCAATTGTATCCTTTGGTGTCTAATTATCATTATAAAAAATGAATCATAGACAATTAATTAAAGGTGCAGACAATAGATTGGTGTTTTTGTAATATGTTACAAACACAATTTAATTAATTATGAGAGTTTTATGTAGGATTTCAAGCTTTTACATAATCAAACAATTGTGAGAGATACAAGTGAGTCAATTGGTGAAATGTCTTATAATTAAACGGACAATATTGCCTTTATTTATCAAGTACAATTAATTATATATCATATTGTTAAGAGTTACACATCAGTGACTCATTATTGTGTAAATTAAATATGATAAATATCTGAACTAAATTAAAAATGCAATCAATAATACTATGAAGTATTTAACAAATTGCTTCAATGAACTAGCTATAACCTTTGATATATTTCATTTTTTTTCAATCATAATTTCCTTACAAAAAATTGGCAAATAATGTTGTTAATCGTAACAAAAAAAATGTACATTTTATTTGTAATAAAATTTAGTCATAATAAATTAGTAAAGATTAATTTTTAACATATTTTTACATAATTAAATTATATTTGTGTGGTATTAAAATAAACTCATCCCACAAGTATTACATCAATAATAACACACTGAAATTTGTGTTATATGTATTATTCACTTTTTTTGACATGACTTGCTTAATAAAAAGGATAAATTTCATTCACCTTCAATTTCAGTTTAACTATATTAAGCATTTTGTTTTGCTTTATTTTGAGATTTAATTATCCTTTCACTTACTTATTCAGGAAATTGGAATTACATTGGCCTTTCTTTAGAGATGCAATGTAACTTTTAAAATAAGCAGAATGTTGATTAAGTGTAACTAAATCCAATTTCAAATAAGGATAACATAATATTTCAATTAAAATAAAATAATTTAAAGCAACACCTCACGAAGTTTGCATGATATTTATTGTCTTGTCTAAAAAAATAGTAGGGTAAAATACTAATTTTTATTTTTATTTTTGAGAGTGTTAAGTGTTGTCACGTTAATTTATAAAATTAAAATAAGTTTCTCAATAATAAATTATTATCACTTTATTTCTTAAATATATATTATTATTTTATCTAAATCACATAACGTTGTGATTTATATTAACTTTTTAAATTTTAGATTAAAATTACAAATTACACTTTTGAAAGTGCTTTTCTTCTTTAATTTTGTTACTTTCAAGAAGTAATGTGACAACATTGTACACATTTAAATACCCTAGTAGTGTTTTACCAAAAAATAATGTTACTTTTTTACTGTTTCAGACGCGGAGACCGGTTCTGATCAAACACCAAACCCCACCCATCCATTATGGTGTGCCGTACTATCCCTCAGTTCCTCGAACATTATCGATCTTTTATGTATGCACGTAGCACACTTTCTCGAACATTATCATTGCCAACATAACGAGTTCATCTTTTTTCCAACTTGGACTGAAATTTTGATCCTATATCTCTCTAGTTTACGTAGCTAAAGTTACAGACCAAGAAGAACAAAGTGAAATCAACCATATGAAAGGGATGAATAAAACAAGTATTGAACATTGTAAAGAATTATTAAGTTTCATTCATATGATAACATCATCATCAATAGAATACGAGCTTGAAACTCAATTTTTTTTTTTTTTAAGTTCAAGCCTCATAAGTTCAAGAGAGAGATTTTTTTACTTTGTACTTGGTCAGTTCAAATGTTGAAACCTTCTAACTAGATGAATATGAGCTTGAAACTCAAAAGTGAAAGTAATTATGAACATCTAAAGTAGAAGACATAAAATCCGTGGCAACATGTTAGCATCATCATTCTATCCCCACAAGCATAACGATCACCAAACGTACCAATGAGCTTCTGGGTTATGGAATAGATTACACTTTCATTGAAAGAAGATTAAATTTTGATTTTTTTCTTATTTGAAATTCCACATTTTCTACTTATTAATACCTTGTTTGTTACGGAAAAAGAGAGAGAGAGAGAAGAAATATTTTTTAATCGGCAAAGAGAGAAGAAAAGTAATTAGCCAAAAAAAAAGGGCTTAATTACACTTTTGCCACCTTTTTTTTTTATGTTTTTGTGAATTTTACCACAAACTATGAAATTTACCCATCCTGCCAGTCAACTTTTAAAATTTCACCCATTATTCCTCCCAATTTTTAAATAAAATTTCTTAATTATAATATACGAAAAAGATGCATGAAATTTTGAAAATTGAGTAACAAAAATGTTTGAATTTTTAAAAGTTGAGTGAAAAAAGGTGAAAAGAAGTTAATTGGCAAAAGTATGAAATTTCACCGTTTAAGGGAAAAAATTGTGAAAACATGGAAAATGAGAGACAAAAAGTGTAGTCAAAGAAAAGTGTGAAAAAAAAGGTTTAATTATTTATTTTACCACCTAGTTATAATCATATTTCACTACTAAAAAAAATGTGATTTAGCAATTGACACATTCGGTCGCTAAAAGTGTTAGTCACCAAAATAGCGACCAAAACAATCACATTACAAAAACTCTAGTCATTAAATCCTTTGCAATCGAATTTATCTTTGATCACTATTTAGCTACTGAAATAGTCACGCACAAAAATAATAAATTCGGTCACAGAGTATTTGATTGTTATTTTGCTTGGGACCAATTTTGCAACAGAAACAGTCGGTCACTAATTTGGTCACTAACAAATACCTGTACTTTAAATATAAAATAAAAACCAACAAGGTCTCTATCGAATAATTAATTTTAAATATAAAATAAATTAAAGAGGTGTTTGGTAGATATTTCGATCGCTATTGAATAATTAATTTTAAAAAAATATTGAAAATTACCTTCGGTGTCTAATTCGGTGGCTAAATTTAAAATAAAATATATTAAAATGTTTCGGTCGCTAATTTGATTGATAATAAACAGTTAATTTCAAAATACAAATGCATTCGGTTGCTAATTTGGTCGCTATTTATTTTAAATTTTTAAATGTAAAATAAATTAAAAATGCATTTCGGTCAAAAATTTGGTCACTAAATGAAAATATGACGTATGTTTTGTTTTTCCATTGTTACATTTTAACCTGATTAATAATTATTGACTATAAATATAAATTTTAATGAAATTGTATAATCAAACTTATAAATAAAAGTGGACATTCATAATGAGTAAATATATCTAATAACAAAGTTCAATTTTAAAGATTGATAAAGTGCAAATTCAAAGTTTTCAAAGTTTAATCAAATGTAATGTAAAAATTTAATAAAGTTCAAATTCATAACTAACGTGACATAATCAAACTAAAATAAACAATAACCAAGAGTCAATGATCATTACCCATGTCATGAGGACGATCAACCTAAGCATCATTAACATGGTGCTCAGTTCCATCTGCTATGGTAGGTGATAGACTACGAGCTGGCATGATAGACTGAATATGCAAGTGTTGTAAGTATACGTTGCATTTGCTTATTTTGTTCTTGCATCTGTTGTCGCATCTCCTGACTTTGGTGGTCATGATTCTCCATTAGCTGCAACATCTTTTCCTCAAGTGTCTTCTCCTTATTTGCCTTTGTCAAAAGCTCAACATTCAATTTATTAATTGTCTCACGCATTTCCTTTATTTGGTCTTTCACAACAGTAATAGAAGTAGATGGAGCTGATTTTGAGCAACTAAACCTTTTGCTCAAAGTACCTAGCCCGTACATGTTACCCTTGTAATTTGGACCTCCAACAACATTCAAATATATTTCATTATCATTAATAGAAGTGACAGTGTTAGGGGAATCCTGTGTAGATCTGTCTTCCTTTGTCGAATGTTGTAAAATTTCATCTCGACGATGTTGATATTTCTCCTTCAATATAAAGTGAGGTATGAAGATATATTGTTAAATGTATAGACATATAAGGATTAATATTCAAGAAAATCACCACTAATACAGGAAAAAATTTGACTTTAATATTCTATAGTAGGGTTCAAAGTTTATACTAGCCAATCACAAACATTTAACACTAGCTAAAGAAAAGTAAATCAAGATGTGTAAATAGGTTCAAGAGATATTAACCAAAGGTAAGAGTTCATTTATAATATCAGCCACTATATATCAAATAAAGTGATAGGATTAGAAAAAAAAACTTACAGCAAATTCGCGGGACTTGTCATTGACCCATTCTCCCGACTTCAATTTTTTAGTTTTCTCCATCACCTCCCAAGCAGTTGGTGGTCTTTGAAACTCCTTTGACTACATAAATTTTAAAAGTTAAAACTGTAAAACATTTAATTACATTGAATTGAAAATCAATGAGGTACACATACACACACACACACACACATAAAGTGAAATTACCAGCTTTTCAAAGTGAGCTGCAGTAGATATGGAACCACCACAGTATACTGAGGCTCCTCTATCAACAGATTGATTCGCCTTGGAAGTGGAACTCTTGTTTTGGAAATCTGTAGAACCCCAATGTTCATCCAAGGCTGCTGTAACATTGGATATTATCCACTTTCCTTTATCTTGACCATTTCTGATCTTGTTCATTGCACTTTTCAAAATACGTGAACCTTTTATCTCAAAAACAGCTCTAATGGTCTGCTCTTCTTGTGGTGCCACCTATACTCTTTCTGCATAAAATAGGAAATAAGAACTAAATTAGAAATGATACAAGAAACAATATATTTTAAATTAAACCATAATTCAAGTTACCTTAAACTCTCCAAACCACCTATCGCGAAGGTCAACTGACACCTTCAACCAACTTGCAGCTGGTTCATCAAATTTTGCTCTAATGATATTTGATATGATATTAGAACACCCATATGTTGGTTGAAACCTATGTACAAATACATTGTCAATACCACATTCAAAAAACATTTTAAGAAAAAATAATAGTTAAATAAAATGCATTTACTCTCCTTTATATGCACAAATGAAAGGCCTCTGATCAACAATATGTTCACAATTTGGATCTAATGGGTACTCAAGTGTAAGAGAATCATCTGGTGCTGAAGGTGAAGCATCTCTAACAGGGGTAGTGGAAATTGACTCCCTTATAAAGGTAGGATTTGGTTGGTCTTGAGCTGTAGGAAGTGTGTTTGGAGTCGGTGCAACGACATGAATCATCGACTCTGAGGTTGATATATGAATGGATGAGGTGGAAGGGTTGGTGGTAATTGGAGCTCCCAAACTATGACCACGTCTTCTACCACGATTAAATGTTCTACGACCACCACCTCTACCTCTATCTGTCCTCTGCATGTTTGATTTTTGTACACATGTACACACACACATATGATATTTAAGAACAAATAAATAAAAAATGAAGTACCACAAGCAATACACTTCAATAAACAAATAAATCCAAATTGTTAATGAAAACTCACATAAACATGTTTTCTACACCAAAATAGGTCACTTATCTTCTCTTTCATATTCACTACAAGAGTCAAAGTAATAATTTTTACAAACCACAATCATACAAATGTAAAAATACACACACACACATATACACAATGAACATAAGACATGCAATCAGCTTTAATGTATGAATTACCTAAGAAGTATCTGTATCATCAAAATCACTCTCAATGTCATTCTCACTTAACATGCATTTATCCTCGTTTGGTTCAACCAAGTCTAGTTGTTTGAGTAAATTTGCATCTATCTCTTCTCCACCTCCATCAACATCCGCAAGAGATTCATTAATGACATCAGGGTCAACTTCCAACACTTCTTGAAGCCCTACAAGCTCATTATCTTGGTATGGAGCCTTTTGCTCAGTTTCACTTACTATATTGTCAGTGATTCTGCTGCGAGCTTTTTATCTTCATTACGGCTAACTATCCTCGATGTCCCTCGGGATATGTTGTGTAATTAACTTGTTCTGCTTGTTGTGCAAATATGAATGAGTCATATGTTTTAGTATATCTTTTTGATTGCCTTACTTCAACAATCTCATACTTTTTATCTACTCGTGTCCCTATATAAGGAGTATTATCAAACTAATCACACTTGAATAGAACTAACTTCATCAATGGGATGTCAGTATACTCCAATTGAATAATATCATACAACATTCCATAAAACATCAGTTCCCCGTACGTGAACACCATAATTAGAAGAATTCATGCCTTCATTCCAGCTAACTATTTGAAATTTGTATCCATTTATAATGTAGATATGCCATGATTCAACTTTTCTCTTTGGTCCCCATGCCAAATTAACCAATATTGAATCTTGAATATTATTTTCTGGATTTAGAACCTAAAAAATTTAACAATTGACGCCTTATATAACACCGCCTCATAAATACTCAACGTAAAAAACATAACATCATTAAAATATTAATTAGAGTTATAAAAGTATTAAAATCATCTTACTCTAAATATGGCTCAACCTCTGGACAATTTTGAAGAACGTACAAGTGAGCAACATGAAGATCAACTTGGTCCAAAAAATTGTTTTGGATTTACCACTCGCTCTTCCTGGGTAATTGAAAATTAATATAGGAGGAGAAGATGAAGAACCTTCATCCGGATCAACATTTCGGGGCATCCTAGTCCTTCTCGTTGTAATTTGATCAGGATAGTAAAACGAGGCAAAGGTAGATTTCTCCTCCACTAAGTACGCTTCACAAATCGATCCCTCAACTCTAGCTTTATTTTTGACTTTATTTTTGAGGGAGTGTAAAAACCTAAAATTAATATGAATAAGTACTTTTTAAAGATGACCATATGTATATAATACAATGGTGTATAAATGATTTCTCATTTTATACCTCTCGAAAGAATACATCCAACGATATTGGACCTAACCACCAAGTCTTGCCTTATAAGGTAAATGAACTGGAAGATGCTCCATTGAATCAAAGAAGCTTGGTGGGAATATTTGTTCTAACTTACACAACAACACATGTATGTTATTTTCCATAATTCATACTTGTTCAACATTTAATGTTGTCGAAGTTAGTTCTCTGAAAAATTGGCTAAGTTCAACAAGTGGCTTCCAAATAGGTTTTGGTAATAAGTCAAATGCAATTGGAAGCAACCGTTGCATGGAAACATGACAATCATGACTTTTCATTCCATGAATTTTTCCCTTGTTAAGATCCACACACCGACCTAAATTGGAGGCATAGCCATCTAGTAACTTTAGTTCTTTGACCCATTTAAGAACAACAAGTATCTCGGATTTGGTCATTGCATAAGTTGCCTTTGGTTTAAAGAACTTGCCACGGCCAACATCTACCAACTCAAGCTTCTTTCGATTACATATTTCTGCTAAATCTATTTAAGCATTGTGTGTATCCTTACTTTTGCCATTGATTTCCATCACAATGTTAAAGACATTCATAAACACATTTCTCTCTGTGTTCATGACATCAATGTTATGACGCAGAAGTTGGGTTTTCCAATACGGTAACAACCAAAATATATTTTGTTTCTTCCAATTATGTTCAACACCGTAACCCAAAAAATCTTTTTCTTCTTGCGACTCGAGGCAGAGTGGTAAATGTGAAACTCTATTCCAAATGTCAAGACTAGACAAATGTGGAAAATGGGGTGAGGTCTCAAGTCGACATTTCTTGAATGACTTTTTATTCCTCCTATATGCATGATTAAGCGGAAGAAATTTGCGATGACAATCAAAATAACAGACCTTGTGAAAATTTAAAAGTTGTGAATGCTTTGATCGTTCCATACATGTGGGACAACCAAGTCTGCCAGTAGTTGTCCAACCTGACAACATCGTATATATAAGTCGGGAAGTCATTGATTGTCCACATAAAAGCAGCCTTCATCAAAAAATTCTGCTTCAATGACACATCAAAAGTTGATATGTTGTCATTCCACAAGGTGCATAAGTCATCTATGAGTGGTTGCAAGTACACATCAATCTTGTGCCTTGGATCTAATGAACCTGAAATTAAGATAGTTAAAAACATAAATTCTCTCTTCATGCACATGGCAGGAGGAAGATTATATGGAGCTAAGATAATCAGCCAACAAGAGTAAGTCTTTCCAAATTGACCAAAAGGACTAAATCCATCTGAACATAATCCCAATCTGATATTCCTAGGGTCTTGACTAAATTCTAGATGCATTCTATCAAAATGCTTCCACGCTTTAGTGCTTCACCATCAAATGGATGACACATGACATTCGAGTTCCTTTGATTTTCACTATGCCATCTCATGTAGATGCAGTGGCCATTGAAAAGTACAATCTTTTTAGTCTTGGAATGAGTGAAAGTACCACATTTTTTTAACAGGAAACTTCTTTTCAATCCCTCTCCTATTAACTATCAAGTACTGATCACTTTTACAAAAAAATAATAATTAGTTATACTCTTATCTGAATTTTCTTTGTAATACAACATGCATCCATTTGGGCTACAATCAATTTTCAAACAACCGAGACCCAATTTCTGCACTGACCTTTTAGCTTGATAAAAATTACTAACCATAGTATTGTTTTTTGGAATGGTGTCACCCATAAGTTGAACCATACGATTAAAACACCCTTCTGGCATATTATAATCAGATTTCAAGCTAAGACAGGTCAAAGAAGATGACAATTCTGAATGATGCTCACATCCTTCCCACAATGGTGCTTGAGCAATTACAAGCACATCAAAGAACTTTTGAGCTTCAAGAATAGCATTTTCCTCCATGCATTCTGTCTCAATTACACCCTCTTGTTCTATGCAATGGACAATTGATGGTCCAACATAATCCATGATCATTTGCTCGTAAGGATTCAATTCTTTCCTTTGCCCACCATTTTCGCAGTATGAACCTTGCAACACTACTGGAGGAAATTGTGCTAACTCTTCAACATGGTTTGTCTACCAATAATAATATTGCATGAACCCTTCCTCATAAAGATCCCTCATCACATCATCTACAAACTTGAAAACTTTACATTTGCATTTCTTGTAGGGATACCTTGTTTGTTCTCCTTACATTTGAAACATGACTTGACTAGTAACAAACTATACAAATTCAAACACTCCTTCTCTAAACTCATTTGTCCAACATTTATTACCATCCAACCTCTGATACATCCACCTTCGATTCTTAGGAATCTACATTGATACAAACTACTAATAACAAATCTCCATTAAGAAACGTCAAGGAGTAAGAAAATATAATCATGAAATGAAATGATTCGGTAGTATTCAATGGAGTGTGTTCATGCAAACACACAAGAGACATACTATTACATCAATGAAGCCACCACTTATATAAGTATGAGGCACATCAAAATTGAAGGTGAAGAAGATCTAACAAATTATCATGTGTTCGTGTGGAATCTAGAAAATTCTAATTTTGTTTTAGGTGCAATAATGTTCCCTGAAAGCTAAGGAACAAATATACAAAATATCTTAATTTGATCAATTCCTAGGAGATATCAATATTAGGCCCTTTGGCTTAAACTATACATACTAATACTGTCAATGGGCATATATCAGTTTGCATGAAAGTTGAAACAGTCAATTTAATGTTTATTTACTATGATTGATTTTAAACTTTATATAAAGTAAGGTTGATGATGGTACATGGATATTGTGTATTACAAGTACCTGAATGTAGGTATAATTAGACTTGCATGGACCACTGAAGGTAGTAGGCTTCAACAAGAATGTCCGTTTTGCTGGTACGATGAGGCGAGATATGTGAGTTGCTCTGGCATGTGGCTTTGCAAGCCTTTAGAAAGGCCTATTGAATGTACATTTACAAAAGTTTAAGATTGTGTATAAGGCATAATTGTGGCATGGAACCGAGCAAATGGAAGAAATTATTCAAATTAAAGTTATGATTTCTATGAAACACTATAATTAACACAATGAAGAAAAACTCTTGCATGAAATTAATAAAATACATTATATTAAATCTTAATTAATTAATAGGGAAAAATAGTGCAAAATTTATATAGACAAACCACACATGATCAGAGAAGTTATTATAACACATAATATTGGAAATATGATAAGGGCTACCTACTCTGTATTTGGAAGCAGATTTTATTAGACATTAAATTATTAGCCCCCTTTATTAATAAAATAAAACAAGTTACGCTTCAAGTTTATAATTGTTAATAAAGATACTAGTTTGGTTTGCTAATATTGGTTGATTGCATCAATTGAGACATATAATGGGGTTGCAAAAAATTATACTGCACACAATCTAATAGGAAAACACATGGCTTATGTAGACTAAGCTAAAGTAATTATAAATTTACTTACATTTAATTGTGAGCATAAAAAAATATAAAATAGAAAAGAATGATTAATTTTAAATTATCTAATGAATTATCTTTAACTTAAATTTAAATATATTGAATTAATTAATCTATTGTATCAATATTATAACATACACTGCATCAATTTAAACCTGAACAAGAAAGACAAACCAGGCTAGAGGGATCCAACGAGATGTGTCTGCCACTATATCTGGTTCCTCTGGTGTTTGCAATCCACACGTCAAACCATCCTGCACCCACCTTCATCATATAGATATAATAATGTTCACTAAAATTGTTCAAAAACACTTAATTAATTAGCACTACATGGACAAAACCATTAACTTATATTAAAAAATTATAAAATACAATAGACTACAATATAATATATAAAAGTTTAGATTTGTCCAGAAATGAAGAAACAAACATAGTAAGCAAAAAAGATGAAACAACGTACCGTGTAAGAGCCATCGATACAAAATAGAAGAGAGGAAGGTATAATTGCGGCAATGAAATGTAGATGGGGTTCAAAAGATGAAACCCTAGTCGAAGAGGAAGAGTAGTGAAAAAGAAGAACTAAGAGGAGGACCAGAGAAGAAGGAGAGTGATATGTAGCAGTTGACACCCGCTTTACCTACTCCTATTCCTTAAAAGTTTAAATGCACCATTTTGGCTACACAACAACAACACTTCTATAGTAATAATAGTAGTGTTGTTCACATTTTAATTAAGCACACATTTTAATCAATATAATTAGTTTATTATTTTACTCTTAAATCAATTTATTAAAATATTATTTTCAATTAATTTACTTGTATTATTAAATTTACTTTACCTAAAATAATATCTAAATCCTTTTTAATTAGAAATTTCTTCAAATTGAATGGTCCCAATATTTGAAATATTTTTTTTTACTCAAAATGATGGGTAATAATGTTCCACCTTCTAATATTTATAGGTTGTAGGCTCAATTATTTTGTCTAACTTTTAATTTAAAAGGAGTTTTTAAAATATAAAAATGAAAACTCATAAACAACTTCTACTTATTTTTTAAAGGTTTAATTTTTCTTATTTTAACTTATAAGTAGCTTTTAAGCCCAAAAAAGTTGGGTCAAACAAAACCTCAAGCTATTTCAGTCCCCTAACCTAAAATTATTATCTAATTATTATTATGAAATTTTCCTAACTTAATTATAACTCAATTATATTTATTAATTTTTCTTAAATTTTTTATAACTTTATCAATATAATATACAATAATTATTTTTATACAAGATAATTAAAAAATTGAGCTTAACATGTAATATATGTGACCATTTGAATGACATATTCTTTATTCATTACAATCATGTGACCATTTGAATATTTGATGCAAAATATAGTATTAATATAAGTTTTATGCCAAAATTGTTTAAAATTCAAAGTTTCATTTTTTAATTTATTATATTTTTATACTCTTATATATTATCTTTAAAATATAATATATAAGATTAAATTTTATTTTTCACATAAAATAGAATGTGTATACTTATATAAGATTTATTTTATCTTATATTTTAAATGATAATATAAGACTAAAAATATAATAAATTTTAAAAAATAAATTTTGAATTTTGAAATATTTTCACCTAAAACTTTTATTAATATTATATTTTATACCAAACATTCAAATGAGTAGTTCGGTGTAGTGTAAAAACTTATATTAATACTATATTTTGTACCAAACATTCAAATGAGTAGTTGAGTGTAGTGTAAATGAGTGTGTTTCGTCCTTCAAAGACTATGGTTCTAGTCCTTCTTCAAACCTTTTAAAGTTCTTATTTTTTTAAGAAAACGTCGGTCAATTTTCTAGCTTTATAAAATTCTTAATTTCACAAAATTTGATTATGACATATTTTCATAATATAAAGGGTATATATTTATTATAATTTTTAAATAATTTTATAACAAAAAATTATTTTGTATAAAAAACAAATTAAAAGGCTAATGATAACCATGATTTATTTATCTTAATCAAATAATGTAAATATTAGTATTTTAATTTTATTATAAATCATCAAAGTATAATTAAAAATAATATATAATTATTATGATTTACAAAATAATGAAAATATTCATTTTTTAATTTAAAAATATTACTAATATATTAATTTCAATAATTTTCAAGTATAAAAGTATTTAAGAATATTACATATTGATTATGAATTATAATAAATTAAAAATTTAGCTTCTTAATTTTTCTAGAAAAAAAGCTCGGTCTCAAATTCGGTTGCCAGCCTCAAAATAATTTTGTATAATAGCGACCGAACATTTCACGGTTGCTCTCAGCATAACATAGCGACGGGAAGATATTCGGTCGCAAAAGTTAAGTCCAGGTCGGTCTGTAATTCCATCGCTAAAGTGCTTTCGAATTTATGTATGCATCGCGACCGATGTAGACGAGGAATTTAGTCGCGAATACGATCGCTGGGCAAGTTAGCTACGAACGATAAGTTCTATCGCAAATGCTGTCGCAATTAGTTACCAAATTGGTATGGTCGCTATTTTGGTCACTAACAGCGACTGAATAGTTGCGGTCGCTAATTTGGGTCCCTAAACGGTATTTTTTTAGTAGTGTTTCATGAATTTTATCATCAAAGTTTTTTTTTTTTTAATTTGGTCACTCAAATTTTTTTTGCACCTTTTACCATCATGTTGATAACAAAACAATGTTGTTTAGCAAAAACCGATAATTAGGATGTTCACATCGCGATTTGGTTCAAGTTTTAGACAAAAAAAATCCAAATCAAACATAAAATAAATGTGGTTCTTGTGTGTGTCTATATATATAGAGAGAGGGAGAGAACTTCTCCAAATTTTTGGAGAACTTCTTGGAATCTGGCCTTTGATATTAATTTAGTGTTATGTATTTTATATGTATATATCATTTGAGTTTCACCGTGTTTTATATTTTTACATAAATAAAATTATATGATGTATATCACTTTTTCATATGACTTTTCTAAAATAAGTTTGGTCTAATATTGTAGAATGTTCAATATATTAATAAGTTTTGTAAATTGTGTATTAAGAATTTTTTAATGTAATTAAATTTAAAAGTTAAAAAAGTATATAAATTTTAATAAAATAATATTTTAGTAAAATTCACAACAATCAAATCAAATCAAACTTTAAAATATTGGTTTGGTTTAAGTTTTATTTTAAATAAATATCAAATCAAACTAAACTGTATTTGTTTTTTAAGTTTGGTTTGGATAATTTTTTGATGAAAAATCAAATCAAAGCTAGCTGCCAAAACCCCTAAGTTTAAAGGAGTGGAACATCCTAGAGTCCTATAGAGACACAACTAGATGTGGTTTAATTTGGTTTGATTTAAATATAACATCAAATCTAAAGAAAACCAAATTAATCTTTCACGTCTTCTTTTATTTTTTTAATCTATTATCATAATTTAGAATCTATTAACCAAACACACATAATTATTATATGTGTTATATTATTTTAAATAAATTTACTTTTTTTTTGTTAAATTTTGCTTAACATAATTTCGTTGAAAACTATCTTTTTTTTTTTTTACTTTTATTTAGCATTACTATAAAATGAAATATTTACCAACTATTTTTGTAAGCTAATAATAAATTATGCATCACTTGATATTTAACCCTATTACTACATTCTTTTTAATATATGAAATTAAAATATGCATATTAATTACAAAGTATAAAAGGAAATGTCATAAATTATTTAATACTTATTATTAATAATCACAACAAAAATCACATATTACAAAGTTATAATAGAAAAAAATGCTTTATAAATCACATACTATAATCATAAAAGGTTAAATAATACTAACTATTAATGCTAAACATCTATTAAATAAAATCAATATAATTTTAATATGTGATTTAGTTCAATTTGTATAAAAAAATCTATTAAATAAAAAATAAGTATGTGTAATATAATTTTCATTGTTCTTCTTTATACACATACTTATTTTTACATATACTTATTTTTTATAAAGGAAAAAAGAAGATATGTAAACATACAACATCACTCATTAACATATATGTTTTTATAATTCTTTATAATGTAAATTTTTATAATATTTATTAAATAAAAATAAATATATTTAATATTTAGGGGCAATACATTTAAGAGGTTTTAATATTGTTCATTATAAGTAAACCATTTAGAAAGAGTATGAAATGGAATATGGTACTGTTTAATTAATTCGTGTGATTATTTTCAATTCATAAATTTTTGTAATATTTATAATACCAAAAATATTCTTCTTATGAGTGACAAAAAATAAATAAAAATGAGTTTCGTAATAGTGACAACAAATTCCTTCAGTCAATTATCTACTTTTATGTATAAGATAATTGAGACACATAAATTCCACTTAGATATTAAAATATAATCTAAACTAGTAAAATAATCACACGAATTAATTAAATTAGTAATAATATACCGACACGTACACAAATGACTACAATATTGTTATTGATAATGATTACCGACGAACTTCTCTTCCAAATTTCACAATGGACATTGGACAGGGATGGCCATTGACTTAGTTATTTATAATTAAGCAAAACGTGGGAAGCTTGTTAATTTATTGGCAAAGTTGTCATAATAATATTTGTTTTAATTTATACTGTATTTCTTTTCAGTGTCACTTTCGAGATATGAAACAGCCTTGCATTGAAGGTCCATGAGTTACACACTAGACTTCCATTTAATTGTTAATCTGATTAGTACCTACAATATGCACGGAGTTGATAGTATAAAACAAAAACTATTTTATTATAAATTGAAAAGTTCATATTTGTATTTTTATTGAGGGAGTCATTATATTTTTTTCACGTTTCAATAAATTTAACAATTGATTGATGAATATATTTTAAATTATTTTCATATTTTTAAAATATTTAAGCAAGTATTTATATCACATAATAAGTTGTAAATAAATTCATTCAATAGTATATCTTAGAATACCCTTTTCATAATGAAGAAAAACACTATCTATACTTCATTTCCAATTGTAATACAATCCTTCCAAAAGCCAAAGAGTGTATATATGTTACAAGTGCAGCAGAGTTTTTACCGGCCGACAGTGATAATTAAAGGCTCTAATTATAATTATTCTTAAAACTAATAACAACAACAAGTAGGAAATATAACTAAATTTTGTATGTCATGATGAGTGTACGATTAACTAATTTGTACTTTCTTATAATACAATCCTTAGCTTTTTGTACACGGCGAAGACTTCTCATGCATATTTCATATTAGTGGGAGAGAGCATCTTCTTGTGTTCAAACTTATTTCCTTATCGCATGACAACAGACTTAAAAGGATACTTGTGTTAATTATAAGAAGTATTATTGTGACACAAAGCTTATTTCCTTATCGCATCTTCTTTATTGTTATTGACAAATACTCAAGGAATATGATAATTTCGTGTTTTCAGTATTCAACGTTGAAAAATGTTATATAATGATTCTGACATTTTTTCTCAATAAAAGTAACTGAGACATTGGATTGGATTGTCGGTGCTTCTGGAATTGAAATTGAATTTTGGCCATGCTAACAAGAATAGTCCAATTCATGTTCAATGATGAGTAATAGGTGTCTTCTAGCGTGAGAAGTCTTATTAGGCATAGTTGTGAAACCCGAATGATGAAGATAATATGTATCAGTGGTCTAATTGGTGTATTAGTAATTGGTTCATTTTGATCATTAAAAATTCAAAATTATATATATATATATATATATATATATATATATATATTATAAGTATATAATTAACATTATTTGAGTTAGAAAAGTTTATCTATATTTTAAAATTCAAAATAACAATTAATAATAATGAGACATCAAAACAATATTATAAAGATGATTTTTTTTGTTTGTAAAATTGACTAAGTCGGATCGGAATCCGATGACTTAACCGATCAGGTTTGGTTGAATCATCTCAAGTCAATAATAAAATTGACCCGATTAGACCACTAAATCTCGATTAAACCGATCTGACGGGCCTGAACAAACCGAATTTTATAACTATGTTATTAGGTTTGCACGATGCGAAAGTATTTTCGTCTGTCGGATTCATTTGTCCTTCTACACTAGGGATAGATTCTCTTCACATGTATCACACTGTATTTCAATCTATCTTTATTTTAATTAATTTGACATAGCAGGTGGACTCGTGGAGCTAAGCTATAGTCACAACAAACTCACATGCCTCACCCACGCATAGAACTATAGGAGCCATGGGCTAAATAGTCGCGGGCGTCCACAGTTCTCATTTCTTCTTCCTAAAGCTTTTAGTAAAAAAAATTACTTTACTGGTATGATGTTTTACAATATTTACTTTGGGCCTGTTGTACATGTGAACATTGAACAATAGGGTGTTGAACATAAATGGGTTTTTCTAGAAATAAAAATAATAGAAGGAAGGTATTTTACTGAAATATGGTGGTATATACATCAATTGCCATTTTATTATGGGTTTGCATTATTTTGACCCTCTTTTTTTTGTGTATCGTTGTATGTCTATATTGATTCAATTAAGTTAATTTTAAAGTATAATCAATTGTTAGACATATGATATGAGAAGTATTTTGAAATACTTCACATTGTAAAAAAATATACGAATAAAGACAAATAATATGAATATATTATATATATTTTGTCATTTTGTTTTGAAAGTAAAACAGAGACCACCGATCATAAGTTAATGACCTAAAAATGAATTAGGAACGATTTTTCTAGGCTTTCACTTTATTTTTTTTTATGATTTTAGCGTATATATTTATTAATAATAGTTAAAAAAATTATAAGTCTAACTTTTATATATATAGAGACGAAGGCTAAGAATTTTTTTTCTTCCTTTATAACTGTGTATATTTTTAACTTTTAATAAATAATAATTTTAAACAATTAAAACTTTATTGAAATTGGCTTAAATGTTTTTATCCCTAATAAATACTCAATTTTTTATATTTACTCCCTAATAAATTTTCATTTTATGTTGAATTCTTAATAAAATAACAATTTTACATTTAATCCTTGATATTTTGTTTGGTTGTTGATAATTAACAAATTTTATTTTAGTCCTTGATAATTATAAATGAAATTTTTTTATCAAAAAATAAAAATAGAATTTACTAATTTACCCGTGACTACAAAAAGTGTCGAAAACAAAAAATAAAATTATTATTTTATTAGAAACCCAATGAAAAAAATTTCAAAGAACAAATGTAAATATCGAATATGTATTAAAGATAAAAACATATTTAAACCTTTAAAATTTATGCCAAAAATAATCTCTATCAAATAATAATTTTGAAACTTTTGCATTGACAATTCATGCCTATTAAGACTCAACATAGAAACGCCCGAAGAAAACCACTAACCTTATATAGTAAAATAATTCATCCAAAAATGAAGAAAAAAAAAAACCACAATCAGTAAGTGGTGGATTTTATGTTTTTCAAATATAAAGCAGGCCTACTAATCAAAGCCTCATCATGATCATCTGTTTGAAAAGTAGCAAAACTTTGGAAAAATGAATAACTTATAAAACCTAAAACACAATAATTACTGGATTGAACCTTTCTACTTTCATATTATGAGTGATAGATAAATTTGTCACTGCTTCTCTCTTGTATACTTCATGGTTGCAAATTGCAATGTTGACCTAAGCAAAAAAAGCTTTGGTAGGGTTGCAATTAGTGGTTCGGGTACCAAAACATGCCTTTTATGCCCTCTGGGTCAGCTTCAAAGCCTAAATTGCGATAAAATTCCACAACTGCATTCATGGTACAAAAAAGCAAATAGTGAGACTCCAAGCAGCCAACCAATACCAAACTACATTCCCAACTTGGATGGAATTAGGCAATCAATATAAGCAGCCAATGCTGTGGCATTTAGTTGGACCAAAAGAAAAGCATTGGTCAAGATGAAGGCAATGATAGTAAAAGAAGAATATTGTTAAGTTACATGGATAAGAATATTCCTAAATGAAGGCTCTATGATTTGGCCCTTAAAATTTATGACACTGCTTTGTATCCACTAAAACCAAACCATAGAAAGCATGACACAAGCCCACAAATAACAAAGCACTTTTGACAGACAGACCAGATTTGACATGTTGTGCGTAATCTCGTAATTAACATCAATGATACTATGCATAAAGGCTGTCAAAACTGTTGTACCGTGACTATCTGCAAACAGAGTTATATTGCCAATGTCCCTTTGCAGAAGAGTTCGAATCAGTTTCTCTATAAGAGCTTTACCAAGACCTTGGCCCTATACAAAGAAAACAACATCAATAAGCAGTACTCCAGCCCGTATAGGCTCTGTTTGGAAGAGCTTATGTACAATTAATTTGGACTCATCTTATAATAAGCACTTGTATATGTTTTGGTAGAGCTTATTAAAATAGCTTATGATATGTCCATAAGCTTATTTCAACTTATTTCAATAAACTCTCAAGAATAGCATATGAAAATAGCATTTTGTTTTTGGAAAAAGGCAAAACATTTTATTAATAAAACATTAGCTTAGCCACAAGGAGTGACCAAACCAAGACCAAATTACAAAACAGATTACACAAACTGACTAATATAGACAGACCCCAACCCAAATTACATGGAATTGAGAAAAACCACCTCTAAAATATACCACATGACAAAAAAAAAGAGTATAAAACCCAAGACGATGTTGTCATACCAAGAAACAACCTACAAGTTCTAGTGTTCATTTTATTCAATAAGACCTTGATTAAATTGTTTATCCAAACAGGCCCTATATGCATGATTTAAGCTTACAATGGAACAGGACAAAAGGAGGTACTCAAGCCCAAAAATGATTTGGCAGGAATGCAGAATGCTTGAATGCATTGCTATATGCATTTTACAATTCATCCAATCAAATCAGAGATTTAAGCATGAAGTAGCTTTGTCATGGCCAATGTTTTTGGGAATTTTGAAGGAGATCAAGTAGAATGGTTCTTAGTGGAGTAATTTAAAATAGATGACACAATGAAAAGGTAGAAAAACAGTTGGAGGGAAGACTTCCAAATGGAAAAAAGAAAATTTCTGTAGAGTTTAGATTAGAACTATTGTTCAGAGTTGATAGGAAAAAAGAGTGATTTAGGTTTCCTTCCTTAACCATCCACCTCTATTTATGCTCCTTTTACCACTCCACTCCATCCATTCAAATATAGCCTAAATTTAAGTTCCTTTATGTCACCATACACTTAACACACTTCCAAGCAGATAATTGAAAATATGTTGTTCCAAGAGCATAAATATTGGCATG
Organism: Glycine soja; assembly: GCF_004193775.1. Taxonomy (NCBI): domain Eukaryota; kingdom Viridiplantae; phylum Streptophyta; class Magnoliopsida; order Fabales; family Fabaceae; genus Glycine; species Glycine soja. Next base: position 50,019,883 of record NC_041019.1, on the reverse strand, counting down.
GTACACTTTCTTTGTCCATAAACAGACAGCTTAATTTTTACATCACAAGTTCAAATGGACACTGAAAAACAGATGCATCAAGTAACACATGCACCCTACGAAAGAAGCCATGCTGCCAATTCATTTCTAATTCAATCTTTACCATGATTAGTACATTAGACTAAAATATATTATACATGAACTTGAGATTTTGCATATACTTTTGTCGCTAATTTTTTCAGTAACCGGCACCAGAGTTATTGTTCAAATCCATGTTTGGTGACAGAAAATACCTGGTAGCCTGGATCAACTAGGACATCCCAAATTGTGGCATTGAAGGCATGGTCAGACGTAGCACGGGCCATGCCAATTAATCTCTTCTGTTCATTCCCCTCAGTTAAATAACTTCGCCAAGTACACTAAGATGTTCATCAAATAGGTTTAGATAGCAATAAGATAAAGAAAACACTTAACCAGCTAACTAACTAATTTAGACAGAGGAGAGAAAGATGTCATACTATTTTTACCTGACCCATGTGACTTTATTATAGAATGTAGTGAGGCTACTATATAACTATTTTTCAAAGCGGCAGCTAATTTTGACAACGGTCTACGCGGCCACCCTACCTGTCAAATAGATTAACCATTTGTTGGGCCAAAGATGTGCTTGATAAAATAATGAAGTCTCAGCACTCAAGTTTTAGTAGTGATAAAACTTACACACTGGATCTGTAAATTATGATGTTAAAAAATGCACTCACTGAAGGTATATTTAAGGAAATTATACTAAAGGAAACTATTGTCATGAATAATGTACATATGTAAAAATGTCTAGTGTTGACAAACTAAAATAATGATCAAGAAATTGATCAGTCTAGATTAAAAAAATGAAATAAAGATGTTGTAAATAGGAGTGTGAAAGAAAGAAGTTCTTAATGTTGTTTCACAAGTTCCTCTAATACAATTTGAGTGTATGGATTCCTGCAGAAAAGTAACTTCAAAACTAGCATACACCCAATTGCCACCTTGCAATAGAAAATAAAAATATCAACACACAACATAAAGACACATTAGATACGCACCTTGTCACAAAGAGCTTGAAGATCATAAACATCAACATCTCCACCTGAAGAGAATATTATTTGCTCAATTGTACCATCGGGTTCTGTCTTTTCCACAAGGACAAACTCTTGAGACAAAGGCTCTTCATTTTCTTCATCTGTGGAGGGTGGATCAATGACTTGCATTGAGTTATTCTTCATCAACCTAAAAGGGGAAACAAGCCATAAGTCAAGTATATTTTCAAGATAATACACTAATCATCATATGTGCTGCACTATATATAGGCTGTCTTGGCAATCTTGGAGTTCAATACCTGGGAACTCAATACATATATACTAATCAAAGGAAAAATATGTATATGTATAAAATTTGTGAAAACTTTTAGCTCCCAAAGCAACAAAGTACATGTTTGGCAACACTTAATTTTAGAGAAATACTAACTAATGCACCCCAATGCCCAAAAGCTCCTTGCTATGTGAAAGTATGGGCGAGAGTTATTATGCAGCCTTACCTTTGCATATGCAAAGAGGTTGTTTCCGGATTCGAACCCATGACCAACTGGTTACCAAGACAGAACTTTACCACTGTGTCAGGGCTTGCCCTCACTTAATTTTAGAGACATAACAGCTCATTTTTCTAAATCTCTCTCAAGAAGTTGACAAAACTACATGATTATTTCTTCAAAATAAGATGAAGCATATACCCACAAAGTCATATGAAACATATAAGAACCACCTAAGCAAGTTGAAGGAATAAATCGTACGTAATTCTTAAGTTTATACATGAAAAAGTGAAAACACACAACAAAAAAAACAATAAAAAGTTATTTTCACTGCTTTCTATACAAATTTCTTAAAACAAGAAATAAGGTGAAAATAAAATGAAAGAAAAAAACATTTCCTTAAACCAAAACACCATTCCTACACAGTCAAAATATTTTAAAATAAGGCACAAAGTGGCCAATTTCCTGTTAATATGCATAAGATTTGTAACAATACAAGTCCAGTGCCCTTTTTGTGTTTCTTATATTAGCAAAATGGAGAATGGAAATTGAAGGTACCCAGATTTAATTGATTCCCAGAATCCAGCCTTGAGCTGAAAAGACTTGAACTTTCTGGTTGCTGAAACCAACAGAGAAAGCATTACAGCAAATAAATTATGATAAGAAATGAACACAAGGGAAGAAGGCAAGACAGTGAGAGTGTGGCTACCTGTTGTAGCAAAGGAGAAATTAAGATTGGAAGGAACTAACAATTGAGTTTGAGTAGACAGTGGATAATTGGCATGAAATTGAACAACTGAGAACCTGAAACAACATAAACACATGTATAAGTAATAATCAATACTAAAAGTAAGCATAAAAAAAAGAGTGGTACAAGATAGGAGATAAACAAAGATAACTCACGAAGAAGAGATAGCATTGACATTGAAGGTTAGCATTTTGAGAGTGTGAGAGAGATGATGCGTGTCAGTATTGTCCACCAAACACTCAGATAGTTATCAGTTGATGACTGATGATGCATGTATGTAGATGATGATGATGATGGTATGCGTATCTCGGTCCCCAGCCATACTTTGTCGTTCTTCCCTTCTCTTCAATTCTGGATAATTGGTGTTTATACTTTCCTAATTACTAAACGCACTCCCTTTCCTTTTGTGTAGATTTTAGGATAAATACTCAAATTTATCCCTGAAAATGTGAGGTCCAAAAAATTGGTCAGATGAAAAACTCAAATTTAATCTCATAAAAAATGTGAAAAATTAGTCTTGTTAACATTTAATAACAAATTAATCTCTAAACTTTAATATCAAATTAATCCTTGAATATGATGGGAATATGTTGAAAATGATTGGCATGTTTTTGTTGGGTGTGAGCAAGCTAAAGAGGTCTGGCAGGAGGTATCATTGAAGCATAAGGTGGACTGTCTAGCTCTATCAGTGGATGACATGAGAGCCTTCATCTTCGCTGCTCTTCAACAACTCTCGCATCCTAAGATTGAAGTGTTTGTTTTGGAGAAGGTGCAATGATAAGGTCTGGGATGATATAGATAAGCCAATCAACATTTGTTTGCAGCAATCAACCCAGCAAGTTTTCATTTAGAGGCTGAATCTAGAGATCTTCTTGTTACTCTGGATTGGTTATCTTCACGAGACCAGATAAGTGTCACTATAGAGACTGATTGCAAGTAAATCCTTGACATGATGAAGGTCAGAAATTTCCACAACAAACAAAGCAGGAGATATCATAAAAAGCTGCATCCATAAAATATCAAATTTACAAAACTGTAGTGTTTAGTTTGAGCCGACAAGCCAATCAAGTTGCTCATTCCTTGGTTAGGGTATCTAGATCCTTTGCTTGTCAGCATTGTTTTGATCATATTTCTTCTTGTATTGAACATTATATTCTCAGTGATTTAATATAATTATCTTTCCCTCAAAAGAAAAAAGGAGGCAATGTAGGTAACAACATTGAAGTAGAAGTGAAAGTGCCATGTAGAACATAAATGAACTTCATTGACATAAAACTTCTTTCACGTGGTCTATTTTTTAGAAACCACTGCGAGGAAAACTTCAAACCTTTGTACAATTTTCAACCCATGAAAACATAGTTAGAGTCACATAATTGATATAATAATAATTATAGGTTGTTCCAACAAACCTACAAAAAAAGAGAATTAGAAGGAATTAAAAATAGCAGAAGAAGAATATTAATGAGGCAACTTGGTCGTCGTCTTCAAAACCATCATATGTAAACCTCATTATTAGCTTGTTTCATCTCATGACTAATGTTTGGGACCTGAAAACAACTTCACCATGTACCTACTTCAGTTTTCACCCATGATAACTACTAAATAATTGTATTTTGAAAATAAAAAAATTAAACAAATTTGGCTTTAAAAATAATTATTTAGCAGTTATTTGTGCTTGAATGTTAAAGAATTGATGTTTTGATGGATTGCGACTGCAGATATGAAAACTGGAGGCATCAATAGCAAAACATGGACAAATAACAAAGAAAAAAAAGGAAGAAATCAGAAAAGACTCAGCCCAGACTCACGCTTAGTGCGCAGCTCGCGCTAAGCGAGACAGGTGGCACAACTGAGACGTGTAACTGAAAACAGAACGCGCTAAGCGCGCAGTCTGCACTTAGCGCACGATCTAACAGAAGCAGCACGCGCTAAGCGCGCAGCGCGTGCTAAGCGCACGATCTGAACGCGCTAAGCAAGGGGCACTGCGCTGAGCGAGCCTGCGAATGCTCAAAGCCCACTTCAGCAGCTATAAATAGAAGCTCAACCAAGGGGAACGACACACCGAGTCTCAAAGTACTCCTATCTCTACCTTAAACCTGAGAACTCCTCCTCTCTTCTCTCTCTATCATTTGTATCCATTCTTTCTTCCCCCCCCCCCCTCTCATTATAAAGCCCTCATGGCCATGAATGGCTAATCCTCTAATTAGGGTCTGACAGACCTAAAAAGTCAAGTGATATATGGTGTACTTCAGACTTATCAATGCAAAAGAAGTTCTTTCCAAGTTTTTCTATCCTATGATCTTTTCTGATTTTATCTTGCATCTTCATCTTATTATCCTTTTAGGGGTTAGGCACTCGGGAGAGAGTAACACCTAATTGGGATTTAAGGAATTATGCATGTATCAGTTTTAGGGGTTAACCACTCGAAAGAGGGTGATCACTAATGGAACTAAAAGAAAGGATTTCATAAGAATTCATTACTAGACATAGGGTGACATTCCTTATGCCCATGCATTTTCCGCAACATCTAAAATTAACTCTTCATGCATTTTTCTTACTGAATCTTTTCAAAGAAATTTGAGAGATAAGTAATTAAAATAGACTTGTCATCATGAGGAATCAGAGGCAAGTAAATGGATAGATGTAGGTAGGATAGATCTAACTGCATTGATTAAGAAAAATTATGAATTCATACATCTTAGACTATTAAGACATGCTAGGTCTTAACACTTGCATCTCATTGAAATTTCCATTTTATTTTACTTCTTCGTGCTTAATTATAATTCATTGTCATTCTTCTACTCCTTCTTTTATTATTCTTCCCTTATAAATTAAAAGTTATCCAATATAAGTACAACACGAAATTCCTGTGAATTCGACACTTGGACTTTCGAGATTTTATTACTTAGACATTTGGTATACTTGTCAAACGTCTAACAACCCACATAAACAACAACGTGCTGTTTTATATATGGACTAATTTCCAATGCTATGTTATTACCCAATTAACATTAAACGGTTAATTTCAATTGTACTGCGTAATAGAAGAAAAGCTTTTAAGCATATTCTCTCTTTTTCCACATATTTTCTTATGATGAAATAGAGTAACGGAAATGCCTCAATATTTAAATGGATTAAAAATAAATGTCCAATCTTTATTGCAAAAATTTCTTTTTCCATACACTTTCTTCCTAATGGCTTTCTCCTCTAGTTGTCAATAATTCATTAAATTAAAAAGAATCTTTGAAGCTATACTTCTCAAACACCTAGATAACAATAAAAGTGACCCAAAAAATTATAACAATAAAGTGTAATCCGAAAGCATGTCTTGTTTTAGTAAAAAAAAAAACTACAAAAGTATGAACTTCTCAAGACATGCAACATAAAAGAAAAAGGAAATTAAGGAAGGAAAACATATTTTAGGAATGAGAATGTGAATAAAAAGAATGTAAGGCGTTAGATGATTTTCACTTTTCAATAACAGAAAATGTAAAATTTATGCAGAATAATCTCTATCTGCTACACGTGATTCATTCCGTGAATAAAGTGAAATCAGATTCTAAAATCATGTTCAATGCTTTCAGGTTCCACGTGTGGCAAGTGCTCACTAAGAAATATAAGATCACTGGTAATGTTCAGGCTTAAGACACTAATGTAAGGCATATTTCTATACAGTTCATCATAATCCATAACCTACAACATTGTATGAACACTACTTACCAAACATATATGTAAACAGAATCAATAGATATCTCTCCCAATACATACTGCTTAGTAGTTAATAGTTAGGACCATAAGTCATTACCATAATATCTTTGTTGCTGCATACTATTCAGATTCATTCTAAAAACTATCTTGGGAATAAAGAATGAACTACAACAAAAAATTTGGAAAACTAAGCCCCCATTTAGGGTGGTTGCAAGCTTTTGGTTTTCGGGTTTCAAATACAATTTTTAAAATAAAACGCATTCGGCATTGAATTGGTTTTCATCTCAATTTCAAAATAATTTTATATTCATTATTAAAACCAACAAAAAAAATTGGGAATTTGATTTTTAGTTTTAAAACACACATTCTAACTATCATCACTATACCACCACCACTACTATTGTCTCCACCATTTCATCGTCACCACCACCGCACCTTGTCTTTGCCACCATGACTACCACATCTCACCTTGATCTGTATGACCCAACACATTTCTTCTCTTTGGCGTGACCTAGTCTGGGTCAGTGGGTCACTAGTTTAATGACAATCCTAGTCAGGATGTATTGGATTACATCAAGTTCAATGCATGATTGATCTGATATGCAACTTGACTCGTCTAGACCTTCGGGTTGTGGTCAAATCGGTCCGACTGACTGGATTGGTCCAGGTTATAAAACATTGGCATCATTCCACTGTAACTATCATGACCATCACCATTCTACCACCATTGCCACCATTGTTGTCGCCATTATTCCACCTCCACCACTGATGCAATCCAAGCCATGAACACTTGGTTCGGATCATTCCGGATGCAAATTCAAGAACACCATTGTTGGCCTTCAAGGAACACAAGAATAGAAAAACATAAAAGATGGAGAATATGAAGAAGATGAACAAAGCGACGCCACGATCCGTCGAGAATCGATAAGCCAAAGGAGAATCACCACAAAGGAATAACTTCTTTGGTAAGAATTAATTTTCAGTCAAAAACTAAAGAAGAGGCTAAGCTCTCTCTAAACACAAGCTTAATTCCAATTATGCAAAAAGTTCCAACAATTAAGAGTTTCTGAGTATTTACAGATCTAGGCTTAAGAAGATAACTAAATCTCTAACAAAGGCCTATTTACATCAAGCTCAAGCTCATTAAACAAACAAACAAAAATTAAGAATTTTTGTAAATTCACGCTGAAGGTTTGCACTAAGTCAGACACTTCGCGCTAAGCCTAATTCCTCATCGAGTTGGAATTGTGCTAAGCTAGACATCTCGTGCTAAGCTCAATTTCTTCTTGGGTTGGAATTGTGCTAAACTAGACACTCGCGTTAAGCCCAATTGTTGGAATTGCGCTTAACGAGCTGGTGCGGCTAAGCAAGCTGTTCAGTAGTCTTCAACGTGCTCTAATTCAACTTATGATTTTCTCCTTCCTTGCTTTTGATGAGTAGTTCATCCTTGATCATTTTGACCATCTCTTCTTGTAGAAGCTTGACTTTGGACCTTGTCATTGGACCCTTCAACTTATGAAGTGCTTCTAGGTCCTTATGCTCTTTGGATAGCCCTCTATCATTCCCTTCTTCTTGAAAAGAATCCATCCTCAGTTGTGCATCCAAAACACCTACATCACAAGAAGAAAGGTCAGCGACATTGAAAGTAGAGCTCACCCCATACTCACTTGGTAAGTCAATCTTGTAGGCATTGTCATTAATTCTCTCAAGGACCTTGAAAGGTCCATCACCCCTAGGTTGGAGTTCAGATTTCCTTTGTGAAGGAAACCTATCCTTCCTTAGATGTACCCAAATCTAATCTTCGGGTTCAAATACCATGGACTTTCTCACTTTGTTTGCTTGATGTGCATATTGCTCATCTTCTTCTCAATTTGATTTCTCACCATTTCATGAAGATCCTTAACAAAAGTGGCTCTAGAAAGCCCATCCTTACTAAAAATAAAAGAATCATTAGGTAAAGGAATTAAATCAAAAGGAGACAAAGGATTAAAGCCATAAACAACCTCAAAAGGATAAAAATAAGTGGTAGTGTTGGTTACCCTATTATAGGAAAACTTGATATAAGATAACCACTCTTTCCAAGTTTTCAAATTACCTTTGATGAAACACCTTAGGAGTTGTGAGAGTGTTCCATTCACTACCTCGATTTGCCCATCGATTTGAGGATGACAAGTAGTGGATAAAAGAAGCTTGATTCCAAGTTTTCCCCATAATGTTTTCCAAAAATGGCTCAAAAACTTGGAATCCCTATCTAACATAATGCTCCTAGGCAATCCATGAAGACACATAACCTCTTTGAAGAAAAGATCTACCACATGACAAGCATCACCTACTTTGTGACATGGAATGAAGTGTGCCATCTTGGAAAACCTATCAACAACCACAAAAATCGAATCCTTGCCCCTCTTGGACCTTGAAAGACCAAGTACAATATCCATGGAAATGTCGGTCCAAGGGGAGGTAGGAATTGACAATGAAGTATACAAACCATGATGCATGACTTTGGACTTTGCCTTATGACACACAATGCAATTAAAACAAAACTTGATGATATCATGTTTCATTTTAGGATAAAAGAATTGTTCATGCAAAATGTTCAAAGTCTTTTCAACTCCAAAATGTCCCATTAACCCCCCTTTATGAGCTTCACAAATCATGAATTCATGCAAGAAACTTTGAGGCAAACACAATTTGTTATTTTAAAACAAGTATCCTTCATGCCTAAAGAAACCTTGATGAGACCCCTTTTCACACAACTCAAACAATTTAGAGAAGTCACGATCTTGAGAATACAAATATTTTATGTAATCAAATCCAAACATCTTTGTTTAAATAATGGAGATTAGAGCATATCTCCTTGAAAGTGCACCGACCATAACATTAGCCTTGCCTTGCTTGTGTTTAATCACAAAAGAAAATTGTTCCAAGAACTCTACCCATTTGACATGCCTCTTATTAAGCTTTCCTTGACTTTTCAAATGTTTGAGTGACTCATGGTCACTATGAATCACAAACTCCTAAGGAAGGAAGTAGTGTTGCCAACTTTGCAAAGCTCTAATAAGTGCATACAATTCCTTGTCATAGATGAAATAGTTCAAGATGACACCCTTAAGTTTTTCACTAAAATAAGAAATTGGGTGGCCTTCTTATAACAATAAAACACCTATGCCAACATTAGATGCATCACATTTAATTTCAAAAGATTTTGAAAATTTTGGTATAGCAAGAATGGGTGCATTTGTCAACTTTTCCTTCAATATATTGAAGGCTTTCTCTTGTTCACTCTTCCACCTAAATTCCACATTTTCCTTAACAATGTCATTCAATGGAGATGCTATGATGCTAAAATCTTTGACAAATCTCCTATAGAAACTATCCAACCCATGGAAACTTCTTACATCACTCACATTTTTGGGTATGGGTCAATCTTTAATAGTTTTAATTTTCTCATCATCCACTTGGACTCTTGTAGCACTCACAATAAATCCTAGAAACACTACTTGATTAGTTCAAAATGTGCATTTATCCCTATTAGGAAACAACTTTTCATGTCTAAGTACTTCCAAGACACTCCTAACATGGTATAAGTGGTCATCCATTGTTAAGCTATAAATCAAGATATCATCAAAGTAAACAATCACAAATTTGCCAATAAAAAGCCTCAAAACATGGTTCATGAGTCGCATGAAAGTGCTTGATGCATTAGTTAAGCCAAAAGGCATGGCCAACCACCCATAAAGTCCAAACTTAGTTTTGAAAGCGGTTTTCCATTCATCACCTTCTCTCATTCTAATTTGATGGTAACCACTTTTCAAATCTATTTTGGAGAAAACACAAGAACCATGAAGTTCATCCAACATATCATCAAGTCTAGGGAGACAACATATTTTGGAGAAAACAGCCATATGTATAAGTTCATCCATGTTGTTGTAGCTTTAAAGCTCTACAACATCTTGAATGTCCTTATTCAAGCCCTTAAAAAATCTAGCCATTGTAGCCTCATTACTCTCTTCAATGTTTGCTCTTATCAAAGAAATCTTCATCTCCTTGTAATAATCATGAACACTTTTACTTCCTTGATAGAGCCTTTACAATTTGTTATGCATTTCCCTTACATACTGAGGTGGGACAAATATATCCCTCATGATTCTCTTCATTACCACCCAAGTGTCCATTCTAGGTCTTCTCAATCTTTCTCTATCCACTTGGATTTGATTCCACCACACCAATGCATATCCTTCAAATTCTAAGCTAGTCAATTGCATTTTCTTTTCTTCACTAAAATTGTTGCAATTGAAAATTTGGTCCACTTTCATCTCCCATTCAAGGTAAGCCTTTAGATCATAAGTACCTAGTAACTTGGGAATTTTGACCTTCATATAATCCATTCCATCCCTATTCCTCATATGCATATGCCTTCTACCTTCTTTATAGCCATCATCACTTCCTTGAGAAGAATAAGGTTACCGATGAGACCTCCTCCTCTCTATGTCTTCCATTCTCGCACTCAACTCTTAAGTGCTTCTTTGTATCTCATCAAATCTCTCTCCTATCCTCCTCTCAAAATTTCTTTGCAACTTATCCATTTGCTTAGCCAATGAAGCCATTAGCTTAGCGGATCTAGGAGAAGGTAGATCACTATCACTTTCAGAAACCATTGCTATAAGAAAAGGGTTAGTAAAAACAAATATTGGACCTTACCACTCACTAAGTGTTACACTCTTCAACATTTGTGTTTCACACTTATAAGACTTTTTCTATAATGTTCACTCTTGTCTTTTTCCACTCTCTAACTCTTCTTCAGCCCTTGAGATCAACCAAAGATTTCAATTCAAGGAGTATCCAAAGTGAAAGATGAAACAAATTCAAACTTGACTTAAGAGGTCAAAGAAGAAAACAAACTCTAAGACAAAACCTTGGAAGTTTAGAAGACAAGCAGTAAAAGCTCAAAAAGAAAGGACAACTCAAAAAGGAAGGCCAAATAAAGACAAATAGGAAGATATAAGAATTACAAAATTTTCTTCTCTAATGTTGTAATTTTTTTGGCTAAGTATAAACCACAAACCACTGCAATTATGCAAAACAAATGGAAGTATTAAAAAGCAACAATAAGCACACACTAGGAGAGGGGGTTATAAAATATTGATGGTAATTTTTTTTAATAATAATTTTTTTACACTTGGGTCCTCAGATTTTTTATATTTTCATTTTGACTCCAAAATATTTTTGCTTTTTGCACTTTTGTTCCTTGTATTTTTCTCTTTTAGGTCCAGAAACTTTTTATATTTGCAAAAATGCCCCAATGCTCTCCAGTAGAATTTTTGTTGGATCACTCATAATTTTTCTAGCAGTGCTATGAATTTCATGAAGAACATAAAGAACAACCCAAACTCATATTATGACCAAATCAACTCTAAATTCAACAAAAAGACAGGGAAATCGAAGGCACATGCAAGATTAACTAAAAAACACACAAGAAACACACAATTAAACACAAACAAACACCAATCAAATGAAAATCAGTTTCTCATTTTTCGAAAAAACTCAAAAACGAAAATGATAGAACTGCATCTAATTGACGGATATAATTTCGAACTGCTATTTGAATTCAAGCTTTGATTACCACATGATGCAATCCAAGACATGGACACTTGGTTCAAATCATTATGAATGCAAATTCAAGAATACCATTGTCGATCTTCAAAGAACACGGGAACAAAAAACAGAAAAGATGGAAAAGATGAAGATGAACAGAACGACGCCATGATCCGCGGAGAATCGATAAGCCGAAGGAGGATCCACCATAAAGGAATAACTTCCTTGATAAGAATCAATTTGGTTTTCAATCAAAAACCAAAGAAGAGGCTAAGCTCTCTCTAAGCACAAACTTAATTTCAATTATACAAAAAGTTCCTACAATTAAGAATTTCTGATTATTTATAGATCTATGCTTAAGAAGATAACTAAACCTCTAATAAGGCCTATTTACATCAAGTTCAAACCCATTACACAAATAAACAAAAACTAAGAATTTTCGTAAATTAACGCTGAAGGTTTGCACTAAGCCAGACACTTCGCGCTAAGCTCAATTCCTCCTTGGATTTGAATTGCACTAAACCAAACACTCGCACTAAGCCCAATTGTTGGAATTGCGCTTAGTGAGCTGGTGCGGCTAAGCGAGCTGTTCAGCAATCTTCAACACGCTCCAATTTAGCTCCTTGTGATTTTCTCCTTCCTTGACTTTGATGAGTAGTTCATCCTTGATCCTCTTGGTCATCTCTTCTAGTAGAAGCTTGACTTTGGACCTTGTCATTTGACCCTTCAGCTCATGAAATGCTTCTAGGTCCTTATGCTATTTGGATAGTCTTCTATCAACCATCATGATGCAATCCTACCCCGCAAGGGCATTGCCTAGAAGACTCCAAGTAGATTGGGCTAGAGATTCAAGGAAAGGCCCTAGGGTTCTCATGAGCCTTAGGGTAGATTTTGAGCCCATGGGCTAAGTATGAGCCCGCTTATCTTTGTAAATATTAGAATAGGTTATTCCTTCGTCCAGGCCTTGTATTTTGGCCATTCTAGTAGTATAGGGTTTTAGCCTTGTATTTCGGGGCATTTTGAGTTGTCTTTGTAATAAGGACTTTTTTTTTATTTTCATGTTTTTTGTCATGGGGGTGAGTTTAGTTATTATAGGGGGTGTGTAGCTAAGCTCTAGCTTCTCATCTCAAGGAGGTGAGCTTAGCTATTAGAGAGGTATGTGTAGCTAAGCTCTAGCTTCTTAAGGAATCTTCTTAAGGAAGCTTCTCAAGGAGGTGAGCTTAGTTATGAGAGGGGTGTGTGTAGCTAAGCTCTAGCTTCTCAAGGAAGTTTTCTCAAAGAAGCTTCTCAAGGAAGCTACCTAGTCTATAAATAGAAGCATGTGTAACACTTGTTGTAACTTTGATGAATGAAAGTCTTATGAGATACACTTCAAAGTTCCACTTCTTTCCCTCTTTTATTCCTTCAATTTCATGCTCCCCCCTTCTCTCTTTCTTTTCCTCCATTAAAGCATCCTCTTCAAGCTTCTTATCCAAGGCAATTCTTGGTGGTGAAGCTCCTTCTTCCTTGGCTTATTCCCTAGTGGATGGTGCCTCCCCTATCCTCTTCTCCTTTGCCTTCCGCTGTATCTCCATGGTGAAAAATCACCATTGAAGAACCTCATTGAAGCTCAAAGATCCAGCCTCTATAGAAGCTCCGCAAGCAAGCTTCCATCACATCACTATCACCGTCACCACTCCTATCCTATAATCTCTTTCATTGTCAATATTTTATAGTAGAGCGAAATAACATAAAACTGTTGACTCAATTTATTTATATTTTAATTTATAATTTGTATTTATAAACTAAAAACAAAGAATAAACCAAAACTGATTTTGATTTTTAAAAATTTCAAAACTAAAAATAAGAAATCATCCTGAGCGAGGCATAAAATTATCATAACTACAAATATGTATACACATGGATAAATTATTAAAGTAAACTTCACTTGACAGAAGACATTGACAATTATGATACTTAATACACTTCATGTATTGAGGCAAGCAATTATTGGAAATTGGCAAAGCAAAAAAGCACCATTACTCCATGCTTTTATACAAGATAAATAAATTATTGACAAATAGAAGTGAGCATACATATAAAAAGTATTCACTTGTCAAACATAAGTCTTAATCGATGAAGTCACCATTGTTAGAAGTATAACTAAAGAACAACATTTTAGGCCTTAGAAAATCTTAGCCGCAAGAACTTGAGTCCTGTCCGCAAGAATTTTGAAGATTAACCATAGTGTACTATGCATAGGGTAGGTTATTTCAGAATTAAACTCAAAAACGTAGTGAAATAGGCATGTATAGTGAGAAATTCCAAGGTTATAGTATCATTCATGGTTGGTATGAGATTTTTGGTGTTCTGGGCAAACAAAAAAAATTATGTTCTCATAATCATTGAAATATTGTCCGCCTTGGAATTTTTGTTGTAAAATTCATTAATAATTCATCCATAATAAAGATTATTTAAAACAATAATAACATTGATAGTTAATATTATTTTAAAAGTGGTTATTAACATTAATGATAACATCAATAATTAATAATTCATACAAAATCATTTAAAGCAAAGCAAAATTAGTTTAACAAAATTGAAAATATTAAAATTCTATTTGTGATCTATTGTCACAAGATAAATTAACTAATTTTGTTTTACTTTAAATGATTTTGTATGTATTATTTGATTATTCATATTATGATTAATAATAATTTTTAGAATAATATTAACTATTTATATTATCATTATTTTAAACAATCTTGATTATGAATGAATTATTAATGAGTTTTAAAAAAAATCTAAGATGAACAATATTTCAATAATTATGATGCCTAATTTGATAAATTATAATATTTATATAAACTAAATAAAAATTTTGGTACCCATCTGAGACCATGATGTATTATGATTACAACAGACTAGAGATAAGTCAAGTTTATCAAATACTTTCTATAAATAAACCATCTCATAAGATTTATAGTTAAACTTGAGGATTTTACTGGTCGTAAACCATAAAATTTCTATTAGGAGTGCCAACTACCATTAATTGAAGGATGTTTCACTGCCATAGTATAACAAGTTTATGGGGTCACCGTGTGTGCACTGGATCTAACTGCCTTATATCCCATTATCTACAAGTAGCCAAAAAGAGTTACAAGGATAGGACAAAAGAATCAGACCAAGCAAAATAGTAACCTTCATATCATATTTAATCATAAAGATACCATACATATCAACACCAATTTTCTAATGGTCTTGCAGTCCTGCTAATTTTGAACCAAAAGATATCATGTTCCGGATATGCCAATTTAAATCGATCTTTTAATTCAGTTGCATTACATCATTGTTAGTGAATCCCCCCACCAGACAAAGCCCCAGAGAACCGAACGACACATAGTGAACACACCACCCACAAATCAGAATCAAGCTAAACATCCCACCAAACCAAACCCTCAATTGCAAACCTAGAATCAACCAAGAGAAATAATCGCGAAAAGAAGACAATAGAAATTAAATTAAAAAAAACACTGGATATCTCATTGTTTGACCAAAATGTAAGAAGGAGAAAAACCACGAGTTTAATTTATCACCCAAATGAAGAAAAGCTGAATTGATCCCTTTGATATTATTATTGGGTTTGGATCTGTTGAGTTAAACTCATAGCATTAGAGCCTCACAATTTTTTCAATTAATAAGAAACATGTTATTTTTGAACCATAACAGCAGAACTTTTACTGATATTTGAATAATCAATGTCTAAAACAAAATTAAGGAAATTTGGAAGTGGGTAGTGTGTCATCATAAACATAAGCTACAGTTGTATATCACAAAATATATATAGAATTAGAGAAATCCAATCCTCGTAAAATTCACAAACATGTAAGGATTTAATGATTAGTTAAATAGAATGGAAACAAAACAAAAAATGAACACAATAATCTTTGCCTGCATTTAAACTGTAAAGTGTTCATTGTTCGGCAGCTTTTTTTTATCCACGAAACTTTTTAGGATTTACATGATTTTTTATAACATATATTTCTAAGGTCACTTGTCAAGAGATCTAGATAATGAACCCCATAATGAAATCATTCATAATTTAAGCATATACTCTCAAATCCATTATGGACCAGCTTATTATTGCGTTATGTGTATATTAGCAATGCATTCAATTGAGATAAATCTTGTCAGATTAAGTACACTAATTCTTATACGATTTGACATTGTTTAGAATGTCCACTAATTCCTTAAAGTACAGATGTGGTAAATCTTGTTAGATTAAGTAACAATATTTCCCAGTCTGATATTGGAAATGTTTGCTTAAAGATATATAAGCAACCAAGAGATGAGAAGTCATGATGTTAAAAGACCAAAACTTCTGCAGTTTAAGTACAGATGCGGTTACCAATATTCAAAAGGAAACCATTAAAGTTACGGCAAAAGAAACACTATATAGCTACATCCCTTATAAACTTGCTAGCATTAGTGTTTTGAAGTATGTCAAGTAAAAGAAAATATGAGTCTTCATGTAGTGGATAAAAAATTTATTCACGAAAACTCATTTTTTCGTTCGTTCAATTGCTCTTGGCAAGATCTTAATTTTATTATAGTGCTCAAAACTCATTACTTAATGAATTTCATCTTGATTAGTCATTAACTCTACAAGTATTAAATTATATTCAATGTTTAACTTATACTCTAAAACATCAGGGGTCTGGAATCAAAATATAATAAATAATAGGTCAAAAAAAAATTTTTAACCTTATTCTTAAAAATTTCCTAAAGTAATATTATCCATTAAAAAATCTCAAAGTCAATTCAATAATTATATCAAATTATTAAATGAAATCTATTAATATTTATTCAAGAAATACCATCACACATATTGATTTATCCAGATTATTAATGTCAAATTCATAGTAAATCTTATAATAAAAAATGATTTTAATTAAAATTATAAAAAATTTATTTCTCATTTTTATAATCTTTATTATGATAACAAATTATTAATTTTAATTAAGAATCTTATCAAATCAACTATTTTTTATCGAACAATATAAAAATAATAATAAAATAACAATACTTTATTACAATTAATTACATGATATATATTGAATCTTAGATATAATTATTTCCAACATCAAGGAAACTAGTATAGCATATCAGCGAGGAACAATGGTGGGAATGACACCACTGACAAGATTACTTCCTGACACATACGCGTACGTGTGTTGGTCCTCCCTTGCTGAGTTAGATCCTAAAGATGATGAGGGTGCCATTTCACCTGAATTATCTAAGGTAACATCTGGTAAACTAGCTTCACTTTCTGATAACATTGCAACAATATTTTCTAGTTCCCTCACAACATCTAGCATTGATGGCCTCTCCTCTGGATTTTCTTGGCAACAACTGAGGGCCAGAGATAAAAACTTGTCCAAGCAATCAGATGGACATAAACCCATTCTGCTCCCTATAATGGAATATATCTTGCCAGATCGACAAGCCTGATTAACCTGACACCAAATTGTGTACCATTAGTGATACGGGTTTGTTTACCTCTAATACTTCTTTCTACATGGTATGCAAATAAATCAGATATATGAGAATTCAAATGTGCCATTTTTCTGTGTACATTGTACTAGCACAATGGTAAAAATTTTGAGTTTAATTTGTATGCGTTATCAATGTAAAAGAAATTATACTACCTGTCAATAAAAAATCATTGATGGTATGATTCTTAAAATATTTATTATAATTAAAAGTTAAAAAATAAAACTTATCATTTATGTTGTTCTATGATTGAATGATAATATAAATTTTTTTTATTTTGTTCTGGTATATATTATTTACTCATAATTTTTTATGATAATTTTTATACAATATTTTTAGTTATCAGATATGGAAGAGAAAAATAGTAATTGAAATTTGAAAGAGTACCTCGTAAATAATGTGTTTCCCACGTGATATTGGTTGCATGCCCGTCAAAAGCTCCAGAAACACAATTCCTAAGCTATAGACATCACTTTTGTCAGTAAACTTTTGAGTCAACACATATTCTGGGTCAAGGTAACCCTGCAGAAAAATTACAAAGTAGTCATCATATTCAGATAGTATTGATTTTCAGTGTTAGGAAAGAATGGACACAAAAATTGCCGCACCCCAATGTATCTGATCTAATGATAAGAACAAATTTAAACTCTACTACATCTAAAAATTAAATGGTAAGTGGGATTTGACTATTATGGAAGTCCCACACTTGAGACTATGATGAGGTGTGAAGAAACTTTGCAAACAACAGTAGAAGGGTAGGATATGACAATATGACAAGCCCGAAAAATCTCATAATTAAATTGTCAAAATTGCATAAAATGTATCAGTTGAAATATTTATTTGATCATAAATTTCTCAATATAACTCCGGTCTTAAATATTGAAATTGAAATCATTATTCCAAAATTTTCTGACAAACGTACTGGTGTTCCCCTCACAACTGTTGACATGTATTTAGTATTGTTACTTCCTTCTTCGAATGATGCAAGCCGTGACAGTCCAAAATCAGCCACTTTAGCTGTAAATTTGGAATCCAGAAGTATGTTGCCGGCTTTAATATCTCGGTGGAATATAGGAGGGTCAGCATCTGTATGAAGATATAGTATCCCTTTGGCTGCACCCATTGCAATTTTCAACCCCATACCAAAATTTTGTCTTTCCTTGGCCTTTTCACTTTTACCTGCCACAGCATAGTATCTATTAACTTTGCATCATATCTTATATGCATCATAGAAAACACCACCAATTCAGCATCATGGTGTTGTATTATTATATTATTCATTTCCTTTCTTTTCTGACACTTTCTTCCTTTTAACTTCTACCTTTTTGGTTTCTAATTATATAAATAGAATGACAAAAAAAAATCATGAACAATATAAAGACTGCCTATCATGATTTCTTTTGTTCAACATGTCTGCCTCAAATATTAGGAGTAAAAGTAAGTGTTTTAAAAAGCATTCATGTAGATTGAATTTCTATCTATATATTGAAATATTATTTTTCCTGAATCAACTAAGTAGACACATATCAACTATAAAAATAAAATAAAAAATCACCAGTCGTGTAAATACATGAGTTCAGATTAGAAAAGCTATTAAACTTATTATACAAATACTAAACTTACCAAGAAGATATTAAAATTGCTTGAGCATATATAGTTTTTATGCAAATGAAAACTGCAGAGCAGAAAATATGAAGAAGAAAAAGAGATAATATGAACTGACAAAATAAGGTGGTAGATATCTATTTATATTCCAACAATTTCATACCAGAAATCCAGTCCCTTAGGGTGCCATTGGGCATGAATTCATAGACCAGCATCTAAACCAGCAGAAAGAATATATGAGAACAATATTATTAACTGTAAACTGTCAAGCTGATATGGCAAAACATATGTCTAAAACTAAGATTAAAAATTTTGAGTTCCAAAGATAAGGTTTCTTTTATATATTATAAAAGATAAAAACATCAAAGAAAGGAACTACAGTATATATTGACATAATGTGAATATCTAGTGACAGATTAAATACAGAAACCAGTTGCAGCATGAAATTCAAGTGCCTCTTCTAAGTGATGAACCCATCTCATCTGTGAGCTTAACATAACAGACACACCAACCAGATTGTGAGAGTCGTTTAGAATAAAAAGGTTTTAGTATGTATATTCCCTTGGCCCATGTGCTTGTATATACTTAACCTAGTAATACAAATATAAGGGTAGCTACACATTGTTGTGTACCCAATGAAACCTCATTCATATGCCTCTCTCTCTCTCTCTCTCTCTTTCTACACAGATCAACATAAAGAAAGAACATAAGAAAAGGTTTAAACAGACTAAAAACAGGACTAATAGAAAATTTATGTATCTTAGCACAACTGCCCTGATAGTTAGAGGAATATGTATCTTATGCTATGGCATTCTTTAATCATTATTCAGATTCGTGCACAACAAATTACTTTCTCACACATTTGAATTCTTTAACAACACTAGCTTAAAGATGATACAGACGACAAAAGTGTAGTTACTAGCTATACAATGTGATATATACCTGCTCCTGTTCTTCATTGCAGTACCCAATCAGCGAGACAAGATTTCGATGGTGTAACCTTGATAAAAGTTCAATCTCAGTCAAAAACTCTTTTTTGCCTTGTAAAGAACCTTCTGCTGCTCGTTTAATGGCCACAAGTGTTTCACCAGATAAAATGCCTTTGTAGACATTCCCATAACCTCCTTGACCAACTTTAGTTGAGCTGCTAAAATTGTTAGTAGCAAGGGCCAATTCTCTGAAAGTAAATTCTTTCACACTGTCTATCTTAATAGATACATTAGGGGCTGCAAAAAGAAATAGGCATATAAATCTTATTCTTCAAAGAAATCTAAAATCACACTATTAGCAGATAGCCATAGAATACTTACATTTCCTGGAAATCAAGTGCTGAAATTTTCCATTTCTTGTAGAAATCAAGCTAATGATTATAGCAGATAATGCCAAAAGAGCAGCAGCTGCTATTAAAGCAGCAGCTAATGTGACTGCACTTGTGGAACTCCTCCTCTCCGAATCTTTAGCTATAAAATGGAAGTTAAATTAGAGAAACTTAACAAAGGTTAAAAGGAGATATCTTTAACCGAATACAAAGAGGGATACATATTTTGGTCGCTTGTCTTTGTGTGTGCACAAAATGTCGCAAACATAAGGTATATACTATATATATATACCGAAGATCAAACCAGGTTCCATTGATCATCATCTCAGTTAAGTGGTACATATAAAAACAGAGAACCTATAACAATTTGAAGATTATTGATAATAATAATAATAATAATAATAATAATAATAATAATAATAATAATAATAATAATAATAATAATAATAATAATAATAATAATAATAATAATAATAATAATTGGGCAACTAAGGGAAAACACTTGAAATATTTTTACCAATGAGTTTCGAACAAATCATATAAGTAAAATTAACATCATATTTTATCTTTAAATAAGAAACTTTCTATTCTCCAAAATAATCTTTATCTTTAGATTATCTATGAAAAAAATTATTTTAACAATTTATTTGATGAAATAACTTTTGTATTTGAATATATTAAGTAAAAGGTGATTTTAAGATATTCTATTCGGTTTGATTTGTAAATTTTTATAGTAAAATTACAATAAAAGGGCTATAAAGTTATTTGCAATAGTCAATTTTATATTTAAAATAATTAATTGTTAGGGATAAAATAAGAAAAACAAAAGTTAGCTAAATAATAATAATCCAATTCAAATATGATATTTTAAGAGTGCACAACCTCTCAGTATTATGCATGGTAAATTGACAATAACTTCTACGAAAATCTTCTACAGAAGTGTTAAATAGTACATGCATTTGATGGGATGCAATGATGACAATATAAAGATCAACATGGCATAAATTTGTTACATACGTACGTTTATAAGATAACATAAAATAATAAAATTTAGAGATTAAGAAACTTACCATTTGCATAAGGTCCAATGAGTGTGAAGTTCAGGAGTTCATATGGTCCAAAAAAATGATTGGGAGGAAAAAGCCATGATGTAAATATAGTTTTGATGCGATAAACCTCGCTTGCATTGAACAACTGGCCGGGATCATTGTATGAAGGAAACAGTTTTAGATACATGGTAATACGATGTCCATCTTCCCAAGAATTTATTGATAACTGATAGTTGTCTAAGTTTAAGGACTCAGTTATATATGCTATAAATCCACTTATATAGGGAAGAAAGTAAGAAAAACTTGGACTTTTCAGCCTGTATTCAATTGTCAGAGGTGCTGCACAATAGCAAGGAATTGGGAAAGAGGGGACATGTAATTCATAGAAATTATCTGCTTGGCAATCTAGAACTACTGGACAGGCAGTTGTTGAATTTGTTGGGTTTTGGTCTACTTCATCTTCATCTTCACCTCCAACATGTCCACAATATTGACCAATACTTCGTATGTTAGAATTGTTACAGATTGGATTGCCAGAAAGCCTTCAAGGAAGAAAGAAATTAAAGATATGATTAGAGATTTATGCAATGACATGGAACACAGATATGAATGACACGAACACTACGAAATAGCAAATTTAAAAATGATAGAGCTAGCATGACACCGCGATATAATATATAATATAATAGTATAACATTTAAACTTAATATATAATTAACATATATAAAATAAAATAAAACTTATACATCGTGAGAGAAATTGTGATTTATAAGTGAACATGAATTGTTGTATACATAATAAAATGCTAAAATTTATTTAATTATTATAGTATTCCAATTTGTATTTATATTAGAGCTGACAATGAGTAGTAATATAACTAAAATAATATATAGGTAGGAAATAATCTTCACTTTTTATACTAATTTTAAGGATTGTGTTGGATTCAAATTCAACACGTTTGATAAAGATAAAATAAAGACAAATAAGGTATACAAGTAGGTAAGAATTAAAACATGATAAACTGTTATCATATCATATTTGATACACACCAAAGAATCTAATAGATAATTAATTAATCATATAAATTATGCATAAATGATAAAATTATCCTTATAAAAGATGATGGCAGTTGTGTTTAGAGTTGTATGATGAGTGTGCAATGATGATGGTTGAAGTAATGATAGTAGTAATAGTAGTCATGATGATAATCAACTAGTGTGGGAGGGGAGACACAAGTAATAATGACTTTGACAAGAATAGTGGAAGTAAAGGCAATGATGGGGGTTGGGAGTAATGGGGATCAGTGTGGAGACATTAGTAGGGTGGAGTGACATTATTAATAAAAATATGATGAGAATAATGATTATAATGATAATGACAATGATAATAATGACTGGGATAAAGAACTGACAAAATATAAGTAATGTGACAATGACCACAAGTGGTGATAACGGTAACAATATATAGCAATTGTGGCATGGTGGTGGTAGGGTAAGGGCAATGATGATAATAATGGTGGAAGTGATGTAAATAAAGCTTGAAAACAAGTTAGATTAGGCCAAACATTGTAAGGTTTTAGTTAAACTTGGTTTCTAATTACAAAGTCTAGCCTAACTCATTTGCCTATTATATATCCTTGTTAAGTTTAATTTTTTTTTTTAATTATGCTATTGGAATAGAGTATTTATTAATTTTGTCGATAATTAATCTCTATCAAAAAACCTAATTAACTATTTTTAATGAGATTTTTTCTTCCAATCATATTTTTCTATCAATAAAACTTAAATATAAAATCTTACTTAAAAGAATAGAATCTAATATTACTCAAAGAAACTATTTATTGATTTGTTAAGTCTACTCTGAGTTGTTTAAAAGTTAGATTTGTCACAAAAGTCTATTTATAATAAGTCTATTTTGGATTAAGGTTTATAAACAAGCGAAGAAACTTGTCGAAGTCAAATACGCCAACGAGCCTATCAGCATGAATATATTATTATATATAGAACTATTATATATGTGCGTGTGAGAGAGATACGTAGGTGGATCCGTCAGGCCTAACAAACTTTTATAAAGGCCTAAAGCTTATCTTATTTTTTTTCTGGTACCGTGGAGATAAAAAAAAAGAAGCTTATTTTAATTAATTAAACAAGCTTATATTAATAATCTAATTTAAATTTAAACTTTTTATAAAAAAAAAAAAAAAATAGGTCAAGTTAGGCTAAACCTAAAGTGGGTTAGACCATAAGCACTAGATTGGCCACGTGACCTGTTTCCTAGCAGCAATGGCAATGGTTATATAGTGGTAATTAACAGAAATGACCATGGTGGAAATAAGAAGAACAATTGCTCGGTGTGGGGTTGTGGTTGAGGATAAACCAAAAATATTTATATATTTTATCCTGCCTCTCTGTAGCCCATCTTTTTTGTATCAAGCAACATCTCTCCTTTTAGGTTAAATTTTTAACTAACGAGATAAGATATTCTATTGTGTCGGTTCATCAAACTATGGATTTAAATAAAATAAGATAGGTTATCCTATCCTATCTTCATATCCGAACCACTAAACAAATCCTAAAATTTTGAAAAGGAGAAGGAAAATATTATTAAAATACAACTGAAGTGTGACAACAGATGAAATGAATATTAAACATAAATGCATGTGATATATTATGAACTCGATTTGAACAACAAAGATTGAGCATATATGTAATTGAGAAAACCTTAAGGTAACATTTGCTGGGGGGTTCAGATTTCCCAGAACTTCCAATAGCGAGTTGTTTTGGAGATTACTGCATAGATAAGAGAAAAAATGAATTTATTTTGGAAACAACAAATATCAAAATACACTCAATTTAAAACAGTAAGTTCCTTGTCAAAATTGTTTAGTTTGTTGCAAAAATTAAACTCAATATTCCTTGAGTCTGTAGTAGTAACCCGGATTCAGAAGTTACATTGTAAGTTTATCTTTAGTATTTAAGGCCACGTTCTCCCATATGCTAGCAGGGATGGATCCAGACAGTAAATTGTTCTCAAGTGACCTGTGTTTAACAATGAAACAAAAACATCAATCCAATGTGCAAACAAATTCACTTGGATAGAAGTCTCGCTAAATTCCAGAGATGGCAACTTGCTTCTTACATAGAGAGTTATTTAAGAAAATTCAAGATATTGTTATGAAATAATTAAATAAATATCATGTGAAACACAGGTTGACAAGAATCTTCTTACAATTTTTGAAGATGAGGGTATATGAAGCTTCGAGGAATTGATCCATCGAGATGATTATTATTGGATAGATCACTGCAATAGCAAGAAAATTATGACTAATTAATTGGCTAGGATTAAGCTAAATAAATTATTAAATTACATAATATTCTCTTATTTATTATTAGATAGTAATTAGAGATTTATTCCTTGTTACTCATTATTAGATTGATGAATGTAATTAATACTGATCTCACTTACTTTTTTAAAATAAAGGCTTCATGTGATGATCAGAGCACACACAACTTACAATAGTACAACATTTTTATATGATATTAGAGCAAAATATTCTTATTCTTGGATGAGGTATCACTAAAATCCTGTCTTACCCGGAACCCACGCGCGCGCATCTCACGCTTTCAATGTGTGTTCTATTCACTGATGAACAGTACCTCCCTTAATTGTGGGCATTTTTTTTACTAAATTGATCTTAGGTAATCAATTCTGATCTTATTTGTTTATTGTAAATAAAGACTTTGGGTGGTCATCCAAAACAAAAAATTTCTACAAATTCTATATAAATACTGTGAAAGTAAGGAAACCAAGAACATCATATATAGATACAAAATATATAAATAAAAATTGACTATTTACGTACATAGTTGTCATATTGTCTGCAAGTTCTGATGGTATATGTCCAGTAAACTGATTCCAGCTAAGGTCTCTAAAACATGAACCAATCAAATTAGTTTGTAACTAAAACATGAGTAGTAAATGATTTTACTGTCATTGATGCAAAATATAAAGTAAAGCAACAAGATATACTTAAACATACAGATAGGTGAGGTTGGCTATTGAACTGAAATCAGGAATAGTTCCTTGCAGACTGCAGTTTCTCAGACTTCTGTTGAGTCAGAGAAAAAATGAGCTTAAAAAACAAAAAATAATCACAATTTTGTTCTTGAATCCATAGTTTAAAAGAACATTTTGAGGTAAAAGCTTAAGCACTCGGGTGAGAACTAAAAAGAGGTCATTAAATATCTGTAACATGCTATTTAACATAGTAAATTTAATATTCCATTCCCACTCATCAAAAAAATATTAAATTTAATACAAACAAAAGAACAAGTATCTATCCTAAAAGTACTTACAGTTTTACTAAACTGGAAAAGTTTGCATAGGTAGAAGGAATCCCACTCCCACTGAAATTATTGTTATCAAGTTGACTGCAATGGGAAAAAGTCAATATGAAAATCATAAATTGTAGCTAAAGTGCCTATTCTAGCCAAGTTAATGTACACATAAAAGCACTTAAAGTGATAGCATACAGTGACATCAATGCTTATACATTTAGGATTTTGATATCTTTCTCTGTTTTTGGAGATTTTATTTTTGGTAAGATATTTGTTTCATGGAAATTTAGTTAGGATATATTTAGGATTTTTGTAATCTGATACAAACTAGAACCAACAGTGTGAAATAATGGAACAATAAACAATGGTCAATTGAAGGCAAAACAATCGGTATTAATAAGGGAAATTAGAATAGAAATGAGACTGTTTGATCAGCACCTAAGTACTTGGGAACCCTTAAAAGCTAGTTGTTAAGGGGAAAGAACCAAGCACTACTTAAATGCTCCACCGATCGTCTTATACTACTCAATGTGAGACTTAGGCACCCCATAATACCCAAGTTCCTATGATATCACCACCCTTTAGATGCCTTGTGCATAATATTGTTCCAAATACCCTTTAGATGCCTTACCAACATACTTGCAAAATGTGCTGAATAGTATGGTATACATGTAACTGAAGACTAGAAGAAACATCTAAAGGCTACACTATAAGTATTGAAACACAATGATAAAAAATGAAAATGTTGAAAAATCACCCTAATTGTGATCACCCCTAGGTAAATGTCGGCAAAGAGGGGTGTGTTAAAGTCTCACATTGTGGAGAGTAGTCATGAGCAAAAGGGGACATGTTGAAGTGCCACATTGATTATAGATAGTGCCGAGATATAATATATAAGTGAAGATCAATCCTCCTCTTACAAGTTGATTTTGTAGGGTTGAGTTAAGCTCATAATTCACATCTATCAGAAACCACTAATGCATGCGAGACAACAATAATTGCAATCATATACTTGCCCTGAAGAGCTAAAATCAGCATAAAGTGTAGGGAGTCCTTGAGAACAAAGGATAGAATGCCTACACAGACATTTTGTTTTGCCATTTAGTTCTGTTATGTGATAGATCCTCCATGGCTCTTCTATAAGTCATATCTGTTAGAAGTTGAGATTTTTCAGCTGTTATATGAAATGTCTCTGCAACTTTTCTGATTACTTTTTAAGCTAGGCTAAAAGATTCCTTTGTTTTATAAGAGCTAGTTGTTGGCTAATGATGCCTACTTTTATATCTTAGTCATAATTATCTTGTTCCTCTTCATGTGTGTGGTTGCTTGTTTCTTTTAATTGCTTTTATGTTGAGTCCAATAGCTCCGCTTTTGAATCCAATAGTATTTCTGCATCGTCCAATAGTATTTTCGAGTCCAATACCTTTATGTTCTCTTTTCAAACGATATCTTCTATTATCATACTCTCAAGAAAACATGTATCTACACTGCATATTAAGCAATGCACGTCGACTACAGTAATACAAGTAATAAATGCTACAAATCTAAACAATGTGGAAGCAGAACATACAGTATTCTTAACCGTTCTAACATAGAGAATTCTGGTGGAAGGTAACCAGATAAGTTATTGTTGTCCACAAGCCTGAAAATCGATTTAGAAAAGGAGACAATGAAAACTTGCAAAGTCATTCCAATATGCTTCCCAAGTTGAAATGGAAGCTCTAAATCACAATCAAAATGTAAAAGTTTGGCTTCAATACTCACAAATGCACAAGATTGGGCAGCTTTGAAAGCTTGGATGGAAGTTGATTGTTGAACGAGTTGTTATTCATGTGGCTGCAAAGATTAAAATGAAGCAGATAAAAGTACATGCAAGAACTCTAGCTCCTAGCTGAGTTGATGGTGCGTTTGGTTTATAGATTCACTTACAGATGTTTAACTTTGACCATTTTGACAAATGACTCTGGAATAGGACCTGACAATTGGTTTTCATCAACTTGGAATCTATCTAAATTCGTAAGGTTGCCAAGCTCATCTGGTAAAGTACCAGATAACTTATTCCCGCTTAGAAGCCTACATAGACAATATAACGAAACAGCTATTCAGCACTAGCATGATCACTGCTGTTCAATCATGAACATTGACATTCAAAAATCAAGACACCAGACGTTTCCCCCAGATAGAAGCGTTTATTTTACCAAAAATCTTCCTTGTATATTCAGTCAATTTTAGACTCTGATCTGAACTACAATCTTATGTTACAAAGAAATACAATGTGTTTATTTATAGCACATCAAGATCAAGTGAAGTCTAAATTTTATTTCCCGTACACACTTAAGCAAATAAGATCCATCTTTTAAAACAAATCTTGGACAATCAAGTAAGACAGACAGATTTCCATCAAATAAAAACATGATGAGGAACTATACTAATAATTTATCTGCTTTAGCAAAGTTCTTACAAGAGTTCCAATGATGTAATATTTCCAATTTCCTTTGGAATTGTGCCTGTCAAATTATTCCGCATGAAAGACCTTCAAGCATAAAACAATGAGGATATTAACATGCCATAAGATATTACATTTTTTCTGATACTGTTTTTTTCTTTCTTCCAGACAACAATTTATGACATTACACAACTCACAGTATCTTAAGATGAGATAGCTGACCAAGCTGGGGTGCTAAACTTCCCGAGAGATTCATAGTCATTAAGTAGCTTCATTAAAAGTGGGGTAACAGAAAATAATTAGAATATAGAAATCCCTTGAATATTATATAAACACTTTATAATATCTAAATAAAAGAAATTGAAATTGAGAACAAAAAAAGAAAGTAGAAGGATAAATATTGCATACAGCTTTTGGACATGGAAGTAACCATTAGCCTCCTCCCTATCAGAGCACCAAACCCCTGCCCAGTTTGCCATACACGGATCTCCCGAATTCCAGTTCCTCATATTGCCCATGGGATCAATCAAACTTTTCTTGATGTCTATCAGTGCATTTACTACAAATATAGGTCAACTTTTAAGGTTAAAAGTTTTAAATGCTAAAGCAAATTACATGTAAACAGCACATACTACCCCTAAACTTATCATTATCATGATAGCAAACCCCTCCTCATTTTCCAGGTTGGACTGAAATTTTAATCCAAGTTCACTCGTTTAGAATCTTAAATCACAAGATGAAAACAGAAAGATTCAAAATTCTGTAGGCCTTTACAAATTCACCTTCTGAAGGATCTGTTTGTGAGGCTGCTATGAGGATGATGAAACAAGATGAAACAAGCAAGGCATATCCATGAATTCTTAGAGTCGGCATCACAGTATATCCTGGAAAGCAAGCAAATGGAAAGGATGAACGAAAGAAGTACTGAAACATTGTAAGGAATAAGTTTCATTCATATCCTACATTCAAAACATAAAATGAATACTTTATTGGCCTAAAATTTCTTGAAACAAGGAAGAATTAACCACTACCAAAATACATGGAAACCCTGACATCTTTGTCATTTACCCAGGTAGCATCAATGAAATTTAAAAATAGAAAAACTAGCTGAAAGCAAGTATGTGCAATAACATGTTGATTTTTCTAGTTCCAAACTTGAAATAAGTTCAAAGCTGGTTAGTTAGTTTGTGGAACCTAAGAGACTATTTGGTTCGAGTATTATTTCTTTATTATTTACTTACTGTTTTCACTCTTTCTAATAATTATGAGTTTAATTTTCATACACTCTAAATAAGAAAGAAGTTTTACATTCAGCCTAACCGGTATAATGGGACACCTCGGCCTAGAATATCTCAGTGACTCAACCTCAAACTACAGTTGTTGATTGAAGTCAACACCCAGATGCAGGGTGCTTAAAGTACACTTATAAACAGTAGATTGCATTTTGATCTGGAGTAAAGTTATCATATCATAACACTATATTGGGGAGAAGGAATGATGAATTTTAAGTGTAACTAAGTCTCAGATCATGGCCCTCAAGACACTTTGAGCTCATATCGCTGTATCAGATAATCTAACTCATCTCTAACCCTGTAAATACCACTAATGTCATTGATCAGATACGCATTTAATGCACATCATCACGCTGTTTGGTTATCTTGTGCTATGGGAGAACGGAACCTAACTTCTCAGTTTTTCTTTCTGCTTCAAAATAACAATGGAATGGACCCCAAGCCTAAATTAATCACCAAATTCTGAACAAAACCGATCCCCGTAGGCCATTACCCCGAAGGACCCCCCACAACTTCAACCACCCAATTAAGGTAAGGTATTGTTCTCAATCCATGCATGGAGATCTAAAGTATAAACCTGAACGTGGAGAAGGCCAAGCAATTGAGTAGTCTCAAAACAAATCTAATCCTAAACTATAAAGCACTTTTAGTTTATAATGTTTTAGTATTTTTTTTTTCATTTTAGTACATATAGTTTTAAAGTTTTGTTTTTATCTTTTATATTTTCAAAAGTTTCAGTATATTATATTTTAAAAAATTTATTTTAATTTTTTATATTTTTAAAATTTTCATATTAATCATTTATTTCGTTTTTGCTAAAAGAATGTTAATGTTCCATGATATTTTAAATTTTGATGGAATACTAGATATAATTAAAATAATTAATTTAAAATATTAACGTAAAAAATAAACTCTTGAGAAAGATTAAAAAATATTGAGAGATTAAAAGATATAATTTTTTTATTTAAAGGGCTAAAAGAAATAAACTCTTGAGAAACTAAAAGCATAATTAAATTTTTATTTTATGGATTACAAAAGATAAATGTTTACTTTTTAGACTAAAATACTTTTTTAGTCATTTATGTTTTCCAATATATCTTGGTCTCTTATATTTTACAAAGTTTAATTTAATACTTTGTGTTCTTAAAGTGTTCTTAAAGTGAGACAAGATAATATTAGTCCTTTCAAAATAATGATCTTTTTTTACACGATTTAAAGCTCTTTTTTAACTAATTCATAAGCTTGTTCTATTAGACTAAAATTATGAAACTCACCTAATGTTAGAACAAAAAGAATCATTAAGTGAGTCTTACAAGTTACCAAAAAATAAATGATATTACATTTTTCAAATTTCTGATAACTCGTTGGATTTAATTTTCACGTGATTTTTTCATGTTTATGGTTCTTTTTTATTTGAACGTCCCTTAGCTTCTACGGTTTCATATAACTAAATCAAACAAAACAAATTTCACATCTCGAATTGATAAAAAAGGATTCAAAATTGAAAATAATCATTGTTTCAGAAGAATTATTTTGGCTCACTTAAAAAATATGAATGATTAAATTCAAATTTAAAAAAATAAGAAATCAAACTAAATATAATCAAATATATAAAGGACTAAAAGTATATTTTAACCTACTTTTTATAATAAATAATTATTTTTATTATATAAATTATATTTTGAATTTAAAAAAATAATGAATTTTATTATCTAAATATTTTTTAAATTTATAATAAGTCATTTAAATTATAATATAAAGTTATTTAACTATTGAAAAATTAAAAAAATATTAAATTTTAATTTAGAAATAGAGATGAAAGATAATAGAATTAAAGAAAGAGTATTAAAAATATAATAAAAAAAGTATTCTACTATATTATAAATTAGAATCATAACTTGGAGTGTTTCACTTTCCTTACTCTCTCAAAAATACATTATCAATATTTTCCTTCATTTTTTAAGATAATTTCATAATTTAAATTATTTATTATAAATTTAAAATATAATTATGTATTTAAATATATATTTTAAATTTTAATCATATAAAAGTGAACATTTATCATGTATGTTCTGATTAAAGATGGCAACGAGACGAGACAAGCAGGAATATCACTTAAGCGATTACTTAGATTTTTTTAATATTTGGGATATCAATGTGTATCCATGGATATTTACAAAAAAATATTTTAAATCAAAAATAAATTTTATTATATTTTTATTTATTCTAATACTTTCTTTTAAAATTTATTAAGTTATAACTAAAATTATTCAAACATTCTACACTATTAAAAATATTGATGGATAATTCTTAAAAAATATATAATTATTTTCTAAACTCCAAACAAAATTATTTAAAAGTGACTCTCTAAAGTATAAACTCAATTAAGACTACACTAAAATATAAGTCCAAAAAAAATTATATTCCAAGACATAAGAACAACTAAAATATTATCAGGTAATGGTACTTGTGAGTAAGAATACCATGATACTTGTTCCTGTCTTATTAACAAAAATGTGGTGAAAATATTCATATTCATTATCTATGAGTACGTTTATTTGTTGTGAATTTGTGTGGGTGTACATATTTTTGTCATCCTTAATTTTCATCGATCAAAAAGTCTCACATGATTAAGGAATCAAAATCAAAGATAAATTTTAAACATTTTTCTTTCTTAACCCACCAAGACACCTTTTAAGGATACATCACAGACCATAAAACTCCAAAACAAATTATAATTTGAATATAGAGTTTCTTACCGACTAGACTAACCTTTATTGGCATTATTTACTTATTATAATTTAAAATAAAATAAAAACTCATGTAAATAATTTTAGATAAGAAGAAATTTATACTTTTATAACACTAAAAAAAACTTTTTTGAATCTTTAATGTACTTAAATAACTAAAAAATGACAAATTTTATTAGATAAGGACAAATTTTAAATTTTATATTGATAAGAAACTCTGTAATTTATTAATAATTTTTCTTATAATTTTATAATTTAAAATTAAATTAAAATAAAAAAATACAGATAGAAATGAAGAAAGAGAAATAGTTTTTCTAATTTAGAGATTGAGTGAAAGTCATTTTAAAGGAGAGAAAAAAGAAAATATAAATAGTGAATTAATTGAGAGAGTAAGAAAAATTAAAGTTTTGCTCTCCAGGTTTTTTTTTTTTTTACCTACTAAACTACTTTAATTTAAAACTTTTCATTTTTGTTTCTACTCTTTCATTTCTTTTCATCCTTTTTTACCAAACACACCATAAGAGGAATAGAATGTAAAATTTGATTCCTAGCTTGAACAATAAATGATATAGCTAAATAGCTAAATTATGAGCAACCTCATTTGCTTTGCCTCCTAAAAATTAAATCAAACAATAAAGGTTTAAAAACACCTTTCCTTTGTTTCCCCTGCAAGGCTCCAACTAGGGGTGTTTGAAGATAGGAAAATAATTCTCATCATTTTCTTATGAAGATTATACATTCTTTATTCTTTATGAAGAGAAATATTTATTTTCTCAAAAGCTTAATAATGAAAGAAATGGAAAGGATGTGTATCCTCAAAGATTTGTTTGAAACAATTTTGAGCCAAAATTTTAGTTTTTAGTTTTCATTAATTTATTTTCAATTTTTTTAATTGATTTACATTTTTTTAGATTAGATTGAATTTAAGCCCAACAAAAAAGTCTAACTTAGTAATTAAGCACGACGTGTCAGTTATCATTATTACCTTTTCTTTTATTGGACCTAATGACTCCCATCAAAACGGATTTAGATCTCCTGTCCTAAAAAATTCATTGCAGGAAGTACAGTGTAATATCACACAACACACTTTTTCTTATTCTAATTTTTTTATCAATGTTTTATTTAATTAATAATAAACATGTGTGGTTAAATTTAGCATTGCACCGCTTGCAGTGAATTTTTCACTGCAGGATATCCAAACCCCCAATCAAAAGTCATGTAAGTAAAAGAAATTTTATCGTGAATGAGAGATATTATTCAATCACAATCCATTATATATATATATATATATATATAAAAATAATAAGTTTATTAATTTTTAAAATAGTTATTTTAAAATAATTTAAATAATAATTTGTAATTAAATGGTAATTTCAAATTATTTTATATTATCAATAAATAAATTTAAAACTTTATTATTAAAAGCAAAAAGTCTCTTAAAAAAATAATACAAGCTAAATCCGGCCTTAAGTACAAGATTAAAAACAGGCCTAGAGCTAGGATATGAGCAGCTTAGTTAGTCTCGCAAAACATGAAGCAAATAAAGATGGTCAGAAATTACATATATAATAGAAATTACCTTGTTAGCAGGCACTTCCTTTTTCTTTCTTTTCTTCTCCTCTCTCTCTGGATTCGTCTTTTGTTCTCTCTCACTCCTCGCTGTCCTCTGTTTTCTTTTCTTTCTCTTCCACATTCTGCTAATCCCTTCCTTCTCACTTTATAATGCTTGTTTTGACGCGGAGTGGACTTAGTCAAAATAGATAATTAAGCCCCCTTTTCCACACGTATTTTTAATAATAATAATGCCAAAATATATTTATCATCTCTAATAAATATTTCAATTTTATGTTTATTTTTTAATAATTTTTTTCTTTTTTTTTCCTTTATAAAATAAAATAAAATATTTTTTATCCTCGATATTTTTTTAATCTAATAAATTTTATATTTTTACTCTTTTGATAAAATTTTTCATTAGTCTCTTTTAAAAAAGTTAGTCTTTCTGAAAAAAGACTAATAAAAAAATAAAATTATTTTATCAGGAAATAAATACAAAATTAACTAAGTAAAAATTAAGAAATATATCAAGAACCAAAAATAAATACCTATTTTTTAATAGAATAATTTTGTGTCCTTAATGTTTTTTTAAAAAAATCAATTTAGTCTTTCATGTTTTTAATTTTATTAAATTGAACCTTCCTAAAATCATGTTAAGGACGAAAATAATCTTTTTAAAAAAACACATATATTTATTTTTATGTGACGTTTAGCAATTGATGACAAGATTAATTTAAAGGTAATAAAAAATATTAAGAGACTAAAATAAAACTTTTAAGATATAAATGATCAAACTAAAAAAACTAAAGCATAAAGAGTAAATATGTCTTTTAACCTGTAAAATATAAATATTTAATTCATCCATACGTCCATTTATAATTAAATAAAAAATAATTAAAAAATATTTTGATTCAGGGGTCATACAATTGGCATAATTATAAATTCATTTAATATAGTAAAATATAATAAAAAAAATGTAGTAAGTGCATGGTGACAATGATATCCACTACTGTATGAATGGAAACGATAGTCATATCTTGTAAAGTGGAAAACCCTAATAATCGAAGACAAACATTTAACGGTGAATCCGTGCATGAGACGCATGTCTGATAATATTGTCAAGTTGGTTTCAGACGCAAAGAGCATTTTAGTGATAAATTTTAAAGATTTTAGATCATTTTTTTTCAGTGATAAGATCTGATTTTTACATTTTAGATAATTTTTTTAAGTCTGACATGGATCTCACATTTAAATATTTTATTTAATTATTTGTTAAATTAAATATAAATAATTAAGTAATTAATTTTAATGAAACATTGAAGAAAAAATAATAAATATTAAAAAATAGGAAAATTGAACATAAATTTAATTTTTATTTATAACTAAATGTTAAAGAAATAAAAAATACATAAATTAGATAATAAAAAAATTTGAAAAATATTAATGTCAAAGAAAAATTAAATTTCATTATTGTTGTGACCATAACATTTTCAAATATGCTCCACCAAATCGGCTTGAAGTTGTTGATGAATTGTTCTTGTATGCATAACGCAAGTATGTAACAAAGTCAGGAGGAGTATCATGAAATACTTCAACATTTGAAATGTCATTTTTTACGTGATCATAATCAACATCGACATTATCATTGAACGTATCTTGTTTGTCTTTGACAATCATGTTATGCAATATAATGCATGCCAACATTATATCATTCATTGTATCTATGTTCTAGGCACGCGATGGATCACATATAATTGCGAATCGAGATTTAAGCACATGAAACACTCATTCCACATCCTTTCTCATTGTTTCTTGAAATTTTACAAATAATTTTCTTCTAGGACCTTGTGGCATTGGTATGGTCTTCACAAATGTGGGTTAATCTGGATAAATACCATCTGTAAGATAGTACCCCATATTATATGGAGTTCCATTAATTGTAAATTGTATTGGAGGAGCTCGACCTTGCAAAATGTCATCAGACACAAGCGATTGGTTTAACACATTAATGTCATTGTTTGAACCTGCAACTCCAAAAAATGCATGTCAAATTCACAAGTCTTGTGAAGCGACGACTTCAAGTATTATTGTAGGTTTGCGATTATCACCTCTACGATATTGGTCCTGTCATGCAACTGGACAATTTTTCCACTCCAAATGCATGCAATCAATAGAACCTAACATACCTAGAAACCCTTATGCATCTCCAATTTGTAGTAGGTGATTGATGTCATTGTTGTTGGGTCTTTTCAAATACTCTTGTCCAAATATCTCATTAACACCCCTTACAAATTTTTGTAAGCATTGAGTTGCAGTGCATTCGTCAATTCTAACGTACTCATCCACACAATCAGCATGTGATCCATATGCAAGTATACGAATAGCTGCAATGCACTTTTGTAATGGCGAGAGACACATTCTACCAACAACATCAGATCTCATTTGAAAATACTCATCATGATTACTAAGAGCATTGATAATTCGGATGAACAATTTTTGTCGTATTTGGTACCTACATCGGAATTGAGTCTTGGTGTATATCGAATTTTCTGAGAAGTAGTCATTCATCAATCGTAGATGTTCATCTTCACGATTGCGATTAATGACTCTTCTAGGCCTTCTTTGTTGACTGTTGTTGCCTCCTTGTTGTTGCATCGCACATAAGTATCTCATGATTTGTTCATCACTATCGTCAACTGTTTCGTAAACAATTTGTTTCCAATCTTGGTCCAAAGTCATTATTTCAACCCATTGTATGAATGATTGAATGCACAAACAAGTGAAAGAAGAATATTGTTTGAAGGAAACGTACAACAATGAATGAGAATTGAACAAGTAAATACCAAATTGTACAACATCTAGTTCCATAATGGCTAGTTTCAGAAATTAAAAAAATGAACAAATTATAATACGGTTAAAATAAATAAATAAAACAAATCAAACATGATTCCTAAAAATAAAAATTAAAAGACAGTTACTACAAATTAAAACTACCTAATAAATTAATACTAGATTCCTAAGTTATTCCGAATTATTTTACAAAAGGTTTCATGGTATTTGAGTTGAGTCTCAGACATTGTAGAGTGTCCTTCATTAGAATGTCGTAATACTCCTTTTTCAATTCTTTCTCCCTTAAGGCTGCTAGTTTGGTGTTGACAACATTTTTTCCCTCATTGCTTCCTCTACACTAGTCAAATCAACAGTATTGGTAGATGTTCCTACTCCTTTCCCCTTGCTCTTCCTTTTGGCCGTCTTTTGTCCCATTGGACGGACAATTGTAGACGGTGTATCAGCTTTAGCATCTTCGATCAGTGTTTCTGGATTAGATGATGAAGAATATGCCTTAGATGTCGAAATCTTCATCTTTTTGGAGCAATTTTTAGTAAACTACTCTAACCATTTAGGTTGATCTTTCAAGAGTCGCCAAGCATGTTCCAAACCAAAATTGGTTCCTTTGTCTTCCTTCCAAATGGCATATGCATTAAGCATGATATCGTTATTTGTGCAACCACTTTTCTTCAATGATATTGCTTGCTTGTAATGACTCTTGAATTTTTTCACACCGAGATTAATTTTTTATCATTGTGATTTCAATTGATTAACTGTTCTTTCACAAAGTTCACCTCGAAATTTGTTGTAATTTTCCATGACACTCAACCAAAACGCTTTTTTTCCTTGACCAACTCCAACAATTGGATTAGTTGAGATGTTGAGCCATGAACTAATGAGGTGTGTATCTTTTTCAATTGCAAAGGCGATTCGAGGCTTCCTTTATGTCAAAGACCCTCCTACTTCGTCAATGGTGATCTCGTCTAGCCCAATTTGGAAAGAAAATTGTGGAAATTACGAACCAATGTCATCATTTGAAACCATTGTAGGACTGTTTGCGCGGATTGAAGGAAATATTTGCAAACTTTGAGAATTAACGGTAGAAGCGATTTGAGTGTTTAACATAAAATAATTTGGTGGTGGTGATGGTAAAAAAGGAGGGGGAAAAAAGAAGACAATTTTGTGAATTTTGGATTGAAGGAGACATGTTGTGATTTTGTATAAAAATTTATATAATTTTGCCAATCAAATTGATTTGGATCCATTTGAAAAAAAAAATTAAATGAGCTTGAATTTGGAAAAAAAATTAATTGAGATTGAATTTGGAAAAAAATAAATGAGATTGAATATGAAAAAAAATTAACTGAGATTGAATATGAAAAAAAAGTGAGTTTGAATTTGAAAAAAAATTAACTGAGATTGAACTTGGAAAAAAAATTAAATGAGATTGAATATGGAAAAAAAATTAATTGAGATTGAATATGAAAAAAAAATGAGCTTGAATTTGGAAAAAAAAGTTAACCTTGAATTTAGAAAAAAAATAACTGAGATTGAATTTGCAAAACAAAATTAACTGAGCTTGAATTTGGAAACTAGAGGTTGACAAATGAAAAATGAGAATGTCAATTGGGTGTACAAATTGTTACTATTTGAATTAATTTATACTGTGCAAACCACTTTCCGACTGTTCAGATTTTTTTTTTGACCGTTGTACTATGTAAAACATTTTTTTCGACTATTACACTATGCAAAATGCTTATTGTGTAGTAATGGTCACTATGTACACAATGACCATTTTCAATCCCTCAACCTTCCCCAGCGTCCACTCTCCTCTCTTTTTTTCTTACTTTTTCCTCCTCCCTCTCTCATGCCTCTTCATCTCCCATGCTCCACTATCTCCTTTCCCCACTCAGATTTTTTAATTTCCCCATTTTTTCCTCTTCCTCCTCCCTCTCGGCCTCTTCATCTCCCACGTTCCACGTTTTTTTCTCATTGTTTCCCCCTTCCCTCTCCCCCTCCTACGACACCCAACGTGCACTCAACAAAGGTATTTTTTTTCCTTCCTCTTATGTTCTTCCATTTTCGTTTTTGTTTTTTTTTCTTCTTCCATTGTTTTTTGTCATTCCTGTAGATTGGTTGTTGGTTTGTTGGTCCTGTTTGTAATTTTATTTTTAAACATTGTACAAAGATTTTCAGGGTTCTTCTACAAGAACTCATTCTTCATCCTAGAGATCTCTGCACTATCTTTATTGCAAGATTAGATCTTGAGTATAATATATTTGCTCAATATCTAACATTAAAGATGCTTTAATAGAAAATCAACATTTTTTAAAGCATATTATTATTGCAGGGAGCATTTATTGATTTTGTTGATAATTAATTTTTGGAGAATCTAATCGGTCATCTTGAATATGATTCTTTTCTCTCAATCACATTTTTTCAACCACATTTTGCAGATCTTAAAATGATTACAGTTTTAGTCTTTAAAAAAAATTATTGATATTCTCACTTTTCAATGAGATATTAAAACATTTATTCCATTTTTATCTTGTAATAAATAATATTATCTTGAAATAATTAATAATATATCTATTGAAATTAAGAGAGAAATATTTTAATAAAATCATTCCCTAATAAATGTTAATTATCTTGAAATACTTACTTTTTGGGCATGTGTGAAAAAACCTTAAATATCAATTATTTTGGGACAAAAAGAGTGATTTTTATATATTTTTTAATCTATTTAATGTGGTTTTATCATCAAATAATCATATTTTAATGATTAAATTATAATTTTGATCTCCTAATTTTAATTGTAACATTTCTTCAAATTTTATAAATTGACCATTTTAATTTATCTGTTAATAATTTTGATTAATAAAGTTAATAGGTTAGTTATAAACTAATTTTTTTACAAAAGTTAATTACAAATAAATTAAAAATTATTAATTATTTAAAAACTTAATTTATAATTAATTTAATAACTTTACTAGTCATAGTCATGATTATTAGTTAATAATTTAACCGATGATATTATTTTTATACAAAATTAATTAACTTAATATTAAAATAAAAAATTATAGACATATTACAAATTTAGAATTAGAAAAAAAAAGTTGGAGAGACCATGACCCCATCCTTCCAAATACCTAACTTATAAATACGTACAACTTGACTTGACCATTCAAAATATGTCATGTATCAACATCCTTCTATGTGAGAGATAAAGTTAGCATACAAAATATCTTAACAAGGCTTCACATTTAATGGAGCCATAAAGAAACTCTATTTGATTTAGAGCATTAAAAAGTTAATACCTTAACTACTTTTTTTTAGGGTAATACCTTAATTACTGTGGGACTTACTTGTCATGGGTCTTCGAAATTGAAAAAAAAAACTTTTTTGTGATTTCATATTTTTTATCAGAGTTTCTATGTTACGTTTAATAATTTGGGAGATTTTGATACTATTAATTGTTTAACTAATTAAATTATATGTCACCTTTTGATTATTTTTTTTCAAATTATTTTTTGATTATTAATTTTAGAAATTTTAAGTTGTAAATTTTTTCAATTAAAAAATATGATTAAAGATAACCTTACAAGAAGTCTAAAATCTTTTAGTTACTTTTAACACTTTTTATAAAAAATCTCTTGAGATTTAGGGTTTAAAAATTTCTTATTATTATTTCTTAAGCATAGGTTTTATAAAAAGTGTGAAAGTAACTAAAAATATTTTAGGGTTTAGATTTCTAATTTTAAAAGTGTGAAAGTAACTAATTTTAAAAAGTTACAATTTTCAAATTTTTAAAAATAATAATTAAGGATTAAGTAAAAAATAATAATTAATAAGAAAATGACATATAATTTGATTGGTTAAAAATTTAATAGAATTAAAATTTCTCAAATTATTGGATCACCATAAAAACTCATTTTTTATTAATATTAAAAAACATGTTAACCAAACACCCGTTGCTAATATATCTATCAATATAATATATCCGAATGAGGCATGCATAAGACTAAAA
Source organism: Glycine soja (assembly GCF_004193775.1). Lineage (NCBI taxonomy): Eukaryota > Viridiplantae > Streptophyta > Magnoliopsida > Fabales > Fabaceae > Glycine > Glycine soja. The sequence continues at coordinate 49,979,550 of NC_041019.1, read as the reverse complement.
AAAATGAGAATTTCATGGATTGTTTCATGTGTGGTATATAGCAGTCGCTTCCATTATTCCCATCTTAATGTCAGTGTATCTAATTTTCCTAATGGACTTTTCATTAACTTGAAACAGGTGGCATGTGAAGACGATTTGGGAGAAAATGTCTTACCCTTAACTCGGGGTACACGCTTCACTTGACTTATAATCCATTGATAAAAAATACGCATGGAAATTGGAAACAGAATAAAAATATTGGATAAAAAAAAGTTTGGAGATGTTGATCGGTCATCAAATAATTTAACAACTAAAGTCATAAATATAAAAAAATTTAACGATTAAAATCATAATTTATCCTTTTTTGAAATATATATTAATGTATTTGTATCTTATATTAAAAAAAATTCATGCATCTCATCCCCTATTCGTACCCAATTTTAGTTGTTGAAAAATAATTTAAATTTGTAATTTCAAATCTTTAAAATATTATTTAGATTTAAAAAGAGTGTTATCTTATTTTTAGAATGTTGTTTAGAATATATATATATATATATATATATATATATATATATATATATATATATATTAAAGATTTATTTACTCATTTATAATTAAGATTCTAGGATTTATAAATAGAGACTTTTGACATGAGAAGAATTACACCCTCAAGAGAGATCATCACTCTAAGCTAAGTGAGAGAGGAGGTTATCATGTGAAGAAATGGTTTATAAATTTGTCCAATTTATTCAAAAACTGTGAGACTATGAATGTAGGAATGATTAACAAATTCTGTTTAGGAATGATTATTACAAAAAAAAAAAAAAAAGCTTACAAATATGTGATCTTTTCTTTTTAAACTTATGGTAATGTCTTTTGTTTTGTTATGTGTTTTCTCGTCAATATGAATCAAGTAAACAGAAGTGTGTTTTTCCCAACACCATAGATGAAAGATGGAAAAGGAACATGAATCAAAACGATTAGGATGGAGAAGGAGAAGTGATTGTACAATTGCTACCTAGACTTTTTTTCATTGATGCAGACAAAGGTGGGTTCACTGGGTTAAGCAATAAGCAGTGACAAATTCTGGTAGATATATAGGCTGAACAATAAGCAGTGTTGAGAGGATGATGGGTAATTAAAGAAATAATCTGGATTATTGATACAAGAGTGTCTAATCAAATTACTAGAAATTTAATTGATATTTCTGCACAAGCTGGAAATTATGTAAGGATGCTCCGTGTGATTGTTAAATGCAAAGAAGATTATGTTAATTAAGAAGGAAATTATGATTCTTGAAGGTAGATTGAAACTTAGCAATGTGCTATATGTTCCTAGATTAAACTGCGACTTGAGAGGACGTTCATTGGAATGAGTAAACGAAGAGAAGGCACTAGTTCATTGATCCTAGTTGCATCAATATTTTCAAATTAGCAAAATGGAATAAACCAAATCACAAAATGACAATATCTAACATACTTAATTTAAGCACCAAAAGGTTCCAAGTACATCAATAAAGCAAAAACATAATTTGCTTTGTAATTACAATACGCAAAAAATTACATTGCTCACAAAGCTATTACAATCATTCACTAGACTTGTCACCATCTCCTTTTCCATTAGCTAGAGAAGCTGCTAGCAATGTCCCCTTTGTAAAAAATTGTCGCTTTATCAATGTGAAGTTTAAGGGTCACTCAATGTTGTAATTAGGTGGACTATTATATCTAAATGGCATTAGTTCAACATGTCTAAAATGTGGGGGTTCTTCGAAAAGATTCCTCGAACCAGTGTTGCTCTTCACCATAATACAAGGAATCAATAAAAGGAACAAGAAGAGGAGAGGAAACCATAAGTATTCTCAAACCTAAAGCAAGCTTCCCTTCACCTCCATAGCTCCAAGCCCACACCAGTCCTATAACTGAAACTCGTAAAACCATAATCAATGATAATTCTTAGACACACAAAATATTGATGCTTCAACCCAACCATGTTGCATAATGGGGAGAAAATAACATACAAAAATAAATAAATCTAAGAATTAATAAAGTATTTTATAAAACTTCTGATATGTAGGGTATGGACAGTTCCCTAACACCCTTCAACTTCTGTCTCTCTCCCCCCACCCCCAAAAAAAAAGTGATGAAAATTAAAACCTAAAAGAAGTGTCATATGTACACCGTATAATAGATGAAGTCAATCATAGATGTATCTTGAAATACACACTGACACATGAAGAAAAATATACATTTACATGACTGACCCAATAAACCAACTAAAACTTAAGTTTTAAGTCCATTAATATAAAGTTATTTGCTATTAGTTTTTAAAGTAAAAAAAGACCTCACATATTAACTAAAATGACTTGCATATCACTCATTTCTTTAAGGTAGAAAATGTTTTTCTCAACTTTGACCTCATTTTCTATTGAATTGGCCCTCATCACGAATAAATTTGATGGAAAATGTGGTATTATGTAAACAAGTTTAAAGAATGATGAAGATGGAGGTTCAAAATTAGGGTTTAAATAATAATAAAGATAGAATAAAAAAGAGGGTTTTAAAAATAACAAATATGGAGGTGTAAAAGTAGGGTTTGAAAGGGTATGGTTGATAATTAAAAAAATATAAACAAAAGGAAGGGGGGGGGGGGGGGTGTAAAAATAGGGCATAAAAGGGTATGATTGTTAAAACATAATTCCAAAAACTACTTTTCAAAAATGATATATGTTGTTTTGAAAAGTTGTTTTTAGGATTAGGTATTTTGTTGAAACATAGTTCTGGAAATTACTTTTTAGAATTGATATATATGATTCTGGAAAGTATTTTCCAGAACAACATTTTAACAAATAAAATGGTATAATTGACAACAAAAGAATAAAAAGAGTAGGGATGGAGGAGTGTACTTAGAAAATTAGAGGTGTAAATAGCAAGTGCCACACTTTAGTTTTGTGCTCCTCGCTGTCCCAATGAGACTAAATCCACTGTAACAAGTATGATGGAAACTCTTCCTCTAAGCTCCTAAGTAATGGAAGGTGATAGATTACGTGCGATGATTCTAACAATAAATTCAGTAAAAACGAAAACTAAGAGATAATTAAAACTGGAAAAGAATGTGAACCTTTTGGTGTGTATCCTTTTTGTGTGTGTGTGCGTGTTATTCTATTGCATAAAGGTATATCATATTTATGTGATATTATTTGAATTTCAGTTGAGAGAATTTAAAAGTACTTTTATTAACAAATCTTCCTTTTTACCATTTTATGTATTGGAATTTAGAACTGTATATATTGTAATTTATCTAAATATAGCCTTAATCATTTTGATCCCATTATACTTGCTGATGGTTGCTTGGTTTTTAAGACACTTGTTAAGGTATGTCGCAGGTACATGATGATGTGCTTCTGGGCTCATGTGAATTGGGTTTTAGATTCTCCTTTAATTAGGACAGATGTAGTTTATGATAATTGAGCCGTTTAGGTATAAGACGTGCCCAGAGCATTTTGTAAGGTCAGAATTTTACTTCATAACTTTTTTTTTGGAAAATAATTTCGTTATATTGAAAAATGATTATACTTGTCTTGAAGCTAAATAAAGTATTAATGGTTAAATTATAAAAGGTCACGCACAAATTAAGGAGAACTTTAGTATAAAATAGAAACGGGATGTTAATATCTTATTAGACGCCAGACAAGAAAAGGAATATACTTGTTTCTTAGTACAGTTGTCTTGCCATATATTATTTATAATTGGCAAATACTATCAATTATATAACAAAGATTAGAAACTATGAATTAATTAATATAAAATTATTTTTTAAAATTTAATTAGTAATCTTAATTTAAGTTTCAAACATGTAAACATTTAGAGACTTAGATTATTTTCATCACTGAAAAAGATAAATATAATTTAGAAAAAATATATTATCAATAATAATAATAATAATAATATATAAATAATTTGGGAAAGGAATTAAGAAGGCAGAGTGTGTAGTGGTGCTATCTCTATAATTGCATCTTTATTGAGTTCCGTGACATGGATCCATGTCAGATGTCCTTAGACCACTTTTTCTTTTGAACCTCTCTCCCTTCCCTTTCTTCTGCCTTCTAGGCTCCAACATTGACCCCTTACCCTTACCTTCACCAAATCAACCCCACTATGCCATCGTGATTTGTTGCATCATATGGATCGTGCCCTTACCCTACGTGTCACTTCTTTTACTTTGCAACCTTAATCCCATTGCTACTATATTGTGCAAGGATATATACTTCCGTAGATTGTATAAGAATATCATAAGGGTAAAAGTAAGATTAAGGTGATTTTCACAGTGGCGTGCATAAAAGTATGTGACGAATTCTCAATCATTATTCTAGTTTGTCTAGTAAGAAATGCATAAAAATAACTTATAATCTTAATCTTAATATACATATATATATAAAAAATTATCATTATCAACAAAATTTATATTATCATCTGATAAATTATAGATGATAATTTTCTTTAACAACTGCTAGTCAGAACCATTAGTTAAACAAATCAAAAAAAAGAAAAAATTATTGAAATACTTAATATTATATTATTTATGATTTTTTTACTTTAATAATAATTATCTTAAAAATCATATTTACTATTATTTTTTATTGAATGCAGCGTGAAATTTTTTACACTAACCATACATAAAAATTTAAACTTATTTCATCATTCTTTGATAAACATGAACAAATTAAAAAGAGAAAGTTCATGTTTTGAATTTTGAAGTTCAATTGTAATTCCCACACAAGTAGTTAATTAACAGTTTTTACATATAAAAACATTTAAATTTATACAACAGATACAACTTCACATTTGATTTTAACTTGCTATGTTGTCTAACTGTGATTAATGGGGACTATTAAAGCCATTATTGTAGCGTTTGGTTTTGGTCATTTCAATTCAAAATCGAAACCCAATAAAGCAAGGTGGCGCCACAGGCACACAACCATGTTGTGTTTCTGTTAGCAAAAAAATTACCACCGAAACTCAGTCTTTTTGTAACGTAATGTGTCCACGTCCAAGGCCAACAATGGTAATTGATTAGATAATAACATGTGAATATGAAGTCTGAACACTGTATTTGTATAGTGTATGGTAATTGTATTATAACACAAAAGCCAGAAACAAAAGCAGCCAAAAAGCAAAAGATGGTTCAGCACTGGTAATAAGAAGACCATAGGCTGGCTATTACTACACACACAGCACATGTTATGAAAACGAAAAGAAAAAGCTACTATGTTGTATTTTTCTGATGGCACTTGTGAATAATTGAATGCTATGGTGAGGGTCTTTTGGGGCGTTTACTCCAAAATATTCCTGAACCATAGCAATCTGCAATCTCCCCGTACGCATCATTTGATAGTTTAATCATCAAAAACAGCCACAGCACAGCACAGGCCTCATCAGTTTTGTGTTGCTGTTCCTGAAACATACACAGATCAGGTAGCAGGAGGAGGAGGAGTTGCACTTTGCTCAACTCTCCTCACTCTTTTCTTCTAACAGATAGATAGATAGATACATAGTGAGAAAGAAAGATGGTTTCTGAAACCTCACTCTCTTCTTCTAAACGCTCTCCAGCTACTCCTAAGTTCTGCAACTCATTCACTACTAGGTACTTCAGCAACACCCGCATGTCATATCCTCTCTTTGTTTCTTGTTTCTATCTATTTGACTATGTTATGTATGTCTTGTTGTGGGAGTGTAATATGTACTAGTGTGTCTATATTTCATCTGATAGTAGATTAAGAATCTAACTTCATCTCTAACCAAGGTAGTCTAGTTTAGTTGATTGAGTAGGGTGCGTGAGTTATTGTAAACCTCCTGATACCTGTCTTCAATTCTTATGGATAAAAAAAGAGGATGTAACTTCATGTCCTTGTTTTGCTACTCTTCATTTCATCCTAGTTCTATCTAACTGGTCTTGAAATTAAAGTATTTGTTTGCTTGGTATGTCCTTCTGGATTTTATTGACAAAGGTTATGCATATTATCCAACAAAATTTTGATGGTGAGATATTTTCAAGTTTTTGAGCTAGACAGAGATTATCTAAATTCTTGGGAACATTCAAGATGAATTGCATGCTAAAAGACAACATTTTTTATGTGCTGCTATTCTCAACTCTTTCATTTGTTTCATTGTGAAATTTTTTTGGGTTAGGGGTGGCAAGAGTCAGAGGATGCTGTGGATTTCAGAATTCATGCTTCCTTAATAGGATTTGTGACAGTTGTCATATTGTTTTCTTGATTGCAGGATATTTGCTGATGTTGCTGGTGACATTACAATTGTCGTTGATGGCGAGTCTTTTCTTCTGCATAAGGTAAAATCTTTGAAGATGCGGTTGTGTTCTATTTGTCATTGAGTTGTAAGTTTTTATCCGCTAAACTTTAGTTGTCATGGCTTTAATTTGGGTGTCTCTTTTAACAGCTGCTATGAATCCATTATATGCTAACAAGCAACTAAAATCAACCACTATTTGCCAAAAGTCTTATGCCTACTTTATGATACCAAAGAAAAAAGTAGATGACTTCTATTTGGCTTCTTTTGAGTACAAAATAGCTGCACCAGTCAAGTCAATACTATTCAGTTAATGTCTTTACAGAAACAGTATCTTAATTCAAAATCTATATTAAAACTAATTTATTAGTTTGTGCTTGTTCATGAAGTTTCCCTTGGTGACTCTAAGTGGGAAGATCCGGAAGATGGTGGCTGAAGCCAAGGGTTCCAATGTTTCAAGCTTGGAGCTCATCAACTTTCCAGGGGGTCACCAGACATTTGAACTTGCCATGAAGTTCTGTTATGGAATGAATTTTGAGATTACAACATTTGATGTTGCGCGGCTTCGATGTGCAGCAGAGTACCTAGAAATGACAGAAGAATACAGGGAGCAAAACCTCATCTCAAGAACAGATATTTATCTGAATGAGATTGTATTTCAAAGTCTTCAGAAGTCAGTGGAAGTGCTATCCACCTGTGAGATGTTACCTCCAGATACAGTGGATGAAATTGAAATATCAAACGGATGCGTGGAAGCCATTGCAATGAATGCTTGCAAGGAGCAACTAGTTTCTGGTTTATCTAAATTAGACTGTGATGGTAAATCTGAAGAGCTAAAGGAGGATTGTGTTGCATGGTGGGTTGAAGATCTCTCGGTTTTGCGAATAGATTACTTCCAAAGAGTTATTTGTGCCATGGGAAGAATGGGGGTGAGATCGGACAGCATTATTGCATCACTGATGCATTATGCTCAATCATCATTAAAGGGCATTGGAAAGTGTCAATTTTGGAATCCATCAAGGACAAACTCAAGTCCAACTAGTGTAGAAAAGGACCAGAGGATAATTGTGGAAACTCTAGTAAGTCTCATGCCAACAGACAAAAGCTCTTCCATTCCATTGACATTTTTGTTTGGCATGTTAAAGATGGCTATCATGTTGGGTGCCACTATCCCCTGTAGGCTTGAGCTTGAAAGGAGGATCGCGTTACGGTTGGAAATGGTCTCACTAGATGATCTGCTTATACCATCTCTACAGAGTGGGGACTCCTTATTTGATGTTGATACAGTTCACAGGCTACTGGTGAATTTCTTGCAACGGGTTGAAGAGGAAGAAACCGAAGATTATGGGTATGAATCTGATGGGTTTTGTTCTTCTGGCCATGGTTCTCTGCTAAAAGTGGGACAGCTTATTGATGCTTATTTAGCAGAAATTGCTCCTGATCCCTACTTAAGTCTACAGAAATTCATTGCTTTGATTGAGATACTTCCTGATTATGCTCGTGTTATCGATGATGGCCTTTATAGAGCTGTGGACATTTATTTGAAGGTAACTTTGCTTGAACTATAGGGAAGAAATATCTATGATTCCAAAATTCTAATGGTTGGGCACTTCCTAGTTAAACCTCATATTCTCAATCATGTAACACTTACCCTCACAAAACTAACCAGTTTGTTATGTTTGTTATTCATTTGAGTTTAATAGACATCAATGTAAAAGTTTTTACACTATCAACTAATCACAAATCATTTTTTATATGACATTTAATCTATATAAAAGTCAATAAACTTAACTTAAAAGATGATTCATGATTATATGACTCTAAAAAAACATTTATACTGTAAGTGCATATATTATTTATTCTATTCATTTTCCTTCTTCATGTTGATAATAGCATTTCTTTTCACTCAATGTTCAGGCACATCCAGCACTAACAGAACAAGAATGCAAGAAGCTATGCAAGTTGATAGACTGCCAGAAGCTGTCTGAAGAAGCATGCAACCATGCAGCCCAGAATGACAGACTTCCACTGCAAATGGTGGTGCAAGTCTTGTACTTCGAGCAGCTGCGTTTGAAGAACGCGTTGTCGGGCAGTTCCGGAGACGGGCTGCTGTCGCAGAGAATAAGCAGTGGTGTTCCAAGTGCAGCCATGTCCCCTAGGGACAACTATGCTTCTCTGCGAAGAGAGAACCGGGAACTGAAGCTGGAGATTTCAAGAATGAGGGTGAGGCTGAGTGAGTTGGAGAAGGAGCAGATGTTCATGAAACAAGGCATCATTGACAAGGCAGGAAATGGAAGAACATTCTTAACCTCACTTTCTAAGGGAATAGGGAGAATTGCAATTTTTAGCAGTCAAGGCGGGGGAAAGCGCCAGAAATCAGGTAGGAAGTCTCGGGGTTCGGAGGGGAAAACTGGTAGGAGTAGGAGATATTCTGTTTCATAGATATTGTTCTTCTTCTTAGCTAAGCTTTTACAACACTCTCTATTCACAACTTGTAAATGAGTTGATCAAAAGTTTGTGTTCATCCTTGGTCACACTAGTTTAGCAGTTGAACTTGAATGTCTCTCATTCTCTTCTTTTTCCCTGCTGTATATGATTTCAGCTGCTGAGCTAAGGTCGAATACTACACAGTGACACTGCTTGCTGCAGTGACACCAAGGAAGCTTCATCAAATACCTCAATTCAATGTGTAGCATCACCTTGTCCTAGGGACACAGTAAAAGCATCTCCTTTCTTTCTCTCACTTTCACACCCTCCTGTTGATAAAATTAAAATGCACTTATTTCTTGTCAAACTTGCCCCTTAGATTGCTTGAAAAAGGAAAATAGTGTAACTTATGCCATCAAATACTCAAATGATTCACCACGGGCTTAAGTTTCTGTAAATTCTAATGACAAATTTAATGATACTAACTAAATTAACCAACTTAAAAGATATAATTTAGTTAAAAGAGTCTTATATTTAGGAATAATAAGTCCAAACTTGGCTAGTAGATGCCTATGGGCGACACTAGTAAGTCTGTTGCTTCCTGCACTCAAATATTGCTTTTTGCACCTCTGGATAATTTTTTTTAACCTTTGGACTGGCCAATCTAGAAGCCAAAAATGGTGCAGCTAGAAATTATGGGTGCAGCAAGAAACAGCCCACTAGTAATTGTCTCTATCCATTCTGTCAAAAATCTCATTATTGGTACATTACTGGCATGCAGCATGCTTCACAAATCCGAAACATATTGTTGGTACACAAGTTGTATTGCCACCAAAAATCATTTTTGGTCATGTAAGATATTTTAAGTTATTGTCAAACTCGTACACGAAAACTGTAAGTTCGGGGTAGTTTAAAAACGTCTTTTAAAATTTCTTTGATACAGAAAATCACAGTCAATGAATATTTATGTATTCAATTCAATGATTAAATAGTAAAGTCTTCTCCATGAGAACCAAGAGTGCACCAATCTATTTATATATATTTGATTTGATTCACATCCTAATTCTTCCTAGGAGGCAACAAGCAAGAAATCCATCATGATGAAGGCCTTTTGAATAATAATGTGTCAAGAAACCTGTCATAGTAATGTTCCTTCTAAGTTGCGATCTTCCAATAAATGTTTTTTGTACCCGATAAATATCTTCAGACACTCCATGTGTTATTCTGAGAGAGAGAGAGAAAAAAAACAGAAAAAATATATAAATATGATTGTGATATTTTTTTTTGGTGGAAAAATGCTGAAAAAGAAACAAAGAAATTACAATCTGGATAGACATTCCCAGAGAGTCGAGATGAAGCAAATCCTTAAGCGAGGCCCTGTCTTCGCAAGCACATCTGCACAGGTATTATCCTCCCTGAGGTTGCGGTCGAACTGAATAATCCAAATTCCAATCCCTATGGATAGTGTGAAGCTCATTAGCATAAAGATGTTGCTGAGGGCACCCATCTCTAATCAAGTCATCAACATGCTTAGAGTCAGAAAAGACTGCCATGATCTCAGAGTGCATGATAATAGTATCCCCAGCATAACCATAAAACCCAATTGTTCCTGTCACTGATGAACTCCACACTTACTCGTCGTCTGCAGAAGGATCTCCTGTTGTGCCAAAGGATCTCTCTGATGCTAACTTGTTTCCGGTGTGTACGAGTTCGAAAAAACGAAGGGATACCTGCAAAAGACACTTCGACACTTAAGTGAAGGTTCGACTCATAGCTATCGAGGATGTCAAGTGAATATTCAAGTAAAAAACAGTTTTATGTACCTGAGGCTCTACCCTTTATATACTTATCTTATTGGGCCATGGGTTTATGGGTTAGCATGTTTCGATTACCAATTAGGTAATACGCCTCTTAATTTTGTTTCGATGCTTCTGACCAAATAATTATCCTTAAACGGGTTTATTGATGATAATTATGGTCAAATGATACTCACCACTTGTATATGCAAAAGACTGAGACATGTTATATAGAATAAGAAGGCATATGGCCGAAAGGGTACCCAACTTCATAGGGTATGTCACATTAGGTGTCCGCCTTCTTGTCTTGTCCAAATACTTATCCGGTATACCAACCAAAAAGTCACCACTATGGTTCGTGCAAAGGCCTCCATACCCAGCTTTTCTGACATCAATGGTAACACTCTCATCCACATTTAAGACAATCATCTCAACATCTCCCCACAGCCATGAACCAAAAGTGATGGGCCGAGAAAAGGGCTACTGCATAGGAACATCAAAGGCCCTATAAATAGCTTGTTTCAAAGAAGAGACCCTAGCCACACAAGAAAGGGTAGAAGGTTGGAGTGTGACACCCTCTACCCCGACATACATATAAATAAGAAAAACATATAAAAATACAGAATTTAATTATACCAATTTTATCAAAATCATGTACACAAATTCAATCATGTGGGAAAGGGTCACATTCGCTTCACTATTACCAAATAAAACTTATTAAAAACATATTCGGCTCAAAACAAGGTCGTCAAAGTTTATAAGAGAAATCTTGTTAAACAGTAGAATAAAATAAAGTAAAATAACATCATACAATTGAAATAAAAAAGTATGCCTCAATATCACATGCTATCAGATCATTGTGTCTCAGCGTCCTTTAACACGAGTTTCTTTAAAGTCATACACCTAGTCATCTGCTCCCATGAATACAAGGTTCGAGATCATCACAAGATCTAAACACAAACAATACATAGAGAGTAAGTTATCATATTTCTAAATAAAATACAGATAAACAAAGACATAATTAAAATAAATTATAGAAGTATTTATAACATAGCTCAACTTAATACAATCTACATTACTTCACCACTTTATCATTTAAAATTCATTATAGAAATCACTAATCACGTTATACATGAATCACACACTCGAGTCAAGACGTAACAACACTCATCAATTTCATAATAAATAATTCACAGGCGTTATGCAAAAATTATACTAAGACTCAAGCCTATATGCAATGTGATACCTTGTTAGGGAAAAATCACACCGGACGCTTAGGAGTACATAACAAGACACACCACACAATAAGTATATCAGGTCACTCTCATCAAATAAAATCATAAGGTGACCAATCAGGGTCACTCTGTTTTACGAGAATGCTCCAACCATATGGGAATGAGATCAACATAGGCTTAAAGGAGCACTCAAATCGAGTGTCTTTACCCCAAATGTCTAGACTCCAAAGAATCCGTTAGGACCTCACCTTCCTGATTAAGTTCCAACCCCTATAACAAGTTTTGCATGCAGACACTGCTCATGAATTATACAATACCCATAATCTCACACTCGTGTTTCAAACATGTTTAACACATTGTGCTACAATTTAACACTCTAGGTTTCTAACTAGGAATCATACACTTTCCCTTTAACACTTTGCACATAAACACTCTTCTCAAGGTAAACATCAGTCAGGTTATTGTATAATTCACAACTCACAACACAAGTATTGTCACATCAAGTGTTAACCATACACTTATTCACAACCAAATTTCATGTTCACAATTTAACATCTCATAATGTCACAATCCACCATCACATGTTTACGTGTATCTCAAAAATTAACACATGTTCAAATTTGCACTAACAATGTTATAATCTCAAAGCAATATATTATCTCACAATTCATCACATATTTAATTTATCACTTATACACAATTTAAATCTCAATTTCACGATCTCAATATAACAATTTATCACAATAAACTAGTAAATCTTATCCAAAACACAAACAAATCATACAAAAATGTTTCCCACAACATGGGGAGTAAAACCCCTCAAACAATTTCACATAATCATACAAAAAGAATTATAATACAATAAACATCTCAAAATAAACCTCAATTTGATCCTCTAAGGATTCATACACATGTTTATTCTAACCCCAATCATGATAAACTCATCTCTTACCTCTAAGCGGACTTACATGTGTAGTCTTAATATAACTTTGCAAATCCTAATGGTGGAGATGTGCGGAAATGCATTTCGAACCTGGTGTCCAAATTTCATGACAATCCAATAATTAATGAGTCCGGGAACGTAGTTTTACTAGGATAGCTTTGGGTGTATGCGGGGAAAACAAAGAGCTACATACGAGGGATATTCCCCTCAGTACAAACATTATTTTGAAAATCACAACATTTCGAACAGTGTTCAAATTTCATGACGATCCAACGGTTAAAGAGTCTGAGATCATTATCTTACTGAGATAGGTTTGGATGTATGCAGGAAAAAAAATGATTTTGGAAGAAGGAGAAGGAAAAACGAAATTGAAAAAAAAAAAAAAGATAAGGACATATCCTCAATGTGCAAATTGACCTAATATATTTATTTAGGTACAACCTATTTTTTCTTTATTTTTTATCATTTTATAAACAAAAATTATATTTTACTCTTTTTATCAAATGAATAAATAAAACATCTTTTTTTTATTTTCATTCAAATCATTATTTTTATTTATTTAATTATAAAAATTTTATTATTTTTCTAAAATTTTATTTATTTTTAAATAAAACAATTAATTTATTTTACAAAAAAAAATAATAGATTTTCCAAACAAACACCATTTCTGTTGCACCATTTAGTGCACAAGACAATAGGGACCATGTTCCCAAATCTATGAGAAGCTTGCTTGATCCAAGCAATCCAGTCATCCCCACGAGGACGATCAACCACAAGCCCTCCAAACATCATGAGCATAATCACATCGGAGTAAATACTGCTCAATAGTTTCCTGGTGATTCTGATAAACCGGGCAAGTGTCATCAAGAATAATACCACGGGCCATAAGCAAAGATCAGGTTGGTATTGCTTTGTGGCAAAGCTGCCACACAAAGAATTGGATGTTCGCAGGGAGTTTAAGCTTCCAAATCCAATTCCAGCTAGCCCCACTATAAAACAGCTCCCTTGAAGCCATTTATAGATTGCACTAACTGAAAAAGTGCATGAAACACAAGGCTCCCAGATCCACAAATCCGGAAGGCTTACCACCAGCATGGGTTTAACACTGACAACATCAGCAGCAGCAGATTGAGGAAGAGTAGAATAAAGCTTGTGAAGATCCCAATCCATCCCATTCCAGACATCTTTAACCTTTAGGATAGAATCATAGATATGCACCAAAGGAACTTTGCCACAAAGAGGCTCCTTAGAAGCTAGTTTCACCATCCCCCACCTTAAAAGGCGAAACCACACCTTAGATCCCTCAAAATCTCAACCCGAAACTTAGTTAGGGAGTGCATTAAGTCCCAAACCAGTTTTCCATGAAGAGCAGTATTTTGAGAACGAGCCAGCCTAACACCCAGGCCGTGGCTACTCCTCCTTTTGGTAATAGTCTTCCAGTTAACAAGGTGGAGACCCCTACTCGTATTCCTCTTCCAAATAAATATTATCACAGTTTTATGCAATTCATCACAAACAAACATATTGAGGGTACCAGTTCACCTGCATGTCGTAACTAGACATGCAGGCCAGAGCTGCATTAGTTAGCACAACTTTTCCTGGTTTATTCAGCAGCCTGCCCTTTCAAGCAGCCAACTTGAAAATGATAATGATATGATGTAATAAGAAGAAATAGATATAAAAACAAATTATCCAATCATTGATCACATATTTAAGTGATAAAGTTATTTGTCAATTATCTCAATCACATCATGTTGGTGATATTTTTGGTGTTTTAGGCAAACAAAACAAATTATCCTAATTTTTTTTTGTTTGTCCAGGCACCAAAAATCTAAGATCAACCCTGAGGTGGTCAAAGACCCAGAGTTGGTTAATAACTTGTTTTTTTTTTCTTCATGTAAGTGGACTTCTCCGGTGTGGAATGGCTATTTGCAATGGATGGGTATTTTAACAGCTCAACAACAAGATGTGGTTTTACATTTCAGCAGTTTGAAGGATATGGATAAAGGGCTTGGGAAGAGATTCAAAGGCAAGGCAAGTGATATGGTTCGCTGCTATGTGAGTGTTATGGAAAGCCGGGAATAATCTTATTTTTAAGGAGAAACAAATTAATATTGAGGAAGCATTGCAAGTTGTAAAATCATCTCAGGGAATTGGCTAAAAGAGCCCGTAAAAAAGGTTTTATTTATCAAATGTCATGTTGGTTTAAATGTTTGCAATTGTAGTGTCATGTGTGGTTTGTGGTATGAAGTAATTTTGCATCCACTTTAAATTAGGTTTAAATATTTTTTTTTATAAGTTAGTGTCTCTTTATTTTTGCTAAGTTAATTTTTTTTAATTTTAGTCTTTTTGTAAGTTGACATTTTTTTTAATTTTGGTCAGGTATTTTACTCATTAATAATCTTTGTAATTTTTTTATTAATTTTGATTCATGTAAGATTTTAATTTTTTTTATTTATAATTCTCATAAGTTCTCACTTACAAGGACTAAAAGTGAAAAAATAAAAATTTACAAGAATTAAAAATGAATAAAATATCTTACAATAATCAAAATTAAAAACACAAAGTTACCATGACTAAAATTAAAAAAATAAACTTACACAGACCAAAAAATAAAAAAAAAATAATAACTTATAAAGATCCAAATTAAAACATATTTAAACCCTTGAAAATATTCTCTTTGCTCAATTGGTTGAAGATGATGGAATGTAAAATATACACGAATTTTCTTTGTAGTCAAAACTTAATTTTAAGAGACTTACAATGATATAATCTAAAAGTATATAACTAAATTGACCGTTGAAGCCAAGAGATGTACACATGAATTCCTGGATAATTACAAGTTGAGTTCTTAGGATCTAAAACATATTTAAATCCTTCAAAATATCCTCTTTGTTCAATTGGTTGAAGATGATGGAGTGTAAAATGTACATATGAATTTTCTTTGTAGTCAAAACTTAATTTTAAAAGACTTACAATGATATAATCTAAAAGTATATAACTAAATTGACCGTTGAAGCCAAGAGATGTACACATGAATTCCTGGATAATTACAAGTCGAGTTCTTAGTGTAGCAAGATGGGATTAAGGATTCTCCATTAAAAACAAGGATAAAACAACCCATATATACATAAGATGAAAGATTGTCCTTTGGTGTTCCTAAATGGTCCTTAAACCCGCAAATAAACCAAGCAAGCACGTAAGAATTATTGGCAAGCAAGAACTCTTAAGCTATGGCATTGGTTTGACAAGTTGTGCATGCTGGTTTGGGTTGCCTGACGCTTGCTAACGATGTGATCCAAAAGGATCCACACTTAGATCAAGGTTACTTGGGAGATGACGTCAGGCTCAGGTTGTATCTTTGTCTCAGTCAAACTTGCATGAAAGAGAAGATACAAAGTTGTAATACGTGTAATTTCTCCCCACTCCATTTATTTGATACTCAACTTTAGTGATGAGAAAATAGGTTAAAATTAAATTAAACTTCCAAATTCAAAATTAATAACTTTCCCTGAATTTGTTCAGTCGACACATGCTATTTTTAAATAGAGAAACAGGGAAAATTTTATTAAGGAACATATGACTATCATTTAAATCGTAAATTGATAATCACTTGCCTAAGAAAGTTTTGTACTAGCTAGCTAGAGAATTTCAATCAGGATGAAGTTTAACCTTTTTTTTTTCTATACTTGCTCTACTTGATTACGTTAGTGTTGAATACATCAGTCTAGAAATAAGATTGCTAATGCAAAATTCAAGGACTAATTTACTCCACTGGCTTCATTTAAAGAGTCGTGAGTGGTTTAATGAAGCATCACTTGTCTAAATTTAATGAAAGTGTTTATTAAGTATCATAAAAGACTGGTAAAGATGTGATAATTTTACTCATATTGTATAAGATCAAATTTTTAATAAATTAATATTGTTCTAAATCAGCGTTTTATTTTTTTAAAAAATAGAATTAAATTAAATAAACTTATATTATTTAAAATCAATTTTTAATATTTAAATATTTTATTAATATCATTTAAAAAAAATCTTTGCAGATTAGGTTTTTTATATTCAATTTTTGTTTAGTGACCAAATATTTTAAATAAAATTAAAATAAAAAAATATAATAATTCTTTAAAATAAACAATTTGACATTAAACAAAATTAAAAAAAAAAGTAGAATTCTATGTATTCATAATAATGAAAAAAAAGTATGGTAGTATGTCATCTAGTGTCTAGTTTTCCATAATAAATTAGTAATATTAAAGTAGGTAAAACAGCTTTTAAATTGAATAAAATGGTAAAAAAGATGTTTTAAAAAGATTTATGAGGATAAAATTGAGAAGAAAAAACAACTAATAACTTATAAGTACACATGACAATGGGTTGGGTCAAGAGAAAACTTGTCTATCCTCAATCCTTGTTCCTACAAAAGACAGGGCGAGTTCGAATTCAAATTTATAAAAGGCGGGAGAAAAAAAGTAGAATCTAATCCTATTTCCATCATATTTTATCCAGTTCATGAAATCCTATAGCCCTAGGAACGTATCTCATTTAATAAATAAATTCTACTTTTAGTTAAATATATAATTTATATTTAATTCAGTAAAAAAACTTTTTTATTTAACTATTATTATTATTATTATAATACTATTATTCATTTAACTATTAAAATAATTATTTTATATTTTAAATAAATATGAAAATAACTGCACCATTATTTTTATAGTTAATAATTACATATAATATATATAATAATAAAATTATGTATAAATGTATAATTATATATAATAGTTATAATATATATATATATATATATATAATTATTATATACATAGTAGGTGGGTACGAAAGAGGAATGGAATGAAGACAAACCCAAACCCACTTTCCTAAGTCAGGAAAAACTTGAACCCGAACTTGATCCTGATAAAAACATATATTTTCCGTCAAAGTCAGGACATGGTTGAACATGTATTCACATATTCGGTGTTTACGGTCATGTCTACTTATAAGCTAGCTTATTAAAATAAGTGATCAAGGTAGTTTAAAAGTGAGTTAACAAATGTATAAGCTTTACAGAAGGCTTACTGAACTCACTATCAAGCTAGCTAAAAGCTTTTTTTAAAGAGATAGGTTTGGGCCTCTCTCATCACTAGACTTTTCAAGTTGGAGGGAGAAAGACAAAGGGATATGCTAGGTGCACCCAGCAATATTGCTGGTGCACCCAGCAATTCAATGAAAGGTCAATTTTGCCCTTCATTTAAAAAAATAAAAAGCATTTTTTCCCTCTTTCGGAAGCATTCTCTCTTTTTCACTGAGTCTCTTCCGCAAAAGCTTCTTCTCTTCTCTCTTCCCCGACAAGCTTCTTCTCCGCGAGCTTCTCCGACAGCCCTTGGACCCATTTGCTTTCGAGGTAGGTGGCCTTCTTCTTAGCTTTGGTTTTGTTATGCACTACATTAGGGTAGGTTAGTGTAACGTTAGGTTAGTGGAACCTTAGGGTAGAAGACGAAACCTAGGGTAGAAGACGAGAGGGGAGAAGACGAGAGTACGCCGGAAAAAATGGCGGAAAAGGCTGACGGAGAAGTCTTCCGGAAGACCCGTTAGGGGTTCTTCCGGAAGTTCCGGAAGAACATTTTCCGGAAAGTTTCCGGAAGAAGTGTTCTTCCGGAAGTAACCAAACGTCTTCCGGAAGAACCCTTCTTCCGGAAGACTCCCGGAAAACCTCTTTCGGGAACTTTCCGGAAGAAGTGGTTCATCCGGAAGAATTCCGGAAGACGCACTCTTCCGGAAGATCTTTTAAATTTCCGGAAGACCTTTCCGGAAGAACCCCTTCTTTCGGAATGCTTCCGGAAGAACCATGTCTTCCGGAAGTGGTTTTTTTGTTTTTTTTTTGTGTTTTTTTTATAAATTTTTTTAAACAGAAATTGTTTTTATTTTTTTTAAATGAATTATTTTATTTATTTTGGTTATTTTGTTTTTTAGATTTTATGTAAAATGAAGTTTAGGTTTTTGATGTCATATTTTTTTATAATTTAAATTGTGTATTTTTACTAAATATTAATTTGTAAATTTTTTTTTTTTTTATAAAAGTAGTTGTGTTTGTTTTTGTTTATTATTTATTTTTTAAAATTAGTGTTTTTTCTTTAAAAATGAAGTTGTCTATTTTTATAATTAAAGTTGTGTGTTTTGGAAGTTTTATAAAAATACTAATTTTTTATAATTAATTAGTTTATTTTATTATAAATGAAGTATTTTATGTACTAAAAAAATTGTGGATGTTTACTAAATAATTTTTTTTACATTAGTTGTTTAATTTTTTTTTTAAATTAAGTTGTGGATGTTTAGTAATGAATTATTTTTATATTAGTTGTGTTTTGTTTTTATAAATGAAGTTGTTTATTTTTTTAAAAAATAAATTAACTTGTGGATGTTTACTAAGTAATTTAGTTGTGTTTTTTTTTAGAAATGAAGTTTCTTATTTTTTTTTAAAATTAAGAGTTGGATGTTTACTAATTAATTTTTTTTACATTAGTTGTGTTTTTTTTATAAATGAAGTTGTTTAATTTTTATAAAAAAATTAAGTTGTGCATGTTTATTAATAATTTTTTTTACATTAGTTGTTTTTTTTTATATAAATGAAGTTGTTTAATTTCTTTTAAAAAAATTAGGTCGTGTATGTGTGAAAATAATTTGATTTAAGTTAGTCTTATTTGTTTATAAATAAAGTTGATTTTTTATAAAGAAAATTGTGTATATTTTGACCGAAAAAAATACGTGTTCGACATGATTTACAGATCATGGCCAGAACACGAGGTTTAGGTCGTGCCATAGGTAGAGTTGTAGGCAGAGATAGAGCTGCTGACGAGGATGCTGGCGATGTTCCCGAGAGGCGTAGGCCTACTGCCTCAGCCCGTAGGCTACGCGTTCATCAGATGACTACGGAGGGACGTGATATGGCTGAGGACGTCGCTGACATGACTGATGATGTCCCTGAGCAGCCTACGGAGGCACCTGAGATGCGTGCGGACGCACAGGGTGCTGATAGTGGTGAGGGGTCAGATGGTGATGATGCTGCAGAGGGATTCCCTGGTGGTCCACGTGACCCGTCAGTGCTCACATCATTTGCCGAGCATGTTGCACATGCCGTGTGGAGTGGACAGGTATTTTAATTTGTTAATTATTTGTCATTGTTTATTTATTTGTTTATGATTAATTTTTTTTTAATAATTGTATAATTTGTACTTCAAATCAGGAACGTCCTGATTTGAAGTTAGTGTCACATGGGAGGAAGGTGACACTGATTGGGAGGCCAGTGCCTGAGATTGAAGGCCTGGTGGCTGCCACAGGATTAAGTCCACTGATAGATTGTTCAGTTATTACTGGCGATCCTGGACTTATATCCGCATTTGTGGAGAGGTGGCACAGTGAGACTAGCACCTTCCACCTTCCAGTAGGAGAGCTGACGATCACATTGGATGATGTGTCGTCCATTCTACATTTGCCCATCACTGGCGCCTTGCACAGTTTCCACGCTCTTTCTACGGAGGAGGCCGGATTCTTGCTCACGGAGTTGCTGGAAGTGTCTGCGGAGGAGGCCAGAGCCGAGACAGCACTCACACGTGGAGCATATGTACGATTAGGATGGGTTCGTGACATTTATGAGACCAGATGTCAGGCCCGGCGGTGGATTGTCGCAGCTCGCGCTTATCTGCTGCACCTTGTCGGTTGCACTCTTTTTGCTAATAAGAGTGCAACATACGTGCATGTGGTCCACCTTGACGCTTTCCGGGACCTCGCTCATAGTGGTGGTTACGCTTGGGGGGTTGCCGCGCTGGTTCATATGTATGACCAGTTAGATGAGGCTTGTAGGACCACCACCTTGACATTATGCAGGACTGCCTGACGATCGCGAGAGGGGGACCCAGTGCTGATGGGACGGTCAGGGCTCGTCAGAGACGCCGCACGGACCATTGATCATTGTATTTATTTTGTTGTGTTGTAGTTGACATGAATATTTGTAATTATTACAGTTTTTGTTTAATATAGTTGACGTGTTTTGCACAGTTTATTATTTTATAATATAGTTTGTTATTCCGATTGTTTGTGGTCTTTAAGCGAAGTTTACGGTTGTTTTAAATTTATTTTTTAAAAAAGGGAACCTAGAATCATGAGTTTTGTTTGTCAGAATTACATAAAAAATAAAAGTTTTTAAAATGATTAATAATTCATAAGTGAACCCTTTTTCCATGTTCAAGTACCCATGTTTGTAAGAATTAAATAAATGAACCCTTTTTCCATGTTTGTAAGAATTACATAAAAAATATAAGTTTTTAAAATCATGAGTTTTGTTTGTAAGAATTACATAAATGAACCTTTTTTCCATGTTCAAGTACCCATGTTTGGGATTTTTTTGCGTGGGTGTGCCTGTGCCCTGAGACAACGGAGGGCGGCCATTTCTCATGTTTGGACGTCAAAGAATCCAAAAAAAATAGTCCCGTTCCATGGTTCCGTCAACTAACACGTCAAAACAAAGCCTCAAAATCCAAAAAAATACGAAATGAACCTTTTTTCCATGTTCAAGTACCCATGTTTGGGATTTTTTTGCGTGGGTGTGCCTGTGCCCTGAGACAACGGAGGGCGGCCATTTCTCATGTTTGGACGTCAAAGAATCCAAAAAAAATAGTCCCATTCCATGGTTCCGTCAACTAACACGTCAAAACAAAGCCTCAAAATCCAAAAAAATACGAAATGAACCCTTTTAACAATTAATTTTTTGGACCACTGAAACAACGCATTCAACTTTATTATGGGAATTAAACATGCCGTAAACATATAAAGGTTACATCAACGAAAAAACAAAAAATTAAACATGACATTCAGTTCTTTAGCGACGTCCCACTGACCTCGTCTTCAACATATTTTGTAAAGACAGCTAAAATTTCTATTGGTCCATATTTTTTCCAGTAGTTAGATTATACTAACACCTTCAGCAGTTCTTCGTTGGTGATCAGCTCATTTATTTCATATTTTATAACCGTATCTGAATACTCAAACCGAGCTGGTTGGCGGAAAAACAATCGTCTTACCGTTTGTGATTCGTGAATTCCAAGAGGGGGAATCCCTTTAGGTGCAACTTGCTTGATTAAATTCTTCAGTTCATCGATGGTACATGTTGAAGGAATTTGAAATTTCTTAGGATTTTTTCCTGTGAACGCGCAACCAACAAATTTGTTCTGCGGTGGCATGTTCCATTTGTCGTTGTAATACAGGATCGCGTCATGAATACGAGGCATAGTGCGTTCAAGTAAGTTTATTATTCCATCTGGTGTTCTTCCAACGGTGCATAATAACTCAATCGGACCAACACAAGAAAATTGATCATTACACATTAACATTGTGTTGACATCGTCATCATTTATCAATTTGATACACTCAAAGCGAATTTGGTTACCTGTATCGGTGAATGGCTTCCGGTAGTGAATTTCATCCAAAAATTGTTTGTCGGATAGCTGAAGGGTATTGTGTATTCTGGTTTTTAGGCTTGCAAAATCACACCTATTTGGTACTCGAATGGGCACCGAAGTTGAAGTTTGGAAGTAAACCCCAGTATCATTGTGAATAATCGATCCATTTGGATAAATGAAAGCCAACCTTGAGTTGACAATCGTCTGACTGCTAGTTTCTCCTAGAAATGCCATAGTTTGTGTATCAATTGGGAGATTATTTGAAAGCAAGATAATGTGTGATTTAGTAGCCTAGTCTGCCATATATATAGATGGTTGTGACCGAGCCTTTGTTTAACTTTGTTTACAAAAAAATAGACACGCGTAAATGTGTAGTCAAGTCAGCCAATGTGTTGTCGCTAATGTGTAGTCAAGTCAATCAATGTGTTGTCGAGCGACTGCTAGTTTCAAAATGTGTACTGAAGTCAGCCAATGTGTTGTCACGCTCAAACTGTAATACGCATGCATGTCATTATGTGTTGTCAATTATGACAATGATGTATGTTGCACGCGTAAATGATTTTTGTTGGACCAACAATTTCCTTGCTTAACCAAACGAGTAGTTGATAATATTAATTGGTTAGTAACGGGTTACAACGAATTATATCGCATAATGAATACAATTAAATAAACAATGCATGTTTAGTCTTCATTTAGGTCTACATAGTGTGTTTTGAATGACATCAAGCTTGTGTATTGCTGCATTCTACTAATATATGGAATTGCCCATTGCTTTGCCTGAGAATAACAATTGGTTGACCACAACAGCGCTGGGGGCGGCAACGGACAATGGTCTTTCAAATAAACCTGTTGTACATGAACAAACATTATATCATGCGCTGACCGTGCCAAACGAACCAGCGAAGTCATTGCATAATTGTTACACTAACTATATTCAATGTACCTGAACAAAATGATTTCCAAACACGTGACCGACACATATGATGCGGTGGCCAGAAGAGTCAGGTGGTGGTTGACTTCTAAGAGGGAAAAATGTCATGCTTTGTTGTTGGGACAACGATACAAGGATTACGTTATACCGTGAAGCAATCACATATCCCATGTCTGTTATATCCATCCACTTGTCCACACTAACCTGAATGAACCAAACATACACATGTAAGTAATTTAAACATTGTTATTAAAAAAAATTAACCTAAAAACATACCTTTGAAAATCCATCAACAAGTAGGGACAACTTTAATTGTTCAAATCTCTCTGTGCCACCGAAGAGGTTGATGTACTCATGCGACCACCTGCCAAGTTCTTTAAGCAATTCATTACGCACTAACGGCCACGAATCTTCCCCCATACCTAATAAAGCGCCAATGGACCGATATCCACAGTTACCGTCCGCTTTCACATCCACAACGTCACGAATGAAACCTTGAAAGAATGACGCAAATTGATCCAACATCGGGATGATCCTTGTTGGCTGACGCGGTTGAGAACATGATGCACTTCGTTTCACTAGAGAGTTGCTGCTTTGAACAGAATGAAAAGCATCAACATACTCCCAGTAAGACGGATCACGCTTTGTGGATGTTTGACTTCTTTTCATCGGTTTCTTCGGTGCACCTTTAGTGTTCACCTTTGATGGAGGAGGGCACATAGAGTTATGATCAGGGTATGCGATTTCTCGAAGTTTACTCTTCAGATTTACTTTGCCAGCCACATCAAGTTCATCAAACCTTTTAGATATGACCTCTATTTCTTCCTTGATGGTGACTTCCGTCTCACATAACCCTTGGTCTGAAAAGCAAAGTCTCCTCCAAAAAAGATGGACTGACTCCAATGGGATGCTGCTAGCAGTATACCTAGAAAGCTCACATGCACAAGGAAGCCCGTGCGTGCTTCTCATCACACAACCACAAGAAGAGACATTGTTGCCGAGATAACGTAGACGGTCAATCTCAGAAGCAATTTGATTTAAAGCATCCCTCGAAACCATCCCAAGAAGCCTCTTGTATAAGGTTTTTTTATATACATGGCCAACCACATGCGTACTGGTTTCAAAGGATGCTTTAATTTCGACGTGTTGCAGCGTGATCATGTTGTTCATGGCATCCCAAACACTACATAGATCTCCAACGCTATTTTGTAGTACTCTTTTGAGAGCCCAATGAGTTGATTCAACCCTACATTTAAAATACACAACAAACATGAAAATATACAACAATTAAATACCATTTAATATTAATCGTTACTAACAAATAAAATCAGTTGTTAATACCTGTTTGTTGTTGTGTTGCCTAGGTGCATGACCTTATTCGTCCATGCTGTAATAAATTTTTCCTTGTGGGGGATAATCCATGTGTCGTTAACATAGTCAACGAACATCGGCCAAGGCGAACAAGCAACTTGAAACTTCTGATATGACTCATGGAACTCGTATTCGGACGGACAATCAACCAAAGTACCCCAGTTATCCATTACATAGTCCCACGCATTATTTTCCCCGATTAAAGATTTGCACTTCGCCTTCACATTCTTATCGATATGAAACCTGCACAACAAATTAGTAGACTCGGGAAACACAGTTTTCACTGCATTCATCAGTGCTAGGTCTCTGTCAGTGACAATAACAAGAGAGAGGCGATCGTGTCTTAAAAATAGGCCTCGAAATCGTTCCAAAGCCCATACAATATTATTAACACGCTCAGCCTCCAGATATGAAAACCCAACAGAGAATGTCATCGCCGTTGGTGTCACTCCAACAAAGTCAAGTAGTGGGAGTCTGTACCTGTTTGTTTTGTAGGTACTGTCTATAAAAAATACCAGATGACATGCATTGCATAACTTTACTGCATCTGGGTGACACCAAAACAGATCACGCACCACAACTTCATCCTTCAATCTATGCCAATGAATGTATTGATCACGTTCGAGAAGCTTCATCAGATGCTGCATTTCGGTATCAGCTCCTCTTATTGAAGAACGATATGCACTTCTTGCATTGTAAATTTGCTTTATCGTGGTGTAACTGTCGGCATTGTGTTCCTTCAACGTTAGCAAGATGTTTTTCGGTTTCACCATCGACTTTGTCATATCAGCAATAATTTTCTTTTCTTCCTTAGTCAATCGCCCGGCGTATGGATGTCCAACTAAGGACTTCGCCAATTCATGATTATGAATCCCACAGATCAACTTCACCATCCAACTTTCCCCTCCACGCACTGGTTTCCCACGAAGCCTGAAGGGACAACCACATTTCCTACTCCCGGTGTCTTTTCTAACGAATTCTTTATTTCTACACTTGTACGTACCACTCCTTTCACACCCAATTAACACAAATGAACTTCTTCCTCTGCTACCGGTCTCTGTGTCAGATCTCATAATCACTGCAACAAATCCATTTTCATGGGCAACTGTTCGAGCCCATTGCAAAACATCATCTCGAGTAGCGAATACCTACAACGCAACCCTAACACATTAATTTTCATACAAACCATCAATTCAACCAATGACTCAAATTACCTATGATTACCTGAGATGTATTAAAAGCATTTGAACAATCGACATGTGGTTCATTCACTCCACATTCTTCTTGATTATCATAATCATAATCCATATGAACTTCTTGTGACATCGCAAAGTCATACCTCCATTGATCTTCGTCCATCTTAAGGACATATGCATCATACACAAGTACATTCAAATTATCATATAACCACATCCAAAAATTTACTACACCTTAAATAACAAACATATTAATAGGACATATGCATCATACACGACTATATTAAAATTATCACTATATTCTAAATTTATAACTACATTATTTACTTAAACTAAACTTATCACTATAATAAACAACTAATAAAACATTTTTGTACCATTATACATTTAAGTTACCTAAATCATTTAATATTATACCATTATACCTAATCAAATCAATAATCCACAACATATATAAAACAGAAATAAAAAAAATTATAAAACAGAAATATATATATATATATACCATTATAAAACAAAAAAATTATAATCCACAATATATATCATTATACCTAATTAAACCAATAATTCATTATTAACTAACAGAAATATATATATATAAATTATAAAACAGAAATTAAAAAAAATTACTAATAATTTAACATTCCGGAAGAACTTCTTCCGGAAGTTACGAATGCAAATTCCGGAAGTAGTTTCCGGAAGCACTTCTTCCGGAATTGGCCTTCACCACTTCCGGAAGAAGGTCTTCCGGAAGTTACGAAGGCCAATTCCGGAAGAAGTGCTTCCGGAAACTACTTCCGGAAGACCTTTTTCCGGAATTGGGCTTCGTAACTTCCGGAAGACCTTCTTCCGGAAGTGGTCATTCCGGACCTTCCTCCTTCTGTGCCTAAAATTTCTTTCGGATACACTTTTTACTGTTTTTCTTCTCTAAAAACTAACCGGAAAACGAAATAAACGCGTACCTCCAACAAAATAGGAACAACAGCCACTAATAAAACTTCAAATACGGAACACGGGACCACCAAATCTTCAAATACTTCACTTCACGGGACCACTAACAGACTGCTGAAGGGACCACCACCGAAACAACAGCAAACGGAAGAAACAAACAAAGCAAACGGAAGAAGAAACAAAGCAAACGGAAGAAGAAACAAAGAAAGCGCAGTAAAACACAGCCTCAACACGTTAATTTAAAGAAATTTACACAAGGGCAAAATCGTCATTACATACGCATTAAATATTATTTTATTTTTACTTATTATTATAAAATGAAAATTCTTTTTCTTCATTTTGTTATAAAACAATAATCACGTTTAGGAATTAATTAATTTTTATGGTTTAAATTAATATTTGACATGCGCGTAAAAAACAAATTATAAATATTAGTCATAATTACGTTCACTAATTATTTAATTATTTATGCATAATAATATTAATTATTTTATTATTTAATTATTTATGCATAATAGTATTAATTATTTTATAAATTAGTTTATGCAATTAAAAGTAAATTATTACAAAATAAAATATTTGTTAAAAAAAAAAACTAACTTCCGGAAGAAGCTTCTTCCGGAAGACAATGGAAATCTTCCGGAAGAAGGTTCTTCCGGAAAAGTTCCGGAAATAATTTTTCCGGAAAGTTTCCGAAAGAATCTTCTTCCGGAAGAATAATTGCTGAAGGACAGTTTCGCCACTTCACTGTTTGCTGGGTGCCCCAGCAATAATGCTGGGTGCACGTAGCAACTCCCAAAGACAAAAGGGTTGTAGGATCCATATGAGCATAATTATTGTGGAACTCATATAAAAAGATAATTGTTTGTCTGATCTGATAACTGAATTTTGTTGAGTCATCGAGTTTTGATTAGAGTGATTCGATCGATCAGTTTGATTTGAATTTTAAAACACTGTTATAAATATCACTACCATTATCCTATATGTGTTTATTTATTTCGTTATACTTAAAAAAATTCACAAACCATAGTTCACAATCTCATACAACTAGATTTTACATCTATGCGATGGACATATTTGATTAAATCATATTTTTTTAAAATTTATATTTAGTATTATTTGTATTTAGTATTAATTCAAAAATATATAAATAAATGAATTTATGTTTTTTAAAATATTTAATATCATATTAAATAGATCCATTGGGGTTAAATCCATTAGTGGTGGAGGCATGGGAAGTATGCATAAGGTTCTAGGTTTAAATCATTGTATACTAAAAAATATCATATTAACTATAATTACATTCAAATTGAGTAAGAAGATTAATGGTATGTTAATTGAGCATATATTCTTAAAAAATTTAAGCCTATTGAAATTATTATTGGTTCTTCCTCCTAATAATATTAACAGTGATGTAATACCTATATGTATAAATTCAAATATAAACTTAAAATTTTTTATATTAAAATTTATTAAACCTTTGCATTATAAAATATTTAACAAATAAAATTGTTATCGATTTATAATTTATTATAAAAAAATTCATTGTAAATGAAATTTTTAGAAATTATGTGTGTATATTTTAACATTAAGCATGTTGGTTATCAATCTATTTATAAGTTTATTACTATAAAATAAAATATATCATATGGTATAGATCAATAAGAAGTTGTTATGAGCAATGTTGGAGTGAGTCCCCTTAAATAAGATCTCGTGTTCAAATCTTGTAGATAAAAAAAAGTTTATAACAAGATTAATCGTCTGGGTGGATACTCTATAATAATAATAACATACAAAAAAATATCAAATATATAGTTTATTAAATCAACTTATCAAATATTTTCTTATAAAATTATGTTTCATATTTATTAGAATCTAAATAAGAGAAAATATAAATTAATTAACTTAACTCTAAAATCATTAAAAATGTGTCTAGTTTTATAGCACATAATCCTAACAATGATTCTGAAGGAAAAAAAATCATAATAATGATATGAATAATTTTATATTTATATAATTTCTCACTCACTCACATAATCAATATGCAATGGAGGGAAAAACATAAAGGATTGACTCATTAATGGAAGAACAATCATAGCAAGTGGGTGCTGAACTACTCCACTTGGCAATCCTTTGAGCAGTGGATAATCTACCATGTTTCATCAACCAAATGAAAGTCCGAAGTCTGAGGAACTTTGAGCTTCCAAACTTTGTTCCACGCAGTATCACTTTGGCTATCCAATCCATTGGCGATCAGATTATAAGCACTACAGACTGAAAACTCACCCAAACGATTTCCAGGCCAGACTCATCTTCCTCATCATCCAAGGAAGGAGGGGGAATAGATTTAATACGCTGGATGATATCCTGAGGGGCCTAATCATCAATGAAACTTAAACTAATGGATAATGAATTGATCTGTTTTTATTAAAATAATAAATCGAAATTAATCATAAAAACAAAATTATTAGATGATTTCAAATTTTGATAAAAAAAAAAAAACTAATGGTATAATTTTAATTTTAAAATATTCATTTTAAATGAACGATTAGGCTAAGTGACCAAATTTATGCAACACATAACATAATCCAAGATGCAATATCTGAGTATGGCTCTATCTTAAAGTCAAGTAGCATCAATTCATGGTGGAGATAAGTTCTTAAACTAATACTCCCTTCGAACTGAAATAAAAGTAACGAATATTCTATGTGCAATGGACTAAAATATAAGTAAATTTTAACTAACTTCCTTTTTAATGATACCATCTCCAAAATACCCTTCATTAATTAGGGTTTTATTTCCAACAACTTTCTCTTTTTTTGTCCTATTCAACTAAATGTAAAGGGTACTTTAGGAAATGAAATTGATTTTATTTCTAAGACTCATAATTAAATGATGTTAACTAATTTTCTTAATGGTCTTAATCAGTTTTTTTTTGGCTTATATTTAAGTCTCGAGGGAGTAATTAATTTGAGTATTGTTCGCGTTCGAGGATGCTAAATAGAGGGAACATAATACCCTTAAGCTTAAAGCCTCTGTCAACACCTCTAGCTCTGCCTAACCATAAACATGGACGAGCCATGCGGCTCAACACTAATTATACGTGCTGTCCTCTATCAGTACTTTACATTTTTTCTCTTGGTATTGGGTCATGTAAACCACACACTTGTACATGCACGATTTTGTTAGCTCCGTACTATGTACAGGTGTGTTGTGCATCCCTAACCTATCATAGATGTAGAGTGCTATCTAGCATTGTCGCCACGTCCTAGTGGTTTTGGGGGGATAGGTACTTGATAGTATAGTCTGTTTAGGGCGAGATAATCGGCTAGTGAAGCAAGTCAGTCATTGATGTAGGCTGATGACCGACACTCAGAAGTAAAGGTCTAGTGTTGATTATGTAAGAATTTGTCCTCTGAGGAATCAAGTCAGTCAGATGGTCCACAATCCACCAAGCATTGAGCCTATGACATAAATTGATAAATGCTTAAGTTAATTATGTAAGAATCGATCCTCTAAGTGATTAAGATGATCGGACGGTCCAAAGCCCTCCAAGCATTGAGCCTATGGTGTAAATACTTAACTTGATTATGTAAGGCGGCCCCCAAATGGTTAAGTCAATCAAACGGTCCACAACCCACTAAACATTGAGCTTGTGGCATAAATGCTTAAGTTGATTATGTGAGAGTTGGACCCTAAAGGGTTAAGTTGATTATGTGAGTAACATAATATGATACACCACTTTATCTTCTCACATCAGAAACACATGTTTCAAGTGTTGGTTTCCAGTCAAATTTACTACTCTCTCCAGCCAAATCTAATCATTCACTTTAAAGACTGAACTTTAATTAAGTTAAAAAAAAAAAGGCCAACCCACAGGTCAATCCAATCCAACTTACCATTTGATTGGCCTGTTGGGTTGGTGAGTTGAACTTTTCAACCCAATTCAACCTGTTCGGACAGGTTACATGGGTCGATCAGTCGTATTGAACCCATTTTTGAGATTCCTAGTAATAATAGTAAGAGCAAAAGACAATTTTGATCCCTGGATGTGTAAATAGGGGGCAAATATGTTTCTGAAAGAACAAAAATTCTTATTTGCATGAGCTGACCTCACTGAGCAGTTCAACCATTACCGAAATTATTTCAATGAAACAACATTTGATACAACTAACACAAATGGAGAAAAAATGTTTCATTTCTTGTGCACAAATATCATGTCAGCAACCATGTTTCAACAATTAGTTCCCAAAAAATAACTAAAAAGAATAAGCTTCATCATGCAATGAATAAAGCTCAGCCATAAATTAATTGGCTCTGAAAACATGTTCTATAGAAGGGAAAAAAAGAAAACGTAATCAGATACAGCATTCTAAGGTCCAGAGTTTTGATATGCGAACAATGTTTGATTGTTCATGTGTGTGTGTGTGTACTGTAAGGAAAAATGTACCGCTAGGATGAAAGTCTTCCAGCCAGAATTCCACCAAATATGATAGCTCCAAACCACTTATTTGAAACAAATCTGTATGGAGAAAAAATAGGAAACAAAAAGGTACCAAATCAGCTCGTATGTTCAGATTTAAGATAAAAGTAAACAATATACAGTAAGCTAATTGATACGTCAGATGTTTTCTAACATATGGTCATCAATCAATAAAGCACTTGAAAAGTAATAAACAAAAAAATTGAGCAATCACTGAATTTTGAAGGGGTTCTATATTTGAGGTCATATGCCAATGCCATCAAGTGGTTGAAGCAAAGCTATATTAATTTATTCTTTGAAAAACTGAAACTGAAATTTGAAAAAGTTTTATGATAATCTCAGAATTTCTTTTCCATGGTAATATTGACTCATTGAGTATTGAACATTAAAAGAAATTCTGAAGCTCCAACAGTAAGGTCTAGCCAATAAATCAAGATTTGAAATCCTTTCAAAAGATGCTTGTGGATAATTAAATCACGAGTTTATGCAATGAATCTCCCTAACATACTTCCTATTGCAGTCAGCGCGTGAAGAAAGGTCAACTGTCCATATTTGCCAGCCCAAGTGTCCAGATGCAACTGCCAGAGATGCATAATATGGCCAGCCTACTCCACATAAATGAATTGGGAGGTAATAAATAATCATTGCAACCCAAACTATTCATGAAAAAAAGAGAACAAAATGTTCATAAAATAATACCTATTTCAGCATTAAATCCACTAACAGCAAGACCACCAAGGCATGCAATCCCAAACCCCGTAATCCACTCCTTTGTTGAATCACCAAAGCGCAAAGCTGTTGATTTAACTCCCACTTTCAGGTCATCTTCTTTGTCCTGAATGCCAAGGTTACAAAACATTCTTAGTTAGGAATTTCGATTGCATTGCCTTAAACAAAAGATTGAAGTGGAGGATACAAAGCAGTCTTTGTCATTGTACGTTGTGTTTCATAACTTAACTTTTACAACTTCCATATTTGAAGGAGTATAATAAGACCGTTAAGAGGCAGAAGGTCAGGAAAGCAAAAAACTAGTAATCGTACTTTACACATCAATGCAGATTATGAATCAGTTAAAGGCAGAGGAGCAAAATCATAGGGATTGCATCTTACACAATTCTGTTTTACCTGATGTGCGTAGATAGTATCATACACAAGAGTCCAAAATACTCCAGAGGCATAGAGTGGCAGCACAATAGATGGATCCAGACTTCCTTTAATTGCTGCCCATCCTAACAAAGCCCCCCAGTTAAAGGTCAACCCAAGAAAGGCTTGAGGCTAACCAATATCGTTACAGGAGAGCACCATATAAAAGCATAATGAGATCAAGCATAAAAAATTCAGAATAATAATAAAGAAATAGGATAAGAATAAAAAACAGGAAATGAGGAAATTCATTACCCAAAATGTAAACCTCTTCATGAGGGGATAGGAGAAGACAAGCAACAAGGATGAGGCACCCAAAACACGGCTGCAAAATGTACGCAAGCTCAAAAAAAAAAAAATGCCAAAATTCACATGTTCACAATTTATATTGATTCAGTTATGCCAGCATATGAAATATTGATAACATGGAAATTCAAGTAGAAGGATGCATAACACTTGCAAGTCATGTGAAGAGGCAAAATTTGGAGCTATTTACTTTGAGAAAATATCTTCTGTTTTTGTTTCTTATTTTCACTTTTAAATACAAAAACATATCACATTCTTTTCATTTTATTTTAAAAAAATTGTGTAGGAAACAATGAAACTAACTTTTTTTATCATTTTCCCTGATTCCTATACAAATATTTGAAAAAAAAAATAAAATGAAAACAAAGCAACACTTTTATAATTAAAAAGTGAATTGAAAATGAAAAAAAGAAAGCATTTTTTTAACCAAAGTGATCATCATTAAAAAAAGGGGGGATGAATCTTTATCTTGTACATGACAGTGTTTTCTAGGATGCATAGCAGTATATCTCCTTTCTAAGATAGCATTTGGTAATGGATATAGCAATGCCATGTCTTCATTGCTCCCACATAACAGTGTTTTCTTATCAAACAATTGAATCAATTTTTGGCCACGGCTGACATGGAGGAAACGCAGACACTCATTGTGAAATTAAGCAATTTAATATAGAAAGTCACCTTTTTCCTCCACTTTAAGTGGAAAAAGTTTAAAGTAGATGGTCTTCCATGTTTCTGTTCATATCCTTTTAACCTACTTTCCTCCTATTTTTAGTAGATAAAAGGCGTGTTCTGGAGAAGAATCTTGGTTGATTTTCCTCAATAACTCTATAGTATTTAATCCTATAAAACATCAAAAGTATTTGGTGTTGCTAGCTTTACCAATCGAGGTTGCACAGCCACAATCAAGGACATGCAACACAGATCAAAGTTCCAGGCAGGAAGATTCTATCTTTGCATAACTAATTGAGATACTACAAATTGAAGTGTCTAAAGCCCCAACATAACAAAGATAGACCCTGATTCATTTTTAAAATTCAAAATTAACACTAACCTATAATTATTCAGTTGTAGAAGAATCCCAAGACCCAAAAGTAATTGAAAACCAAGAAAACAAAGTCCTTGAAATGGTGTCAAAAGACCACTTGCCACAGGTCTCAACTTTGTCCGTTCTACCTGCATTCCACAACATCATTCATAACATAAATTCTTAGATCAATTATGATGGGGAAAACAAACTGAAGCATTTCTGAAAAGGCTAAATGGAAGAAGTACAACACCACATGCAAATGATGCAATCATATGCTTAGTAAATGTGAAGTGTTTTTACCAAAACAAAATCACAAAGATAATGTCATAGCAGTAAAAACAAATTAAATAAGACAGCATCCGATGTCTCTAGTGTTAACCTAATGGATGTGAAATAACGAGTTGAATTAATTTGGGCTTTGATATGCTCATTAGGAACTGATTCTTGCAACTTTTTGGGCATGGAATCCTAATCCAATCCTCTTATCCATCACTTAGACCTACACAATCTAGTAAATACAACTTTTTTATCAATAAAAATAGTTCAATGACAGGAAGGTTAAGTAGGAAGAAAGGAGGACAACAAATCCCCCTGTATCAGGCCAAAACAAAAAAGATGGGGTGGGGTATGAGCAAAAGAAAATAAGGAAGTTTCATGCCGGTAAATTGATAATTTAACCGTATTTGAAACATGATAGGCAAGGAGAAAAAGAATTATTTTTAATACAAAGTATAAAAAATAAAGATGAACTTACAGGCCATATGAAATGTTAAAGCCATACACTTGGCATGACTTAGTTTTCAGTTCATTCTCCAATCAGTACCTATTATACTAGTCAAACACATACACAACCCTGTTACAGTGATTTGCAACACAGAATTGCAATATTGGCATATCCTATAAAAAACAATGCAACTAAAAAGACGTAACACTTGCCATTGTATCAATATCCCGATCAAGGAGATCATTAATAGTACATCCGGCACCTCTTAAAAGCAAAGCCCCACATCCAAACAGAGCCAACATTTTAAAATCAGGAAGGTGACCTGGGGTAGCAGCCAGGGTAATTGACCTAAAGCATGAAAAATGAGAAACATTACAAAAAAAAAAAAAAAAACAGAGAGAATAGGATTTCAACAAATGGTGAATTTCTTGGGTGTGTGTTTCGTTGCACATCATAATGGCACTCTACATGCGTTTAACCTGATGATACAAGTTGTAGCTTCCACATCCATTGCCAATCAGACACGAAAACGAAACAACCGCTAGATCAACAGAATTGTCATGTAGGAATTTAAAATTTATCAGAGGTGAAAGAATAATAATGTAGGCATATATAGCAACTAGGTTGCAATACAAAAAAGGAGCTTGAACTTTTCTCAACTCATCACCAATGTCACAGGTGTTACAACAATTCAATATCTACACATTTCCAAGAATAGATAATACATGCACTAACAATTTTAAAAATCCTTTTACACTATCATCTAATCACAAACAGTCATCTATCTTAAAAAGTCACACCAAGGATGATTTCTGATTAGTTGACAATGTAAAAACGACACGGCATGCTTACTTCTACTCTATTTCCAATTAGCAATGAAGTTCATTTCTGAGTTTTGTGAATGAATGTGAAAGCAAGCATTCTTAAGTGAATAAGGAACTCTTACCACATACAAGGCCATAGAAGCAACCATGTCCCAATTGGCTTATCAAGGCGAGCAAGGCGAGCATAGGGCTGAACCTTCCTAGGCAAGTACAATTCAACCCAACTACTACTCACATTACCACCACTTTGGTGGTTCTTGTTCTCCTTGGAAGGCCACGTGGACACGTGCGCAACAAGGTGGAAACTTGAGAGAGACCCAGTAGTTTTACGGAACTCAAAATTGAAACTTTGGAGCTGGGGTAGCTTGAATGGGGGATTTTGAGAGGGGTTTTGGCTTGCCGATTGTTGAGAAGAAATCACAGGATTGAAGATGGCAGGGTAAAGAGATACCGAAGAAGAACAAGGTTTGAGAAACCTACGCGAAGAACGCGAGATCAAAGCCGATGCCATTTCTCAAATGCAACTCTTCAAATTGAACGCTCTAGAATACATGAAAAGTGGATTCTGATGCACAGTGGAGAAAAACTGAAAAATGGAGGAAGGAGGTGCAACATGGGCGGGGGCAGCGGTGTATGACAGCAACGATGCGACGGCGGAGAAAGGCAGTTAAAAGTGGGAGTTTTACTATTCAGGTTTTTTCTTTTTATTCTCGTTTCAAACTATTTTAAAAAAGATAGTCGTAACAAGTCTTGTTATTTACCACTTCTCAATTATACATCGTATTACTACTTATTATTTATTTATTTATTTTTAACTAAAATCATAATATATTTATAATTTTAGTGTAATTTTTTTTATTTATGACTTTAAAGTTCTCAGATTTTATTTTTTTACAACTTTAAAATTGTAAGCTTTTTCCTATATTTTAGGACATTAAAATCGTAATTTTTTTAAATATTTTACGTGTTTTATATTTTTTATATACTTGACTTCTATTTTCTTTTTTTGTTTTTTTTAATGGTAAATAATTTTATTTATTTAATTATTAAATAAGTATTTTTAATTTTAATTGTTATTAATTTTATTTAATATCTAGTACATTTTTTATGATTTTATTTAATATGTTATATATTTTTTTAATATTTTTTATTTAATATATTTTTTATATTTAAAATTTAGATAATATTTAAAAAAAAGAGATATTAAAATTAAAAAGAGATATTTTAATTTAAGAAACCAAGACATTTAAATAAAAAATTATATATTTTTTTAACAAAAAATAATAATAATAAGATGATATTTTACAATGAGTTTTTCTAAATATTGTTGAGATCTCTCATCTTGTTGCACCAAGTTCAAAGTTCATTATTTTAAAACTCTGTGTAATATCATCTCATTATTAATTCTTTTGTTAAAAACATGTAATTTTTATTTAAATGTCTTGAATTTTTAAATTAAAATGTTTTAAAATTTTAGTATTTCTTTTTATTAGAAGATTGTCTAAATTTATACAAAATATATTCAATAAAAAAATATTAACAAAACTATATAAAATATTTTAAATAAAACAATATTTTAAAAATATACAAGATATTAAATAAAATTAATAACAATTAAACTTAAAAATTCTTATTTAATAATCAAATAAATAAAATTATTTACCATTTTAAAAAAATTGAAAAAAAGAAGAAAATACAAGTAAAATATATAAAAAAAAAATATAAAGCACTTAAAATATTTAAAAAAAACATTACAATTTCAAATTCGTAAAATCAAAACAAATTTAAAGTTGAAGTCGTAAATAACAAAAAATTATATTGAAATCGTAAATAATTTTACGGTTTTAATTAAAAATAAATAAATAATAAATTGTAATAGATATTACAACTTGTAATGCATAAGTTGTAATACCTATTATGACTTATCTTCTTTTTTTAAATATTTTGAAAATGGCCTTGATATGAAAAAATCGAATAAAAAATACCCTTGAAGGGTAAAACTCCCGTTAGAAGTGGGAGATGAACTTAGATATAAGGGGTGTGAGAATAACAACTATCTTAGTTGTGTTGAGGATATTTGTGTTATTTAATTTTTGTTGTTAAGACCCAAGAAACTAAATCATGTCTGTCTTGCTATTTATACTCCACATTTGTTAAGTACACTTCTCTATTTTTTTATGTAAAATTACTTAAATAATATATTTTTTTATCCAAAGGATGAAGCTAGGTTAGAAACCAATAGGATAGGATAGTTGCTTTCACTCTCTTCCACCCTCTACCTCCCCCACTACAACCATCATTGTTGTTATCACAAACACCATCACAAATGTTACAACCTTAATTATTAATGTCACCATCATTACTATTGTCGTCTCTATCACAACAACCTCCATCATTGTCCTTATCATCATTGTTATCATTATCATAGACACTATCATTATTGTTTTCATCACGCTAGTATAATCTATCATTATTTAGTATGTCTCAAATATAAAACATGATAACACAGTTATCGTATGTGCACCAACATTTTGTATAGGCATTCATCACAAATATATTCATGATTTACTTGTATGTTGGATCATGGACACTCTTTCCACTTTTACGTGGCCTATCCTCTCTACACACATGCATCTCTTTGCTTCAAACGAACCACACGTGACGAGTGATGACAAGAAACATAGAAAATTGTCAAAGTTAGCATATCCAAAATTCATCCCCTGTACTTGAAACATCATTTAAAGGGACTGCTCTGTTGGATCACAAGGTAGTGGAGAGTGGTCAAAATTCGATTGTTCAACATTATCTAAATCAACCCAGCCAGTATTCCTCGGAAAGCCTCTTAATTAATGCTTTTGTCATTTTTTTTTAAAATGTACTCTTCTATTCTTGATTCTTCTACCACAATAGAAAAATAGAAAAATTAATGGATATCTTGTAATGAATAATGCGCTGGTCCTGCATGTGGTACCATTATAATTGTTGCCCTTGTTGTTTTGCTTTGTCTTGGTCTCAATTTCACAATACCTTTTTTTATTCAAATTTTTTTTTATTAGAAACAATCTTGTTCCAGAAACAACCGCACACATATCTCAACGAGAGATTCAAACTTTTTATGAAAAATATACATAATGGATTTTTAATTGCTCGTCCCACAAACTTGAAATTTTTTCTCGGTGAAATTAATATACAGGTATAATTATAAATTACTCTCATAATTTGAAATGTAGTATAAAAAAGTGGATCTATACTATAAGTATTGTTTCCCACAATTTTATGTATAAAAATACTGCTTTAATTCACAGCATAAAAGTTTTTAGATTCATCATGATTCAAACTCGAATTCACTATGTGGCGGAAGACTATATATAGTTTTGTTAAATCAACCTCCATTCGTACTCGCAGTGTAGTCACATAATTTTTTATATAGAGAGTGGAAAAATGTTGAAAAGCTAGTCAAATTAGAATGCATTGGAATGACATGAGCCAAAAAGGGTGCACATGCATGGAACATAGGAGGGTCAAGATTTAAAAGAGTCGCCACGCACTCGATCGCAATCACTGACACTGGACGCAACATGTAACTCTGCAATGCATTGTCTTGGGGGAGTCCATGTAACGTGTGCTCAATAAATGAATAAATACAATATCCATCATATGATTCATATAATTCATATCTTGGTTTGTTCTAATATCATTTTCAATCCATTTTTTGCGGATCAATCACTTTGCTAGCTATTAATATGCACTTGCTTATTTCAACTTACGCTAACCATGTCATTTTCTCTTTCTGTTCCCCCATTGGATTTCATTTCTATTTCACACCGATATGGTCGGTAGACATTTATTATTATTATTATTATAAAGTTAAATTTTATATAAATTTTTTAAACTAAGTTGGAATTATTATAGTAGATAAATATGGCTTGTAAATAATTATTTAATTATAAAAATATATTTTTTATATGCAACTGTAATTTTATTATATTAGACCAAACTTGGTTCAAGATGTAACACAGTTTAATGTAATAATTACAAAAGAACATGGATGAATAATAATGATAATAAAAGTATTAAAATATTTCTTGAGAGTATGTTTGGATGAGGTAGTTTAAAATTTTAAAGGATTTTAAATTCTGAGAATTTTAAATGCTTTAATTTAAAATTATGTGTTTGAATACGATCTCTCTCTTCTCTTCAACAATCACAGAATTACTACCAAATGACAACCTCAGATTTCAAACCAAAATCAACAAGTCAAACCCAAATTCTCTTCTCTCCCCTAAGCTCAACCTCTCCCTCTTCAAAAAAAAGGCTTCAAATTCAGAGTAAGTAATTCAACCTTCTCATATTTAGAATCCTCCTTTTCATTTTTAATTATCTCTGCCACCATATTTGTCGGCCTCTTGGTCTCTATCGCCGCCAAAATCAAAGAGACGTCGTGGCTCTAGCGGCGCTACAAGACCCCGCTCCGGTGGCTGCTATGTTTCCCCCTTGGGACGCGTCCCTCTGGTTGTGTTTTTTTCTGGTCCTACATTTTCTACCTCTCGCGTTTCCTTCACATGTTGAGAATCGTCATTGTCGTCCTACGACATCGTAAGCTCATTTTTTTCAGCTCTTCTACCATGCGATTTCTACCTTCATGTCTTTCCTGTGGCTCGAGTTCTCGCAATCTTTCCAAGTTCTCGCGATCCTCTTCACCACGCTCGTGTTCTCTGTTATGTACAGCTATCGCTTCTGGACATTAGTGGCGGCCTCCGATGGATCTCATGACGGTGCTTGACATTGGCAATAGCATGAGCAACACGGAACTTCACATGCTAAAGCGCGCAATGCGGTTGGTTATATCTTCTCTCGGCGCGGCTAACTGGCTTGCCGTCGTGGCTTTCGTGATTGATTCCAAACGGTTGCTACCATTGCAGAGAATGACGAACCAAAGAGAGAGAAAAGTTCAAGAAAAAAGAGAGAAGATGAACCAAAAAGAAGAGAGAAAAGTTCAACTTTGTTGATCTTTAATTTTAAGACTATTGACTCCCTGTTTGTCACAGTATAATAGTCCCGTTGAATATAAAAAAAAAGTCCAAAGAGTAACTATTGATATTGTTACTCCATTTAATAACCTTTTGGTATATATTAAAGTTTAATAATTTAGGTTTTGTTGAGAAAAATTAATTGAAAAGTTAGCTTTTAGTTAAAAGCTTAAAAACTAATTTATTAAAATATAAGTGTTTGATAATTTAACGATTAAAATATTTGAAAAGTATAAAATGATAAAAGAATAATAAATGAGGTAAATTTTTTCAACTAATAAAATAACCATTACCGAACATAACGTTAATCATTCATATTTTGGTATTATTATAAATTAAACATTTGTAACTATATATTTTTCATCATACACTTGTAACTAAATAATCTTATCATGAACATTTTCTTGTATTTTTATAAATTAATTTATTTAATAAAATATCAAATAACTTCAAATTTTTAAAATAAAAAAATATAGACTTAATTTACTAAAAAATTGATTTAACGATGAACTATTAAAAAATAATATACACAAAGAGTTAGTAAACATAGTAACTATTAAAAGTTGTTTTTTTTAATCAGAATATTCCTTAACCAAAAGCTAATAACTAGTTAGAAGTACTGAGATGAGCTTGGTATCTTCCAGCTCAATAACTATTAAAAGTTATTCCTTGGATAATTTGATTCTCATTCAAGAATAATAATAATTGAAAAAATCAACAATAGAAAAAATTTACTAAAATCGTGATTAAAATGTACTAATAACATTAAATGTCACGCTTTTAATAAATAAAAAATTACATTTAATTTCTTAACTATTACCCTTCAAAAAATAGATAGCAAAACTAAAATTAAAATTATTAAAGATTTAAGTTTGTAATGACACGCGAGGCCGCTTGGTCCGAAAACGACATTCATTTTCTAAATTAGTGTTTTACATTTTTACTACAAACTTCCCATGGATGCTAAATAAAAGGATGAAAAAATCACGATTAAGGTCCGTCTTGTAGTTGTTCTTGAAATAGAAATTATATTTCAAAACAGGTAGTTCTTCAATAGAAATTCTAACCTGTTCTAGGAATAATTAATGCTTTCACCCATAAAAAATCTTCGCCATTGATTTAAGTTCGGTGTGGCTAATCATTAGCCTTATAAGGGCAATGATTAAAATAAATAAATAAATATAAATATAAAATACAATCTTTTACATATTTTTTTTAAAAAATATTTTAACAATTAAGACGATGATTAATAAAATTAAGTTAGGTAACTATAATTAGTTGTAATCACATTATCTATCTTTTGTTTATTAAATTAACTGTGTGTTTTCTAAAATATTTTATTCCAATTATATATATATATATATATATATATATATATATATATATATATATATATATATATATATATATATATGCTTATTTTCTCTCTCTCAACTTACTTTTATATTATAGTTTAATTCTCTAAAAACCCACAATATCATTTTTGTGACGGAAACTTTCATCTTTCTTTAGAAAGATATTATTTACCACTAGATCCAATTTCCTATAGTGTTTATTTAAGGGAAGAAATATGAAGAGAATTTTTTTTGTAAAAATGTATACTTTAGATGGATAGAAATAATAAGTTTTTTTATTTATTTAAATGAATGAAAGAAAGATAAAAAAAAAGTAAAATTTGTATACATTGCTTTTTCAGCCATGGGTTTGAAATTAAAAAGGATTAATATTAAAAAAAATATTTTCTTCGCGGAAGGACAAATTTTTGGAATGGACTAAAAACACTCAAATTCCTTTGTCTTTCCTTCAATTCACTCTTATCCAATCAATTAACTTTACACATTTCTATTTCTCTTAGCCCTAAAACCTACATACTGTCTTTGATATAGTAGTGTTTAAAAACTAGTCATTAAAATTGAAACTACTCGTAGGTATATGTCATAAAAGGAAAGAAAAGACAATTAGGTTGGTGCGTTAGAGCTAACGGTAGTTGCAACGTCTCTAAAAAATGCACCTTAAAAATGATATTCCAGTGAAAGAATTAAAGAAAGGACCCAAGTTTTTATTCTATAGGACTTCATCTCACTTACTCTGTTGTCTCTGAATTATCATCATGCAAGCAAAAACAAAAAATTACGATTATTTTACAATAATTGAATGCATATAATATTAAAGTGGTTGAGGGGGGTTAAGAAACACTTCACCTTTTGTGAATGCGACTTATATTAGCAACCTTCTCTAGCAATACCCACAAAATAATAACAACACAATGCCATTGGAATTGAAAGTGGGTCCATTCATTGACACCAAAATGGTTAAGAATATTAAAATAACAACACAACCTTAAAAGTCTCCTCTCTTTTTTTTTCTCTCACGGCCACACAACGTTTCTAACTTCTAAAGATAGCCAAAGACTCAAGTTTCCTGAGGAAAAAGGTAACACTTATGTTAACATTCTTATATGTGTATGAATTTCACAACTTTCGTGCATTAATTAATGACGAATAAATTATCAATTAATTGCATATCATATCACACACTTAGCTTACCAATAACACATTATTGTTTTTTATTAATGACCGCTTCACTCG
Organism: Glycine soja; assembly: GCF_004193775.1. Taxonomy (NCBI): domain Eukaryota; kingdom Viridiplantae; phylum Streptophyta; class Magnoliopsida; order Fabales; family Fabaceae; genus Glycine; species Glycine soja. Next base: position 49,936,839 of record NC_041019.1, on the reverse strand, counting down.
TCAACAACTCATGTAAGCGCGTATAGGTAATGTGTGGGTTTTTCTACATAAATGAATTATTTCCCACAAGCTAGGTAAAAGAAAAGAAATCCATTTACTTTAAAATAATTTAAGTTTAAAGTTTAATTTATGCATAAAAATTTATGATTCATCAATAATGTAAAAATATCTTACAGTTCTTTTTCTTATAATAAGATATCAACACAGTCAAAATCATGAAATATTTTACATTATTACTAAAATATGCTTAAAGATACTACTTATCACCTGTGTTACATCATGTGGGTGAAGTTGTTCCCTCTTAATGCATAATCTTTGTATTTTTCTCTAAATTAAATCCTAATATTTATTATCTGACAATACATATTAATTTTCTACATCAATTGAATTAACGGACGGTATAAAGCATCAAATGATTGATAATGTAGCATGACAATGTGAATCATAGCTATCATACCCTATGTGGCTATATCCTAGACCATGACATATTTTTCCAATGATTTTTACAAAACCTTAAATGGGTTAGAAAAAAGAGGCTGAATATATCCAAGGACGAGATGCAATTTCAACAACAGTGGAACTCACGTGCTGCTGCAAGGTAATGTCCATGTAGAGTAGCGGTAACATGAAGTGTCAATGTTGTTGCATAACAAGATTCTCCTGCACCAATCACCAATTCAAGCGAATCTAGAAGTAGAAATGAATAGTAATGTAAAAAAAAAAAAATATCATCAAACACTAGGATTAATTGTTTTGGAGTTGTTATGCCTGAACCATCAATATCGATTAAAGTTTTAGATATATAACTTTATTAAATACTTAGGGTGAAAATTTTGTTAGTATATAATAATTCTATCAACTCAAACAAGATTATTTCGACAGAAAAATATACGTGGTTTTAAAAAAAATGTAAAAAAAAAAGTAAAATAATAATAACACTAAAGGATTAAGGAAGCTGGAAGCACGAGAAGTCCACAAAAGCAGCACAACATAAGGGACAAGGGAACCTCGATCCCATGCCATGTGCGGATGGGGCATTATTATTTCACTTTGTAAATAGTAAGTGTGTCTCTCAAACAAAGATGAGATCTTTGGTGTTGGATTTTTGACGAATGAAATAATAGTATTATGGAGAAGAAGAAGGAAGAAGGAGGGAAAGTGGGGCTGAGAAAGAAGCCATGTGGGTGTGTGTGATTTTTTTAGTTCTCTCTGACACCACCCCATCTAATCTTAACACACAATGAGAGCACAACATGGAAGAAAAGCACTTGAGATAGATCTAAACATGGAACATGAAACATGAGAGAGTGAGTGGTGTTGTTTTTGTGTGATGCAGTTGTTTTAGATCTTGTTGAGAATGATGAGTGGTAGGAATGTGAGAGAGTCTCTATTGGGATCCCTCAACCATCACCGTAGAGGGCATAGTTTTAATGGGGTGGCCAACAACAACCACCACCACGATGACAACCTCGATCTTTTCTCCGACAACCGTCGCTCCCTCGCTCTTGCTGCTTCTTCTGATGACTCTTCAGATGGTGCTTGCTTGCTCCATCTTTTTTTTTTCTTTCTCTCTATTCTTAATATCTCCCAACACTTTTGTTTCTTCTTGCTTCTGTTTTTGTTTGATACTAGTTTCCAATTATAAGAAGAAGAAAAAACATTCCTTGTTTAGTGGGAATGAAAAGGATGTTTTGTAATGGTTAACAAAAATATGATGATGGTGATGATGATAATGTTGTTAAATGATTATTATAGATAATTGCCATTTGTGAAGGAATTGCATGATTATGAAAGTTGTGATTAAGTTATGGTTAATTTCCAATGTATATTATGAGGGTCTAGCCTCTTGGCCATGTTTTTTGTTTTTTTTAGGTGATCTCTATGTTTTATATTATGTGTGTGATGATGGTTTGTTTTTGTGGATTTAGTTTCGGTGAAACTGGGGAGGCTCTCAGTTGGAACAGCGAAACCGGTTAGAAGTGGGATTGATGATCTGTTATCATCTACAGAAGGAGGGAAGCATGATTATGACTGGTATGCTATTCAAATTTGTCATGATCTCTTTGTTTGTAGACTCAATTTGGCTAATAAAACTAAGAAATCACATTCAGTGGCAGGGAAATCTATGTGCTTTATTAGCAATTTTATGTTGTTTCAGATTATTCATAGATCCGGGATCAATTGCTGAAAATTTTTCTTCTTCTCAAAATATATACTTTGATGGAATTCATAACCAATTCAGTTTAATTCAGATTAGAATGTTTTAGTTGCTGGGTTAGTGTTTATTCAGCTTTTTGAATTATTACATGCATATACACAGAATAAAGTAAATTAAGATTACTGTTGGTTGCCCAATTTGTAATTATTATGATTATTGTGTTATTAGGCTTCTCACTCCCCCGGGGACCCCTGTTTTTCCATCAGAAGGAGAAACCCAAACAACCTTAGCTCCTCCAAGGAGAAGTTTGACTAGATCAACATCTACCTCTAAGGCCTCAAGGGTATGTGTGTACCTCGCATAATTTACACATGAAATTTCTGCAAATTCATTCCAAATATGTTACCAACATCCATGTGTTCAGACTTGTTAGTAAATGGATTGATGAGATATTAGCTATAAACTTCTATTTTAGTGAAGGAGGATTACCCTCCTCCCTACCAGCAAGGTGCCAGGGTCTTTGCTTTTTTGGGGGGTTTCGGAGTGAAGAAGGATAAGGTGATGGAATGTGTGTTTGCTTTTGGTATTAGATGTTTGCAAAGTTAGCTTCTCTAACCAATATGCTTATGACAACTGAGTATTACAATTTCAGCAGCAGTTGAAGTGCTTATTCAAATCTTTGTTTCAACTCACACTTTCTGTGAGTTGAAATGAGGATCTAGGTCCTATTTGAATAAAATTTTCCATAAACACTTATCGGAAAAAATAACATTACAAGAAGGTAAAATAATTTGAGTTTCTCTCATAAGCTAACATTAACAAATGCATTTTACTTTTTTGAAAGTTCTTTCATCTAACTTTTCCAAAATCTAAAGCACATAAGTTGATTTTAGCTTATGGGAGAAGGTCAATTCATTTTATCTTCTTATTTTTTGCTCCTATAAGTGCTTATGAAAATGTTTATCCAAACAGGATCTTAAAGCATAGTTTCTGTGAGTTTGTCTGTCGACATGATGATTCACAATACAACACTATGACATTATTTGTTCCATGTTGCTGACTCCACCTAATGTGATAAGGCTTGGTTGCTGCTGTTAATGTTTCAACTTACAGAAACTTGGAGAACTAGTTTATAATTTACTGACCAGTTAAAAATGGTTAGCTAGATGCTATTAAGTTTTAACTTGTTAATCATGTTTCTTTCAGCTTGCAGTCTCACAATCAGAGAACAATCCCCCCTCTAGACCAGCAAGAAGCAGTTCAGTAACTCGCTCTTCCATTTCCACTTCACACTCACAGTACAGCTCCTATTCTTCAAACAGACACTCATCTTCAATCCTCAACACAAGTTCAGCCTCAGTTTCATCTTACATTAGACCATCTTCCCCCGTAACTCACTCTTCATCTGCAGCAAGGCCTTCCACTCCCTCGTCTCGCCCCACAGCATCGCGGTCCTCAACACCCTCCAAACCGCGTTCAGTTTCCACCAACTCTACTGCTGAAAAGAATAGACCATCATCACAAGGCTCAAGACCTTCCACTCCTAGTTCTAGGCCTCACATTCCTGCGAACTTGCATTCTCCATCTGCTTCATCAACTCGATCACTGTCTCGGCCTTCTACTCCCACACGTAGGAGCTCAATGCCATCTTTATCTCCATCACCTTCCCCTACAACAGGTTCTTTAACTTCAGCAGGCCGTGTTTCATCGAATGGACGCAGTTCAGCACCTGCATCAAGGCCAAGCTCACCAAGCCCGCGAGTTAGGCCTCCACCTCAGCCAATTGTTCCACCTGATTTCCCACTTGAAACACCACCAAACCTGAGAACAACATTGCCTGATAGGCCGGTTTCTGCAGGTCGATCACGTCCTGGTGGTGTCACTATGAAGGCAAATGTTTCTGAAACTCAAGCCTCCCCAGTTACTATGCCAAGGAGGCATTCATCTCCTATTGTTAGTAGGGGGAGAGTGACAGAACCTGCAGCAAAAACCCGTGGCTATTCCAATGGCCATCATGCTGATGCTTCTGAGCCTAGAAAAGTCTCACATGCTCCTGAGGTGGCTGCAAGGAAATCTATTAGGTCCTCAACTACTGCTCCTGACAACACTGGATTTGGGAGGACTATCTCAAAGAAATCCTTGGATATGGCTATTAAGCACATGGTTCGTATACCCTACTCTTTCAGTTCTGTAGGATTAAAGTCAAAGTTTACTGATTAGAGCCATCAACATTCAACTGTTTCACATTTTTTTCATGATCATAATAGACATTAGGTTGAAGCTTTATACTACCAAACTACTTTCACTTTGAATGAAAATCATGGCCCAAATGATACGGCAATCCTTGCCATCAATGCCATGATTCATCATTCACCTTGCGATACTTTATGATTTGGACACTTTTGTCTTGATATTTCATTTATCTTTGAGCAAAGTTATGGTATTAGGCATTTGGATCTGTTTGGATAAACTCCTCCATAAACACTTATAGGAGAAGAAAATAAAAAGCTAAAATGCATTGAATTTCTCCATAAGCTAAAATCAACTTACACTCTTTAGCTTTCGAAGAAGTTAAAAGAATAGAGTTTCTATAAAAGTGCATAAGTTGATTTTAGCTTATGCTAGAAGTTAAATTCATTTTACCTTCTTATTTTCTTTCTCTAAAAGTTCTTGTAGAGAAATTTATCCAAACAGAATCATAGTTATAAGCATTTATTTGGTTGCTGGAGCTTACTTTGAGAAGATGCATGCTTCTAGCAAGTTTCTGCTATCAACTCAAACCTGATTCTCTATGTGCTTTTTCATTTAACAGGATATAAGGAACAGCTCAGGAAATATTCGTTCACTATCAAGCACCACACTCTTTCCTCAAAGTATTAGAACTTCCACTTCCAAATCTCATCGAGTCTCGAGTGCTCCAGCATCTGTTGACATGAATGGAAGCATGATAAGCAGTAAAAATGGAGCCAATTTTGATGTGGGAAATGGTATTGATAGGAATATGATGATGAAAGGAAGAGATGCAGATGAAAGACAATATTCTGCAAAACTGAGCGAAGTGGACATCTATGAGAGTTCTCGTTATGATGCACTATTGTTTAAAGAAGATTTGAAGAACACAAACTGGCTGCATGGTGCTGATGATAAGTGTGATCAAGGCCCCATATTTGATAATGGATTTGAGCACCTTCCTGAACCTTTTGGCCTCTTATAACAATATCTATAGAGGTTCTTCCCAGTGCATTTGTAACATGCTATTTTATGTTCTAATTATTATCTCAATTTTTTGAAAGAATGGGATGTTTCAACTTATATAGCTCCAAGGTAAAGAAGTGAAGATGCATTCATATGTTTTCTGCAATCTGCTGAGAAATCAGTGGATTCAACTTTGATCTTAAAGCTATACAAACAATGCAGGAAAAAATTACATGACAGAGGTCCAACTTTCTTTGGGAGAATGAGAATTTTCATAAATGAGTGAGTTGCATACCATGTATGCGTTTGTCAAAAGGCAAATGTACTGTGAGTACATAGAGATGAACGGGATGTGATGTCATATGCAAACACTATGGTTGAGTGTTATTTCCCACTTGGCAATGAACACTATAGTTGAGTTGAGTTGTATTTCTACATTTTTGTGCTCTTTACTTAACCCATGTACAATAGTCAAATTTTGATAAATTCTTTAAAAACATTAGAAGTGTTTATTTGTTTTTCATTGGAATTACATTAAATATTCTAAACAGTTTTACATTATAGTAAAATAAATATAATCAAAATAGTCATTGTTGCAAGTAACGTGTGTGAAAGAAAAATGTCTACACCCAATAAGTTCACAAAACTGGCAAAGCATGACTTTTAAGTGATTGTTGTTTCCTACACTTATAAGTTGTTTCCTGTATCCTTTTGTTTTTGTTTCCGGAATGATCATCTGAAATGTAAAATTACATTTTGGATTGAATGCAAATTTTGGCTTCTGGAATGACCAATCTGAATGGTAAAAAAATAACATTCAAGGAAGGAAGCAGGAAGCAACTTGTAGGTCCATAAAGCAACAGCCCTCTTAAGTCGGCACAACCTAGTGTGAAGGTGAGAGGAAATAAGGGTATTTTGGGGGAAAAAATGGGAGTGTGAAGAATAAAAATGGAAGTATAAAGAACATGGGCCCTGTAGGAGTTTCTTATTAGGTTCTAACCGTCAAATGGTGGGTATAAATAAGACTCTTGACACAATTTTCTCTTTTTAGAAATTCATTTCAAACCTTCCAAAGTACAATCTACTAAAAAATACAAAGGAGTTTACTCCATTAGCATTAGTACCTTATTAATGGATTACCAGCATACGGTAAGTGTGAATGGGCATCTTATTTATTTTTAGATTATTATTTTTATTTATATACTCAATAAAATTGAATAAATCACCAATTTAGTCCTTGAAGTATCACTCTCTCCCCTAAATAATCTTTAAACTAATAAAATTATAAGTAGATCCTAAAGTATTGAATATTCATCAATTTAATTCTTGGGTTGATATATTTTACTAATATTGAGGAACTAATTTGAAGAATTTTCCAATATTTTTGGAACCATGTAGCATAATGTCTAATGCTTTAGACTACTTATATAGTTTCATTAGTTTAAAGATTTTATTTTTAATTTGAAGGAATTGAACTCAGATATTAAAAAATTTACACACATTATTACCCTTAATGTTTAAAGACTATTATTTGTTAGAGTGATACTAATTTACTCAAATAAAATTTTCATCAATGTGGAACAACAGTTTGGATGCTTCTTTTGAGTGCATCTTTTAAATGAATTCAAACGTCTAATAACGTAAGGGTAAATATGCCTTCCCAACGGACACGAAATTGGACCCACAAAAATTTGAAACACATGGTTTGCAGGCTCATACTTTAGTTGTGGTCCTTTGGGTCTAGGGAGGGGACAAGACAATCAACATTCCACACATCATTTTCACTTCAAGAATGCAATGCTGCTCACCACATCAATGCCAATGATTCTATTTCTGGATGAGTGCCCTTTGTCACAAGCACCATGCCATATTGCCATTTCCATTCCCATGCACAAGCCCTTCCAAACCCTACATTAAATTCACAAGTTGGCATCCAAGGCCCCATAAAAGAGAAAGCAACCCTATTTATTCAAAGTCTCATCAGAAGGCAGAAGCAAAGTCTCTCTTTGTGTGGAAACTGTTGTGTTGTGAGTTGGGACACCCTTAATTTATATAATTCATACTCATAGTTTGAATAGGAAAAAAAAATAGTGTAAATAGTATTCCTTAATTGTTGTGTAATGTGTACCCTTTTATGCGTGTCTAAAGCTCTTTTATTTTTGCCCCTTTATTTCACGATCAAGATGTCCGTTTTTGGTTTTAGGTTTTAGTTACACAACAGCAATAAACGTGGTCTAACAGTAATATCAATATTTTTTAATTAAAAAATTTATGAGTTACAAAAATAAATTGGTAAAAAAATAGATTATGTTAGTGATTCGAGCACCACTCTATTCGTGATCCAAAACAAGAACTAAGTCCAAGGAATTGAGGTAAATTAAATTTTGTAACTGTAACTGAGGCAATGGCCAATTCATAGGAAAATGGGAAACGGGAAGGAAACCCATACCTTCCATCGAGATCTGCATGTTAGAATAGTTTTAAGTTTCATTCTACAGTTCAAAATTCAAATATATATATATATATATATATTAAAAAAAAATCTTTGATGTAATTCATTCCTAGTAACCTTTAAAAAAATTCTCTTACAACTTAGCTAACACGAGACCACATCTCTTACGGTTTAAATAAACCGTTAAACAGTAGAGAATCTCAACCCTTATTTTTTTATTAAGATATAACTAAAAATATGATTTATTAAGTTTCTATAGTAGACAATACTGATTGATTTCATTGAGAATGTTTATGAGCCAAAAAAATTCTCTATTTGATTTTTTTTTGTAAGCAGCAAATTGATATTGATATAAAAAGTACAAGAAGAGGATTTAAGATATTAGGCTTCCTCTAGTGGTCTTTTAATTAAGATTTGAGGTTCGATCCCAGAACTTAGATATAAAATCATAATTATAAATATTATTTTATCTTAAAATAATCCATCTTAGTATGAGGGGATTAGTTAGATGTCAAATAAAAAGTCTCATATTTCTTCTTGTTAGACAAAAAGAAAAAAAAATTCCTCTGCATATCAAGATTCAATCTCAATAATACTAGTTAAGCTATTGTTTGACACAAGTTGTTCTATTTGTTTGGTGGTATATTGAATAATATTTAATAATAGTGATAATATAGTTAGGCGTACATTATTACTTTAAAAGAATGATTTATTGAAATGTGTAACGCTAATTGACTTAGTGTGTGGTATATATGCATATATGTGGGTGGGTGCTTCATGAGGAAGAAGGCTTCAAGTTGAAGCTGAGACTTGAACGTTGAGTGTGTGCCTCCCAAATCATAAACAGGAAAACCAAAAGTAAAATCTCTACGCAGTACTATAGCATTGTATGATAGTTATATAGTACTATAATGCTTTTAATAAGCCTCTCTTTCTCTAATGTCTCTCTGGTTTTGTGTGTGTGTGTGTGGATTCTGGCGTGTTCCTGAAGCTATGCCGTTAAAGCTTGTCTTTGCCTCCTCTTGGCCGTTACTACCTCCAATTTACAAAACCAACACTGCTTTATCAAAAACCTTTTCTTTCCCAAAATCACATTTATACATTTTGCACAACTTGCACTTCTCAACACACCCTATATTGGTTTCCACTTCCAACTTGCTTTCCCTTTCTCCTGGTTTCAAGGTTTTTTCTTCTCTCAATTACTAGCATTTTAGTTTTGCATTTTCCTCTTCATTTTACTTTTTAGTGAGTTCGTGTTCTTTTCACTTGTAGAACAAATTAATATGTTACATAAAACTATAATTCTTAAAGTTTCTGGCATGGCATTGTTCTTGTTTGTGTGCTTAGAATGAGAAGAATATTTTATCCAGCAAAGAGAAAGCGCATGAAAATTCCAAGGGTACAACTAGTTTCATTATATCGTGAATCCAAGGAGAATATTCTCTTAATGAATGACATAAATAAAATGCTTCTGTGATAGATTTTTCATTTTTGCCAATTTTTTGTACTTCTTCTATCATTTGTAATGATATTCATGTCTTTAAAAAATGAGAGACAAATTCTAGTACAGGTTAACTAAGGGACTGATAAACTAACTGTTTTGTTGCATTGCATGCTTGGTTATTGGTTACAAACTTACAATTGTTCTGTCTGATTAGTGTGTAATACTTTGAAATCTCAATTGCTAGGGAAACAAGTGGAATCATTGAAACCAGACAACGAGTTCCCGCACCTTGATTCAACAGTAAAACTTGATGATGCTACAGTCCTACTTTACCACAATACCAATTTTCCTACTCCTGCTTGTGTTTACTCGAACTAAAGCTGATCTACAGTCAGAAAAGCAAGCCCTCCTTGATTTTGCTGCTGCACTTCATCATGGTCCAAAGGTCAATTGGAACTCTAGTACCTCAATCTGCACTTCATGGGTGGGAGTTACATGCAGTCATGATGGCTCTCATGTGCTTTCTGTGAGGCTTCCAGGTGTCGGATTGCGTGGTTTTCTCCCACCAAGAACACTTGGTAAGCTTAATGGCCTCATTAGTCTCAGTCTTAGGTCCAACAGCTTGAGGGGGAACCTTCCAACTGACCTACTTTCCCTTCCTTCCCTGCGCTTTGTATATCTCCAACACAACAACTTCTCAGGTGTTATTCCTGATTCTCTGCCACCGCGGCTTATCTTTCTTGATTTGTCCCATAACTCTTTTACAGGACAAATTCCAGCCTCAATCCAAAACTTGACACATCTGATAGGATTTAACCTCCAAAACAACTCTCTCACAGGACCTATTCCTGATGTTAACCTTCCTAGCCTTAAGGATTTGGATTTGAGCTTCAACTACTTGAATGGATCTATTCCTTCAGGTCTCCATAAGTTTCCTGCCTCCTCATTTAGAGGGAATTTGATGTTATGTGGAGCACCTTTGAAACAATGTTCTTCAGTTTCCCCTAATACCACATTGTCTCCACCAACAGTCTCTCAAAGACCAAGTGATCTATCAAACAGGAAAATGAGCAAGGGAGCAAAAATAGCAATTGTTTTGGGGGGTGTCACATTGCTGTTTCTTCCAGGTCTCTTAGTAGTGTTCTTCTGTTTCAAGAAAAAAGTTGGTGAACAAAATGTAGCACCTAAAGAGAAAGGTCAGAAGCTTAAGGAGGACTTTGGGAGTGGTGTGCAAGAGCCCGAGAGAAACAAGCTTGTATTCTTTGAAGGTTGTTCTTATAATTTTGATCTGGAGGACTTGTTAAGAGCTTCAGCTGAAGTCCTTGGGAAGGGAAGTTGTGGAACAACATACAAAGCCATCTTGGAGGATGGAACAACAGTAGTTGTGAAGAGGTTAAGAGAAGTGGCAATGGGAAAAAAAGAATTTGAACAGCAAATGGAGATTGTCCAAAGACTTGATCATCACCCAAATGTGATTCCCCTTCGTGCTTACTACTATTCCAAAGATGAAAAACTAATGGTTTATGACTACTCAACAGCCGGCAGTTTTTCCAAGTTATTGCATGGTAATTACTCTTACTTTGAACTTTTTCCTGATTACTAAAGGTTCATAGCTGGCAGTGTCGTATAGCTTTCTTTTCTTATTATAGATGTAAAACAAGATAAACAACTAACTGGTATCAATATTACTATCAACACAGTGATGTTATATGCTTAACATCTAGTTTCATGTTGGGTTTACTAGATATTAGTATTAGAACAAACCTAAATATTACTGTGCACGTTAAGAGACAAATACACTAAATGGTGGTCTTATACTGTTATACTGGAGGTGCTTGACCATGTAAGCTTAGAGGCGGTAAAATACATTGCCATTGATGTGTCATTTTCTTAATATGGCATGTGAAACATGATGACAATTGACAGGAACAACGGAAACTGGACGAGCTCCTCTAGATTGGCATACAAGATTGAAGATCATAGTTGGAGCTGCTAGGGGCCTTGCTCATATCCACTCAGCCAATGGAAAGAAACTTGTCCATGGCAATATAAAATCATCTAATGTGATTCTCTCAATAGATCTTCAAGGCTGCATATCAGATTTTGGCCTAACTCCCCTAACAAATTTCTGTGGTTCCTCCAGAAGTCCAGGCTATGGATCACCTGAAGTTATCGAATCACGAAAATCAACTCAAAAATCTGATGTGTACAGCTTTGGTGTTCTCCTCCTTGAGATGCTGACTGGCAAAACACCAGTTCAGTATTCAGGGCATGATGAAGTGGTTGATCTTCCAAAGTGGGTCCAATCTGTTGTTAGAGAGGAATGGACTGCTGAAGTGTTTGATCTTGAGCTAATGAGGTATCCGAACATTGAAGATGAACTTGTGCAGATGCTGCAACTGGCAATGGCATGCGTGGCAGTGATGCCGGACGCGAGACCTTCAATGGAGGAAGTTGTCAGGACAATTGAAGAACTTAGAGCATCCATTTATTAAACCAGCCATCATTCTCACAAGACAAGTTCAAAGGGTCCTATGGTTTCACTCTATACAACTAAATGGATGGCTACTTAGCAGAGGAAGATGCATGAATATTTTCCATATGCCCGTGGCAACAAACTGCAAGAACAATATACACCAATTGCCTATACATCGAAACATGCCTAGTCAAGATTCGTTTGAGGTCTTAGCATCAATAGAAAAATACCTGTATTTTTATGTATCTTGCCATTTTTTTTTTTTGCCTTTTCGTGATTTCTTTAACCTGATGTTTAAAACCACACTGAAGTAATAAATCAAAATTCGGTCAACATAAAATGGTAATATATCTGATTCAGTGAATTATAGCTTCACATGCTTCGCAAGTTCTTCCAATGCGATGTATTCCGTAAGTAAATACATCAATGTCCAGAAAAGAAAAATCTTATTGTATTAGTATTCGTGGAGAAATACTAGTTAAGTCAACCAACAAGTAGACCAATTTTGCAATTTATCACGAGTTTAGGTGAAAACATCACTCACCAAAATGAAAGAATTCATCGCGGACAACAGCAGAAGCGAGTCACCAATTAATGCATGTCTATTCATGATGCCATTTTTTAAAGGTATAATTTCCAAAAGTGAAAGCAATATGAAGTAAGAACACATAAAACTATATGCTTTTCCCCAGTACAATATTTCCGTGTTCAAAGAATTAACATACAAACATTAAAATGGCCCAAATTAGGCCAACCTATATTGGTATTCTGCCTAATGTAAGTGAGGTTATTGTATGTTCAAGACTGCCAGCCAAAAAAAACAGAGCTTTGGTCAACCAAGTCAACGAGCAGTGTTTGAAGAGCTTTGGTTAACCAAGTCAGCACCACTAACAAAATTAGCAACAAATGATATCAAACGAAATGGAGCACCGATAAGGGGAGCATCTGTGATTGGCACAGCATCAGCATCATTTTCCACATTCTTAGCATCCTGCAACTCTATATCTTGTATTTCATTATCATCCAATGGAATTTGCACGATTTCTCCAGCATCATCAGCCGATACCAACGACGAGTTTGACGTTACCCCAACAACATGCTTAGCATCATTAGAGTTACCATTATCCTTCACTGAAGTCTCTTCCAATGAATTCAACTTGGGGGATGATACAGACGCATACTCAGCAGATTCTGGTAGAGGAATGGCAACACCAGTAGGTTTAACAAATTCAGTCATCCCATTGGATTCAGTGACTCCAGAATGTCCGACTTCTGCACTTCGGTGATCCAGCTCAACACATAACTCGGTGACCTGAAGATAAAAATGGATTAAACATGCATAACACTACCTATACAAACTAACCCAACCAATCTAAATCTACTAAAACCAAAATATGAAACCCTCTAGTAAGTCATCAGCAATCCGTGATATTCTTTAATAAAAGTAATAACCACAAAGAACCTGGCATATTACCTTCTCAACAAGTTCTGCATTTTCAGCCATCAATTTCTCCACCAACGTAAAGGCTGCTTCAATTTCAGACTTCAAGTCCTCGTTTTCAGAAGCAAGATCCTGTCCACCAAAAAAATGAAATATGATCAGAGGCAATATAAATAGGCAAGCAGTGAAGATTCTTCTTCCTCCCTACTTCAAGTCACTAATTCACACATTTGACAGGTTTATAACATGTAACTCATGGTCATGCTCCATCATCCTATTTGGAAATTAAGATATGACAACTTAAAATGCAACTGGTAACAGCCATGGACTGCTAGACTTCCATCCACCACCATAGATTTGAGTATCATCAAATATAACACATTAGAAGATCATTATCCAGAGTCATATATAACCATCATTCCATCAATGATCCTTTCCTTCTTTCAAAAATAAAAAGTCAAGAAAACTAGTTTTCCTAAGAATGAATGTGTACTGTAGATTTAAACCATGTAGGGTAACAAAAGTAAAACCTTTACAGATGCATCCCATGAGCAGGAAGAAGTGTTACTGTTTTCATGATTTTGGACCGTTGACTGAAGACTCGACACTTTTTCCCTCAATTGCTGGTTTTCTAGAAAAAGATTATTCCTGGACTCCTCCAATTCTTCCACCTGCCAAACTTTGATTTTAATTTCCATATCAGAATTAACACAGGTTTGTTATGAAATGGACAAATAACATGTGAATGTTAGGATCCAATTGCAAGGTATGGAACTTGAGTCCCACATTGGAAGTACGGGATTCTAGTGTTGGGATTCTCCTAGTACAATAGTTAGCTTTGGTGTTGTTCTCTTCTCCCAAGGTTATTATCCATTAGTATCAAAGCTTTTCACCATGTTTCTCAGCTGCAAACAAGTGGCACAGCTGGTGACACCAGCCATGTTTTCCCGCAACTAGTCAAAGGGCAAGAGCACACCTAACCCACATGGGTGACGAGGTTGCCGAGCATGGTTAGATGTGAGGATCTAATTCTAGTAAGGGGTTTATAAGGCCACAGTCAATTCTATAGCTATGTCTAGCTTTTGTGGTGAGCTTCTCCCAAAGTTCTTATCAATGAGGAGAGGGTAATTCATCAAGTCGATGTTTGAAACCAATGGGAGTAAAACAATACTTAATTAATGGAGCAGCATTTGTATGAGAAGTTCATCAAAGATATCCAAAAGAACATAAGCCAAAATGAAGGCATTCTAAAAAATTAAATATATCAAGTCCAAAAACAAGTAGAAAAACAACCTGAAATGTCAGATAGCCACAATGTCTTAAGTAAGAAAAGTTGAAGAAATACTGGTACTTTCATCTGCACTCAAGGCATCTGCTCTTGGGCAAATAAAACTACTCAGACCATTTTTTTATAAGCTTCAATAGCATTCACTATAAACCAGTAACAAGTATTACTAAGAGATATCAACTTGCAAGATAACGTTTCTTGGCACAGTAAAATGAAAATTTTGCTATATCTTATTTCAACAGCTAGGTTGAAGAGACAGAGAACTTCTGAAAGTCAGGCCACTCTTAACAGTCTCAAAAATGCAAGGAAAACAACAGGCACTTGACTTATAAGAGATGCAAGTATTACTACCCAAGTAAAGATTAAAGAACTGTGCAAAGATTTATTTTTTATTTCACATATACAGTTATAATTATACACTTAGATTGCAGCAGTGTTTTGATGAATCATAAGGCTCACTTCAAATGGCAGTCCTATTCTATAAACGATTCCAAAACTGAACATTACAAGATAATGTTTCAAACGAGTTAAAAGTTTATGAATCCTAAAGATTATGACAAGAAAACTACAGTTAATGATATATAAAAATAATAATCTATAATACTTTCCTAGGTTTTTCAAGAAAAATATTAGTGTATATACATGAGTTACATACCTGCGCTTGTAGCACAGCAATGTTTCCATTCAGGTTTGAAATAGTTTCTTTAGTTGAATTCTGTAAATAAAACACATGATATGCCTCTGATAAGGGAGAAATTTACAAGAAATAAAGCATGCATTATTCATCACCTCAGACAATACCAAAAATTATGATGACAAAATTGTTGCTTTCAATATGGAATAGCAAAATACAGGGAAAAAGAATAAACGAAATATGAACAAACAGTTCACAGGCATATTTTCACATTTCAGATCAAAAACGTTGTGCTAGTCCTTGTTCTTCCTTTTAACTCTTATTGCATTGATGGTAAAATGTTCTTGCATTTTCTAAAGAACTCAAATGCATTATTGACAGTTCTATCTACTAAGTATTGAGCATGTCAGTAGTCTGCAATAATATAGCCTTCTGCTTATCCATTGCCATTCACATAGAATTGGTTGGTACAGAACTAATATGCCCTTATGTAAAGGTCAGAGGGGAAACAATTTCTATTCTAAATCCATAAAGATTTATGGCTGTAGAGGAGAGGCTCATGGATACTGCTACCAAACTCCCCTTGACCTCATTTAAAAACCACCTCTATTTCGTCCAATCAATCAATCAATCTTTTTTATTTTCCAATCAAATCCCTAATTACCATCAAACAGAAAGGTACCTTAAACCTAGACACTATAGGGGAGTTTTGGACACCAAAAACAGATTTGTTGGGACTTGGGGATTTTTATTTTAAAAGATGGGCAAGAACTTTATTTTAAATTATTTTTCTAAAAAATATATATATTATTATACTATACATTTTTTTATATTTTGGAGTCAAAATTAGGCGCTAACAATAGCTAATGTACTATATGAAATTTAAGGTCATTAATTAAGAAAACAATATAATAACATATGAGAGAACAGAGTACTTAGACAAGTTATTACCTCCTTCTTGACTAAAGAATTCAAATCGCTTTCCAGAAGATATATTTTTTGTTCTAAACTCTCCTGTGGAACAATGTATATTAAGATTTAGTTACCAATAAAAAAAATCAAATTAAATCAAAACATGAGAGGGAGGGGGGACAGCTAAGGTTAAATACAGAGAGTGAATGTAGTACATAATAAAATGAAGCAATTCTTACCCCTTTCAGGCTCAAAACTGCCTTTTCATTCAGCAATTGATTGGTTCTTTCCACCAATGTAGCCTGCATATCACATGATGCATTTGAAAATATTAAATATCTTGATAAATCATTTCTCAAACTCAATGCTCCTACATCTTTTAAAAGGGTAAAAAACATATTAGGTTGTTCACCTCTTTTTGAAGTAAGGAATTATTCTCACTCTGCAATTGTGCAATTCTTGTTTCAAGTCCAACCTGCAAATAATCAAATTAAATGTAAGTCAATAGATAAACATATCAAAATAATTGATAGAACACCGAAAACTAAAAGGAAAACAAATATATATTAATATTGTAAAATGAACAAAGAGATTGTAAAAACAAGATAACAACCAGAACCTACGGCTCCTCCAAGAGATCTCTTAAAATTTTCTTTCTCTAAAATTGCCTCCCCTTACTAATAACCCTCCTCCCTATATACATGTAGCCTCCTCCCTATGTAACAAAAACATGACACATCAGCTGCCTAATTAATTTTCTCTCTCACCCATCCTGCTGCCTTTTGGTATAAACCTTCCAGACCCTCCATTTCTTTATGGCTTGGATCCAGCAATTGATCCTTGTTCTGTTCAGCCCAATGATCTGGATTGGGCCCAAGATCCAATATGCCATCAATAATATACTTCAAATCACACATAAGATCCATTCAAACATTCAGCTAAATTGTTCAATTCAAATTCAATTATTTATATTTACCCAGTCTAAAGCAGGTGCTAATAGCTAGTCCACTACATGACATAGTTAAGGTCATCAATTAAGCAAACAATATATCCAATGCAATAAAACATGAGATAATAGACAAGTTATTACCTCTTTCTCACTAAAAGAACTCAACTCATTCTCCAGAAGATTTATTTTTCTCTCTAAACTCTCCTGTGGAATGATGTACATTGGATTTAAAATGTCATCCAACTTTCATTAACAAAATTTCTAAATATATGAATCAGCTAAGGTTAAATATATAGCGGGTATAGGAAATGACAAAGTTGATGAAGCAATTCTTACAGCTTTCAGGCTCAAAACTACCTTTTCATTCAGCAACTGATTAGTTTTTTCCACCAATCCAGCCTACATATGATATACTATTAAATATCTGGATGTATAATATTCTCAAAATCAATGATTCTTAATCTTTTTAAAGGGAAAACATAATCACTCGCCTCTTTTTGAAGTAAGGAATTATTCTCACTTTGCAATTGTGCAATTCTCATTTCCAGACTAGTCTGCAGATAATTCATTTAAATATACCCCCGTCAGTAGTTAAACATAGATAAGAATAAAATAATTCCAATAATATAAGATCCTTCCACACATTCGTCAAAACTATTTAATTCAAACTCAATTACATGTTTTTGTGTCTGCAATTCATTATCAGTTTGTAAATTATTGATGACCTCTTCCAAGGAAACCTGTAAAAGAAAGGCAAAACATATGGTAGCTAATTTTTAATCATTTTTCTAGAATGCCAGTTGAGAAAGTAAATATATAGTTGCAATTTAAGCATTAAAACAAATATCCCTCTGATAATTGATAAAATTTGCAGTATATATTACCACTTTCTGAAGTAGTTTATCATTTTCTTCTTTGAGTTTTTTAATTGTCTCCTTTGATATGGCCTGTAGAAAGATAGGTTATATGCATTCATACTAAACAACATTTGTGATTTAAGCACTCAAATAACTGACATGAATCTCTGAGATGAAGTTTAAAGTAAATTTACCTCTTCCTGAATGTGCACTTCATTTTCTTCTTTCAATTTTTTTATTGTCTCCTGTGATAGGGTCTGTTTTAAGATATGCTATACATGTAATGAGAAAAATGCCAGATAAACATTAAATTAGATATATAAGATAGAATTTAAAATCTATCACCTCTTTCTGCACGTGCACATCATTTTTTTCTTTCAAATTTCTAATTGTATCTTCTGATATGGCCTGTTGAATGAAAGGTTGTACATGTCATATAAACAATGAACATAAGTGCTCAAATAAAGGACAGATATTTCTAAATATAATATTACCTCTTTCTGAACATCCATATCATGTTTTTCTTTTAATTTTCTGATAGTCTCTTCTGATGCAATCTGTGGAAAGATAGCCTATATGAGTTAAAAGAAAACTGCAAGATAAAAACATTAGGAGAAAATCTCATTCAGATACAATTTAAAATATATTACCTCTTTCTGCATATGCATGTCATTTTGTTCTGTCAATTTTCTGATTGTCTCTTCCATTATGGCCTGAGAAATGATGGGATGTATAGTTGTATACGTAACAGAAACATGAAACATAATTGCTAAAACAAAGGAAAGGTTATCAAGATAAAATATTACCTCCTTCTGAATGTGCATATCATTTTCTGCCTTTAATTTCCTGATTGTCTCTTTTGATAAAGTCTGTGGAGTGATAAACCATGCATATGATAAAAACATTGAAACATAATAAATCAAAGGACAAATACGTCTCAGATAAAATATTACCTCTTTCTGAATATGTATATCATTCTCTTCTTTTAATTTCCTGATTGTCTCTTCTGATATAGCCTGTGGAGTGATGATATACAACTACAAGTTATAAAAACTGAAATATTATTTTGAAACAAACGGTTGAAATTTCTTAAGAAAATGAGTGTGTTTGGCAAGGCAAATAAGCTAGCTTTTAGCGTATCTGACTAACTTAGAAGTTTGTTAGACCAAAATAGATTTGTTTGGTAAAGAAGCTCATTTCAATAGCTTATAATGTTGTTTAAAATGCTATTTCATGTACCTTTTTGAGGTTATAAGCTTCTTGATCTAATTAGAAATCCTCCTTTAGCCTTCTTATATTAAAAAATCCTAACACTCTCACTCCCATCAAGTATCACTTCATTACAATATAAGTTCATTTATATTATCTCTTTTCATTTAATAAAAAATTAAAAAATGATAATAAAATTAAAAAATTTATTATCCTAATTTTTAAGATAAATCATTTGAATATTTATACACACACACACACGAAATTTCAAGTTATATCCAAGTAATTAAATATGTCATTTATACTTATTAACTAATTCAATAACTACTTATCAACTTTCAGCTAACTTTTTCAATGTCCAACTAATTTTTCAATTTTCAGCTAGTTTATCAGCTAATTTTGCCAAACACACCCAATATTACCTCATTGTGAACAAGTATATCATTTTTTGTGGAAAGATAAGCTACACATATTAAAAACTTGAAACTATAAAACACGCCAGCATATACATGAAAATAAAAATTTTATAAAGACATTTCACTACATTTTGTTTGAGCATATCATTTTCATTTCGCAATTTTTTTATTAGCTCTTATGAGCTGGACTGTCAAAAGATATTTTCATCTAGTTTAGCAAAGCACTCATTTCCATAACACTCAACTCAAACAAATTTTATAGTAAAGACAGAGAATGAAGCCAGTAACATTTTTCAATTAAACTATTCACAAATAATATGAAATTCAAACTAAATTATATGTTTCAATGATAAAAGAAGTAATAACAATATCTAAGGGAAATATCTAAAATATAGCACATGAGCCATTAGCATAAACCTTGAATGAAGCATAAGTAAAAATCTACATTGATTGAAGGAAAACTTACACATTCTTTACCATTTGGCGGATGACCATTTGAATCCATATTAGTACTTTGCCCATCTGCAAACTCTAATGATGGAATATTCTCATCCTTTCCACTTTTCACCAGATTTTGATCACTATTGGGGGTTTCAACAACCCCATTCCGATCTGCATCCATGCATTGCTCATCAGCGACTCCTGAAAGATTAGCAGGTTCATCCTTACCATTATTTACCAGATTGTGATCCCTACTTAATGTCTCTCCAACCCCATTCAAATCGACATTCGAGCTTTGCTCATTTGCAGTCTTGGAAAGATTAGTATGCTCATCCTTTCCATTACTCAGCAGATTCTGATCCCTATTAGCAGTTTCTCCCACCCCATTTTCCACATTCTTGTTCTGCTTGTTCTTCTTCTTCTTGTTCTTCCTCCTCCTCTTGTCATCCTCCATCCACCCAGCTCTAGTTCTCTATTCCAACTTCTAAGAGGCACTACTCACACACAAAAACAGAAATTTCATGTTTAGATTTCAAAAATGCCACCCCAAAACATAAAATGATTAAAATCCAATGTTTAGTCAACTCTGACCCCCAAATGCAATTCAATGCCAACTTCAGGATCCAAGACCCAGATTCACATTCAATCAAAATTCATCATAACGTAAACACAAACACACACAAAAATCTTACAGTTTGCGATTAGAAACGATGGGCATCATGAAATCTTAAATCTAGCATATAAAAAAATCACAAATTTGAGGATAATTTGAAGAAAGAAAAAGAATTGAAATTATTGATAAGAATACTTACAAATAGAATCTGGAAAGAGCAATGAACGGAATGAAAGGGTTATTGAGTTAGCGTATGTGGGAAAGTTAAGGTTGCGTTGTCTGAAATGAATCTGGGAATGCAATTGCAAAGTAAGGGTTGAGTTTCAGTGAGTGAGAAAGAAGCAATTGATGAAGGGTAGGGCGCGTGTTGTGTTGTGTGATGTCATGTCGGTGCGTGTTTTTAGCGTTGATTTGATTTGATGCCAGTTTCACGACATCTTTAGTTCCGTACCAGAAATCCAACGGCTTCTAATGCCCCCATTTGTTGTCTACTTTTTGGACTTGTCTGTACTGGATTTTTTTTTCCTTTTTAACATTTTTATTATGTGCTTCTAATACTAAGATTTACTCATTTCCTATTTAACAATTTTATGTGCTTCTAAGATTTAAATGGGATGTTTATATAGGTAAAAATAGTGAGACTATGCCATGTATGGTCAGATTTAAATTTTTATTTTAATATTTTAAACATATAAATAATCATTTTATTCAAAACTTATGAAGCAATCAAAATTTAAATAACTGTGAAATCATAAAAACTAATGACGGCATATATACTCCCAAATAATTTTAAATTCAAGAGGAATAGTTAATTCATATTACGTATTCTAAATAAATAATAATGTATATGCAAATAAAATATTTTATTTATATCGTGTTATTTTTTCTATATTTTAAAAATAAAGATTAGAAAAAGCTCCAACAACGTGGGGTTGAATACTAGTAGTACATAACATAGCTTTTTTTTTTGTTACACATGTACCTCTTAATTAAATAGAGTGAATGAAAGCATTATGTAGGGTCTGCTAGTAAGTCTGTAGTTTGCAATAACAGAGATGATGAGCTCTGCTAGGGTTTGTGAGAAAAGTGAGTCAAGCCAATCGAGCCAAGAAGAAGATCTTTTGAATGTAGCACAAAGAAAGTCAAAAAAAGGTTGTGAGGTGATAATGGAAGGGACTCCCCCTTCTTACGTGGACCAACTTTTGAAGCCTCTTGGTGCAGTTGAGTCTCCTCATAGGGGGGTGCTCAGGGATAACGTTTACAATGAACAATGATCAACTATGGACTGCTCAGGGATAGTAGGCATGGAGGAGGAAAGCTCCCAAGTTGAGGCTAACATTTTTGTTACAACTCAAAATTTGTGTTTGGATGACTTTTACATTGTCATCTATAGATATTAAACTTTAACCTCTATATGAATTAAAAACTAATTAAAATTTAATTTGGGAGACCAATTAGAAAAGTGGAGATAATCTATTCGTTAAATTCAATCTAAGGTATTCACGTTGTTGCGTGTTTAATTTAACCTTTTTTTTTTTAAATATTCATTTAGCTTTATAAAAATTATTATTAAAAAATGTGATTTCCAAACCATTCACTATTTCAATTGTATTAATAAGGACACATGAGGATTTAAACCTGTGTATGTTTTTAATAGGACTAAGTCTAAAATGAGTATCATTTACAAGAATCTAATTATTATTTTGACCGCAACAAAATAGGTACTATTTGCTTTGATAAACTATCTAGTTCTAACCGTATAATCTAGAATAATAGGCTTCTCTGTTTAGGCGAAAATTTATCATCTTTTCTTGTTTATTGTTTTGAGTTTAATTTTTATATATTGTTAATATAAATAGTTTTACATGGTTGATTAGCTATAAATTCTAAATGTGACTTTTTAAAATAATTATTCAAAAATTTAATATTTTTACCATAAATTATTAATATTTTTTTTGCTAGTGATATGCCAGTTAATATAAATATAGTTTTATATTTTTTATTAATTAGAAATTCTAAATGCGACGCCCTTATTGTAGAAATATGAATATTCTCAGCTTTTATAGTATGTGCATGTATGACACAACTCTTCAAATGGGGAAATTGAGTTAAAATATTGTTAGGATTTTTTATAAACAAAGGATTTTATTAATAATAAAAATGCTTAAATTGAACATGAATACATAAGAGTCCAAACACAGCATTGTTTCAATCAAAAGCCCAAGGAATTGAAGAAAGCCAATTACAAGCCATTAAAGCCACATGACAATTAACCCCCAAACACGTTGTAATCCCATGGAAGCTTTCAATGATAAAAAAGAAATACGTACATGATCCACCTTTACGTAGCATACATTTGCTTTCAAAGTTGTTCATGTTTCATGATAAGTTCATGTAGGAACATGCCCTGCTTTTAATCAAATAAGCATGACTGACATCAAAATGAGGATTGATTGATTATCGTCAATAACATTGTTAGGAACTGTCATGTCCTCACATTAATGAGTTCTCTATTTTTATTTTTTTTAATTTAGTAGCACGTAAGATTATAAAAGTCACAAAAAACTCAAGTGTTATTATTAGGAGAGTAAAAAATGATATACAAATATCATAAAAATAACTAATTAAAAAATAATTACTATTATGTAAAATCATTAAAAAAATAAAATTACTCGTAAGAGATATATTACAAAAAATTATTAATTTAACTTATACAGTATGAACTTAATTATGTCCACCTTTGTTGATGAAGTTTATTCACTGTTATTGTCATTTGTGTGATAAGAGGAAAGAAGAAGACATGAATCAAGTTGAGTCAGAGGCAGAGGCAGCAGATGAAACCATTCAAGGGGTAGCAACAGACACAGCACAGGTGCAAGAAGAAGAAAACCAAAAGAGCAGTGAGGAAGCCCACTTACTTCAAGGACTTTGTCTAAAGGGTGAAGTGTGTATTTCCATAACAAAATCATCAACAAACAAATTCTGTTACTAGGATTACTATAAATACAATTGTAATAAACAAACAAAGATATGAATGAATGAAATTTCCATATTTCTTACTTTTCTTCTTTGGAGGGTTCTGGTCCTCGAAACCAAATTCTTAGTTCTCTTACCAATTTGTCTCTTTTTGGTTGGTTATTCAGTGTAACAAAATAAAAAAAATAAGAATTATGAATCTAAATAATGGTATACATGACAAAGAGATATAGCTCACATTGACAACTAAAAATTGAATTACTGATCACTTGCATTTTCATTTATCTTTTACACCAGCGACAACCAAATTGATCATACAACATTTGAACCAACTTTTCATGTTTAATTTTCTATGTGTAACCATATACTGCATAGAGGACCATACATGTACCTTTTGCATGGTGCATACACCTCTAACTTATATTGTGAAAACAAGTTTAGTTTCTATTTGCTAGTGTTGTTACACAATCAAATTTGTTCTTATCATTCTTTTTTTTTGTGTGAAAGTTACATTCTTAAATAAGTATTATGGAATAAGCTTTCATATTACTTAACTTTATTTCTTACTCGTTATTTCAAAAGGTGAAAATTACATTTCTACCCAGACACACACTAAATACAGTACAAACTCGAAGCAAATGATTTGGATTGATTTAAATCAATTTTAGGTTCACAAGGGCAAGGGGTGGAATATAAAGAAGAAAGAAATGGATAAGGGTGTCATTTGGTGTGGGAATATATCCAACCAAAAAGGGACATTTTGCGGGTATTTGTGAGTGTGTGAGAGAGAGAGCGAGCAGTTTCAGACACAGAGAGAGGGGTTTGGGATTGGAGGGATTGACGCTGCGTCTCTTCCTCTTCTCTTTCGATCCATCCCTCATTCCTAATCCTCCAATCCAACCACCTCAGCCTCACACTCACATATACACATGTCTCTCTCTATTTCCCTTTTCACTTTCACTTTCATTTCTAGGGTTCCGTTCTGATCGCTCTTTCCCTTTCAGATCTGAACGCGTATCGTCCCTCCTATGGCTTCAAAGCGCATCCTCAAGGAGCTCAAGGACTTGCAGAAAGACCCACCAACTTCTTGCAGCGCTGGTACCCCTTTTCTTCTCCATTCCACTCCCCCACCACGATTTTTTTGTCCGCACTATTTGGGATGTGATAAAAATCTATTTTTTTCCTGGGTTTCTGTTTGTTCTAGGGTTAAATGAAATAAATTTAAATAAGCGCAAATTAGGCTGTTTCTGCCACATTTTGTAAGCTATGTACGTGTGATTCTATGTGTGCACTCTTACTAACCTTGCTGGGGTAAAATAAAATTATACAAGTTCATGAGAAAATAAATCATAGGAAATATGATAACTGTCTGTACAAGGTTTTAAATTGTGGTCCCGTTGTGTTCCTTGATGTCGCAGGAAATTGTGTTTAAGTAGATGTTGCAACCGAAATAATGGTTGCGGACCTTTTTTAAAACCTTGTGTGTGTTTATGTTGTGAGTTTGAGCCATACATGTTTTATGTTGTGAGTTTGAACCATACATGTTTTGTTTGTTTGTAGTATGTGCAAATGCAAATGTTTATTTTGTAGGTCCAGTAGCTGAGGACATGTTCCATTGGCAAGCAACAATAATGGGTCCTGCTGATAGTCCTTATGCTGGAGGTGTATTCCTAGTCACTATTCACTTCCCTCCGGATTATCCTTTCAAGCCTCCTAAGGTAATGCGTTAATGTCTGTGTGTGGATTTGAGGTATTTTGCTGTTTAAATGTGTTGTAAATGTCTAACTATTATTGGTCAACCAGGTTGCCTTTAGGACTAAGGTGTTTCACCCGAACATCAATAGCAATGGTAGCATTTGTCTTGATATCCTGAAGGAGCAGTGGAGCCCTGCACTCACCATCTCTAAGGTTCAATTTGCTTTCCCTTTAGTTTTAAATATGTGGACATGAACATATGGATCTTTGAATTGTGTGGCTTGAATCAAGTCGTGACTGTTACAGAATGGAATTAACGTTTCCCCACTTAAGAAAGAGGACAAACAATGATTTTATGGGGGAATTACCAAAAAGAAACTTCTGAAAATCTGTTGTTTTGTACCAAATCACTACAATTTATTCACTTGTTTTGTTTTCATTATTTTAGTCAAAGTCTGCTAGTCTGGTGGTTATTATATATCTATTGAAATAGGTAAACTGTAAAACTACTTTTAGGTTAAGAATTTAATTTGAAAGGATTAAATGTGTAAAAGTTTTTCACATTGTCATCCAATTATTGATTGTCATGTATTCCTATGGTAAGTTTGATTACCTTTATCTGAGTTACTTTAAATGACATTTTTTATCAGGTGATAGTAAAAAAAATCTTTAGACTGTCAGGGCATGAATATCAAATTTTGTAGTTAACTAGATTTTAGTATTTTTATTCATTTCATTTAGGGGAGATTATCATATAATGTATACCTATACGTAGTTACTGACATGTGTTACTTAGTAACTAGAAGGAGATTTTGAACAAAAAGTAAGAGATACAGTTAATTAGACTAAACTATAGTGACTTAAAATTATTCTTAATTATCCTAATTAGATTTTTTCCAACTTTTTTTGTTTTGTGTTGTTTTGACTTTATTGAGTAATCTATAAGCCTTTGACATCTAAAAGTCACATGTTACTCTTCTTTCTGGGAAAGTCCATGCCCTAAAACAAAAGAATTCTCTTCTAGGCTTACCTTTATTTCCTTGAATTTATTATGCATGTGATTCATTGCCAGTGCTGTTAAGAAGTTTGTGTAGATGGATATGCACGTGTCATGCCAATAAGAATGTTATGTCAGTCTCTTCAGCTCTTAAATTTATTATGCATGTTAAAAGGGGGAAAGATTTTGGGACAGTAAAAGTTTATGTATAAAAGATGATTAAGTACACCAGTAATAGAAGCACAAGATTTTAGGAGAATAATGTTTCCCCTCTCTTAGGGATTAAATTTATCCCAAGTGAAGCTACAGTGATGTTTACCCTTTCTCCCTATTTCTAATTGGTACCTTTGGCCATCCATCTCTTTCTCTCGTGTCAAACCCTTTCTCTGTGAACACTCTGTTGTGGCAGATCCTCTGCATATACCATCACTGGCATGGTTTGCAAGGTTTCACTCTTCCATTTAATCCTCAACTGAAGTTAGCTTGAAATCAAATCTGTGAGGTGCTTTACTGCTGGGTTATGTTGCTCAATCCACCACCACTGTTCAGATTGATGCAGCCAGTTCCTCTACTGCTCAAGAATTCTTGGAATGTCATAGATGAGTCACTGCCATGGGTAGTTTCTGATTACAATAATGGAGGAATTGAGGGGCTGAGGAGTGTTCTTTTAGGTTGATAAAGAGGGATGGTTTTTGAATTATTCAAAGTTTTTTACCAAACATTGGAGTGAGGGATTTCTCTTAATTTACTCTTTGAAAATATCTTACCTGGGATTTTCTCTGTTAACTTTTAATTGCGTGTCAAATTCATCCTTAATAGTTGAGAATTGTGCATTTTGTACAGTCTACACAATACTGATTTTTAGTTGTGGTTGGTTGTTTTGCCTCCTGCCAACATAATTAGGTAGTCTGGTTCTGTATTTTTATTTGCCTGGTGCAATGGCAGGGTAAATTTAGACTTATTTTAACAATGTAATTCTGTCTTTTAAGCACTTTTTTGGTTGGGCCTGGTGGAGGGGTCCATAGAGACCCCCAAAAAGCTCCCTAGTAGGGCCCGGGAAAATGGTGGAGGGCATTGGCAGCTATCAAGGGATGTCTTTAAGCTTTTTTGTACAATTGATTGCTATGAATTTATAAAATGATTGCTGATGTTGAGAGGAATCCCAAGTAAAGGGTTCTATAATTATGTTTCTTGGCATATGCAGGTACTGCTTTCTATCTGCTCATTGCTGACTGATCCAAATCCTGATGATCCACTTGTTCCGGAAATCGCTCACATGTACAAAACTGACCGGGCCAAGTATGAGGCCACTGCACGCAGCTGGACCCAGAAGTATGCCATGGGCTGATTTGTGTTTGGATAATGTATATTGAAATGGATTGCATCTATGAAAACTTTTGTGGGTTTGCTTTTCACTTCCTGTTTTCTGGGTAAGATTATGTTTCTGTTATGAGGGGCTAGGGAAGGGAGGTGTCTTAATTTGATAAAAAAAATAACTGTGTTCAACAACCACTGTGATGTTTTTATCATGATGCAAACGCATGAACAGGATGTTATTTGTGTCATTGCTGTGTTGTAACTTCCTCTATGAAGTAATGTAGAAATAGTCATATGAAGCACAGACCTTTCCCAATATGTTTTAATCAGCTTTTTCCAAGAAAAATAATCAGGTTTTTCGAAAGCATTTTTTGAATGCCAGTAAAATTAAGTAATTGGTTCTTCAAAATAAACTGATTTAGACGGGCACAATAATTGTGATAACATCTCCTGTTAAATAATCTCTAATAAACTATGTTAAGGTGCTGTTTTATATGTAACACTAACCCAATTGTAAAAACATTGAAAACGATGATGGGGTGGTTAGAAAATAATGGACAACGTCTTACTAACGAGAATGGGATGATTGTAAAATAAGACACTCCAACAAAATGTAATTAAATATGATGTGAACTTTTTTCTTTTGTTCTAACTTAGTGGCTAGAGCTAAGGCATGTAGAGACTCAGTTCTCAAACCCTGAATTTTATCGGCATCAACTATGGCTTATTTTCAGCATAGATTGTCTATTAGATATGAATGCCCTTTGCTTCTGGACAAAGTATCCACTGGAATAATTGTTTTAAATGAAAAAAAATCAGTTAAATATAAATTTTGAAAATCTCTTGAAGATAAAGCACTTTAATAAGCTAAAATTCAAAAAAGATAAAATAATTTTACATTATCTTTTAATTATAATTCATTTTGTATGATAAGTTTATTGATTTTTATAATAATTACTTTAAAAATTATATTAATAATAATTTATAATTAAATGGTACATTAATAATACATTATGATTAAACTCACATAGGAATAAAAAACAAGAGTTTAAAAAGTTAAGTTAGATAATTGTTATTCTTATTTTTATGAATACAAAGTTTCAAGCGACAAATGGATTCCTGCGTCACTTATTATTGCATTTAGAAATTTGCTTTCCCTATTTATTAAGGTTGGAGTTTGATTTGCCTGTAATTGGTGCTTTTGTTGTTTTGCTTTGACACCTGACTAAAGCTATTATAGTTCCGTGGTTCATCTCTTCTCTTGCACAACTGTCTTGTACCTAAAGCTATTATAGTCCACAGAAAAAGAGTAGGTTGTGGGGCTCATTGTCTTGTCTTGTCTTCTGACTCCAGCTTGGCAAAATTAAAAGCCCCCACCACTCTGTTTTCTCCTTGCACATTTCATCCATTTCATAAATAATTCCCATTTCATAAAATATTCAAAATTAATTATCACGACAATAAGTAAAATTTGTAAAAAAGAAAATAAGAAATTCATAAGTGCTTACTAGTCACTACTACCCAAAACTCATTGAGAAACATTAATAATTACTTCCTAGTTACTACTATGAGAAGAATGCATGTTTTAAAAATAAAAAGAGAAGAGAATGTGATTTATAAATTTTCTAAAAAAAAGAGAACGTAGTTTACTCAAAAACTAACCCACTTTATAAATGAAAAACGCTGATAAATAATTAATAATTATTTCATTTTGAAATTAGATAAAATTAATTTTGCACTATTAGCCATAATAAAGGTATACATTTTAATTATTCTTAATCATAAACTTTACTTGTACTATATAAAAATTATTTATCTTATATAAAACAAATAAGCTCGTAATAAGTACAAACAAAATTCAACCCGTACACAACACAATGAAATACTCATAGAAAATTACAAATGGTGTTAAAAAGGGTTAAATTAATCTTTAAGTCTCCGTACTATTATAAACTTTGTAATTAGGTTTCTGTATTTATTTCTTTTAATTGCATCCTTATATTAATTTTAAATTTGTAATGAGTCCTTATGTTAATTTGTTGTGAAGAATTTATTAGAGGTGATGAAATATTGATCATATTGGTATACGTAGATGTGAACCTTAAATCAATATACCTAAGCTGATTAGAGAGGTGTAAATCCAAATCATAAACTGTTACATAGGTGATTAAGGAGAATCAAACAACATTAAAAACAAATTAAAGAATAATCATGCACTATGATTGAAGTTACAGTTGGAGATGACATCCACATTTAAGGGTTGAATTACAATTTGAAAGATAATAGACGGTTGAGAATGAAAAACAAGAGATGTTGAGACAGGTTAGATAAAAAAATTAATTTTTTTTATGTGCTACAACATTATTTGGACCAACATGAAATAACATTATCTATATATGATAAAATATTTGTCAAAGTCTAATAAATTTTTCATAATAAATTAATATAGGTACCTTAATATAAATTTAAAATTAATATAAGAACTCAGTTAAAAATAAATAAAATTTATAAAGTTAATTAAAAAAATTGTAATAATACGAGATGTACATATGAATTTAACATAAAAAAAGAGTTATTGTATATATGTATCTAAATTCTAAAGTCCAGCGTTGATACTTGAGATCAGAAACCGCGTGTTGGCTGATTCACTAGCCACTATCAATGATTTAAACACGAAAATCATGGCCACAATCACCATGGACTTCTTTCTTAAATTCTTTGGAACAGACGTGGCATGCACTTTGATTTGTATTAGTACTATTATTACAACTTTTCTTTTAATAAATACCACGTGACACCCATTGATACGTATATAAATAGATCAGACCCACACTATTTTTTTATTTTCTTCTTTTTCTGTCACAATCTGATATATTCTTGTTGTATATTTTTGTAACAATCATAGATTCTAACTAGCTAGCTATTCTGATATTCCATATTAAAACTCTGTTTAATTAACCAAGAATTGTGAAAGAATCTGAGATGCGAATACATCTTTCTGTCAATGATGGAGATTTATTTAACGTTATCCATTAGAAATTACACGGCAACAATTTATTTCTTAACTTTATCATAAGAAGAATTGACAAGTGTATAATTATATTGCATGGATATAGATATAAGATAATAAGACACGTAAATACAATAACTTTTCTAAAAAATTAAAATATAGTTCCAACAGTATAAACACTATTTAAAATATAATTATATATGCTTATAAATTGCTTATAGTTTATTGATTAATTTTTCTTTAGCATAACTAACATTTATATTAATTCTCATTATCATTCATTGTTAGTTTTTATTTATTTATTTTTTAAAATTATTTAAAAGTATAATCACAGCCAAATTTAAAACAAAATGTCATTATTCAAATTAGGATAATAATTCATTCATTATCTAAAGAAAAAATATATATTAAGAAATTTAAAGATAAAGCAGTCAAATTTTAATACAAAGGTAGTCTCATTTATATATATTACTGTATTAGTAGTATTTAATGCAGGTACTATACGGATATGTGGTCAATTTTGAAGCATATGTACTGTATATTATAGGTGCCTAAAGAACACAATAGATAGATGAACATAACAGAAACTACGAGTCTCTGTCAAATGTTTTTAACTTCGTGTCACCATTGTAAAAAAAAATGTAAAATGCTGCATAAATTATTTTTTTTCAACACAAATACCGGCCGTACCAAGAAAGAAGAAAAAAAGAAACCAATCATAAAGGCTCAATAAAACCTTTATAAGAATTTCAAAATTTATCTGTATAAATGTGCAATAATGCAACAAAACACTCTAGAGAGAATTAAATGCGTGATTTAGTAGTGACTCGGAATAATAATTTCAAATTTTAATTATCAATTTTCGGCAAAAACGTATGGATAAAATATATGTTAAGGGAGATCAATTCTTAACATTTTTTGTATTTTCAGAGATTAATTATTGATTTTTAAAAAATATATCCTGATTAAAAAATAGATAATTTATTATTTCATCACACAAAAAAAATGCGTGATTCAGTACGTACATTTTCAGATGCTATATCAAAGTCAGGTCTAGTCCAGAGATTTAGGCCCCTTTGGTACTTTTTGGTGTTCATAATTTTTTTTCTTTCTTAATTATTGTAAGAATATTGACGGATCTAAAACTTTGGCCGCTAAAAAGAGAACAATTGGCGTCTCAAGTTTGAAGAGTTATATTGTTAGAGAGTAAGGATTATTGGTATGTAAGGAATTGATTGAACCTGGACGGTGTTAAAATCAAGCTTAGGATTTTACTTTATATTCATCTTAGGTGGCTTCAAGTGATTAATTAATTAACTAATATTAATATTATAAGTAGTTTTGTTTTGCCACGTTCTAAGTTAGAGGCCTTTTATAATTATAATTCATCAGACATCCATACCAAAACTTGATTATATATCAATATAATTATATAATTATAAATAGCTTCTGTTTCAAGAACCTGTTTGAGTATATATTATCCTGTGTTTAAACCAACACCAAAATCTTTGTTATTCACGAAACCGCGATAGCTCTTTCCTTATCTTCTCCGAATCCGAGGAGTGGTAGTAATTTGTGGTTTTTCACAATCACTACCTCGTTTCATCTTAATTCTGTTAATTGGGTACGATTTGTCTTTCATCACTGAATTTATCCTTCTCTCTAATTAAGCTATCTCAAACCTCAATTTTTTTGAGGTGATTTAATTGTGACTCTTCCTTCAATTAAATTTGTTTCTTTTTCTAATTTATTTTTGATGGGGTTGTTTTTATTGTATGGAAAATGATGGAAAGCTTGCAACTTTAACCTTCCAGATATGGAAAATTTGGTATTGATTTGATTCCCCGAATTATTTACATTCTGGTCTTCTTGAGTTTCTCAGCAACAAAACCAATTTTCTGAGGAAAAACCAACATGTTGGGAGTTTGTTTACTTTGCTTTGCATTTATGGGAGCTTGTGTTTTGGCATTCTTGTAGGAATGGATGAAAAATTGAGAAATAAACCATGTGTCATGTCTAAATATACATTCTAATTTTCATTTTGTGTCCCTTCATTCTTCTCAGTCTCATTTTGGCTTCTATATGGCACACTCTACTCTTCTTGTGATTGTGGAGGAGTGTAGGGTTTTTGTTACCCTCTGCTTCAACTTGACAAATGTTGAGAATGCATGCATGTTTGAAGAGTAAAATACTTTCTATTATCAGATTTCATCTTTTCTTGCACTGTAGTTGTTTGTGGTTCCTTTTTTTTGGAAATTTATATAAGGATGTGATTTCTGATATTTGGTTAGGTGAACATTTATAGGAGTGCATATTTTCTTATGCTGCTTACTTTTTGCTTTACCTGTGGCCTTGGTGTAACTTGCAGGCTGATAGATAGTCCAGTAATTGAGTGTTGCATACGATTATTAATCAACCTGTGACTTGGCTATTGTCTTCTGTACTTTCCCTTTTGTTCTGGTTGACTTGGAAAAATTTGATATGCTGACATCGGTGGTCTTCCTTCTTTCAGGCTTCCATTCATTAAAGTATAAAGTTTGTGGCTTTCAAACAATTATATGGGGAGTTGTGTGTCTAAGGTGAGAATATTTGGATGCATCAATCATTCATAATCTTTATTCTTATGCCTATTATAAGTTGAAAGCCTCAGGCCTTTCACCTGTTATCTCTGATAAATTGTTTTCTTCATCAGAAAGCATACTCTGAAAGCAAAATAAATTTCCTGCAAAGTGTGTTGTATGGTGTTTTCTCATTGATAGTGTTTACCTGGATGTCATAAGGAAGGCTCCCTTGCTGTTTGTAATTTTGAACTGATAGATTTTTACTGTGGCTTCTTTTTGTGGTTGTGTGAAATGTGCTGTAACTTGTACGTAATCTGTAGCAGATAGGTTAGACAGTGATGATGAAAACAAGAATAGAGAAACAAATTTAACAGGATGCAAAACTAATGAGAACTATGGAAGAATTAGAAATTGGCAATTATTTTATGTATGCATTTTCTATTTTGCAACTTTCTTCACTTACTTCTCCTCCTGCCACCCCCCGGTCTTCCTTTATCTTTTAAATGGGGACAAAGGGAGAGATTATCTGTAACTAACGGTTATTTCAAAATGTCTCTTTTCCACATCCCCGTTCTTGCTTATCTCTGATATTGCAGTGTTTTTGGCGTATGGAAACCCTATTAATGCAGTATGATATGATAGTATTCCTTCTGTAGCTAGAAGTTTGATTCTGATGTCAGCCTCTAGCCCTGACTATTCTGTTTCTACCTGCTACTGGCTGCCACAAAGAACAACGGGAAAAGATTTCAGTGTGTTTTTGTGGGATAGCTTAGCGGAGCCTCAATGCTTAACTTTGTAAACATTGATAAACTAGTTGACTGAGAAGTTTCATGTTTCTAATGCTTGTAGAATAAAGCTAGGGATAATGATTCTGATCATAATGTGGATTTTGCTGCTGGGAATGTGAAACTTATTACCACCAAAGAAGCGTGGGACCAATATTTGGAAGAAGCAAGGAGGGATGGCAAAATTGTAAGTTTTCCCTCTTTTTTACTCTGTAGGACAGTAAAATTAAAGACCTATTTCCATTTTGTTGTGTGGTTTGGATGAACCACTAATACCTTACCATGACTTATCATGCATGTGTATAGTTTGATAACATCTGTATTTTCAGTACCTCTTTAGGAATTTTAAGGTTATAACTTTGGAAAGAATTCTACACTCAAGCGTCCATATTAATGAAATGCTCTGTGTCTTCTGTTTTCTTTCTATTGAGTGCTTCTACTTTATTGTCAAGCTAATTTTGGATTCTGTTTCAATTATCTTTCAAATGTAATCAACATGCTACTATCTCATTTCTAGCATTGTGATGAGTTGTATTTGTGTAAGCACCTGACAAACAATGTGTGTGATCTGATTCAGAATCAGGATATTTGATTCCCTGCTATTAATTTTGACAAAAACATTGAAAGAATTTTTCATGATAATATGGAGACTGATGCAACAGTCTAAGACTTATCTAAAGACTAAGGATATAACCTGATAATCTCAATGGATATCCTGCAATGTACTCTTGAACCTTGAAAAGCGCGACATGATTTTGTCTCTCTTTTGAGTTTTGACATGGTTTTACACTTTTACTCTTGCTAGTCTAGTAGTGGCGTAAAATTTCTGCAAACTAGGTATTAGGATATTAAATTATTGTTGATTAGTACTGTCTGTCTGTCTGTCTCTCTCTCTCTCTCTCACCAGCACCCAATAGTGGATGCTTATAGAGATATATTGATGTCGTTCCCTCCCTTTTTGAATAAAATATATAGTAATATAAATATACTGTTTGCAGATTTTCCTGTATATTTTCTTTTAACTTTATTTTACTTGCTATTCTATATAATCTGTTGGGGTTTGCTAATGAGTACCTTAAGAGCACTAATTGAGGATCATTAAGGTTTAGTTTGGATAAACTTTTCAATAAGTACTTATAAGAGAAGAAAATAAAGAAGTAAAATAAATAAGTGTTCTAAATTAGTTGAAATCAGGTTATGTGTAACCTTTGAAGAAGTTAGAAGAGGAAACTTTTAAAGAAACCTAGGTGCATAAATTGACTTTAACTTATGAGAGAAGTTTGATTCATTGTAACTCCTTATTTTCTTCTTCTATAAGAATTCGTTGAGAAATTTATTCATATTATGCCTATGTACACTTCGCTAAATGCTTCTAGTTACTTAGAAGAAAGCATGTATTAAATGACTTTTGTATTCTTAATATAACAGATGCTTTCTTTTTCATAAAAACTTTCAATTTTTGTTTCCTTGATAAGTGTCCTCGGGGTCTTAGTTAGAATTTGAGTAATTTATTTTCCTTCGGTACAATAATTTAATACTATGAATCCATCTTCAACAGGTGATTGCAAATTTCAGTGCAGCATGGTGTGGTCCTTGTAAGATGATTGCACCATATTACTGTGAATTATCTGAGAAATACACTTCTATGATGTTCTTGGTAGTTGATGTGGATGAACTAACTGTAAGTACTGAAGCTATAGACATTATTATACTATTATTTCAGAGTTATTTTGTAAGAACTAGTATTCCCTTATATCTAAACACAAAACAAACTCAAGTGCCACCTGCAGCAAAAATATAATTTTACCTTGAAAAAGGGGACATAATCACATTAAAGTTTGTTTCATGACCATGAAGTTTGTCCCTGGTGAGTGTTAAGGCATTTTATTGAACACGAATGTTGCAGGACTTTAGCACTTCATGGGACATCAAAGCCACACCAACTTTCTTCTTTCTTAAAGATGGACAACAACTTGACAAACTTGTAGGAGCCAACAAGCCAGAACTGCAGAAGAAGATTGTTGCCATTAATGATTCGCTTCCCGAATATAAGCAGTGACTGTTTTCTTATTCATGTTGCTGTGCCCTTTGTCCTTTCACAAGTCATAACTAGTGTTCTACATTTTTTTTTCCCGTGAGTGTCGTTGTATTCTTCCTCGGATGTAAATATAAGACATGGCACATGAATTTCTCCAATCCAAAGTGATGTTGCTGTAGTTAGTTAGAACAAGCCTGTTTTGCAAATATAAAAATTTGTTGTATTTTGTTGTTTAAGCAAATTCAATTTTGTGTCATGCCATATGGCTCAATTCCCATTGATCAATCGGTGGCTTGGCATTTGGTTGTGACTACACTACCTTGTCCCCTTCATTTGTTTGTTTTGAATTAAAAGTGATCAAAATACTAAATACAAAGAGAAAGAAAATGAGAGAGAGATCGTTGACCTACTTGATGGTTTGTAGCAATGCACAGTATAGTGTGTATAGATTTTTTTCTTTTTCTTTATCAGTTGGGCTAACTGATGTTGCACTCCTTGTATCAGTTGTTTGGCCTTACTCCTAAAAAATTATTGATCTAAAGTGAACAAATAATGAAGATTACGATATTTTTTTACCAATTCATATATGATGCATTCGATTTTAAATTTCAGCATAATAAGATTACGATATTTTATACTAAATGAATATTAAATATAAAGCTATCTGCTCATTTTAAAACAGGATACTGTGAATTGAATTGAATTTAATATTTTTTTTACTATTTTAATTTTAAAAAATAATATAAATATCTTTTAAAAATAAATAATATAGTTTGATAGAAAACAAAGAGAGGTGGGAAGAAAATGGAGTGGAAAAGTATACGAAGAGTAAGTGTATGTTTATATTTATTGTAGAGAAATGTTGTTTGTACAATAAATTGTAAAAAAAAAAAAATACAGAGAGAAAAAAAAAGAAGAGAAAAACGATATATAACGAAAGATGTGATGGATAGGTTTTTTCTTTACCAAGGTTTTTTTTTTCTTTCAAAATTATCAGATGAGGTAAATTTTGAATAATTAACCGTTTATGGATAAGTCGTAAATTGGAATACGACTTTGTTTCAAAAGTCATATATAAATTATAATGACTTATGTGGTTTTTTGTTTTTTAATTTTCCTCACCAAATTCATATTTGCTTTTACGAATTCTGAATTTTATTTATTTATTTTACTTTTCCTCACCAAAATAGTGAGTTCATTCACGACTTCTGCTTTATAATTAAAAAATCAATATCAAAGGGAAGATGAAGTCATACCATGTTTTGAGATTTCTATTTATGAAAATTAAAAATAAAATAAAATTTAGGAGTCATATTTATATTTATGACTTCTATTTATAAAATCGTATTTACATATATGACTTACCCCTAAATGGGTATATTTTCAAAAACTATCTTCATTTGATAATTTTGAAAAAAAGTTTAAACCCCTCTGGGTAAAAACTAAAAAAAAGTCTGATAGAGGGAGATAGACATGAAAAAGAGTATTGTTTTATAAATTGTTGTATAAATAACTCAACTCTTCATTATATTAAAAATTAAGATGATAAATTTATTTATTAAATGTTTTTTAATTATATAAAATTATTTATTAGTTAAAATACACAAAATCTTATTAATTTATTTAGTAAATATTTTCATTTCTTAATAAATACCTTGTAAATAAAAAATAAGTAATTTTTTTTTTACATTTGATAACATGGGAAAACACGAGACAAAAATGAGAGTTTTAAACGGTCTAATTTAAACATCTTGCATTAAGGAACCAATTTGTACATTTTGTAACTTCCTTAATCTAGTCTCAAAGGGTTGAAGAGAACGAATTTCATTAGCCTTTCCTCATCTTTAGGGATGTTTATGACTTGTTCTATCCCATTAATCTGGTCTGAAATTATTTCTATGGATTCAACTTTTAAGGAATTAGACTCAGTATAATTTGAGGAAAAGTTTGGGTTGTCCCAACCCGATTCAATTAATATATTTGTTAAATTTTATTTTAATTATTTATTAGTTAAATTATACAATATCTTATAAATTTATTTTTATTTTAATTAATCAAATTTAACAAACTATTAACGCGGTGTAATATTTAAGATGGTAGTTTTTTATATAATCAAATTATTATCTTAAATTTAACTAATAAATAACTCTATGCAATTTAATAAATAAAAGTACAGTTAATAAATGTAGTAATGATGTATTTAAAATAATTTTTATTTATAAATCAAACAACCTAAA
This sequence comes from Glycine soja, assembly GCF_004193775.1. NCBI lineage: Eukaryota > Viridiplantae > Streptophyta > Magnoliopsida > Fabales > Fabaceae > Glycine > Glycine soja. The sequence continues at coordinate 49,898,738 of NC_041019.1, read as the reverse complement.
TGACTCAGAGGATTTAGTAGACCGGGAAAGTAAGGAATTAGGAATTCAGACACCATTTTCACCACTTTTGCCATTTTTCTAAAGGTTTGGTAACATGATTTGTCTCTTTTAAGTTTTCACGCATTTTGCCCTTAATGTCAAGTTAGTGTCAACTATTCATGTCAATATCACATGTATTGTCACTCCAGAGTTAACTAATAGCAATGAAAGGTCACTTAAGAGATCTGTTGAATGTTTTTGTATCGGGAAAGCCATGACCAAATTTTAAAGACAAATGTTATGCAGAATGAGGATCCCGATGGTCAATTAATGGCTAGATGCTAAGTTAAGCACCTTTCATTTTTCCCTTCTATGAATGGTTTTCTAATCCTCTTTTATGGCTTCAATCTCTTTCTGTTTCTGTCAGGGACTTTGTATGGGGGTGGGGGTATCAAAGTGAGGCTTTGCAGTTTTGGTTGGCTTCATGTGTACGTATGGTTAGCATGAGGACCATATGGGGTGCATGTCTATAGCGTTTTATTTGGCCTAAGACTGGTATGAGTAATGCATGTCTATTGCATTCACATGTAGACGATACATTCACGTCACGAATTCATATTTCATTTTTTTTTTATGTAAAATTCTCTTAATCAATGCCAATCATATATCACTAGTAGGATTAGTCTAGGATTAGTCTCTAATTGGAGGACAACAGTCATACCCTTGGTTTCTAACTCAACACAAAGAAATAAAATACATAAAGATAGATTGTAATTTGATCCTTTACAATTAATTTGTACCAAAACGGTGCTAATATATTACTCAATACCTGTTTTCCCTTGCAATTACGAGTCATGCTTTTAATGGGAAAAATGATTCATAACAAATAACATTTTTCTTCTAAGTATTACAAATCATACATGTTTCGACACGAATAATTTCGAGAATAAATTAGTGCCTTACATCTGTAAAATTATTTCCCTAAAAAATAAATCCACTTAAACATAACTTATAAAACTTTATATATTTCAAATGTTTTCCCTTGGTTTCTAACGTGTTTATAGATATCCTAACATGGCATGTCTCCCTTTTGCCATTGATCATGTGAAATTGATTTTTGTGTTGGGTGATAACTTTAAGGTGGTTGGCAATGAAAGACATCTATCCAACACGTGTGACTTAAATCTTTTCAACAGTTGCTTTATCTTATAGCATTTCATTTTCTTTCACCCACTTTATCTTATGTGTTAATTTTGAAAAATGTTAAATTTTTCTATTATATTTTTATATAAATCTTTTTAATATTCAATAAAGTAAGTATTAAATAAATTATTAATTCATTTTTTCCGTTAATGTGGCTGCTAATGTCAAAAGATAGGTAAAATGGTTAGCCTAATTGGAAGGTATTCTCAACATTGGTTCTCGAAGCATCTCGCACCTCAAGTTCTTTTCATTTCTTCACACAAAGATTACACTACCAGCCAATTCAAACCAAACAATTTACAACTATGTGCCTTGCACCCAAGAAGCTTAGTTCACTTCACATTTAACCATTTCCTAGGTCAATGGTTCATACTTAAAAGTTTATGCTTTTTTATAAACTAATTTATATATGGTATAAACAGTGACCCCGTATATTAAGAGAAAAACAAATATGACGGTGGATGTTTAGTGCAAGTGTCACATTCATGAATGAGAATATTATGTACACACCGCACAGGTGTCACTGTTATGGAGTCATGCATACAACGCAAACTTTGAAAAATGCTCTTCCTCCTCTAACTCCTTCACACGTTGTCCCTTTAATATTTTTTTCATGGTTAGTGGGATCCAGAAAAAATTGCTGATAATAGTGATATTTTTAGAAGATTTTTCTTTTTCATTTTTGAAGACAGAAGAACTTCACTTCTAATCACACACATTCGCACATAGTCCATCCATATGGATTCAGCTGAACAAGGACCACCCCGGTCCCCAGATATAATACACATAGATCATGTTGATGCTTATCAATACACCATTTATCATGATCATTATAATGCATATGCTAGGTTTACAGTCAGAAAATAAGATCAAAAATCAAGATATCCATTTCATGGCATAGTAACTTGGCATGCATGATTTAGTTTAGAGCACAATCTTTCTTACCAACATACTTCAGTCCTACAAAATACACGGTTATAAACAGGAGCAATTAACATTTTCAAGGAAATCAATCCTATGATCCTAATTTTGTGACTACTTGTAGACTTTATCTTATGACAGAAACAAAGTAGTGCTCCTTAAAAAAAAGAGAGAAAGAAACACGTATTCTTTGCCTTTCACGTCTCTTATCAATCTTTGAAGGAAAGGGTTTTCAAAAAATTCAGATAACAACCTCGTTACAACATGTTTGCTCTTCAATCTTTATATAACATGGTCACAAATTACAACTTACATAATCATAAAAAATTAGAAACAACATACAAAGGAATAGCAATATTAAGAAAATGAATAACGAGTAACATTCAAATTTGGTGAAAGCAGATTGTACTACAGAACTTGAGTGGGTTGACTGTGTATGTATTGAAAGTGTTGTTACTGCTGCATAACCTTAACGACCTTTTGGATTCATTATCTGGGAGAACACAGCACTAGGGGTTAGCCCATCAGAGTCTTCACTAGCCAAGCTTCTACCTCCAATGCTCATTGAAATACCACTGCTTCTGGAGTCGGTCGCATTACCATCATAACCCGGATTGGAGTCCTTTCCTTTAGAATCTGTGTATAATGGCTCCACTTCACAGTGAATGTCACCAAAGCCGTTGCCACTTTCCTCGGCACTTTCTTGCAGCTGCAAAGCAAATTCAAGGTTCCACAAGACATCACCCATGGATGGCCTATCAATGCCCTGGTCAGCCACGCACTTCATTGCAGTCTCGGCAAACTTCTTGAAGCATTCTGAAGCTATCTTGCCCTTTAGATAAGGATCAATGATAGAGTCAAGAATGCCTTTCTTGTAGCAATGAGCTGCCCACTCAGCCAGACTCACCTGCTCCTTAGCAAGGGTGGGGTTCAAAGCTGGGCGAGCGCATAATACCTCAAAGAGAACCACACCAAACGAGTAAACATCAGATTTGTCAGTCAGTTGCTGCCTCCTGAAGTATTCTGGATCCAAGTACCCAAAACTACCCTTTACCACAGTACTTACATGGGTATTATCCAAAGTTGGACCTGTTTTTGACAGTCCAAAATCAGAAACCTTAGCCACCCAATTCTCATCTAGTAAAATGTTTGTTGTCTTCACATCACGGTGGATAATAGTGTGTTTAGCACCAGTGTGTAGATAGTGTAAACCCCGGGCAGCTCCAATGCATATCTCAAGCCTCTGCTTCCATGGACGTGGAGGTTTCTGGGTCTTGTACAGATGCTCCCTGAGTGTTCCATAGGCCATACAGTCATAGACAAGGATCATTTCAGTGTTTTCTTCACAGTAGCCAATCAGTGAAACAAGGTGGCGGTGACGAAGTTTTGAGAGCATTTCAATCTCAGTTTGGAACTCATGCACCCCCTGCTCAGATAGTGGATTCCCACGTTTAATTGCTACCTTGGTTGTTCCACCATCAATTTCTCCTTTGTAAACCTTACCGAATCCTCCCACACCAAGAAGCAAAGCCTCGTCAAAGTTGTTTGTGGCAGCCTTGATTTCAGCAAATGAGAAATGACGACAAAGGTTTGATGGTAGAGAGGATGCATAGCTTCCTGTTGTGTTGGTCTTGGCAGAAGCTGCAGAGTGTGAATTACCATAAAGAGAAAGTGGAAGCCAGCCAGATGGCCCTTCACTTGTACCAGAATCCTTTCCTTGCCTGCGACGACGTGATGCAGCAAAAGCAAATAGCCCAATCACAAGTACTAAAACAACTCCTCCAGCAACACCTGCAATTATGCCTGTATGATTCTTTGATTTACCATGATGAGATGCCCTAGCCATTGACGGGTCAATTATGTCTTGCACAGGAGGAGGAATAGGATTTGTCCCTGCCAGATTACCTGCAGTATCATTAATTTTGAATATCTCCACTCCATTCAAGATTGCATCATAATACATGGGCTTATTACTTTCATTTGGATGCAATGCAAGCCACAGGTCCTGCCGTGGTTCTCCATTGGGAACAAATACAACATAATCTTTATGCACTGGAACCCCATTAGAATGTGAAAGGTCAAATTCGCCTGCCCAGGCAATAACATCAGCTTCAGGCATAGCGGTTTGATTATTGAGGAATATATCAAATACTCTTTGATTACTTTTGGTTATATTTGATGATACCTCAGCAAAATGGAGTCTCACGAGATAGGAAAATCCAGAATCAATGTTGAAGATCCAAGTCAAGTTGTAATTCGTGTTGATCTCAGCATTCGGTCCCATTGTTCTCGCAGTAGTGTAGACATCAAGTGGAGCAATATAACTTGGTGTGTCCGGAGGATATTCAAACTTCACATCTGGATCAGCAGGCTCGGTAACTCCAAATGCAGCCCCATAGAGGAAGGGCATATCATCGGACCATGACCTAAACATACCAGTATCATGGGAGGGAGAGATATCATTCCCACCCACATTCAACCTATAAACACACTCAAGTGCAGTGCTGTTATCAATAGTGACAGGAGCATTCGAACCCACCATCATTAAAGTTCCATCAGTGGAAGTATAAATCTCAGGCATGGACACAATCTCAATCCCATTGACAAACGCATACGAGTTCGAGGCATTGGTAGACGGAGTGAAAGTCACATTCAAGCTTTCCCCTTCCACATGGATGGCGAATTCCCTCATAATGTAAGCATAATTCAAAGCCAAGGTGGTCTGAGCAACACTGAAGTTCCTAAGAACCGTGTAGGAATTCGCTGCCATGGCAAACAGCGCATCCGAAGCATTGAGGCTGGAATAAGAAGCCGAGTAAAAGTGCAACCGGAGGAATTTCCAGCCAGAAGCCACCGGAAAAGTATAGGTATACGGCGCGTGGAAAACGCGTGCCGTCATGTAGGGAACCTGAGGGACGGCAGGGTCCTGTGTCGCCGCCGGTGACGTGGCGGATTTTGCGGTGGAGGAACCAAACTTGGAACCAACATCAGTGGTCCATTCACGGCCATCAGTATCAGTACTACTAGGAGGACCACCACAATTGAGCAAGATCTTATCTTTAGGCTCAAAATCCTTTGCTACAACAAGTTCAATAGCCAATACCAAGCACACAAACAATGGAACACAAACATAGTACCGATTCATGCTCCTCATAATTACACAAAATTCCAAACCAAAACCAAAAACCTTGCTTTGTTTTCTATCATACAATTGCAAACACCTTCTGAATAGAATTACAATTCACACACACCCAGAATTGTAAATCAAACAAAGACCTTAATTTGCTCTAAAGATCTGATTTTTTAGACACCCGAATCAGAAAATGGAAATGGGGTGGGGGTGGGGAGTTATGATCAGCTCAGCTTGGACCCAGATTTTCCAAAATCAGCAAAATCCAAAAAGGGAAAAAAATGATGAACTAGGTATACAGTGAAGAACAGGGTGAAGAAAGAAAGGTGTGGGAAAATCACTAATCAGGGCGTGGATGATAATGTGAAAATTAGAGGGAAGTGAAGGAAGAGAAAGAAGGGGATTTGATTTACCTTATGCCATGGGAAGAGGAGCTGAAAAGCGACTCGGTGAGTCAAAGCGGAACGATCCCGAGTTTTTAGGGTTGGATTGGATTTGCCAGGTGCTTCGAGCTGGAAACACCAGAGGGCAGAGAGAAGAAGGAGGATGGAAGTTGAAAATGGAGTGAGAAAGTGTTACAAAACTGAAAACTACCTTAAATACCGCACCTAACTTGTAAGAGAAAATAATACTATATTTCAATAACAAAACTGAAAATAATTTTGGTACAAAAAAAAACTGAAAATAATTAATAAGTGGAGTAGTGTTATGTACTTATCTCTTAATCTTTGTAAAAAGTCTCTTATACTTTTCTTAAAAAATTAAATATTTAATGTTTTAAAAATACTATTTTCGTTCTAATATAAGACTCATTTAATTATTTTCTGTTCATTAAAAAAGTTGATTAATTAATTAGTAATATTAAATTTGTTAATAATTATATGTTTTTCAAAAGAGTTTTTTTATCCTGTTCAAACTTTTATAAGTGAACTCTTACTACCTTTCCTGAAAAAAAAAAACTCTTACTACCTTCGTTCTTTTATTATTATTGTTTTTTTTTTGAAAAAAAAAATATTTCTATTTATTTATCATTTTTAAAGATTAAAATAACATTTATTAATATTTTGTTTATTATATTTTTACTTTCACCTAATCTTTAATTAATTTATACATATGTATTTATTGTGGAATAGAAATAAAAAATGATAAAAATATAAAACTATACATCTATTAAATTAGAATAAAAAATTATTAGATTTCTTAATTTTTGCATAAAAATCTTAAAAGATGAATAAAAATGAACAGAAAGAATATTAGTTATCCACTCTCAGCTATTTTCACCAACATCTTAATTATAATTTCTTGAAGAAGAAAAACACTAACCTGTCTCATTTATTTTATAAATTGACTCCCTATAATCTCTCTTCTCACTAGAAATGGTAACTATTGTATTCGGACTCATTATCTAAGATTTTCTAAACGTAATTCTTTAAGATCTACCTCAATAATTTATAGTGTTAATTTTAGTACCATTTTTTACCCAAATTATTAATATAAAACTTTAAATTTAATTGAAAAATAATTTCTTTCATTGTATCTACATTTTTTTTCGTTTAAGATACTGATTCAAACATTAATGACACTCTTAAGTTAAAGTAAAGATTAGAATATTTTTTATAATATATTTTTTTAATATTTCTTGGCAATACTAATATCCATTATTTTATTCTATGTTTTCCTCCTTTTTTTTTCTTATATTTTCTATTATAGAAAAAAAAACGTAAACTAACCGTACAAATTTGTCTTAATATAATGAATGATGGTGCTCTTCGTTTAGTTCCAAAAATATCATAATTTTAAGATGTTAAGATTTATAGTTAAATAAATTCTTATTTATTAATTTTAAAGACAAGCTTACTTTGATTTGTTGGATTTAGTTGTCTGTTAATCTTAGTTGAAGGAGTAATATTCATTATTAATGCGATCATTACATGTACTTTATAATTTCTGGCCTTTGAGAATTTTTTTAATAATAAATTATCATTTTGAAAGGAAAAACAAAATGTTACTCACTGTACTATGGTCCAATCGTTATATGCTTATAATTTAAGTGAGAATATTAATATATAATTAATTATTAAATTAATAATGCATAATTAAATTTTAGGATTTAAATGAACGACTCACAATTTCAAGCATTAATAAATACCCTAACTCTTTCATTTCGGGAATAAAAAGGTGGTTTATCTTTTTCTAAAATTAAGTATTTGAATATAATAGGGTCAATTTTAAAATATTATATATCTTACATTTTAGGAAGAAAAAAAAATAGAAGTTCTAAAACGGTGATGATTGGATGACAGATCAGTTTTGCGAGGAAGGCAGTATCTAACAGATGGAGATGACAAGCACACGCCATATTGGCAGTTGTATGTTAGAACTTGCAAACGCGTTTTCTTCCTTCTCCTGTCACTCTCACCTTTCTTATTCTTAATTGCTCACTATAAAAAATTGAATCAAGTTATTGAACCCTATATCATCTACTAATTATTATTATTATTGTTTTTGTTGTTGTTTTATGTACAACATACATTCTTCTGTTGTTTTATTAGATTTTTCATTAGCATAAGATTTTTCTCCTTTTTTATTTTCCAAGGATCTTACTTCCTAACACTTTAAAGTGTTTTATTAGCTCACTTGGTTGAAATATTGAATATGATTAATGAGTTAGGATAAACTCTTCGCTGTCTATCTATTTTATGAATAAAAAAACTCCATAAAACACAATTTCATTCCAGATGAACATTTTCAGTGTTATTAAAATAAAAAAAAATTGCACGTGTGAATCTAGACGTGAGAAATTACATACGATTTTTTTTGGATACAATTGCACGTGTGTGACCCTATCCATATTAGTATTAACTTTAATTACTCATTTTATCCCTATAATTTTATTATTTGTATCTTTTAATTTTTATATTTTAAAATAATTTTTTTAGTTCCTATCATTTACATTTTGAAAATAATTTTTTTAGTCTTTATAATTTATATTTTAATTTTCTTTTAGTCCCTATAATTTGAAAGTGGTATTTTTATTCTCTATACTTTATATTTTAATTCTATTTTAGTTCTTATCATCAAAATATATGAGTAATATTAATTATAATTAACTACAAAAATATTAACAAGCAATTCATAACTAATTTATCGTAAGATAATTTGTAATAACAAAATATTTGATAATTTATAACTAATTTGTAGTTAATTATTTTTATAATTTTTTTGTAGTAAAAACTAAAAGATAATTAAAATACAAATTATATAAACTAAAAAGATCACTTTTAAACTATAGGAACTAAAAGAGAATTAAAATATAAAACTATAAGGACTAAAAAAACCACTTTTAAACTATAAAGACTAAAAGAAAATTAAAATATAAACTATAAGGACTAAAAAAAAACCACTTTCAAACTATAAGGACCGAAAGATACAAATCATAATTTAATTAAATATATTTAACCTTACTATAGGAACTGGAAGGTACAAAACTATAAGGACCAAATGAGTAATTTAACTTTATTATCATATATTTATAATTGGAAAAAAAATTTAATATTTTTGTTTAAAATAAATAACTGTGTCTCTAATTTTTTATTATTAGGAATTGGATTATCTTTAAATATTGTCTAATGAAATTATATACTATACTTATAAGTTTTAAGCAATACTTTTATTTTGATTAAATATTAATATGTAGCATACATGTTTATTAATTTGTCAAACATAGTTTTAATGTTTATTTTGACTAATACTTGAGTATATATGTGTGGATAAAGATTATTGGAATATTAAAGTCATTATCAACACACAAGATTTTTTTTTAATCATAGGTATAATAATAAGAATTAATGGACAGCGAATATTCTATTCAAATCCTATATATCTTGCATGTTGTAATCTGTAATTAATGTCATACACGGTAACAATATGATCACTGACAGGTGTTAGGTAGCTAATGTATTAGAAATGGACTTCATTCAAAGGCAGGGAGGGATGTCATGTTTAAAAAGCGGGTGAAAATGAGACTTAATGTAATGAGAGGCATATTAACGGCAAAAATATCATTCAACTGTTTCACTGAAGCTAGTAGAGAGTATAATTCTGGTCAAAATCTGAAGTGTACTGAAAGGAGATATCAAATCTTACATGAGAGAAGAGGGTACATAACATATAAAATTTTTTATTTTTTATTTTTTCTTATCACATCATAAATCTTATCATATTTATATATTTTTTTTCTCTCTCAAGATATTGATAGGCTATTAGACGTTCATCAAATATTTTTCTTAGCTGATACACAATACCCTACCTAACCCCAAGCACAATTGCTTTTAAAACTAAAGTAAAAAGAAATCTTGAACTAAGTCGTCCTTAAACCATTATCTTTGTTGGGAAATGACATACACTTGAATGATTAATCTCATGATTTTTGCTTACGAGGATATCTTAGAAGAAAAAAATCATTATCTTTCTTTATCCTAAAATATTATCCTAAAATATTATCAGATATAATTATCTTGTTTAACATAAAACCATGATTGAATTGAAGAGGCATAGTGGAACCTGACACAAAACACTGGTGACAATGATCACTATTATCATTTGACCATTAAGTGAATGCAATGATGCCAGAGCAAGAAAAAAATACTTACAAAGAAAAGAAATCTCATTTCTCATCAATTTATCTTATATGAAATATTATTTTAACAAAATAACCAGAATTTCAATGGCTTTTCTTTGGTACATGAACATCTTAAGTATAATCATACTTACAGAAAAGAAATCAACTATCTTATCGATATCCCTTTACCTCACTCTTGCATAATCCACAAAATAGATATTTGTCCTGTATTTTCCATGTCATGTACAAAAAGACTTTAGGAATGTATGAAAGTAAAGTACTAAAAACCAATTTACATGTCAACAGCTTTATTTTATTATATCATCTGAGTGACTGATTCAATTGAGCTGGTACACTAAATAAGGTATCAAGCTTCTATGAATAGAAGCAAATGACAATGTTTATTGAAGTGAAGCTCGTCTACAAGTCAAATCTCAGCAAGAAAAACAAATATTGACATCAGTGACTCCAAAAGCTGCAATCCAAAAATTTGTTTCAGAAAACTCAAGCCACTGGCTTCAGCACGTACATTTTACACCCATGAGGATCTACTGTGGCAGTCAATTTATCCACGAAGGGTCTCATCAATGTCTTGTGCTACATGCATTAGCAGACACCTTAAGTTATAGCACAAGTATCCAACAAAATTGCGATGAAAACAAAGTTACAAAGCATGCAAGCAATTACAAAACAAAAGATTGAATGAATCCAAATACAATACCTCCCAAAGGTCTCTTGCTTCAACAGCACTTTTTGGTGGAATATCAATGTCATCCCAGTTGGCTGTAATTGAGATTTTCGAAGGGCCACGATTAAGCAAGACAACAGCTACCCTGTACCCTGAAAGAGGACCTGCCCAAATCTGTCCAAAAAGGGTTACCTGTGAATGATCATGTATTGTTCATCTGACACTAGAGACAAAGCCATTGTTGTGTTCCAAATTCAACTCACCTCTTGATCACCTTCCATCCTAACCTTTTTACCTTGTACACCAAGTGGATCTGACGATGTTTGAGATAAATATTAATAAAAGGTAGTATACTACAATGTATAAGAAATGAGTTTAATTTCTATATATTGACAATGTAAAAGGTTTTAATACTGTTAACTAATCAGAAATCATGGTAGTTATGACTTCTAAGTGGTTTCTGTAAATGGCGATAAACATATCATATATGATAACTATTTATTGAATGACAGTGTACAGACTATTTATATTGTTAGTACATAAACTATTTTTTCGTAAGAAATAACAGAATGATCCTAGTTATGTATCACCTTGGTTAACTGAAATAACTTCCTTGTTTGCTACTATCTCCATGGTCTCTTTAGTCATATTCCTAACATCACAGCCAAGAAGAAGAGGAGCCTGCAATAAACCTTTGCATGAGGGAAAAAAAGGAAAAAAAGCCTTGTACATGCTTTAACATAAATCAGTATGTTGGAAAACAAAAGAATAATAGTAGTACCTTGGAAAGGGCCCATAAACTGAAGTGAACAATATATTCATTTTTTGTCATCCCTCCATTTCCCACCTCAAGCATATCAGGATCTGTTGAATTCACATGTTCAATGAATATAATGATCTCAATTGGATAAAATATCTTTCAGAAAAACGCAAGGTTAACGAATTTCTAACCATTCCAACCACCAGGTCTTGCATACTCTGCATAAACTTCATTCATATCTGCCCTTGAAACCATGCTGCCAAAGATAATAGTTACCTTTATCAGCTAAAATCCAAAATAATTCAATTTTGGTGAACAGCTATATACCCTGCTTGATCACATTTCAAGACCAATCAAGGAGTGTCTATTGTCACTCCAAAGTATCTATTATCTCTCTTATTCAGTTAAATTTCATACAATTTCTTTACAAATCCAAATTAATTCAATTTTTGTGAACAGATACATGCCCTGCTTGTCGCTTGATCACATGTCAAGGCCAATTAGAATGTCTACTGCTACTCGAATGTGTCTATTGTCTACCTTATTTGATTAAATTTTATAAAATCAAGTTATTAGCTTGAATAGGAGTAGTAATAGACACATGATATTGGCAACAGAAATTTTCTCCATTTGTATCAACAAATTAAATGCATAATGTTCACCTTTCCCATGAATCATTAATGTCATTGGTAGTTCTCCAGCTGTTTCCCACTTTAGCACCCCATAGAGCTGGGTGTAAGTCTCCCCTAACAAACAAAGCACATGTGATTAGAGGGAAGGTCTTAAATTTGGAGGAGCAATAAAATGAAATACTAAAACAAATAAAATTACCATTCACATAGTGAGAAGAAGATTGGACGACCAGCCATCATTAAAGCCCGAGTCATAATAGGGTATCTATTCATATGAAGACAATTGTTTTAAAAAATTATATATAAAGAACAAAGTGTTATGTTAAAATATTCAATTTGATCAAATAAAATTAACACTAAGTCGCAAATATAGTTATGACTACCTATCAGTTGGTTTTGATCCATCATTGTTACAGTTATCATACTTCAAATAATCAATACCCTGTAAATAAACCAAAATCACCATTTGTTTAATTGCATTAAATATGATGATTCCAAGGAAAAGCATGAATAAATAAGCACAATGTTTCATACCCATGATGCAAAAGTCTTGGCATCTTGAAACTCATGACCAAGAGAACCAGGCATCTGTTTGCTACAAGTAAAATACCTGCAAAATTGACCAACCTAAAGCTTAGTTTAAAAAGAGTTGGAAAAGCACATGGGACTAAGTTAGGTGTTTGGCCAAGTCTATGTACCCAGCATCTGAATAAATTCCAAGCTTAAGACCCTTGCCGTGAACATAATCTGCAAGAGCTTTGATTCCAGAAGGAAACGTTGAATTTTTTGCTACCAGATTACCCTATAACAATACAACAACAATAGCCTATAAAAATGTTTGAAGAAAAAAAAATTAATTGAATGTGATAACTTTCAGGGAGGCAGTAAGCAAATTCAAATGCAATGAAGCATGTAAAAACCATAAGAACCATACCTTAGCATCCCGATTTAATTCAGCCCAACAATCATCTGCAATAATGGAAAATTGTGGATTAAGGTTAAGGTTAACTGCTTGTGCTTATGACATTTTGCGAAGTAAAAAAGTACAAAATTAATAAATTTTTTAATAATAAGAGAATTGAAAAATGTGTTTCATGTACCTATATTGACATAAGTGTATCCAAGCTTGGACAGACCAGTAGAAACAAGGGCATCAGCTGAAAACCCATAAAGAAAATTCACAATCAGACTAAATTCTCAACTAAGTGGATCTTTGCTAAATAATAAAAGAAAAATTCTAATTTCTCGGATGTACACATAGTTTTATGTAAAATGATTAATTGATAAATGATAGATAAATACAAAATTCACATAATACACACATATGACCAAATACCAGTTTCTCTGATCATTTTTTCGTTAATTTGACAGCTGAAATGATTCCAACTGTTCCACCTGCACCAAAAGGAAATGTTTAACATCTCAGTATCATTAAATCTTTTGATGTATGAATTTGGAACCAGACAGGAATGAGCCATGTTTAGTTGTAAGTTGTAACTACTTATTATTAAGGTATTAATGAAAAAGAAAAGGAGTGTTTTCCTAAGATTCTTGCTAGCACTATTCACAACATAAACCGACAACTCGGTTGAGCGTGTTGTAAGTGATAAACAGTGAAACTGAGAGACTCAGCACAAGTTAACAAAAAAAAAAGCACTCATTCTCACATAGAGAAGAAACATAATGATACTGAACACAAATCACACACTTACCCCATTGGAGGAGTTCTACCAAGGCCATTAGCAAGCAGATTCCTCCTGAATTGCTCCACACGGTGGTGGAGTTTTGTTGGTCCTGATGATGAAGCAGTGGCACAAGCAAATGAGAAAACCAAAAGGGTCACCAAAGCCACCAGCACCTCATAGCCAACCCTTCTCTCCATTGTGTTCACTTCACCACCTCTTCACTTGCTGTGAGAAAGACAAGATCCCTTATCTATTTATACACAGAGTATCTTGACTATTGTGCTCCTCAGTCCAAGGTTGTGTTTTAACTGTGCTACATATAATTTGACCGCAAGAAATTATTACGTTGTTTACTACTATGGTCTTGACCATTTTTCATGTGATATATTATAGAGATTTTTTTTTTGACAGGATATATTATAGTGATCAATTTATTTAGAAACACAAAAAGAAAAACTTATATATGTCTCGTAAAATTTAAATAAAACAAAAGAATTTTTTGTCCGTACCAACGATTTATAATAATTCTGTTTAACCAACAGAGATATATTCCTATGATATTAAAACATAAGAATCTTATACCATATAACAGTTTCTCTCGGCATTATGAGGTTTAGTACATGTGAATTTTGATACTTATATCCATCCCCTATCTGCTGGACTATGAATAACAATGGTAATTTTCTTGAATGAAAAAGAAAATGAAAAAAGACAATTAAGTTGCATCATCCTCCATATAAGTTCAACAATAATGTCCATTAATGTGTACCTCAATCTAAGGTCTATTTGGAATAGGTTGAAAACAAAACCAAGAAACTTGGTTTGTGTTTTTTTTAATATGTGAAAACGGATTCAACCAATTAAATTAGACTCATCAATAAGCTTGGTGTGTGTTGTACACTCATCATGCAGCTCAATTTCATTTCACATGCAGAATTGCAGTGCTTAATTTGAGTAACATCTCCATCGTGTCTATTACTATAGAATATGACTTTTATTGTTTTAGGAAATTATTGTTATTATTGGTTAACATTGAAAATTAGAAACTAATGTTTGTGTTTCAAAAGTGAAGGTTCTGGTGTGGGGATGACAAAATAAAAACAACAAAAATTGTACTCAGAAGAGGACCACAAAGTGGGACTTTGATTTCCTTTTTGACCAATGCATGATTAATGAAATCAGAGGATAAGGATATCCCAATATTTTATTCACCAATGTTTTTGGTTTGTAAGAACTATCTGGACTGTAGAGTAGTCGGTGGAAATTATACTAGGAAAGATGATGGGGAGGGTTTTGTTTTTGAACAATAAACTAATGGTTATGATTTGAAGTTGTTGAATTTGGTTCTAATTATGGGTTATTATGTAATTATAGTTTAATTTATAATAATTTACTACAAAATTTTAAAACAGAGAATACAATAATTTATATTAATTTTTTTAAAAATCGTCACTAAAATTTTTGTTACTCTAACATTATTGACAAAAAAGTAATTTTCATCACTAAATTTTGTTATCAATTCTTTGATTTTCTTAATTTTTTTCTGTACCAAAAAAATCTATTTTACCATAAGTTCTTCTTTAAATTTGTGACTTATTTGTTTTACATTGTAAAATTTTCCAATTGTCCTCTCCTCTTGAATTTCAACTTTAACTGCCCAAAAGAAAAACAAAACTTATAGGAAATTAGGAATTGTCCGTTCAGTCGTGGCAAATAATTTATAGTTGAAATAATATTTTAGTTTAGGAATAAATGTATATTTTTATGTAATTAAAATTTATAACACGAAAATATTTTTCAGTGTATAAACTATATTATAATAAATAATTTAAATTATGATATAAAATTACTTTTAATCTGAAATGGATAAACAATTAAGAAGATAAATCAATGGCAGTGTAAGATAGTTGAAAAATATATTTAGTCTTTTGAATGGGTAGGTGTGAAATACACAACACAGGGAGAGAAGAGATCAAAATTTGTATTAGAAATTAATTATAATATTGGTTCAATATTTGTGCTTTAGAATATATTTTTTTTCAGCAAATTAATAAAATTGTATATATATAAATGTCATTACATGATTCTAAGATATACTATTATACCAGAAAATAGAATGCAAAGATGATTTAAGAATCATACCTCTTGTTGTAATTGAAAACATAAACTCTTAAGTTTTGTTTTGCTCACCAACATAAATTAACTCTAAGTTGATCTATCTCTTTCCTGTAAATCTTGTTTACAATGTCTTTGCATTCACTTTGACACTTTTCTTCAACCAGATTCCTTTCAGCACCTTTAATTTTGCACAGTGGTTTCTCCCATTCATACTTGGTACTTAATTACAATGATGCAAGAGCTCTCCTCCTACGTATTCCTCTTCTTCTTTTCAATCTTTAAGAAACTTTCTCCCTCGCGACATTTTCTTTCATCTCTCGTTTCTTTTGTCCTCTCAATTTTGCGAACACTTCCATATGCCTCTTTATACTAATAATCCTAAATAAACAAGGAAGTAAATAGCTCAACATGCAAATTAAGAAATAACCTTAAGTAAGAAAACAAATCATAAAATACTAGTAAATGTGGAATTAAAAAATAATCCTAGCTAGGTAGGAAACAAATTGCAAAACACTTCCATATGCCTCTTTATACTAATAATCCTAAATAAACAAGGAAGTAAATGGCTCAACATGCAAATTAAGAAATAACCTTAAGTAAGAAAACAAATCATAAAATACTAGTAAATGTGGAATTAAAAAATAATCCTAGGTAGGAAACAAATTACAAAACACTTCCATATGCCTCTTTATACTAATAATCCTAAATAAACAAGGAAGTAAATGGCTCAACATGCAAATTAAGAAATAACCTTAAGTAAGAAAACAAATCATAAAATACTAGTAAATGTGGAATTAAAAAATAATCCTAGGTAGGAAACAAATTGCAAAATATTAATCATCGAGTGTATATGGAGTGTGTAGTTGTTTTAGCTTAATTAATAATATAGAATTTGATTTATGAGAAGAGGTGTAAATAAACAAATTATTTGAGCTTAATTGGTTAAATATTCAATCAAACTCATTTGTTTAATTAAATAAATAAATTCAAACTTCAGACTCAATTATTCAAATAAGCTAACTTTTTTTTTTGGATAGATGAGAAAAGCTAAGCAACAGAAACGAAAAAGAACAAAGCTACTGTCTTAGAAAGACAGTCCCTATGGAATCTGCAAACAAAAGAGTGGACAGTTCCGAAGGACATAAGGGATATATCATATATCTCCAAAGCAATTGTCTTTGTAGCACCCTTCTTAGCAAGCTATTCTGATTGCCTTCTCTTAATATATGCTGAAAAATGACATGCATATTCTCGTTGAAAGAGTTGTGATTTTATGGATGCTGAAAAATGACATGCATATTCTCGTTGAAAGAGTTGTGATTTTATGGACCAGCACCGCCTGAGGATGAGTAGTGCAACAATCATTCTTTATCATTCCCAAAGCTGCTGTTGAATCTGATTCACAAATTATGTGAGTGAAACCTATTGTGAGCTAATTAACTGAAGACCTTTCCAAATTGCATGAAGTTCAGCAACTAAATTTGTTGTAGTTCCCGTAACATCTAATTTTTCATAAATAAATTAAAAAATGTTTTTTAGTAATAAATAAATAAATAAATAAAGTTTTAAATAACGGTGAGGTTTTATAATTAAATAAATAAAGAAAAATAGTTATAATAAAATAATGGTACGAGGAATATATATTTGATTTTCTCATTTGATAAGAAATAAAATAGAGTTTGTTTTTATAAAATAATAAATAAATAAATAGAGTAAATAATAAGTTGTAAGTACCCTAGGTATAAATAGCGACATGTTAGGTCAGTTTTTTGACTCCTTAGCCTCCTCTGCCTCTCAATCTCGTTTTTTGTTTTTCTTCCTCCCAAAATCCTCTCTTTCCCACAGACGATCAAACATGTCTCAGAAAAACGACGATTTCAAACTCATTCACCGTTTGATCGTCGTGAAATTTAAGCACTAGGTTCGAAAACCAATTCCGAGCATTCTCGCCATTGGAAATTTTGAAATCATGTATGAGCTGAGAGAAATGACCTTCGCATCGTAGCCTTTTATTTTCCCGCAGAAACCCAAAACTGTCTCGGTAAAACTATGATCCCGGATTGGTTAATCTTTGGATTGTCGTCAAATTTTGATATGTGGTTCGGAATTCATTTCCGAACGACTTCAGCGTTGGGATATGCAAAATAATATCTTTGGATGGAGAAAGATGCATCGCATGAAGACAGTACAAATGGAAGCTTCAATCCCTTCTCTTTCTCTCTGACGTTTGGGAACTTTATCAGAGCAATCAGAGGAAAAAATTGAGGAATATCAGGAACTTGTTAGAGATGCTGCTATCGCTATTGGAAGACACGTGAGCCCGCTTAGAGGTAAGGGATGAGTTTATCACAATTGGGGTTAGAATGAACATGTGTAGGAATCCTTAGAAAATTAAATTGAGTTTATTTTGGGATGTTTATTGAATTATAATTTTTTCCTTTATGATTATAAATACAATATTGATGTTATGATGCGAATTGATTGATAAAATTGAGTGTTATTGGTGTTTTCATTTTTTATACCTATAGTTTGGATTAATTAATTTTGATATAATTGTGTGAAATTATTTGAGGGGTTATACTCCCCAAGTTTTGATAAACTTTTTTGTACAAATTGTTATATTGAGATTGTGAAATGGTGATTCAAATTGTGAGTATGTAACAAATTGAACATGTGATGAATGATGAAATACATGTGTATTGAGATGAGATGTGTGTATCGAGTAGTGAGCTATGAACTGTGCAATCACACAACTGTAAGACTCTTTAAGGGCGATGAGTATTGTGATGGGATCCACTGTGGGAACTTGACGAGTTAAAATGATTTTGAAAATAATTGAGTAGTTGTGTGTATTGCATAGTTCATAGGTAAAGTGTATATGATTCATGAGGTGTGATAACGTGTTATTGTGATCGAGATCGAGTGTATGTGATAAATTGTGTATGTATGTGATTGAGATGTTGTGTGTATTGAGTTGTGAACTATGAATTGTACAATCACACGACTATAAGTCCCTTTAAAGATGACGAGTTAATGCTAAATCCCTTTAAGGGCGACGAGTTAATGTTAAGTTCCTTTAAGGGCGACGAGTTAATGCTAAGTCCCTTTAAGGGCGATGAGTTAATGCTAAGACCCTTTAAGGGCGACGAGTTAATGTTAAGTCTCTTTCAGGGTGACGAGTTAATGCTAAGACCCTTTAAGGGCGACGAGATAAACTATTTGAGAACAATTGAGGAGTCGTGTGTTTTGTACAGTTCATAGATATAGTCTGTGTGCTAAAATGTTTTTTGGGTTGGACCTGAATCAGGAGGGAGAGACCCTGACGAACTCTTCGGAGTGTAGGCCTTGGGGGTCACCCGGTTTGAGTGCTCCTTTAAGTCTATGTTGATCCCATATGGTTGGAGCATTCTCGCAAAACACTATGACCCTGACTGGTCTCCCTATGATCTTACCTAGTGAAAGTGACCTGACTTGCTAGTGTGTGATTTGTCTTGTCATGTACTCTTAGGCGCTCGACATGGTTTTTCACTGACATGATTGATGTGTCATCATTTTCTCATATTTCTTAACCCTTTTTGTTACCATTTTAATTACTGATTAGCCTTAATTGTCAAATTAATTATGCAATTTTATCTTTTGGGCCTATTGGATTAATTTTGTGTTTTTAATTTAATTTCAGGAGAATTATAAGTAATTGGGCTTGAATCCGGAATTGGGCTTGGACTTGAAGAGAGCAGACAATTTTATTCTACCAAATCTTATCTTATCTAGATTTTATCTCATATAGATATTATTTTATCTAGATCTTATCTTATCTTATTTCATCTAGATATTATTTTATCTAGATTTTGTCTTATCTTATCTTATCTTATCTCGATTTTATTTTATTTATGGGCTTGGACTTAAAACAAATTTGTAAGCTTTGGGGCTGAGAACTATATAACAACACCAAGGTTCTAGTCTTAGCTCTCTCTCTCCTCTCTCTCTTTCGTTTTAGCTTTTTCGTTTTGGAGAATGATTCTAGTTTTCTTCGTTTTCTACTACAATTTCATTTTCTATTGATTAATGGAAGGCTAAGTCTCCAGCGTTGTTTTCTCTTGAGGATCAAGCACAACTCTCTTTGAGGTTTTATTATTACTATTGAATTCTGATCAGTTTTTCCTCTTCACCAATTACTCTGTATTTGTTGCTATTAATCCATGCATGCTTAGTGCTTGATTAATGGTCTCTGCGCTTAATTTACGTTCATGCTTAATGATCAGTTTCATTCATGATTAATTGGTGTATGTGTTGCTTAATCACATAATGAATGCCTTATGTTAAATTTCGCTTAGTAATTTAATTTAGGGTTGGATTAAGTGGTTGAACTGATAAAGGATAAATTCTCGTAACCTAGGATAAGAGACTTGCTTGTGAATCAAGGGAAACAACATGTTTTAATTCTGATATTTTCTAATTCAAATTTACTTGCTGTTTAATTTACAAAAACAAACAACTCTCCCCAATTCGTTACTATTTTATTACTATCTGTTATGAACGTTTGGTTGACCATTGCTCGTTGGGAGACAAACTAGGATCACTTCCTAGATACTGTATTTTAATGTTTATTTGATTTGGGTATGGTCTCGATCAATGATACCACATTACATATAGGGTTGAGTCTTAGTGTATATGTTGCATAACGCTTGTGTATTGATCAATATTGATTGACTTGATGATATTGTGTTTTGATCCTTGAGTACGTGAATGTTGTGAAAATGAATGAAATGTGTTGTGTTGTGATGTGATGTTAGGCGACAAAAGGGTGAAATGTGTGAGTTATGTTTAAGTAAGTTTTATTTTGTTTATATGATATTTATATCTACATGTCATCTTATTTCTCTCTATTAGTTAGGAATGTGATAATTCACTCCCCGTGTGTTATTTGTGTTTGGATTCTGTGATGATCTTGAACTTTATGTTCGGGGAGCAGATGACTAGGTGAATTGCTTTAAGGAACCTTGTGCTGAAGGACGTCGGAATACAATGCTCTGATAGGATGTGACGTTGGGGCATAATTTTTTATATTAATTGCATGATGTTAGTCTATTTTATTTTACCTCACTGTTTTAACAAAATATTTTTGTAAATTTTGACGGCCTTATTTTGAGTCGAATATATTTTTAATAAGTTTTAATTAATAATAATGAAGTAATTGTGAACCTTTTATCCACGTAAATTTATTTATTGATTTTTTATATATTTTATTTATTTATATATATATGTCAAAGTAAAGGATGTCACATCAATTCCACAATAACCTGAGTAATCAATAACCCAATTTGCATTTGAATCCCTGGTTACTCTACCAAAATCAGACCTTCTAGTGTTTCCAAACGAACTCCCATCTATGTTTAACTTCAAAGCATGTGGAGGAGGATAATATTAGAAAAAGTTCAAATATCACATTGACTAGAGATAAAGTAAAAATAGAATAAGTGAATGAGGGACTATTCACTTAATGAATTAACTTTTAAAAATAAGTTAGATCTAAATTAACATTTTAAGATTCTAAGATTCTTCATAACTCGGAGAAGTCCATGAATTTGAGCGACTACACAGCTCCACACAATGTCTTGAAAAATGTCCACGTTTCTTGCCTTCCAAATATACCCGCAAACAACAGCAAAGATTACCCCATTGGTTCCTGTACAGTTGACTCTTATATCCATTCAGAAACATGATATTTTCTGGTATTTGGAGAGACCATACCAACTTCCATTAACATCTAAACTACTCTGCCATAGGCAGTTTAGGCAGAATATTTTCCATCCAAAGATGCATCCCAAATCACTACATGCATCCTCATCCAGCACAATACTCCCGATCAGATTTTAATTTCATCGGTTACCGGTGTTGCCAACAAATTTAAGACAAAATTCAATTAATTACTTTTTTAAATAAGCTAAAAACTCATTTAATTTTATAATTATTCGATTATTTCATTCGAATTTGATAAAATTATTATACATAAGTGATAATAAATTTAAACTAAAAATTTGACCATACTACTCATTTAAAACTTGAACTTTTTTTAAATAATAATAAGAGTTTTAATCACAAACCGGTAGAACTATTATAATTATTGTAAAAGTGTAAACAAATTTATCATACACAAAAAATTGTAATGAGATGACTGTGTAAAGTATATAATTATTTTTTCTCTAATATTTAATCATTGAATCTAATTAAGACTACTTATTGTTATCGAAAACTTAACTCAAATTATTATATTAAAATAATTTATATCAGTTAATTCAAACATGCATACTTGATAAGTTTCATTTGTTGATTATATTTCAATCCAAATCCAATATAAAGAAATATAATAATGCCTCAATAATGGCAGCCATGTAGTATGATGGTGAACCCTACTCATAATACAGCCAAATAGTATGATTCGAGGATGCACCCCTCCTTTGGAATTTCATAGTTAAGGATGCATATTTGACTTCCCAAATCTTCCTATCGTCTTTTTTATATCTTTTGTTCTTCTTTTTTTTCATATGTTCATTTCAATCTCTTGTTGTCTCCCCCTTTATAGTATTTGTTTCTTTTGTGTGGGTGACTTGTGTTGAGTTGTGTTTCTTTCAAAGAAACCGTGCCACTTGCTTTTTCTTGCATAACTATTTTTTTTATGCTGGCATAACTATTATTCTAACTTCATATATAATTGATGTTGATGTTACATAAAGGGTACTTTTAAAGCTCTTGAATGACATGCAAGAGGCAATTCTTGTTTATTTAGTTTACTTTTTTTTTCATATCCTTTAAATCACGTATACTATATATTGGGTTTAATAGTTTTTTTTTCCTGAAAAATATTTTATTTTTGGTTTTAATCTCCGACTTTAAAAACAATTGGTTTTCATCCTTAAATTTTTAAAATATTTTAAACTTTAGTTTCTGAACATAATTTTGTTAACTTAAGAGAACGTTGAACAGAAGAGAGAAAGAAAAAAATCATACCCCAAAATTATAATTCTTTAAAATTATATATTTTTTAAAATTTTAGGGACTAAAATATTTTTTATTTATTTGAAAAAGTGTTGCAAATTCCTTGATTCTAGAGAATAAAAAAAAAGTATGTAATTAATTTTTTTATCGGCAAAATATACAATTATTAAATATTGATATTTAGTTAACCATACTAGACTCCCGTGATGTTCATGTGGTTTCTTAGATTGATTATATAAGTTGAGCTATATTATTATAGTCATAACTGGATGACGCATTTAACTCTTCTAGACTGAGAAAAACGTTCAAAGTCAGAAGAGAATATAATTAATGTTTATTTACCATTGACTTGAAGTAAAACTATCTTATCAAATTAATCCAACTTGAATCAATAAACCAGTTTACGCAAATGTTTTTTTTTTCTCTTCTTCTTCTTCCCTTTTTGAAATTCATAACTCACAATCAGTTAATTGAATTTGAACGGGAGCATTGGTGATGAGAATCATGAAACTGGCCAAATACAGGCTAAAGGCCCAAGTGGAGAAGGACGAAAGCCTAAGTGGAAAAGGACAAAGCCCCCGAGTGTAGAAGGATGAAGGCCCAAGTGGAGAAGGATGAAGGCCCAGAGGCAGAGACACTATCAAGACAATTAATTGTTGCTAAAGGCCCAAACTAATTTGAAGGCCCAAGTTAAATATGTTTTTAATTATAATTTATTTTTATTGTAATTTTGGCCCAAACTGTTTAGAAGGCCCATGTTTATTTTTATCTTTTTGTTCAGCTACACTATAAGTATTGGTTTTTGTTTTGAATAAAAAAACTTTTGGCATTTTCATAAAATTGGGTGAGAGTTTCTCTCTGGGTTCCTGGTTGAACCAATCTCAGACTTATCAAGGTAATCCTTGTGGCGTCTACCCTGACTTATCTTCCTTCACCGGAAGTGGCGTCATCCAAACCTCCGTAGCCTGTATCAAACGATCCACTCCTACTCAGGTTCACATCATTTGGTATCAGAGCTTCGGCTCTTGATACAGGTTCTATCCTATCCTATTATTTTCTTTGTAATTTGTCCAGGTTCGTGTTTTGTCCTTGTTCTGTTATTTGGGTTTTTGTTTATGTCTTGTTTCGTTCTTGTTTGCGTCTTGTGTTCTGTTTGCATTTTTGTTTACATCTTGTTTCGTTCTTGTTTGCGTCTTGTGTTCTGTTATTTGCGTTCTTGTTTACATCTTGTTTCGTTCTTGTTCTTGTCACGTTCTTGTTCTTGTTTCTTGTGTCTTTCACACTTTGTGTCAAAAAAAAAAGTTGCAAAAATTTTGAAAAAAAAAGTGGGTGTTTGATCTTTGAACACGAAATTGAGGCATTTAGAGGTGTTTTTTTGAAAGAAAATCGTGGAACAAATCCCCTTATATAGATTCTCCTCTGAATTCTGAGCGTTTTGATATATAGTGGGCCTCAAACAGACAACCGTAGCAAAAGTTATGAGCATTTGAAGTTTACTTGTCATATCTGTTATCTTATCTGTTATCCTATCTGTTATCTTATTTGTTATCATATCTGTTATCCAAATTAAATCTAATTTGTTATCCGAATCTGATCTATTATCCGAATCAAATCAAATCAAAAAATTTTATCCAAATCAGATTTGTTATCCAAATCTAATCTGTTATCCAAATCAAATCCAATCTGCTATCCAAATCAAGTCCAAGTTGTTATCCCAAATCAAATCTGTTACTCTGATAATTATATTGTCTTTCCTTTTATTTTATATTACCTTGTGTGTCTAATTCGGTCCATCCAGGAACTTAAGAGGGAGTGAGTGGTAAAAGGCAAGAGTGAAAACATCACACAAAAGCCTATATTGAGAGCATCAAACACGCGTGAACTACCATCAAAGAGAGAAACACGTGAGTAGAGTGTGGTGAGGTCCTGAATTTTTATTTTTTTTAATTTACTGCAAAATTCTTTGTTCCTTAATCATGGCAAGAGCTGGTGACAATGGTGGTGTATATCATCAACTGGACGAATCTCAACGCTTATTTCTGGACGCGTGGACTACACAAATGCAACGTTTGTTGAACCGTAACAAAGAAGAGCCCTACAGACGAATAGTCAAATCTTCCTTGTTTACTCTTAAACCTCTATCCCCTAGAGAAGTGTGTGATGACCAAATCAAAATGAGAGAAAAGAGAGAACAAGAGAAAGAAAATAGTGAGGCTCCACAAAGGAATATGAAAAAGAAGAGTGATACACCCGAGGAAAAGAGTGATACACAAAAGAGAGAGAGTGATAATTCTAATCAGTTAACTATTTATGTTTCTCCTAGTGTTCAACCCTTATTGCAGGAATTTAAAGATGTCTTTTCCAAGGAGATTCCTCATGGACTGCCACCTTCAAGAAGCATAGAACATCAAGTTGATCTCCTTCTAGAAGCTTCATTGCCTAACAAGCCAACTTACAACAGCAAGCCCCAAGAGACTCAGCATAAGGATGCACAGGTCAAAGTTGAGTATGTGAAAAGATTGTATGACCAAGTGAAGGTGCAAATTGCAAAGAAGAATGAAAGTTATACTAAGCAAGCCAACAAGAAAAGGAAGGAAGTGGTACTTGAACCTGGTGATAATCTTGGACATTTGAGGACAAATGTTTTCCAAGGAGGGAATGATGAGAATCATGAAACTGGCCAAATACAGGCTAAAGGCCCAAGTGGAGAAGGACGAAAGCCTAAGTGGAGAAGGACAAAGCCCCCGAGTGGAGAAGGATGAAGGCCCAAGTGGAGAAGGATGAAGGCCCAGAGGCAGAGACACTATCAAGACAATTAATTGTTGCTAAAGGCCCAAACTAATTTGAAGGCCCAAGTTAAATATGTTTTTAATTATAATTTATTTTTATTGTAATTTTGGCCCAAACTGTTTAGAAGGCCCATGTTTATTTTTATCTTTTTGTTCAGCTACACTATAAGTATTGGTTTTTGTTTTGAATAAAAAAACTTTTGGCATTTTCATAAAATTGGGTGAGAGTTTCTCTCTGGGTTCCTTGTTGAACCAATTATCAGACTTATCAAGGTAATCCTTGTGGCGTCTACCCAGACTTATCTTCCTTCATTGGAAGTGGCGTCTACCCAGACTTATCTTCCTTCACTGGAAGTGGCGTCTACCCAGACTTATCTTCCTTCACTGGAAGTGGCGTCTACCCTGACTTATCTTCCTTCACCAGAAGTGGCGTCTATCCTGACTTATCTTCCTTCACTGGAAGTGGCGTCATCCAAATCTTCGTAACCTGTATCAAGTGATCCGCTCCTACTCAGGTTCACATCAATTGGAAGGCTCTATATGAACGGGCAATTGCTTAATTGGCTTAAGTTGATCAAAATCTGATCGTTTGGTAGTTTGAAGCAATTTGATCATGCCATTCCCACATCTACATAGAACGAATAGATCTCATTATGTAGTAAATAGTTTTTTTTTTTCCTTTCTAAAATATAGGGGGAGTGGATGATTTCCAGTTCTAGACAAGAAAAAACTCCACTCTCAATAAATACTTACAAAGATATTTACATTTATTTTATCCCAAAAAGATGAGCGGAGGTTTCAACCTTCAATCTTACTAATTCTGTTGTAAATAGTTGGAATTGGTGTCAGTATTAGTTCCTAAAAATAATCTGAAAAATTAAGAAATTAGATTTTATATATAAATATAACTTCTCACATAAATCTAATTTACTAATCACATACCAAAATAGGACTGAGGGAATAACTAGCACAAGCACCACCGGTTAGAATTTTGTTGACTTTGAAGGAGGACATTTGTTTATACTTTATACATCAAAATATATCACAGGTGGGTGGGTGAAGTATAAGCATCACATGATAATGATAACGAAAAGTGTCAATTCATACCGACCCTTCTTTTGTATCTCTTCTACTCTAACCCCTCTTGATCAAAGAAACAACATCCTCCTTCCTCCAAGCAGTTTTTACTTTAGCAAGGAAGAGACCACACAGTATGCTCATTTATTTTCTTCATTGGACAAATTCTTATCATGAAGTTCTTCCAAAAATGTATGTGATGGAGACATCACAACTAGAAATTGATTATCAGCACCTTGTACTAGATTATCCTATGTATATGTTTAATCTGTAATTTAATGCTTTAACAATCTTAACATGATTCCTATAATGCCAAAAGCAACTAGTTCAAATCTAACAAAGCCTCTCTGTATACCGATATCAAATTAGTGGAACCCACTTGAACTTACCTTAAAGAGTTAGGGGGTGAAGACGTGAAGTATATGCAACTTTCTTCCTACCCTTTAATTACCTTGTCTATCCATTGCTCAACAATGGAATAGAGAATTTTCTTTGCTTAAAAGGTAGTGTAAAAACATGATCTCCACTTGCACACTACTCTTCTGTATTTGACACATTTCTATGGAGGAAAACTTGAGATGCTCACATATATATTATGGTTCAAAGGAGCACATAGACACCGTGGCTAGCTAACAAAGCTCAATGGAGAGATTTGGAGTACGCATTATTTCTTTGATTCTTCTTTTGATGCTTACTAAAAATTTAAGTTCCAATGCACTTGGTGACAGTATGAAGGATGAGGAAGGACTCAAAGAAGACCAAAATGAAATGGAAAATTCTCTCTCAAATTATGAGTATGTATTTGAAATCCGTTTCATCTCTAGTTATTATATCTTATCTTCACTTGGCACTTACATATGTTTGATGTTTCCAGTGAAATGAGGGGCATGAAAGATGATGATTGGCAGATGGTGCAAAAGAAGGGAAACCATTTTGTGGTGAATGACAAGCCTTTCTATGTCAATGGATTCAACACATATTGGCTTATGGTATTTGCTGCAGATGAGTCCACCAGAGGAAAGGTCACTGAGGTGTTCAAACAAGCATCCTCAGTTGGTATGACAGTTTGTAGGACTTGGGCATTCAATGATGGGCAGTGGAGGGCCCTACAGAAATCCCCATCAGTTTATGATGAAGAAGTTTTCAAGGTGCTCCTTTATTTATTTATTTTATTATTTTGTGTAATACTACACTAACTTGTTATACAGTTTACAACATAAAATATCATTTATATTTAAAACCCCACACACCATTATAATTTTAACTTCTCTAGTATTTACTTCTTATTGAAGCATGTTAAATGAGTTAGACCCCAACAATTATGAATTGTTTGCTTGTGTAAGTTTTACTATGGTAATTGAAATCAGATAATGGTACAATCAAACTTCAAAGCTATTAGTTATCAGTGCAGTTAATTAGCACTCTTTTCCTTTTTACTATTGGTGAGTCCCAGGCTTTGGACTTTGTGGTAAGTGAAGCAAAGAAATACAAAATCAGGCTTATCTTATCATTGGCCAACAACTGGGAGGCATATGGAGGCAAAGCACAATATGTGAAATGGGGCAATGCTGCTGGCCTTAACTTGACCTCTGATGATGACTTCTTCTCACATCCAACTCTTAGAAGCTACTACAAGGCCCATGTTAAGGCAAGTTCCTTTAAATTAATGCAACAGGTCAAAACCACCATTGGTTACTTTCAATTGGACACTAGAGTTAAAGTTTGTTTTGTTATATATTCCAACAACTAAAACTACCTGGGAATTATATCTGATAAGGACTGCTGTTTTATTATGTTATTATTTTTCTTTTTGATTAATTCCTGAATACTAAGTTGGTTTCAATACTGTTTCCACTGTGTAGACTGTGCTCAATAGAGTTAACACATTCACAAACATCACTTATAAGGAAGATCCAACAATTTTCGCTTGGGAGTTGATGAATGAGCCTCGTTGCACCTCAGATCCCACGGGTGACAAGTTACAGGTTTGTCCCTTGAAAACTTCTTCTGGCTTCCATAACCCAAGGGAAGGGTCTAGAGTCTTGACTCTTGTGGTATTGAAACTAAAATATATAACACATTTTGTGATGTCATATAATCACATCACACTGAACAATTGCATTCTCTAGTAGTCAGTTCTTTCCATGATGTCACATAGTCTGCTAAACTCAAATACTTACTTGAACATGTATTCTAGGATTGGATACAAGAAATGGCATTCCATGTGAAGAAAATTGATCCAAAGCACCTAGTGGAGGTTGGAGTAGAAGGATTTTATGGCCCATCAACACCTCAGAGAACTCAGTTCAATCCCAACACATATGCTACACAGGTTGGAACTGATTTTATCAGGAACCACCTGGTTCTTGGAGTGGACTTCGCTTCTGTTCACATATATGCTGACTCTTGGTAAGTTTGTTCAGCAATGCTGTTGTTTTATTAAAAATGTGAAGTTGCCATAAAACATACTTGTCCCAACCATTCATGTAAAGAGTTTAATTTTCATATGCTGTCAATATAAAGATTTTTATACTGTCAATTAAAAAAAATCCTTTTAAGTTTGACTTTTAAGGTATAACTTACCATAATTGTGATTGGATGACAAAAACCCTTTACACTTAATGCATTTAAATTAAGTTCTTATGCAGTGTTACTTTATATCAATATTGCATTCATATGCATGTGCACATTACTCTAGTCTGATGCAAACACTAATATTTTTATTGATGATGTTTTTTGTCATACATATACTACATTTCCTAACTCAATCAATTACCTGGTTGAAGGATTTCACAACAAATTGCTGATACACATATCCCATTTATCAAATCATGGATGGAAGCCCACATAGAGGATGCTGAAAAGTATCTTGGAATGCCAGTTGTTTTTGCTGAGTTTGGTGTATCTTCCAAAGACCCTGGCTACAATTCATCATATAGAGACACAGTTATAAGCACTGTGTACAGTACCATCCTAAACTCCACAAAGAAAGGAGGGAGTGGGGCTGGAAGCCTTTTGTGGCAATTTTTTCCTGATGGAACCGATAACATGGATGATGGGTATGCAATTGTTCTCTCAAAATCCCCTTCCACCTCAGGCATTATACAACTTCAATCCACTAGGCTTGCACTGTTTAATTCCTTGTGCAACACTAAATGCAATTGGGGTTGTAAGAAGAAGAAATTGTTGGAGGAAATACTCTATCGAGACGAACTGTGACACCATATGTGGAAAGTTTCGAATTGTAATGCTAAGGTCATATAAAACCATGCATGGATAAATATGTGATTCACCATATAATTTTGTTTGTATTAATATCAACATCAACAATGTGTTTAATTTGAATGTTGCGACATTATGGTCATGCAAGGTCACCACCATCTTAAACAAGAAGCACCACAACATTCTTCATTGTTTCACGTTAAGAATATATACACATTTGTATCATTATATGGCCATTGGTAAAATAAGTAAGGTAGCATTATAAGTGTTGAGTATAACGTTCCTATTTGGAAAACACAAGTTTTAGACTGGAATATGGAGAAGCAATATTTATTCAAGAGCACTAGTTGAATGGAAGTGTCAAATGAAATTGAATAAACCATCCAATCTTGAAAGTAAATTTCATGGAATAAGTAAACCTTACATATCAGAATAGCCAATAGATTGTGGCTTCCTTTAGTTCTATTTTGTGTCTAGCTCCTTGGTATTACTGGTCATGTCCTGCCAAGTTCTGAATATTTACCTTCTGAAGAAAGAAATCATGGGAGAAGGCTTATGTCTTTGAAAACCACTAAGTACTCCTTCCTGAGTTTTAATAAGCCACTGATTTTGAGAGGGGATATGCTCTATCATATAGACAGACAGATAACAAGGAAGGTATAGATTTAGACTGGCAAGACAGCAAGTGTAGCTTTTGCCTTCTGTATCATAGTACTGAAACCAAGTTTCCTTTCAGATCTTTCTGGAGGTTCTCTGGTTTAAACAGAGAAAAAAAAGGAACAAAATCTAGGAATTTCTGCTTGCCATTTTATATATTAGTTGGCCTTTAGATGGGATGCCATTATATCCATATCATACGAGCTCCCCCTGAAGGAAACAGACGTTTTGTAATAACATTGCCACAAAGCTTCAATTGACAGTGATATGGTTCTTTCACACCAAACGAGCAAAAAGAATTAGGTATACTATCCCTGCATATTATCAGTGTAATCATGGGCCAATAGAAACATGTTATCTTAGATTTGACACTACTTTCTCAATGAACAAATTTTACAACACATTTTGTTAAGAAGCTGGATTAGAAAATAGAGAAAAGAAAAGATTGTATTTCTTGATTGCAAAAGAACATAACAAATGAGATAGACCTCTTCTTTAAGAGTTTGTCCATAACACCTTATGGTGCAAAAGACAATCATATAAAGTGCAAGTTACTTGCACAAATGATCCAATCACATCCTGTTATTTAAGTCAAACAGACAGCATGTTTTCAAATGAAAATCTAATTAAGCATACAGCTGTAGACACATTTTCAGGAGCCAACAAGGATTTGCTCAAAGCTTAAGTTTATATGGTCAGAAATATCAGCCAGGTGTAAAAAATGAAACAATCAGAAAATGGAAAAAAAAAATAATATATATATATATATATACTTACATAGCATTTGCAAGCAGCTCACTTTGTGCTTAAGCTTAACTTAGAAAGAACTGCGGCTGCCTGATCCCCACCCAGAAGGAAATAAGGGTGCCTCAAGGCAGCAGCAGCAGATAAGCGTCCTCTTCTTTGGGAACCTCTCTTGGAGATAAGCTTTGTTGCTAAGTCCCACCCTCTACTAGAGTCACTATCAAGAATTTGGAAGTCAGACCTCATGCGAGTAGATGCCCTCCATTTGTTCAAATCATATCCACATGTTCTTATCTCCAAATTGAAATTCTTCAAAGCAGCTGGAGACCTTAAGGTTGGTATTGCCATTTGCAGGAGTACAATCCCGGCAGAATACATATCAAACAGATCAGGACTGTTTAACTGCAAAAAACAAACAGGGAAGAGGATAATGCATACACATTAAAAACTGTGTGTACTTAAACAAAATGACTCCATGAAGATTAATTACTATACGATGCCAGTCATGCCACAATTTTGGAAATTCTAGCTGATGCAAAAACCATAGGAAAAAGAAGTCGAGCTTTGAGCAATTTAGAAATTGAAGTGAAGATATTTCTAATATAATAACACTAGCCACAAGAGCACTTAATTAACTAATTAAGTCAATGTGTTCTTGAAACATTCATTTAGGTAGTTAACATAACTAAAGCAAAGTCTCTTAACTAAGAGTTCCGGTATTGACATTCTCCAAAGTATTATACATTATTCTGTGAAAATATTTTTGGCCTCTACACTGTTTCAACCAACTTTGACAAATGTTGAAGCCAGTATTATGTAGTTTTACTAAAAATGACACAATGTCACCCTTACAGAAGAACCTTAATTTTGGCTACATAAATAAGGTATAGAAATAAAACCTGCCACAAGATGGGTGAAAGGAAAGCTGCAATAGGCTCTGGTGGGAGACTTAGTGTTTCTTCTGGTAACACGTATAGCTCAGGGGGACAGTAGTCACGATCCAAAGGGGTACGATTAGGAACATAATTCTTTCCAATTCGAAGGTCTGTCGCAGCACCAAAATCAATGAGTTTAATCTGCCCCCGTTTGGTAACCACCAAGTTGGCAGGCTTAACATCCCTGTGTACAATGCCTATGTCGTGAATTTTCTTAAGAGATGTAATTATCTGGCGCATTATTTGCTTGATGATCAATGCATTTCGTTTAGAAGAGTCGACGCCTTGCAAGACACGTCCAAACATGATAGACTCTAAGTTTGAAGGGAAGCTTTGATCAGCCATGTAATCAGCAAGAGATCGGCCTCCCTGTGATGTGGACAACCCTGCAATTAGTGGTGGAATAGTTGGTATATATAAAATATGTTTGGAGCTTATCTGTATGCTTTAAGTTATGCAATCCATTAAAATAAATACTATACCTTTTTTTTTGTAATATATTCATGACAACATATAAAAATTAAAACCAGCATTACAATATTGTTTCAAAACTCATTAATAAAGTGGTGCATGGTTGCATGCATTGGCCATCTATGGCTGTAGTTATCTAATAGGAATATTTGGTAGAGTACCTCAAACTTCCAAACAAGCCATTTTCCACCTTTTGTGAACTGTGAATTGGTTTTATCAGCTACAAAACTACCAAGAAACTTAGCACATGTTTCAGGAGCTGCTCTAGAGAGTCTATAATTGAACCACTCTTCAAAATCACCAAATTCCTCTGCTCCTTCAATTCCAACCTTTACCTGCATGTGCCATCAGTCAGCTCTTGAATACATTTGACAGGCTTTGCAATTATAATTGAAAACATAAAAAGAAAATCAATTACATCATCATATGTAAATTATGAGATGATACTGATAGGTAAAGTCAGCACATAAGTTTGGGATTTCAATTTAAATATTCCAACATCTAGATATATATTTTCTCTTTATTTTCAAAAGGAAAAAATATTAAGAGAGAAAAATAAAGAACAAAAGGATCAATAATCCTCAAGAGCTGTTCAACTCTTCTACATCAATCATTTTATCCCATGCAAGATGGAATGGCTCTAATTAAATGCACCTCATGCTTCCTATAACAGCAAAACCACCACAGCACATTAACAGAAACAAAGGGGAACAAACGATCACAGCAGATTAAAAAAGAGTTGGTAAGAAACAACTCAAACAAGCTCAGCAAATCGCATCAATTCAGTTCAAATGAAGTATAAAACATAACACCACTATTCCAACAATGACCCATCATAGGCTAAAGAAGCATTGGAAAATAAACGAATATCTTAATGCTACCTTTTTAAGAACGACTTTATCCTTAGATTTGGCATCCAACTTAGCCACCTTGTCCCTTCCACTTTTCTGCATCCACTCTTGCACATCCACATTCCTTGGGACCAAAACACCCGAATAAACAACACCAAATGACCCTTCTCCAAGCTTATCTCCAACAAGAAAATCAGTCCTCTTCAGATTCCTCCTTCCAGATAAACTGTCCAAAACCAGTTGGATAGGAGCCAAGAGGAATGCATCAATGGCGCCGACGAGAACACCGGGCCTCGCGGTGAAATAAGCCCATGTCAGCCCTGCTAGGATCACAAGCCCCCACCTCTGCACGTCTGATAAGTCTTCAGTTACATTCTGAAACTTCACTATCACTGATTGGAAGACAGGGAACTGGTCCAAATGAAAAGTGGTCTCCAACAAGTCTTTGGGGAATTTATCAAAAAAAGCATTGCACTTTGCAGAGTTGTTCTTGAAACAACGGTTTGTTGAGAAGGGAATGGTATTTGCGGTGGTGGGTTTGACAGGGGAGAAGCAGATTGTGTGATTATGTTGAAGTGTGGTTGCAGTTGTAGAGAGCAGAGAAGCCATGACCGTTATTTCTAAACAGGACAATGCTTTCTCTCAGCAACGTTGTTGTTGGTTGTTTTGTTTCTCACAAAACTTGAAGCTAGAAATGAATAACGTCAGCGTGCATGGTAGGTAGCTCTTGGGCCATTTGTTCCTCCTTACTTTATCCGCCTTTTCTGTTTATTTTCTAGGTTCAGAATCACCTCAAACCTGATCCAAGAAAGTCTAACATAATAATAATAATAATAATAATAATAATAATAATAATAATAATAATAATTAGAAACGAAATCAAGTGTTGTGTTTCTCATAAATAGATGTATCCTTCCATTAGTTTTGGTTGAGATAAAAAAACGGAATTTGGAGTTAGTTTGGCATCTGGGTCTTCATTTGTTATTATCTTTCTTTGATTTTTATTGGAAGTTGAAGAGTTAATTAGTAACTGAAATTTTTAAGTTAATTTACTATACATCATTGGGTGGGTGACTATTATATAGAATATTTACATTTGAGGGAGAGATTCCTGTAATACAAGTGTGAGTTAAAGTCAAATATAAAGTAAAATAAAAAAATTGAACATCATACAAGTGAACGAGAAGATCCAAACAAATAAAAACTTTTTAAAAAAAAATTGATTTACTATCTTTTTAGGATTTTCCATTTTTATTCCTTGAATTTTTTTTTTACTAGTTAATGTCTCTTAAAATTTAGAATTTTAATTTTAATTTTTAAAAGCTTAGAATTGAGGCTTGTAACTTTTTTCCCTTTAATTGTTTTCCAGCCTATTTTTTTTTCTTTATTTATTTTCTTTTTGGAGTTTTACCATGAACTTGTGTAAGTAGAACTCTATTTTTCTAGGGTTTGGACTTAGCCTTTGATGACTGTTTGGTTTAATTGAATTGCTTATATGTCTATTTGATTTTCCTCTTGATTTTTTCTTATTATTTTATCTAAGTTAGAAGATTGATCATCATTTTGCACAATCTTAAACACTTAGGGAAGAATGAACTTAATCGTTGGACCTATAAAAAAAGACTTGCGCTTTAAACTGCGATAATAGGTTTAATCCTTTGAGAATCAGTTAAATTACAAAAAAAAAACATACAAATTTAATTAAACATAACCACTATGAGAATAAATAATAGTTAATTCAATTAGATACGTTCATGTATCTTAAAGATTATCTTAGGTTATTTCTCCTTCAATGGTAATCAAATAAGACATTACGCAAGACAATTAATCATTTAGAAAATCATTGTATCAACCCCAAATCCTGGAAAGTTTCTTATCATTAACTGCAACCCGTTAAATATTTGCTTGATCTTAATCAAGTCTTTATCTTCAATTTAATCTCTTTCATTCTAATTTTTTTTTCTCGTCTAACTTAAACCTTCCCCATTTAATTGTTACGCCAAAGTCCTTAACTCCTTATGGATACCATCTTAAATTTTTATTACTTAAAGACGATCATGCACTTGCAGCTTTCCCTTAATTATCAGCCAACATATTTAGATAGCATTATTTTATAAGATACTCCTATCTTAGAAATAAAATTATAACTTTTCATATTCTTTCAATGAGGCAATTTCGTTAAAAAAAATATAGACATTCTCATTCTTTTTTCTTTTCCTTGGAGGTGTTTTTCACACAGTATTCCCAAAAGTATAAAAAAATTTCTCTTTCAATCAAATCATCGTATTACTCTCTTTTTTTATCTTTATGTGAATACTTCATCTCGTTTTATGTCTATCTCTAAATTAAATTTTAATATTTTTAAAATTATTCATTATAAACCTATAATATAATCTATATATTTAAAAAGTATTTGTTTGTTATAATTTTTAATTATAACAATTTATATAATAAAAATTATTTAAGTTTAAATACTTATTTGATTTTTATAGTTGTATTTAAAAATAATCTCTTATATATATATATATATATATATATATATATATATATATTATTTTAAACCTCTTTTATTCCATGTATGCTTAATTGTTAGAAATTAAAAATGATTGAAAATAATATGTATAAAAATTAAAATGGATAATTTTTAAATACAACTAAAAGATAAAATTTGTGTAAGTATAAAAATCAAATGAATAATTAAATTAATTATTTATTTATTATAAATATCTTGTATAAAGACTAAACTAAAGTACTAGCATAGTAATTAAAAATAGAAAACATATAATATATGGCATTTTAATAATGGAATAAAGTATGTTTTTTATCTATGTATTTTTTTCTTGTATTTTCAAATTAATGTTTTAGTCCTTATACTTGAAAAATATGTGAATTCAATCTCTTCTTATTTAATGGAGTACTGTCGCTAATGATATCAACTTACTAGTGTGTTTGGATTAAATTCATGGTGAAAAAAATCAATTAAATTTTCATGATAAAGACAAAGTGATAAATAGTTGTTTCTGTTTTTTTTATGGTATGGCCATAATTTTGTGGGATAAAATGGATTGTTGTGTTTTATCCAAACACAGTATATACATTGCCGCGGTTTAAAAATTAAAATACATTGGCTATAAACCTCACAAAGCATACAGTTGTGGTTTATTTGCTCTTAGCATTTATTGGCGGCTATTATTGCCACAATGCTTTTTCTATTATTTTTTACCCCTATTTGAATTTTAATGATCTAAATTAAAACAAAATTTTCTAAACATCTTGTCTTCAACAACATTGGAACAGCTCTGAGCTCTCTCTGGTCCTCAATCGTGAGCTCATTCGAACCGCCACCACCGCCACCGCCACCACCACGACGTCCTCCATCGCCTCCCAGTGTGGAGGATCCTCAGAGAACCGAAGATTAATTTAATAAGAGTGTTGATTAATATCCTCCAGTTGCAACACCCTAACTCCCTAAGTCACACTCACACCGTCACAGCACCGTGATTTTCTGCAGGTTCTCATCCTTAGATCTGAATTTCGTCCCTTGATTAAATTAATAGTTATATATATGTATTTTTTTTTTACATTTTAAAAACTATAAACCCTAATCTAAACTATCTCTCAAATGACCAGACCAAAGATCCCTAATTTAATCGCACGTCGTCGTTCCTGCCAGCAGAACACAGAGGCCACCGTCGTGTGTTGTTCAATCTAAGGTACCTTCTGCCTGCGTTCGTTCTATCAGTTATAGTTTCATTGTTTATTGCATTTGAGGTGGACATGGACTCCCCTGTTATGATATGTTTCCTACTTTGTAACTCTTCACTGTCATTTCTCTCATTAAGTTTCTAAATACTAAAACAACAATACCTGCACAATCAATGAGTGTGTTCTCATAAATTGACTTAAAAGAGTTCAAGCCTGGAAAGTGGCAAGGCGTTCTGATTCATTGGAACAATTTATCTGTGAAATCACGCGTCTTTTGTTTTGAATTAAAATTGTTTACATTTTATATAAGATTAAATTGCACTAACTCCCCTTAAAAGTTTTTGATATTGCACAAAACCCTTGCTTTTTTAACGTTTACAGCTGCTTTCTTACAGTGTAATGATTTTCAATCAATTAATGGTATAGTGTAATGTACAAGGATATTAGTGTAATGTTTTGCAAACAATTAAGAGGGTTAGTGTAGGAGTAGAAAAAAGAGGGATATCAGGGGGAATTTCAGTGAGAATTAGTGTAATTTACTCTTGATTGATATAATGATAGCTAATGAGTGATGGTAATCTATCAGAGGCACATGATGTCGGCCAAATCCAAAATCGAAAGAAACAAAACATTAAGCAGAAATGTTTAGATATACAGTTTAGGATGTGGAATAGATATGGGAAATATCAAGAGAAATGAACCCATACAAATCACGGAATTGTATTCGTAAGTATATATTTCTCAGTCCTGTTTCCTTCAATAACTCCACTACATTTTGCTTTCGTTGTTCGTCTTAGTCATAATACTGGTAGAAGATTTTTGTAAAATTAGCAAACAAGAAATAGAACATAGTTTACCAATAATTAGCCCTGTAAATAAGCCTTGAAGATTCATAGAATTTATTGGCAGAGACCAAAAGATGGTCAAAACAAATTGTGAATTTTATAATCTGAGTAATGACACGATATATTGCCAAATGCCAGCCTTACCCAATAGATGTTTCTTTGAAAGATAAGCTTTTGGGTTCTTCGAAATGATTTTCCCTTTTACTAGGCTTGTAGATTATTTTTTTTCTTGACATCTAGGAAGTGGAAGAGTTGCACTGTCATATGGCTCATCAGAAAAAGTACTGTAGTAGTAAGGAATTAGCATCACAATGAGGAAAGTATAGAACTCCAATAATGCTAGAATGTGCCACAGATTTTCTTGACACTTACACCCACTGAACCGTGGCAACAATTGTACCTTCCATATGGCACTGCCTTTCTGTTCATCTGTTGTTCTAGGCTTCTAGCATAGCTCTACCTTTATCTGCCTTTCTGTTGTTCTACATAAACATCATCACAACTTCTCCACTTCAGTACAACATTTTATTTTTAGCTTTTCTTGGATCAATCAAGTGCTATCATTCTTATTTTCCTATGGTTATCAAAACATAGACAGTCCCTTTTATCAAGTATTATCATTCATATTTTCCTGGCTGTAAATCTCACTTTTGTTGCTGTCCTAATAACTTGATTGCTGAAATCCCATGATTTTAGCCTTTACATTTCACTCCCTTTTGATTTCTATTTTAAGCTTTTTGGATTATTGCCACTGTTAACAGGTCCACATGTTTTTCAAAAGTGTTTCATGCACTAGTGACCTATTTACATGCTTTAGCCTATTAGCTCATATGCCTAACTTAGCTTGTTTAGAGGTCCATTGGCCTATTTAAAGATAGGTCTCTTGGCCTATTTAATATGAAATAGACTTTCAAATTGGCTAATAGTCTTAATATGTTTGTAAACAGTTACATTTTTTTCATTCATGAGTAAGATTACTTTCTTTAATTTCTAAATTGAATTGCTTGGATCTTTTATTTTTGTATTGGATTGTAGTATGGGCAAAACTTTCATAGATCTCTAGATGGTAATTGGCACCGCCAATCTCAACCATATTTCATCTATTATTATTTTTTTTTCATTTTCTGGAATTTTTCACTGTTCTGCTACAATTTTGACCAATTAGATTGTGGGGTGTTTGAATTTTTCATCAAAATCAAATTTTTATTTTGAAATTTCACATTTTTCTCTTTTTTCAATCAAGCAATGGGTGGTGATACAGCATTTTTGGAGCACCCCATATCAGAAGATACACTTCAGTTACTCTTTGAAGCCTCCAACTCTTCTAACATGGAAAAGTCCTTAGAGATTCTCATTCAGAATGCCAAATCTGATTCTGGGCGTTTGGAACTAGCTTCTAAAAGGATTCTCCCTGCAGTACTTAATATAGTTCACTCACTCACTCATGCTTCACATCACCATCACCATCAGCATAATCATATTCTTTGTTTGTCTTTCAAGCTCCTCAGAAACTTGTGTGCTGGAGAAGCTGCAAACCAGGACTCATTTCTTGAGCTTGATGGGGTGGCGGTTGTTTGTAGTGTTCTGAGGTCAGAGGCTGCTTGTTCAGGCCCTGATCATGGATTGGTTCGGTGGGGTCTGCAGGTTCTGGCAAATGTTTCTTTGGCGGGAAAACAGCATCAATGTGCTATTTGGGAAGAGCTCTATCTGGATGGGTTTGTATCACTTGCTAGACTTCACACCAAGGAGACTTGTGACCCGTTGTGTATGGTGATTTATACATGTTGTGATGGAAACCCGGAATGGTTTAAACGGTTGTCCAGTGAGGATGGATGGTTTGTAATGGCAGAAATTGTGAGAACTGCCTCTTCTGGTGAGTTAGTAGTAGCTTTATGTATTTTGTTCTTTTCTCTATTCTGT
This sequence comes from Glycine soja, assembly GCF_004193775.1. Classification (NCBI taxonomy): domain Eukaryota; kingdom Viridiplantae; phylum Streptophyta; class Magnoliopsida; order Fabales; family Fabaceae; genus Glycine; species Glycine soja. The sequence goes on along the minus strand of NC_041019.1, from coordinate 49,858,789 downwards.
CCTGTCATTTGGGGCCATGGGGTTTTTTAAGTTATATCACTGATTTTATTTAATTCATATGATAATATTTTTTCATTTGTTTATTCCTTTTTGCTTGTAATTCTTTTCCTTGATTTAAATGGTCTTTTTGAAATTTTGATTCTTTTTAATACAATACACAATGACTTTGTGTGCTCCATTTAGCTGACTTCATCTAGTGGGGCACTGCTTATTTGTTGCTGCAGTATGTTGGTTGTATACTTTGACGTTTTTGTATGCTGTCATGAGTGGCAAATGGGATTATGATAATTTTTAGGTTGTGGCATTGATTACTTTATTTCTTTTTCATTCTTTTTTTGGCGCTTTTCTTATTTATTGGTTTCTACTGAACCAGCTAGTTTTGGTGAGGATTGGTTGAAGTTGCTTCTTTCAAGAATATGCCTCGAAGAGTCTCAATTGCCCGTGTTGTTTTCCAAATTGCAGTTTGCGGATGTTCCTAAGGTTGAAGTTGCTGAGTCAAAAGATGATCACTTTTCATTTGAACAAGCATTTCTTCTGCGAATCCTATCAGAAATCTTGAATGAACGGCATAAAGATGTTACTGTTTCAAAGGATGTTGCATTGTTTGTTTTTGGGATATTCAAGAATTCTATTGGGGTTCTTGAACATGCAACGAGAGGGAAGTCTGGTCTTCCTAGTGGCTTTGTTGGGGTTGATGTTCTTGGCTACTCTCTTACCATACTGAGGGACATTTGTGCTCAAGATGGTGTGAGAGGTAATACAGAGGATTCAAATGATGTTGTTGATGCGCTATTGTCATATGGCCTCATAGAGTTGCTTTTGTATTTGCTTGAAGCCCTTGAACCTCCAGCAATAATCAGGAGAGGACTCAAACAATGTGAGAATCAAGATGGTGCTAGTTGTTCCTTCAAACCATGCCCTTATAAGGGCTTCAGGCGAGACATAGTTGCACTTATTGGCAACTGTGTTTATAGAAGGAAGCATGCACAAGATGAAATCCGACACAGGAATGGAATTCTACTTCTATTGCAGCAGTGTGTTACTGATGAAGATAATCCTTTCCTGAGAGAATGGGGCATATGGTCTGTAAGGAATATGTTGGAGGGCAACGATGAGAACCAAAAGGTAGTTGCTGAATTGGAGATTCAAGGATCTGCTGATGTGCCTGAAATTACTTCACTTGGTCTCCGAGTGGAAGTTGATCAGAGAACCAGACGTGCAAAGCTTGTAAACATCCCGTGAAAGATCACTATAACTTGGTTGAATCTATGCATATTAGTCTTAACTAACTAGTACGGTGATATGGTCTCTTGGTTGGATTTTAGGTTGGGACTCTTTTCCCGTTTTCTTTTTCTTTTCAAATTGGAACTGCTGTTTCTTTTGTCAATGGAAGTTCGGAAGAAAATTCATATTTAGAATAGAAATTGTAGATGTCCAAACAATTTTGCAGAATCCCCATCAATACCCATGACAATTTATCAAGCAATGTCAGATGGGGGAGGAAAAAGCCAAACAGCAGAACAAAGGCAATATAAATATAAACATTGAGAAATGTGTTTATTATTGGGTAAGGAAGTGGGGTTATGTAGTTTATTATATTTTGGTTTTAGTTGTATAATATCATTAGATACTATCTTTTGATTTCTCTTACCAGTTTTATCTATTCCATGTGCATATGTTAATATGTAATCAATTGACTTCTTAAGTTTTAATTTCAACAGATTTTTTTTTGCTGTTTGTTTTTTGTGGTTCATGAGTCAATGAAGGGATTTGTGTTGATGAAACTTGGAGTTATTATTTGTCGAGCTATTTTATGTCAATTGTCTTATTGGGGATTGAAAATGTGAACAGGGATTGATGTGCCTTCTTCCTAAACGGTTTTGACTCTAAGGAGGAGAAGGTTTTGTGAAATTTTGGTTTCTTATGACTACTTTTTCGAGTTTTAGAATTACATGACTTTCTCTTATTTCAAATATTATCATGTATTTTGATGAGAAAATGGGGAAAAATATTTAAGAAAAAAAATTTGTGACAAAGCTCACACAAAGTAGAAGCAGGTTTGCTTGGAAGACATTGCACCTTAGATTCCAAGTTTTCCAATGTTTCAAAAACATTCCTTCTATTCTAGCTCCTTTTTTTTTGTTCTCGTATTATATGTAGCAGCGGTATACAAAGGGGTAACTTGAGAATACCTATGATCTTATGCAGTAATGATCACCCTGGAGATCGTCTCAGCAATTAAGTAAATCATTGTTACCTGGCATATTTGGTGAAAAAGGGATCTCTCATTAACAACTTCCATCTTTTAACCTGAAGCAAAACTATTTCAGTACCAACCCTTTCAATGAATTTACTATCAATGACAAAAATTGACAAAACCATGTCAACTCCTCTTCACATAAATCCCCTAATAAGACAACAATTAACGTGAAACAGCTCAACAAATAACTGTTTCAACAAATATTTAATTATCCATTTAGTTCCTATAATTTTTAAACTTATCTCTTTTAGTCCCTAAACTTCACATTTTAATTCTCACAAGGTCTCTCCCATTAAAATTCTTCAACTAACAGAGTTAAAAAAAATTAACGGCAAGAACCTTTTGAGAATTAAAATGTAAACTTCAAGACTAAAAAGTTCACTTATAAATTATAAGGATATGGATAAGTTTGAAAATTATAGGGACTAAATGGGTAATTAAACCTTCAACAAATAAACACACACATATGACTTAGATAGGGCTTACAAAATTTGGACAGTCCTCATTGTACAAATTAATTTTGTGAGATTGAGTTAGGCCTTAAGTTCAAATTTCAATATGGTATCTAAGATGATATTATGATAATGACTTTTTCTCCCACAAATGAATCATATTAGTTGTATTGTTCAGGACCCACAAAATTTACGTGACATCCTACTTGACACTCAGAGATACGTGTCAACCCTCCACGTCAGTTCTATTACAGGAGCGTGGACGCTTGGCCCTTAGCAGTCGGGCTCCCCAACAGACATATTATCTCTAACCTTCTTATATTCAAATGTATTTGAATATCTTATCCATTGGCAGATATTAAATTATCTATAACGCCACACATTATCTATAAGGTATGATTATCTTCCACCTTTATCTATAAGCAAATATTTATCTCTAACATTATCTATAAGCTCTCAGCTATTATCTACAAGCCAGAAATTATCTACAAGGCTACAAAAGCCCCTACAAACGAGGACCAACAATCATGCTCAATTAATGTAAATATAGGTTCTATTGAACCCTTTGGCATGACCATCTCATACAACCAACACACACTCAGCACACGACAACAAGTCTGTGCCCCTCTCTTTTTCTCCTTCGTTCATACAAGTCTTATTAAGCATATACTTATTTTTCTTTTCTAACTCATATTCTTACTCCCTCTTATCAAAGACACATCTCTAAGCTGACGTATGAAGTTCAGGACCCACTCAATCACGTCCATCCTAACGTGTCACGATTTTGAATTTTGATAAAAACATTAGTAGTAATTCTTTTCTCACTGACCATCACTTTGATCTTGACTCTTTTCAGACAAGTGAACCATATTAGTGGTCATGTCTTTCCCACCAATTGTTTCTCTTGGAGCTCAATATTTATATTTTTAATTAATTTTTATTTGCGGGCAAATGAATTATTTTCTTGCAGCAAGCTAAAAGTTTGGTAAGCTTTAGCTTGTGAACAAGTGTTAGAAATTAAAAATTAAAAAAGTTAAGGGAACAAGTTAGTTAATAATATTTAGTGTATGTTTGGGGAGGCTATGAAGCAAAATCGTGGCCAATCCCATGGTGGAGCTAAAGCAACACACTGCGCTTCTAAAAATTCACGGTAACACCACTATTTTTGCTCCCAACATCGAACTGAGGAAAGCTGAGTAGACTTGAACTGAGGAAAGACATAAAGTTCATCTTAAAGTGTCCTGTTGAGAAGGACTTCTTTGTTTCCTGATGCTTAACATTTCAATGATAAGAGAAAAATATGAAAAATACACCATTGTCTTTTGCAAGTTCTCAGACACTAACCTTTTGTATGTTTGAGTAGGAGAGATTAGAAAACAAGTTATGTTGGGTCCTACTTATAAACAAAATTCCTCCTAAAATTGGGGGACAATGTTTGTTGCATTTACCTTTTTTTGTTTTACTTTTTTACAGAAATAAATAGTTTTTATAGCTTAAAAAATTGCAAATAATTTATATTCATATTTAATTAAAAGTAAATACTTTTTTTTTCTGGCTTCTTATTTCTATGTATTCAAATAATGTATCTGCTCTATTTCTTTTTTTTTATTTTAATTCTACCCTTATCAAGTCTTTCTCTCTTTATTTTATTTCTAATCCAAAATCAGTAAATCTTTAGAAATATTTGGGACATAATTAAAACAATTGATTGAGAATAAAAAACTTGAAATTAGAGGGAGAAGAAAATTGTGAATGCCCTACATGTTTTATGAGAGAACCTACATCATTACTCTATGAGAATTACTCTAGTTAATTAAGTGTATTTGGTTGTGATATTGCTCTCATCAGGCGTCACTGGTCAGGTGACGGCTAGCACCCGGTATTCGGGTATCATAATGGTGGATCTAGAACTGAGGAGGGTATGTCAATGGAATAAATAAATGATTTTTTGGGGTACTAATTTTTTCGGTTGACAATTTCTTCATTTTTTTGGTATTTTAAAATTGGTTTAACCGTTTGAAATGATTTAATTTGATTTTTCAACAGTCAACACCCTTTTAATTGAGATTATTAGAGCATCTTTAGTGGGTAATTGAGATTATTAGAGTATCTTTATTGGGAGATCTTAAGCTCAAGATTTGATCTCACCAAAATCTTCCATTAGAGAGAGACTTGAGATCTCCAACATGAAGGATGAAATCTTCTACAAGACCTCTTAAAATCCTCACTATTCTAAAAAAAGTTTTTTTTAGTGTCTCTCTTCCTAATAGATTGTGGAGGGTGAGGGACTGACTGTTGAGTGAAGGGATTGTGTGGCTTAGAGTGAAGGGGAAATTGAAATAAAAAGTGAGCATTGAGAGGGTGACGGGTAAGTAGAGAGGGTGAGTGTTGGCTGTTGAGTTGAAAGGAAAAAAAATTAAAAATATTAATTTAAAAAAAAAATGAACGTTGCGAGGAAGAAAAAATTAAACAATTGTCTTTCAATCACGACAAAAACTACCGTTGTCTTTCAATCTCTAGGCCATGATCACTGTTGTTAATTTTTTTACTGAGTATTTATTATTATTTTTTAATTCAAGATGCTATATGCATACAAGATAAATTAATCAACAACTTGAAGTAAATTTGCTAGAATATATTTGGGATGTTTCGGTTATAATAATGTTCAATTTTTTTTTCTCATTGTCAATGTTTGTGTTTTTTTTTATGATCAATTTCTTGTAATAATTGTAATTTTAAATTATGATCGTAATTAAATATTTCAATTCTTATTATGTTTTTTATTTCTTAGTATTATTTATTGATAATTAAAATCTATTAAATTAATTACATATTTTTATTTTAAGCTCAATTATAAAAAAACAATTGTGAGATTTAATGTGTGACCTAAAATAAATGACTTAAGATCTTAAAATAAAATTATCATTAAAGTAAAAACTGAGAAATATATTAAATGACATGTGATATTTTGGTATCCATCAAAAACTGTCTCAAAATTTCAAGTTAAGATCTACAATTAAAAATGTTAGAGGTGTTCTTGAATATACTTAGCATAGCATTACTGTGTATATGCATTGTCACTTTAGTGCTAAAATATTTGGATGGCACAAACCTTTATGCAATCATGAAATAATGTTAAACACATGCACACAAAGTGTACGTAAACTATAAAGTAAAAGTAATGTCTACCATGTACCATCCAGGAAACGATACATTGATGTTGTTTCCTAGCCAAAGAAACATTTGACAGAACCTACAGATCCCAACAAACTAACCCATGATCAGGGCCAGAAGAAGCACCCTCTGACCTCATCAGAACACTGCAAATAACAAACACCTTATTAATGAGCCCTTCAGCACACTGGTTTCTTGGAGCTTGAAACACATAGAATAGGACTATGATGATGCGAATTGCAAAGCATGAGGCAGTGAGTGAACTATATTTGGCACTACACAAGGAGGACCCTTTTAATCAATCTGGTGTGATATATTAGTTGACAAATAATTTTGTGATTTAAGTATGTGATTGAGATTTGATATTCGAGTCTTTATGTATGTATGAAAAAATATCTTTTAAAAGAGATGAATTTTTTAAATAATTTTCAGTATTTTGATAAATTAATTTTTGTTTCTGGCCAAAAAATATGCTATGTTTATCATGTTTCAGTATGACAAAATATTTATTAAAAGATTAATTCTTTAAATAGATTTTATACATTTTAAATAAGGTGTGACACTAATTTTTGATGCTCAGTCATTTGCTTTCTAATTCATTTCATGTGATGATACTTTGGGTTGAGATTTTAGACACGTTTTGATTTGTCTCACAGAGAAAATGGAAATAGTCTAAACGAATAGTATCATATATTACTCCACATTTATTTTAATTGTATTACAAATCTCTCAAAATTTTCCAATATGAAGATTTAGATCCTCCTCGCTCCCTCCTGACTTGTTTTGTTGCACAATATGAAGTATAGGCTTGTCTCAAAATTGTTGGCAGCTACAAGTAGTCTTATTTTTCTGGAAACATTTCTGCTCATCTTACTATATGATTATGAAGTTTCTTCTTTTTCTATTTTTTTATTAACAAATATTAATTGTTAGTTTGTTAATTTTTTTCAACAAGAGAGATCAAACAACAACTTTTTTCTCTTTTTCTTTTTTCTTAACCATCAAACCCATTTTATATCTCTTTATCTTTTTTTATGTTTCTCTCCAGATTTGTATCCTGTTGGTCTTGACTGACTTTTTTTATTTTAGGATCAAAGAGCATTTCAACTTGTTTCTTGCCCCACAAACAAAATACGTCGAAAGATATACAAAATAAAAAAGAAAATTAAACAAAACACGCACACAAAGCTAATGTTCAAATAAATGATGATTTGCTTAGGATGTGATATAAGATCATTTTATCCTGCATGTATTTGATAACTCGAGATAAGCTGATATTTCAAATTCTTTCACTTTAAACCCAAACTTTGAACTTACAAAGTGCCCTTTCCCTCTCCAGTATGGTCCCAATGGCAAGAGGCAGCAGGACCTGATGAAAATTCCTGGATCAATTAATTTGATTACCCCACATGTCTTGTTCTTTTCTCTCCCTGTGTATCCTGATATTAGACCAAGTTAACACTGGTACCAAAAAGCTATTTTGGGCCTAGAAATACAAATGTGTAACCGATCACAAAACAATGACAACATGGGTAACAGTGATTATCATAATGGGCCAATAGGAGAAAAAACTGGTCTTCCCCATTCTCATCCAAAGTCCAAAACTTTTTAAAAAATAGCATTCTTGTCAATCAAATCAAATACCATCATAGATGATGATTATGGCTAGTCCAACATTAGGTGGATGATGTCTAATACACAAAAGAGATAGCAAACAAGGGGATCAGATTAGACTATGCTGTCCTTCATAAAAATACAACCACCATAATATATATTTCACTCGTGACAAAAATACTCTAGGGTCACCCCCTAAACTAAAAAAAATTATTTGTCTAATTTATAATTTTTTTTTATATCGCCTACAGTTTAGACACGTGCACAAAGTTAGGGTGGCTATTGAGGTTGTACCTTTGCACGGATCATGGAAGGGGACCATTTGACCAGGTTCAACCTTACTCCCAAAGCCGAAGGGCATAGCAACAATGCCTCACCTTCTCTGCATATGCTTTTGGGAAGAAAGAATGGATGTAATGTTATTATGTACCCCATCCATTACATGGTGGTGCCATACCATTATATTCTTATGCTGCTCAATACTGCAATGATTGTACAAATTATGTTCCCAATGCAAATTTACAAGATTAGTAACCAACATTAATTTCTCTGGCATGATTTATGTACATCATGTATCATGCTATCATTAATAGCTCCACGGATTTAAAGTATATATCAATTTCAAATTCTGATCGTGGTCACACTAGTTGAACCCACAACCAATCCATTTGCTCATATCCTCTCTTTCTACATTATTATCATCATTAATTATGGGAATCTATTATATGTTACAGGAATTTGATTCTTTATCATCAAATGCATGAAATATAAGGTTATTCTAATTTAATCAATAATCTTAATTTAAGTTTTAGATATGTAATTATGTCAATTATTCATATAGAGAATTTTGACACTTATAGTAGTTTTATCAAAATCAAATAAGATTTTTTTCATTAAAGAATACATTTAGTTTTGTATCAAAAAAAAGATTTGATTTCTTTTCTTACCTTAAGAGACATGGTACTTCAAGAGTTTACCTAGAAAATGATGGATAGACTCACAGGGCTAAACTAAGATTCTTGACCATATAACAAAACCCATGTTCTAGTTTCCCTAAGCCAGATAGAGAAGCAAGCAATCATAAGAAAAGAATATAACCAAAAAGTTGAGTAATCCAAAATTGCAAAATCTATCTATTAAATGGGCCACTGGGATTTTTCTAGATTGGATTGCATGTATGCCTGACCCACTCAACAAGCTTCCAATTCCAAAAGCTTCTCTCTCTTTTTTTTCCTGCCCCTCAAATTCTTTTCAGCACAGTTATCTCAGTGTGTTCCTTTTCCCTTTCTCGTCAGAACAATTTTTTAACCAAAACCACATTGCTTGTTGGTTGCAATGAGCCAATGAACTTTCTGCAAAATAGCATCCTCCTATTCCACTCACAAAAGTATAGTGCTTTTACTTTTATACATCTGAAAACATAACCAATTGGTCTGGCTCATATTTTTCTCTATTAGTGTTAGAGCCTGCACTCGGGTCTAAAGCAGTAGTAGGGTAAGCACTCCAAATCAATGGGCCACAATCAATTGTTGTTTTCCTATGAAGATACATGTAAGCATGTAATCCACTTGGGAATCAATCACATACATAGAAGGGTGTTTAAACTTTAATTCACCTTTGTGATCCTTTTGAATAGTGGTAAAAGAAGAGAACATGTTATTTTTGTTGTTTTTTTGGATCAGGTAATAGTCATTCATTCACCAATCACCACATCAGCCCCACTAATTTTTTCATTTTTTGCCAACCTTTTTTCCTCCCTTGTGGACCCCAGCCCCTACTACCTCCAATTCCAAAAGCCTCATTTCTCTTGTATTTATCTCACATTACCATGAGTGCCAAACCAAAACACACTGATGGTCTTACCTGAAGTCTCATCCCTCATTCATCATAGAGAGAACTAGAAAATATTTCCCTCACAACTCCTTCACATAGAGAAAAAGAGAGAGAAGAGAAACATAGATACAAAGAGGGTATGGGTAACTACAGGTTCAGATTATCAGATATGATCCCCAATGCCTGGTTTTACAAACTCAAGGACATGGGAAAAACAAGAAAGCAAACCCCAACAACTCATTCCAGGAAGAAAAAGCAACCTTCACCAGCCTCAACCCAAAAAGCATCAAAACCAAAGCAACCACACCAATACAATCTCAGAAAGTCTTACTATTTCACAAGGGAGCTTACCCCAAATGATAGAATCTACTCCTCACCAACACCAACAAATAACCAAAATGCCAAATACACCAATTCCCTTGAACCCCCCAGAAAATCATCCAAACAAAGACTCAAGAAAAGAACTTCAAGGACTTCTTCTCCTAAGCTTGTTGTTGTCTCTAACAATAACAACTCCTCATCACCAAATGATAGCTCCACTGAATCAGAGTACCCTGACCCAGAATTCAGAACAGACCGTGTTCTTCCAACTGAATCATTCGATGAAACGGTTCCTTGGGCCAACTCTTGTGCCTGCAGGGTACACTCCAACGCCAAGGACATCATCATTGATGTTGACAACAATTCCATAGCCAGAAAAGATGGTAAGCTAGAAGGGTATGAGTATGAATGTGATTCCTTCTCAGACCTTGTGCTTCCACCAATTGTGACCAAGCCTGCAATATTCAATGACTTGCTCAGTGATGTCAAGAAGAAAGAAACCAAACCAAGAAGCAAAATGGCTGCACATGAAGAGCCAAACCTGAATAAGGGGCCTCTGAGAGTTAAAATTGTGAAGGAAGACACTTCATCAATGAAGGAACATAAGAACACCTACGGAAGGAGATTCTCTGTGAGCTCTCCGGGAGTGAGGCTTAGAATGAACTCGCCGCGAATTGCGAGCCGGAGAATTCAGGCACATGGCCGGAGAAGCGTGTCCTCGGCCCCCCGGAGAAGCCTCTCGGATAGCTTTGCAGTTGTGAAGTCATCACTGAATCCACAGAGGGATTTCAGAGAATCAATGGTGGAGATGATTGTGCAGAACAACATAAGGACATCAAAGGATTTGGAGGATCTTCTTGCTTGCTACCTTTCTTTGAATTCAGATGAGTATCACGATCTCATTATCAAAGTGTTCAAGCAAATATGGTTTGATTTAACTGATAATAACTAGTAGAACAAGTTAAGTAACCAATTGAGATTTGAGACCATTCTAAATGAGTTTCTCTAGTTTCTGTTTCTCAACACAATTTATGTTCACACGTAAGTAATATTAATATCTTGGTTTTAGTTTGATACATAGACCTTAGTGTTAAGCCAATATTTGAGCATGACAGTGTCCAAGATGTTTCCATTTTTTTTTTTCAAATGGATAAACGAAATTGAATGAAGCAACCAAGAGCAGCAATTGCACACATCATCTCAGAGGTTTTGTGGTGGAATTGGACCACAATAGAATGAAATTTACTCTGTTAAGGCCTTGGTCCATAGGAAAATAAAATGGGTTTGAGGAATTTTTGTTAATTAGGGAATAGCTCAATTAATTTTTTTATGAGCTGCAGAGTTCAGATTACGCATGACTCTACAATAGTGTCATTTGGCATGCAAACGTGTAAAATGGTTTTTAAACACAAGCTTTATTTGGAATTTTGGACCATTTTTCTGTGTATTTAGAAAGGCAGAAAAGTTTGCCACAAACGGGGCATTGTATTGTTAGCTATCTGTCATCTTCCTCAAGAAGAAAAAAAAAAAACTTGGAGCATAAAATTTGCTTCTGAATTTTAGTACCTTCATGGACCCAGAGTTGTTTGGGAACAAGACATAACTGGCACAAAGTTGTATAAATTGTTCATATTGTAAGAGACAGAACCAGGTGCAAAAACTGACAGCTTCTTCCATTAAACTTTGGATTTTATTATTATTATTATTTCTTTTAATCTAAAAGAAATTGCACTTTAAGTACAACCCCTTGATTTCACGTTTTTCATCCCAAAATTTAAAGGGGCTTCTTTCCTAGCCTGAGCATGCAGCTTTTAAGATCTTGTATGCTAGTTCTCCCTCAACAACACACAACTACCGACAAGAAAGCTATATGTATTCACAAGAAGTTATTATTGCATATTATTTTACACCTTTTTTTTAACCCCACCTTGTAATACAAACAACATCGAAGTGAATATTAATTAAAATATAAATTGAGTTTAATGGTTATATACTTTTTAGTGTAATTTTTTTTATGTTATTATTAAGTATTAACCAATCAGAAATTAATATTTATATGACTTTTAAGATGATTATTATAAAAATTAATAAATTTATTATATATAATAGTTTGTCATTTTCTCATTAAATTTCTTTTCTTATTTTTGAAGTTAAATTAATATGTAGATAACTAGATGTCACTGTCCTCTCCGCAACACTGTATGCTTTTATAAATAGAAGATATTTCCCCCCTAATCATGAACTTGAGAATTCAAATTGCTACAGATTTTTATTTTTTTTATTTTTTGCGTTAAACCCTATGAACTGTGGAGGAAATAAGAAAAAAAAAATACAAAAAAGCTCTCTAATATCCCGAAGCTTGTCCAAAGGTGAAAGTTTGATTTTCAAAAGCTAAAGCTACTTCGTTTATTACAAAAGTTGTACCAAGACTTGAACAGTTTTACTAGAGGCATAGGCTCATCTGGTGACTAGTGACGGGACCTTGTGTGCCCTAGGCTTATTATATGAATAGTTTCAGTGTGCTATAACATATGGTGTGGGGGTTGTTTTAAATCAAGTATAATTAATTTTAATAAAACTGATTTTAAACCTCTGATTAAACATAATTAAAGTGGATATTCTAAATAATTTAAATTTATAATAAAATACTTACATAATGCAAAAATTAATTTTTGGGTCAAATAAACATGTCTATAAGTCATTTTGCTAAAGTTTTTTTTTTTTTTCCTTTTGGGTTAAACTATCAGATAAAGCTTAGAGGTTTAATTATAATCGTTATATTGTTTAATAAATTTTTGTAATTTTGTTATTGCAGCAGCACAATATTCGTTAAAAATTCAAATAAAATCTATAAATAATTGATATCTTAAATTTAAAAATATTTAATATTCTGAAAATAATTCAATCAAAATTAATATATGTTTGGTAACATATCATGTACTCTATAAAAATATATTCATAAACATTAACATAGTGTGGTTAAGAGACATGAGGTTATTAAGTATATGAAGCATGCGATTAGAAGTTTGATTTCTCATTTCAGGATATTTCATGTTAAAAATTTCATATTTTTTTATCAATAAATATTAGTTGTTAATTATTAATTTTTTTAATAAAAAATAAAATCTATTATTTTTTTTAATTTTACTATCAAACCTTATAATTGTTACAAAATTCATATTTTGAATACTCATTTTTATCATTTAATCGTTTTGTGCATCGTAACATGTGAATACAATTATAAAAGATTAATATTAATGATAGATGAAACTAAACATATGCCACAATTGAATTACATTACCCATTTTATGAGGACATAAAGGTATAATCCCACAGTTGAAAGAAAGCCACAATTGATAATGTTGTCTCTTTTTACGACAAAAGGAGGTTCTGGCTTGACAATCAGACCAAAAGATTTATTTAAAAACTAAAAATGGATATTTATTTTTCTTAGGACACTGCCTGTGATTCTGGCAGTTCCAACTTGCAACTGAGTTTAAGATCTCACTTGTTGATGTAAATTTTTTTAGAATTAACTCCTTTCTATTAAACTAAATAATTTATTATATCTTTGTATTAACCTTGATCCTTTTTATTATTTTAATTAATTTTTTTGATAATTATTTTAATTAATTTTAAAAAGTGTGGTTACATATCGAGACATAGGCATACCACGGGACTTGAATCCTCCACATTTCTATGTGTATTGTGTATCTCTCATTCTTTAGTAAAATATAATTATATCCTTAATAAGATTTTCATCTCTCATCTTTTAACTCTAACACTTCCTTTTCCCTTCTCTCAACACAATATGACACACCTTCGTGACGGTACACCCACAACAACGATACCCCTCCCTTCCCACAGTGACTCCTCCTTCCCCCTGTTCTCCCATTCTCGCACTCCTTCATCCTTCTTCCGTGAAGGTATGTGGCTCTTTCATCTTTTTTTTTTTTTTTTTTCTCTTTTTCCTTTTATCAAATTTAATTAACTATTAAAAAAAATTTGGAATGAGCTTTTTATAAGCAAAAACGCTTCTAAAATGACTTTTTCATAAACAAAAAATACTTTTTGAATGATTGTTCTAAAAGTATTTTTACTTAGGGAAAGAATATTCGATAAACATATTTTTTAAATTCAAAGTAGTTTTTTCTAGAAATGTATTTTATATATTTAGAAAAGGGAGTTCCGGAAATCATTATTGTGTTTACGAGAAGTCTATTCCAAAAGTAACGACTGTAGTTTGGAGTAGTCTTTCTAAAAGTGTATTTTGTATCTTTCGAAAAGGACATTTTAAAAAAAAAATTACAATCTAATAAAATAGTCTTTCCAAAAAAGCATTTTGTATGTTATAGAATGGTCGTTTTAGAAGTATTACTTTTGCTTACGGAAAAGATGTTCAATAAGATTTTTCCTCCCAAAAAGATCATTTGGTAAACATATTTACACACTTATGGAATATATTTCGGAAATAAATCTATAGGAACACCAATTTTAAGAAAAAGAGTTGAGTTGTGCTGACCACGGGAGAAAAAAGGAACAAAAGGGAAGGGAAGTAGAGGATTGGAAGAAAATAAAAGAAACAGATAGGAGTTTTTAGAAAACTGAGATAGCGGATGCAATAAGAGAACTGGATCGGAGAATTCAATTGCCGCATACCAGAGAAAGGAGGCTCTCCCAAATATTTAAAGACCTCATAATGTTTTTTCGAAGCCTCAACCTATTGTCATAGTATACTGGTATTATTTAATTTTAAAACTTGCTACCCCCAACATATTTTTTTTTTAACAAGCTAGAATACACAGTCGACAATTAAACTATAGTCCCCTAATTATTGTTAAAACGTGAGTGATCTTTTGGTCCATACACTAAAAAATTGTCATATTGGATCAGTACGCCTTGATTGGTATAACTAATGGCATTTTTTTTTTCATCGTGTCAAGTACACCAATGGATTTTTTTTCTCTCTTGTAATGTCTCTGTTACACCAAATTCATCGTTCAATCAGATTTTTACACTAATGATGCCAATTTACATAACGCGACATCTTTTACATTTTATCATATACCACTAAATTGACTAAATTGGTATCATAAACTAAAAAAGAATTATCAAATTAATGTGATAGAGAACTTTAAGAGACCAAAGTGAAAATTTTGAAACATAAAAAATCAAACTAAAACTTAAAATATGAGAAAGAGACTAAATTATATTTTAACCTTTTTTATAAGTACACTGTTGGCAATGGTATTCGACAGTAAAAATAATATATAAAAAGAGTTAATAAATAATTTATTTTTTGAAAAAAAATGAAAATTAAGAACTAAAATGAAAAATATTACAGGACTAAATGCTCATATTAGTATCTGACTCTGACCATACCTTAAATTGAATTGCATCTAAAGGAATACAGGTGAAAAAAGTTAAACTGAAAAAGAAATTAAAATAATAACAATGGAACTTTTTTTCATGAAAATTCAAATTAATAGAACTAGAGTATAATTCAAATTAAAATAAAAAACTCTGTAGTTCCTATTTTAATTTATTTTCTTTGTTTGGTTTTTAATAATTCGTAATCTTTCTAATTATCTTTTATTTACTCGAAAATATTGTTTTGAGAAAGTAGTTGATACTTTAATCAATCTGAAAAGGATATTCTACTTACTCTTTTATTACTCAATATGCATGATTGGTATACTTAACATGGTTAAAACAAAATTCTCATCAAATTTTTAATGCCATTTCTAGGGATTGTTGACAATATCATATTAAGACTGCTAGATTCACCACTGATTTTCTTTTTATTTCAATTACTTTGTTTTGGATTCTTATAATCCTCTTCCTTCTTTCCTTGTGTAAGTGAGATGGTATAAGAGATTGAAAGAACATCTGGGTAGAAGACTAAAGAGAAGAAGTACAATAACGAGAAAATTCATAAGAAAAAAAAAAGGCTACGCTCCTACTCCATAAAACTCCTTAATTAATAATCATGAAAAATCAAGGGAATCAAGCCACGTGTACCCTAGGTGACTATGTCAGTCATAGTGTCATACCCCAACCAACACGTGTTTAGCTTTGTTCAACTCCCTATTATTGATAAAAAAAAAAAAAAATTGAAATCCAATTGGTTTCGCTGAATATAGTGAAGTGGAATCAATTCAAGAAATGAGGTCGAACATATGATTTCCACGTCTCTAACTTCTTAGAGGTTTGTTCAACCATTTATAATAATGGAGTATTAGATGATGCAATATTGTGATTAAGGCTTTTTCCTTTGTCTTTGCGGGAAAATTTAAAATGCAACTTCAATCTTAATTGTAGGGGAGTATCACCACTTGGGAGAGGCAAGATTTATGGCAAAAGCATTTCCTAAAATAAAAAAGTCATAACTCATGTATTTATTTTATATGATTTATTTAAGAGAAATTTTATATATTAAAATGGTTAAGTATGAATGTGTGTGTATATGAAAGGAGGAAGTAGGGCCAAGAAAAGACATTTTCATTATTGGTGGTGACAAATCATATATATATGTTCCTCATCAGTTTTCTGAAAAATAATAAGGCATGGCATCTCTCATTTATTATCATGGTGTATGATTCCATTTTGAAGTAGTGAATTGAAGTTTTCAAGGTGTTATGTGGTGTAGGGAGAATGACGTATCACGTATCCTTTAATTCAAGCAAGACGCGCGCGCAGAACGTAACTATAGCACAATTTGGCTGCATTACATTGTAGCTAGGATTCTAACATACAATAATGCTATAATAGTATTAATAGACATTACCTGGCGAGAGTTTTGGTTTCAATGGTTTAAAAGGAAAATAAAATGGAACACTTTTAATCGATACCGATGGATATTTTCGTGCAAAACATTCATTTGTTTACTATGTAGAAGATTCAATGAAAAATATTGGAGAAAAAATGGAGTACGTGGAATTAATAAATATAGTCCACACATAGTATGTATTGTGTCCACATCTCAACGGTGGAAATGATTCACACACACATCTTTTTAATTTTTGTCTTCTTTTCTTTATAAAATAAGATTTCAGTGATGGGTCAACAAAAGACAGATTGTTCAAGGATAGCAACAACCCTAGCTAGGGAAATGCACTGCGAACCTATACAATAACTAGGGTTATAAGGTAGTGACCAATTGACATTATTGAACATCCTCGACTGCGTTCCTATTATTTTGACCATACATGTATACTATATAATATAATATAATAACCGCAAAGGAACAATTAAGCAAATAGATAAAGACAAAAGGTCTTTACGTACCTTTGTTTTTGTACGTACGGGTCCCATGTTGCTTTCTTCTTCTTTTTGTTCTAATCTTTCCCTATACTCCATGTATTTCTTGCAAGAATCAAGAATGTAAGAAGCATGTAATTTTTTGCTTCGAATATTAACGATTGATCTAGACAATAATTGTTGATTGAGAGGTACAAAAATTCAATAAATAAGCTTGCTCGGATAATTAGATAACAGTGCAAACTTTAACTTAAGAGTAGTTTATGTTCAAATTTTGGGTTTTTCTTGATTAACAGACAATAAATAGGTGTTTACATTTAAAATTAATGTTGAAATACAACTGTCACATAAAATTTCATATTAAATAATAATGAGAAAATTGAATATTATATAAGCGTGAAAAAAATACACAAATTTGAGTTTTAAAATTTTAAATTAAGATATCATGTCAAACTCATTTATATGATTTGCTTTGTAATTTATTGATATAACACGGTTTATTCCCTCAATACAATTGAGTCAGAAGAAGAAATGTTAATTAGTATCTTTAAAGAGAAATTATTAAGTATTCTATGGTTAAGGATTCAAAAGTGAGCCTTTATTGGAAAAAAAAATGCACTCTTCATGATTTTTAATGCAACCGTAACATAAATTTTAATAAAACTTGCTGCTTATAGTTTTTAACTAGTATCATTAATGCACTGGTTATCAGTAGCAGGACCATAGAAGAAATTAATTTATGCTTCTTACACTCAATAGAAACGTGCACAATTTACTAATGTGTTTAAAAACTCATTGAGAATGAAATAATCATGTTTTAAGACGTGAAATATATAACTATTAGATTTTACAAATCACATCCAAAATGTGAAAAATTACTCAAAACCTGAAACAGTTGACATTCAAGACGCAAACTCTAGAACATGGTGCAACATTGGCTCTAATGTGCTACTATAATCTCAAACGAAACAATAATGATGGTGAGATGCATGGGAACCAAATTATTTGTCTCCGAGTCTTCTTTGTCTCAATTAAAAAGTAATATGTAAAAGAGACTAACAAATAAAGGAGTTACTTTTAACCACATATCACATGAAGATAAAATCGATGTTAAATAAAGAACAAGAATTAATCAATGGCGATCGACTTAAAAAAAAAGAGAATTGAATAATGATTATCAAATTACTATCTTCTTTTTATTTTAGCTTTTTTTTTCTTCAAAACAATCAATGTTTCAGAATTTTTCAAAATCTAAATAATACATTTTTTTTTCAAATATACCTTTATTTAATACTTACTACTAGTCATACAAGTATCAATAACCAAGATATTAAATAAGAATATTTTAGTCTAAACATAATAATTTTTAATCTCATTAAATATTTTTTAATCTATATATAATAATTTTAAACATCAAAAGATATGCATGAGAAGGAGGAAGTAATCAATAACCACTATGAATTTGAAAATGTCTAACCTTTAGCATATGTTTAGAACAATCAATTCATGGAGTGACGGAAAGCAAAAAACAAAAAACAATCGTTCCATTGTTTCGTAACATTTTAGGAAGAAAAGAAGTGTAAAAAATTAAATGGGGATCAATAACTAATTTGATCTGTCCATTTTGGGCAGAAAGAGAAAGAAAATTACATTTTATGTAATTAAAATACTAAATTATAGTACTATCCTTATTTTTAATACTTCTTTTTTATTAGAAATATTTATGTAATTAAATATATATGCATATCATTTCTTTTATTTTACTTTTTATACAATAAAACAAGAAAAAATATCTTTCATTGTTTTCATTTTTTTCATATCAGAACAACTTGAAAATCATTTCACCTTATATTCTTTTTCCTTACTTTCTTTTTATTTTATTTCACTATTTTCTAATCAAACAAAACATTTTAAGAACGTATGACTTACATTATCTACTGTAGACGTTGACTTTGTTTTTACACTTTTAAAAGTTCAAACAAATCAAAATAAAATTATAACAGTTACGTTTCATAATGTAACAATGACGAAGGATTAATGTTTGATACTGTTCCCAGGTGAGTCTGTTTAACTAATGTCAGAAGCAAAATAGTTGTAATTTGTTGGCAGACATATATATATGATCCCCAAAAAATCTCATTTGTCAAAGGACAAAGTAGTGTCAGATCCAACATAACACCTACCTATAGAGTAACCCTAACATGCACAGTACTGTGCCATGAAAAATCTGCAAGATTCTGGATTTTGCTTAAATTTCGCTAAGGGTATATTGTCTTGTCGCTCTTCTAGTTCTGTTTCAGAAATTTATTACTGTAATGGTGAAAACTTGAAAGTGAACCACACCACCCCACACCAAATAGGCAAATACTGTAGCTAGCAAATCTAGACAGCACTCACAAAGAAACAAAAAACCATAAAAGAAAAGAAGAATAGAAAAGAAACAGACATATCCATGCAAATGTAGCTAGGGCATAGGCTCCTCGTAGCTATATCTACTACCCTATAAAAATATTAATGCTTTCAATTATTGTGGAACATGCCACTACCAAACTCCTGCATGTGTGTGTGCGGCTGCTGCTTTATCGCTATCAATTTTGTTGCACAGCACGCTTCACAATTCACATTTCCTAGGGTTTGGCCACATAGCTATCAAGACAAAATTAAGATTTTTCTTTTTTCTTTTTTCCAATCTCTTTTCCTTCTACTTTGGATGAAACAATTTTTAGTAGTATTTTTTTGAGAGGTGACATGCATCATTCAAAAGAAGTAATCCAGCCTATTCAATTCGGCAGGATTGATGCAAGAGTAAGGCTATTAAAAATTAAGCTTTAAGCTTATTAATAAAAAAAATCAGTTGTTACTTTATAAAGTAAAAAGACTATATATTGAGGGAAAAAAAGTTCAACATATAATTCTCTTATTTAAAGTATAAAAGTTTGTTTCAGTTTATTTTAGGTATAACTTACCATTGAACCGATTTTACTAACACAATTAAATTGGACGTCATTAGCTAAGATGAAACAATTTCTTATCAATTTATTCACATACTCGTTGGTCAAATTTTAGAAATATAGTAGTATTAACATTTCCATTTGAATAAGATGTATTTTATAAATAATACAGGAAAACTAATGCAAATCTTTGATGAGTTTCTCAAAAGCCAATTTGTGAGCCACAAGCACGAATACATCATTATCATCGGCTTGAAGTTCAGTACTTAAATAATAAATCAGGGGAGAAACACAGATAAATACAATGTTGAGGAGGTCGTGAAAGAGTTTTCTTTCCCTTAGAATCCTACTTAATTGTAGATATAAGGTTAATTCATTAGTTGAGGAAAGAATGAAGGAGGAGAGAGTCGTGAGTTTAAATTTTTTTTATTAATATTTCTAAAAAATTAATAAACTAACGTTTATCATTTACCAATAAAAAATAATATAAAAATCCCATTTAATTTTGGGTATAAGTTGCTATCGTCTATCCATGTACATTAAAAAAGTAAACTAGGGACAAAATGGAGAAAAAAATGTGGGGTTAACTGCATGCAGAGGCAAAATCTTGGAGATAGTAATGGGAAGAGTGGTGATAGTATTAATGCTAACTAGTTATGTTTGTTTATAAAGGTGTAATTTACTGATAAATGTATTATTGAAAAATAAAAATATAAAATTTAATTTCTAAAAATGTAAAAAGTGCGATTAATATATTCGACCGTTAACTTCCGTCCGTTATCATTAATAAAATAACTTATGTGGTACAGAGGAATAAATTTGTCACTAAAATGATTGTCAACGTGGTCATGCTGACTAGATTGAATGAAAATATCAGTAAGATACTATTTTTGGACGTAAAAATTAGTAATTTTTTGTTGGACAAAAATGTTAATATTTTTTATTGAAGAAAAATGTCAATAATTTATTTTGGACCTAAATATCAATAATTTGTTTTGAACCTAAATGGACTTTTGGCTCTCACGCACCTTCAATATTATCTCTACATAACGGAGATTCGTAGAATGGGTTGCATGTCTAATTTTTCATATAATTATATTATGTAAAAAAAATTGGGTGTCACTTTTTTTTCACAAAAAATGGTAAATGCACTACTAAAAAATACGCTTTTAACATCGGTTATTAAGGATTTTCAACATCGGTTATTAACAGATGTTGAAACTACCGACGTTAATTTATCAACATTAACATCAATTGTTTAAAAATCGATATTATTGTAGCAAAAAATAACATCGATTTTTTTAAATAATCGGTGTTGTTTTCTACTTACCAACATCGGTTTTTTTGAAAAACTGATGTTGTCAGTAAACAACAACATCAGTTTTTCTAAAACCGATGTTGGTAAGTAGAAAACAACATCGGTTTTCCTAAAAATCAATGTTGTTTTATGATTTAATTTTAAATATCATATTTATTTTTTTAATTAGCAACATGTAGTAATTAGTTTAGATCAACTTATCGTTCAAAGTTGTATAAAAACGCATAAATAAACCATGCACCAAAAGTTATAAACATAGTATATCAATATATCATACACCAAGGCTAGTTATAAACATTTCTAAACAAAATAACATATTATAAACAAAAATTTACAAATTGATAATCTATTAGAGTAGTAATGTACTTTAATTACAAACAAAGCCAAAATAAAACAAAGTTAGAAGCTACATCTGCAAGAAGCAAATTCTGTGTTTGTGCAAAAGTCCTCCATCCATTTTCAATTTTTACAGTCTTTCTATGATGATTATAAACTATTCTACACTCCGTCCCTTCCAAGTTCAGATGAGTGAATCTTGCAACTTTCATAAATGAGTACATGGTACTCGACACATCTTGAAATGCAAAAGAAATTCACATTAGATTACTATATGATATCAAAATTTGACATACAAATAGGAGTGTTTAATTACTCACCAAACTGCTGCAAGTCACTTTGTACTCAGTGAGTAGGACTTTAAAGGTGATAGAGTTAGGAACTTGGTGGTACAAGGAGTATCATTTAGGGAAAGCTTTTGGTTTAGAGTTGCTTTCGAAGATGGTGAGGAGAAAAACACTCTGTCCATAATGGGTTAAGGTGACCTGACAATTTCCAGTGAGCTCATAGAATTCTCTAAGTTTCGTCCATTCAGCAAGTAGAGTTGGGTTCACCAAATCTTGGTTATATGTGACAGAGTGCATGTTGAGGGCTGGACGTAGGCACGGGAAGTGGCCGAACCAGTATAAATTGAGTTTGCATTTCTCTCTTCCCTTGTCTCATTTATTATTGCAATCAATTTTGTCTTGCATGTTTAAAGAACATTATTAAATTGATTGTTACTTCTTCGACAGTCTGAGCCTATCATTTAGGAGGAGGTTAAAATTTTGTCAGTGAAAATTAATTCACCCCTTCTTAAGATAACTGAGGTCATTTGTCTAACAGTTCATATTAATTTTTTTTAATATTATCTTTAATTGTACTTATATGCATCACTATTAAAGGTGTAAGCAAGTCAGTTTGGAGTAGATTTGATCAAACTCATGACTCAATCCAATTAAATTTAAACGAATTGGTTTGAGTTAGATTTCTAAGAAAAAAAAATGAAACTCAACCCAAATCAATTCATTCGTAAAACGGTTTGGTTTGAGTTGGTCAACAGGTCAAAACATTTAATTTCATATTTTTTAAAACGCAATATTTTTTATAAGCTAATTTTTTCATTGAATGAATCAAACACAACTGTTTCTTATTAGATTTTTTTATCAAAAAAATATATTTTGTGATACAGTCGTCATACTTCATTCCAGTCTAGTGACTTCTATTTATCTATTTATCCACGGGGGATGAAAAACTAAACATATCATATTCGGTATAAGGAATTTCAATAAACAAAGTAAGGATGAGTTTCAAACACTTTTTACTACCAAAACCAATAGAACATTACGAGACCAATTCTTTGTAAATAGATTCAAAATATTTTTAAAAGTCCATCTGAAGTGGCTTCAATCAATAAAACCATTGTCGCTTTGATCCTAAAGGTTAAAGATGCGTTGATCATTATTCAATTCAGTCAATAAGTCTATATAATTAATAGTCAATAGTATTTGATTTTTTAAAATTTTAAAAATATATATTATACATTACATATGATAATAAAAATAATTTAATACAAATTAATATATCAGTGGGTTCAAATATTAAAACTCGTAATCCAACTTAAAATTTAATGAACTTAATTAGTTTGATTCTAGTCTGATCCAAACACAAA
Source organism: Glycine soja (assembly GCF_004193775.1). Classification (NCBI taxonomy): domain Eukaryota; kingdom Viridiplantae; phylum Streptophyta; class Magnoliopsida; order Fabales; family Fabaceae; genus Glycine; species Glycine soja. Next base: position 49,835,619 of record NC_041019.1, on the reverse strand, counting down.
AATTAGTCAACTCAAATTTACACTCGTAATCACTAGTCCAAAATTTCCAAATTAATAACCATTTTCATAACATTGACAAAAACGACATTGAGGTTTATTTCAAAGATACACAAATCTTGTACAAAGCACTATATATATGTTTATAAACACAATTAATGAAAAATTAAGGCAATATTAAGTTAATTCAAATACTTTAATTTCATGATTGTTATTGTAATACATTTTTGAACTTTTTTTATATTGGATAATGGATATGTCTATACTTCATCCAATAGCATTGACCTTACTGTTGTAGATAACCTTTTCCTTTTTTTCACTTTGCCACATGCTTTTGTACTCTGCTTTCAGAATCTCATTCATGCTTTGCTGAAATCAGTAACCAAAGCCACTGTCAGTATCTTTGCCTTGTATCAATGTCATATCCAGCTCACAAGATGGCTTCAACCTTCACTGCCCACCCGTCATTTTTTTCCTCCTCATATATTGTTTGTGTATGGACGAATATTTGTAAAATTAATCTTTAATGAAATTAATTTTAGGTTTAATATATATTTTTATTCTTAATAAATATAAAACTTTTGTGTTTATTTTTTTTAATAATTTTTTGTTGAGTTGAGTTGTTAATAAAATAATAATTTTATTTTTAGTTCTTAAAAAATATTTTAGTTCATGATAAATTAATGAATTTTGTAGTTATTTTTTCATAATTTTTTTCATTTATAATTAATCAGGATTAAAATAAAATTTATTAGGGACTAAAACAAATATTAAGGATTAATTTTTCTTTATTTAATTAAAAACTCAACACAAAACAAAAATTTATTAGAGAACAAATATAAAAAAATTATTAAGAATAAAAAAATATTTAAGCATTAATTTTATAAAATTGATATTGTGTTTAAATACACATCAATTCATCTAAATTCATCTAAAATTCACATCTGCTTATAAAATTACACTTAAGTTAATCTGGTTGTTCTTTTGTTTTACCACAAATCATGATTGCCAAAGGAGAAACCAAACACACATTTCTTTTAATTAAAATAATTTTGTTTGAAAAAATTTATTATAAAATTAAATTAGTAGTAAAATATAAGATATATTTTTTATCTTATCACAAAAGCTACGTGTAGTATTTTAACTTAGAATTAATTATGAATATAAAATCAATTCCTCGACATATTAAATTTTGGGCATCTCTATTTCTTATATTACGTATTAAACATGTAACAAAATTCGAGATTTTGGGCATCCCTATTTCTTATTTTTTTAAATTATTTTCTGTTTAAAAAAAAATAATTCATTTAATGATATTATTTTTTTAATATTATTTTAAAAAAATAATGCCTCGTTTTATTTTTATTTTTTAAAAATATTTCTACCTTATTTTGGTTTCTTATCTCTTATTTCTTATTTTCTATTATTTATATTCTTTTTTTTTATATTATCTTATCTTCTTCATTTGTTCTTGTTTTCTACAAATCAGTTTTCTTAAAAATTTATAAAATACTAATTTTCAAGCACCCGTTCTTAAATCTTACTCTTTAAGTTCAATTTTATGTTTTACACAACGGGCTATTTAGTAAATCCAAAAGCACCAGAAGATACAAGAACATCTATCTAGGCATCTAGCTGATTTTCATTAAGGTTTGATTCTTAAGTTGCATCACATATACACAGTACACATCACATGCGTGAATATAAAAAATCCTAATAGTGAAATTAGATCATAATAGTGGAGTTTTTGTTTTCTTATTTCGATCAAGACTTATCATCTTTGTCTGATGTGATGACGTTTTGCTGAGTAAGTTATCATCGATTAGGCAATTTTCAAGATGTTGATACCATAATCTCATAGGACGATAATGGTGTGATTTTCTAAATTTCCCCGTAATATAAGGTGCTGCAAGAAACTACAGTTATTTCATGTTAGATTCTCATGGGGCCTCTAACTATGACATCGTAACAGCTAAAAGTGTATCGTTTTCTTAATTATTTGCACGATTAATGAAACTTTCTGTCTCCCCATACAAAAATTAAATTACATTACTACTATTTTTCAGAAGAAGGATCCAACTAGTAAGCTGCTAGAGGTGTCAGGCTGTTATGGGTGTGATTTGATTCTGATTTTAAACAAAAATCATTCCAAATTAAACATAAAAATTATATAGGATTTCATTTGATTCAATTTCTATTTATTAATAAATCAAAATCAAATCAAATTCACTCTTTTGCAATCTTTACGTAAATAATATTTCATTAAAATTTATATATTTTCTTTTCATCTTTTAAATCAAATTACAATTAAAAAATTATTAATGAAAATCTACAAAACTTATTAATAGGCTAAACATTCAATAATAAAAATCTATTAAATTTTTATTCATTTTAAATTAAACATATTTTAACAAAATTCTTTGCAAAAATAAGCCATATACATGATATAAGTTTCATATATATAATATTATAAAATATCGTAAAACTCAAGTGATATACACATAAAAAAAATATAACTAAAGTAGAATATAAATGTTTCGATTTAATTCAATTTGATACACTTATAGAAACATATACCGCAAACCGAACTAGTTCGAACACAAAATCATCCAACAAATCAATTATTAAATCATCCAAACAGTTTGTTTTTGGGTTTTTCTTAGCTGTTTTTTTATTTTTATTTTTGATCAATTTGGATTTGAACACCCACATAAGCAACTATTTTAAGAGGAATATATAATATTTTGATTGAAAATTATGATAAAATGTATTAAAAATTATAGTAGAGTATATTAGAAATATTAGAAAAAATAAATTAAGCACATGAATTAAATGACATAATGTTGTTCTAAATTAACTATAGTAATTTCAAATTCGGATTCTAAATATATAAGTCAACAACTTTGTCTTTTATATAGTAATTCTACTTAGCTCAAGTAAGAGTTGTATCATTTCTAAAAAAAAAAATATTGAAATATATTTAAATTAAACTTATTTAGTTCTTATACAAATAGGATAATATTCACTTTTAGTTAGTTAAAATTAAATTCTCGTGTTTAGTCTCTTATTTATGAAAATGTATGATATAAATTCTTATTTTTGTAAATAAGAGACAAAAAGATTTTTTTATGAAAGACAAGGACCACAAATATTTCTATAAATGAAAGAATAAAACGAGACAATTTTACTTTGAAGTATTACAAATGAATATTTTTCTATTCATAAAGACTGAAACCTGTTGTTAAAAAAAAAAAGACTGAAACCTGTTTAACCTAATATTTTTGTTGTAAAAATTACTCGATCACTTATAGCTCTCTAATTAATATATTTTTTTTGTGTACCCTCTTTAATTAATATCTTAAAGATATTTTTACACTAGAAGGAAAAATTCAAATTAGTGATGTATATTTTTTTTTAAAATTCGTAACTAAAATTTGTGAGAAAAAAATAATTTTGATAATTGAATTTAATCGATAATTCATTGATTTTTTTTAGTGATATAACATTCTCCTTTTCAGAAAATGTCATTTCATGTTAAGTGTGAATGTACTGTATGCTTACGGCAAACTACTATTCATCGTAATTAGTTTTAGAATAATTAATTAATTTCACACTTATCGAAAGTATAATATATGTACCTCAAGTGGGAAGAGAAATATATATATATATATATATATATAAAAGATGGAAAAAAGAAAGCAATCTTTAAATAATAAATGATATGATGTATTTAAGAAAGAGATGGATAAAAAATAGTAAAGTAAATATAAAAATAAAGTATTAAAAAGATTATAAACTAGCCAGTTTACTCTATAAAATTAAATTCAAAACGTCTCCAGCATAATAACAAGGCTTTCACCCACCACTGAGATCCTTGTTAATGTGGGGAATATTTGTCCAATCTTTAGAGTAGAATGTCAGCCCTTACCCAAAACGGGAAGAAAAATAAATAATCTCCACATTCTTTTGTTGGCAATGGAAAAACTAGAATATTTTTGTTGGAATAACCGAATGCAATAACAAGAGATTTTTCGATCTTTTATTATTTTAAAATTTTATATTGTGAATAATAATTATTTTATAAATTCAGAATTTTGATATTAATAACTAGGGTCACGTATAGAACAATTTTATATGTGCGGTTAATTAAAAAAACAAGTAAATTAAACTTGAAAAAATTGTAAATATTTACACACAAATTTCACACACTAAAACAAATTTGCTTAATTTAGAAAAGTAATTATGAACACACTGATATCAATCCAACTCAAAAAGATCTACCAGTCATGCTACAATACATGTATGTGTTAAAAAAAATACTAATTCATAAATCATGAATTTTACATATAAATAAATAAAATTTTAATAAAACTCTCTGTCTTACATATATAAAGAAAAATAAGAAATTTGGGGGCCATGGTCTCTAAGAGATAATAACGTAGCCCTGTCCTCCAGTTTTTTGCTCTACTTTCCTATATATTTTGATTTCCAGTTCTGCTTTTAAACTATGAACTATGAAGGTCCCCCCACTAATAACCCCAGTGTGTCCCTCCCTCTCTAAGCCCCTCTAAACCCTATGCTTTATAAAAGCAAACAAAGTCTCCTCAAGTACATGCACAACCATTTATGAATATAAAATAAATTTAAGAGTGGTGGCAGTGGTACTTCTCAATTATATGAGATGGAAAGATTTACATGTCAATACAGAAGGTTTTAGTTTCTGATTGTCAAACAGGCTCCAATAAACAATGGGAGATAAGCATGTCTTTTTTTTTTATAATAATTATTTATAAGAATTGAAGACAAACAAATATTAGAAGATTTACACTAATTCACACTACTCAAATCTTGTGCTTTATAAAAGCAAACAAAGTCTCCTCAAGTATATGTACAATCATTTATGAATATAAAATATATTTAAGAGTGGTGGTAGTGGTACTTCACAATTAATATGAGATGGAAATATTTACACATCGATACAAAATTTTTATTTTCGGTAACAACTCCAATAAACAACAGAGATAACCATATCTTTTTTTATATATAATTATTTGTAAGAATAAAAGACAAATAAATATTAAAAGATTTATATCAATTCACACATTTTACTCAAAATGAGTTATACCTACTTATTACATAAGCATGTCAAGTTGTCAACTACATAATGTTTTTAATGTTGTTTGTCTCAAAAAAAAAAAAAAGCATAACAAGAAAAGAGATTTTGAAAAATAATACCTTTTTAAACCTCATCCTAAGCACTGAAGACCTGATATTATGGGCCGAATCCAGGGTCCATCATTCATTCCTCTTCGAATGAAAAGAGGAGGGGCATTGCTACGTGTACCCTTGGATTTTCCAATTTTGCCTTTCTATAAAAGGGATACGGATAAACTATTCCGTAAGCCGTAATTTAAAATTAATGGTCCAAGCAGGAGTTGACCCTGTGATTTTCAGGTTATTAACACAACACTCTACCCATTTGAGCTAATAGACCAATTATATTATAAAATAAATAATGTTATTATATATAACACTAAATTTTTTAATATATATTTAATAAGTATTTAAATTTAAATAATTAATTTTTAAATAATTAATTTTGATATAACTCATATGAATTATTTAATCCGTATATTTTTTTATAAATAAAAAAATATTTATTATTAAAAAAATTAATTTATTAATAAATTAAAAAACATACAGATTAGCTAATTGAAAAAAAATTAAAAAAAATACTTATGGATCACTTTCATATAGATTACGTAATACGTGTGTGATTCATACAGATTACATAATCCGTATGAGTTATATAGATTATGTAATACCTAAAAACAAAAAATATTTAAGGGCATTTTTGGAATTTTGTTTTAATGCTGGATGCACAAGCAATATGCCTAGTGCACCTAGCAAAGCCCAAACAGGAGATCTTAGATCTACAAAATATTCTCGGCCCAATGCTCAGCATTTTTTTATTTTGTAATTTACTTAGCTTAGTTAATTTTATGAAAGGAAGAATTGTCTTACACAACTTTTTTTTCACGTTTTCTTCCACCTACTTTGTTTGAGAAAAAAAATATTTTGATTATTTTATCTTGTTTTGTTACTTAAAAAATTGTGAGAACAATAAATGAAAAAAAGTTGTTCAACAAAAACTTGTTTTATATCCCATTTTTTCACCATTTATGTTTTTATAATGAGTTTAATTTATGTATTTTATGAATATAAAATAATTCTACATATATCCAATAGGAATTTATTTCATCACCGCATCATATTAATGAATAGGATGACATGGTAAAGTGATTAAATTTCATTAGATAGTTGTATAATATATATATATATATATATATATATATATATATATATATATATATATATATATATATATATATATATATATAACTCTTTTATGGTTCTTTTTATTATACTCCTCAAAACTAACCAAAACCCATGGGTCAATCTGGCCCACCACGGGTTTAGGCTAGTCATGCCAATAAAAAAAAAATCAAAATCACAATTGATTAGGAAATTGAATCTGACTCACCTACGGTCTTGTCTACCCGAGTTGAACCTGTGGTGGGTCGAACTGACCAACCTAAAAATAACTATTATTTTGTAATTTTGAAATACTTTTGTCAGAATTATTTGTTGCCTTGTTAGAATTATAATGGTTGTCTTGCATGTGTTATCATAATATGATGTGATGATGAAATAAATTCTTACCATGTGAAAGTAAAATGCTTTTATTCAACTATCTTATGAGATTTAATCACTTTACTATGTCATCCTATCCATTAATGAGATGCTAACCAAATCTGGAATCAAGTTAATGACTTTGTGATTGATGATACACAAAATGGAGAAGAGCCTTTGGTGGAGGAATTGTGTACAAATGTCTGATGATTTGAATAATGTTGATGGAAAAGATGGTAATCAAGTTAATGGTTTGCCTAGGGTAGATGTTGTGTTTGGTCATGGGGTAGAAGTTGTGTCTGGTAATAAGGTAGATTTAAATGAATCAGAAGCTTATTTAAATGATGCAACAACTGATTTAAATGAGCAAAGTATTGATATTTGGGTAGAATTGTGTCTAAACAAGCTGAAATACATGTTGCACATCAACATGATAACAAATTAATGGAGGAGGTTTTTGAAGGTTAAAACCAGGCTGATGCTGCAAATGAATTTGAAGAAAGTGACCCTGATTATGTGTATGTTTCTCTATCTGATGATGATTAACATTCAACTGACAGTAGTTATTATAATTATCATTCTAAGTAACTCCACTCTCTACTCAACAATGAAGATGAGGGAGATCGTAACAACAAAGTTGTCTACTCTCAATTTAATGCAACAAGTCGTTTTGATAATGTGCAGTTGGAGATTGGGATGAAATTTGACATTGTCAAAGTTTTTGTTGAGGTTGTTAGAGATTACACAATTTATCATGGAAGGGATATTAATTGGAAGAAAAGGGATCTAATTAGAGCTACATTTGTTTACAAAGTGAATGAGTGTCCTTGGGAGATTTATTGTGCATGGGCAGACAAATAAAAAAGTTTTCAGTTTAAACCTTTTGTGGAGTAACGCAGTTGCGTTATAATGTTTAAAAACAACCAAGCAACCATGAATTAGGTTGCTAAAAAGTTGGTTGACAAATTAAGGGTTCACCCTACTTTGTCTCATGTTAAGGCACATGAACACATGAAGGTGGACAATGGTATTCACATTGATGGGAGGAAGATGTTTTGGGCATTTAAATAAGCTAGGAATATGGTTGAGGGTAGCATTAAGCGTCAATATGAAAATATATGGGACTACTACATGAGTTGTAGAGAAGTAATAGGGAAACTCTAGTTCAAATTAATTGCATTCCCATACCCTAAGAACCGCCACATTTTCATAGAATTTATGTGTGTCTTGATGCATGCAAGCGAGGGTTGAAAAGAAACAAATGGACTCCATATTAGGTTGGTGATTCAGAAGGCAATAAGTTTGAAGTTCATTTTTATGACAACAAACTAGATATGGACTTGCTTAGTTAACATGTACTTGTAGAGTGTGGCAACAGATAGTTACACTTGTAGAATGTGGCAATCATGTGTTCTTTTATAAAATGTGCCTTGTAGACATGCAATTGCTGCCATCAAATTCAATAATCACATACTTGAAGATTACTATGATGATATGTTGACTATAGAATTCTACAATACATCTTATGAGTATTACATTAACCCAAGAAAGAGCCAACAATATTGGAAAGAAACTCCTTTTGAGAAGCCAACACCACCCCTACTGAAAAGAAGACCTAAGCGTCCAAAGAAAACTAGAAGAAGGAATCAAAATAAAGGTTAAGTTGACAATAGTAGACCCAAAAAAACTTACAAGGAAACCACTTGCACATGATGTGGTGTTTTTGGTCATAACAATAGTGGATGCACAAATGGTGGTGTTCCACCAAGACCCAAAAATTGGCAACCACTACCACCATAGGAATTTGATAGCACCCAATCGCAACAAGCTATAAAAATAGCTTGTGTTCTTTTTTTTTTTTTTGTTTATGTTGTATTATACATGTTGGAGCTTTACTTATATTAGTTTTTAACTCATGTAGGATGAGATTGAAAACTCTCAATATGCATCCACTATAGAACAATCACCAACAATGATTGACACTAAAGGTTAACCTCAGCCATTAACGATGCAAATACCACAATCACCAAGTCTTCCACCACAACCTATGAGTTACACTTGAAATTGTTATTGCAGCATGTATGACCTACACTAATCATTTTCATTAAATTCATCCGTTGCACGAAATAAACTTCATGCCTGTACAACTAACCCCTGCATTTAGGCCTCCTACACCTATGATGATACCATTCCCAACTGAATCATCACCAAGGATGATACAACCTAACTTCATGAGCTTCATTCCTACACTCGGACTGCTACAAAGGGAAGACATGAAGAAGTGATAATATTTTATTGTTCACGTTTTTTTTGGGATATATATGTTGATTGGAACAACAAGTAGTAATATGTTTGTTTTTTGGAGAATTTTCACCATGACATCTCCGTTATTGTCATTTTGGGAGGTGTTATGGTTGTCATTGTCTAGAATTTTGATGTTTTTTGGTATTGTCAGAGTGGAAATTTTTTACTATCTTTAATAGTTTAAGAATGACATTATCCATGTTATGTTTGATTAATATTAATGTTAAACTCCTTAAGTTCAATGAACTTTCATTTGCCATTAAAGAAACTTAACAAGGTTGCAAGATGCAAAAGAAATAAAATTTTAATGTCTCATTTTTTATTAAAAAAAACTAACAAACCAGTCTTTAAATAATATTGCTTAATGTCATTTAAATTCCTCAATTTAACAACTAAATGCCAAATTAGTTCACCATGAAAAATACACCTTGGATCTAGTATTACATTTCCATTTTTGTGCTTTCTAAGAACTTAGACATCACCCCTAAATTAACCATAAAGAAACCATCATAATACATGACAAAGAAAAATTGAGTATTTTGTAATCTTTAACTGCAAGTCATCAATCCTCTCCTTCAACTTCTCATCCACCTTTCTTCAATAGTATTCATTCATAGGGTCAGCTTAAAGTCCAAGCAAGGGCTTTAGGCCCCCCAAAAAAAAGGCCCCAACTTTTTTTAGTACTGATATACATAAAATATTTATTGTAAAATTATATTTGAAAATAAATTTTAAATAAAATAATGATAATTTTAATAAACTATTTTATGAGTAAATAAAAGGTCTCATTCTTAAATTTGCTTTAGGCCTCTCAAATCCTTGAGCCGCTCCTGTTCATTCAATAAAAAAATTATATTTTCTAGCATCCTGCAAATCAACAAAAAATAGTCAGTTTATCAATTAATAAAAAAATGGGATAGTTAAAGTATTAGGAGAAGTTGGAAACAACCTTTGGCAATGGCAAGTGTAAAACAACCTCTTTGAATTTTTTAAGGGTTTTGAAGTTCTAATTTCAACTTTCATCCAACAATGACATTCAACATAACAATCATGACTTTCACAACCATGGTTGTCAACACCGTTGTTGGACGACTCACCATCACCACCTATTTGCTCTCACTTGATTTGTACAACAAAAGAAGAAGGTAACAACCAGAGAAGAAAATAAGTTAGTGGGCGTTGAGAATGAGAGATTTGGGTTACACAACGACTCTTTGGGAGAAAAGAACAAATAAAGCTTGATTTGGGGGAGAAGGAGTTGTGCAAAAAAAAAATGAAGGTATAAAACTTAGTTGGGGGAGAGGAAGTAACCGTTGGAGTTCAATGGTTAGATTTCTATAAAAAAAAAAATAGACAGTTTCCTGTCAAATTAGTTATCAAAGTTTTTAATAGCAATTTAGTTCTTCCGAGTCAGCAATAGAAACAACAAAGTTTTCACTATCAAATACGTCCAACAATGCCATGTAGGTATGACCATTTTGTTTAATAGAGAAAATAAATGATGAGATGAATTTGTCGCACTTTTTACCAATTGAGAGATAATTTTTCCCCATAATTTAGGGATCCAAGCGTCAACGCATTACAAATTCAAGGACTAAATGGGTATTTACCGTAAAATTATTGTGTGATAGAATTATTTGAATTGTTAAACTTGTAATGGTTCATTTTTAACTTTAAAAAAATTGATTTCTTTTGAAATTGGAATTGCCAAATTAAGAACAAATTATGAGCAAAATGCAACCATTAATATATTTTATTTTGGTGGATTTTATTTTTTTAAAAAAATTGATTTTTTTATTGAATTTAGGTGGACCAACCCATGATAGACCGATCTAGACCAACATTTTAGGACTCACTAAGAGATGAGTCAAATTGGATTAATCCGCTTATAAGATGAGTCGAAATGAATCGGATCCAACAAGTCAAGTTGATCCGTTTGACATGTCTACTTTCAAGATGACCTGTTTGAAATGTATACTTTTTATTTCTCATTATTTCACTTAGTACATTTATACTCCTTTTCTTTCTTCGTTTCCTATCTTTCTCTTTACTGAAGGTGTATACTTCCTTTAGATTGAAGAAATGAGAATTGTTCTAAACCTGAACAGAACACCCAGAGCTACTCACAGTATGACTGATACAACAATTATCATACAATAATAATAATAATAATAATAATACAAACCATGATTGATAAAATTAATTAAATTGTCAATCTACAAATCTTTGCTTCCTGTGTTTTTACACTATTCAATATGTAAGAAGACAGCATTTTCACTACTTTCAACCCACAACATCATGTCAACATGTCGTAACTGGTGTTTTACCCATAATCTTTACACTCAAACTGTACACCAGAATGGCTTTTATAAATAAAATACAGGGAAAAAAAATCGTGTAACTGGGTGAGAGCTACATCATGACCACGCAACAGGCATCCAAATAAATGAAAACGGTGCAATCATGTCCTGAGAATCAGGAAAAAACGAAGTATAAAAAATTGTATAAAAATACAAGACAAAATACAATAAGGATTTGATCAGCCAAGGATATTATCTTGTCACAGTTGTCAGAATTGTCTAAACTGTGACTTAGATCATTTGAAGAGGCCAAGCACACAAGCTCTATGGAGAAAGAGGCAGGGCTACTCTGGAAACTCGGCATGAAGATCATTTCCCCAGGAACACATTTGAATACACCGTGGCTCCACTCCTACATTCATAAAGTGAAATTTTGGTTAGTTTCTGCTCAGTGCAGAACATATTTGATACTATATATGCAGCTGACTAATGATCAAATAAAATAGTTGAATTTTTTAAGTTAATGTCTAATTCTTACTTCCTCCCGCAGTTTAGCCTCTATTTTTTTGCGTCTATTAATTATTACATGCTACTTAGAAATAGGAAATCAATTTTTGCAATGAGTTTAATAGTTTTACACCCATAATATAAAATAGTTTTAATATTAATCAATCTTAAATTATAATTGATATGACTTTTAAAAAAATTATAATAAAAATTAATAGTAGCATAATTACCTATTTTCTGTGTTTTGTTCCTACCAAGTACCAATTACCATATCTTCTTAAGTTGAGTGACTCGTTGAAAATAGCTCCTATAGGGTAATATCTCTAGTTTTTTTGAAAGGGGTAATATCTCTATCTTAATCTCATCAAATATAAGGCTTTAATTTCCATGCATTGGTTACTGTAAAGCGTTTTACACTATCAATTCTATCATGTATGATCAAATCATTAAAAAAAAAAATTGACCATCACAATTGCTACCAGTCTAACATTTTTAATAATTGTTCAAGTAATAGCATAAAAAACGTCACAGTTACGTGAAATTTAAACTTGATCTTGAAATATGAAAACACCCATTTGAGTAAACTATGAAACAAAAGATGAAATTAATTACCTCTAGTTGTTTGCCAACGGTGACAACTATGTTCTCTGGACCTGCGTCAAATGATAGGGGACCTCTTTCAGTTTGGACGTAAAATATACATTGCTCCATAGGAAGGTAGAAGCGCAAAGCATGATCACATAATTTGTCTTTTTTCTTAACCGAGGTGTCTTCGTTTTGTTTGCGAACATTATCATGCGGATACCTGCACAAGCAAATCCAAGACTCTGTATCTTGAATCCGCTCCTTAAACTCTTTAGATGTTTTGTGTTGTAGAACCATAGTCACTTGCTCAACTATAGTATCCAATCTACTTGCAACGTTCCCCATGTGAACCCTGCATCATATATTGGTATATAAAATAAATAAATTAGCACCTTGTACAACTCCATTAGTGACAATTGACAATGTCGTTGACAAGTTGCCTTTCTCTACACCAGTTAATAACAATGAAACTTGAATTAAAAGTAAGAAAAGAACAAGGCGATTCCGCTCTATCAAAATTAATTGTTTTTTTCAGGGTTGAATTTTGATGCATTAGTGTTTGTTAATTTAGATAAGTTTCTTTAAAAACACTCCTAAAACAAAAAAAAATAATGAAATGAGTTTTTTTTATAAGTTAAAATAAATTATTCATGAGTTAATTTATAGAAACTCTCTTATATAATTTATTTAAATTAAAAGATGAGAGCACTTATAAATTAACTAATAGTTAACTAATAAAAAAATTCATTTTAACTTATAAAAAAATTCATTTTATTTTTTTTATTTTCTTTTCCTACAAGTGTTTTTAGAAAAATTTATCCAAATAAATCTTAATATTCTAAAACATAAGTATCAAAGTTTCATAATTCATAAACCTAATAAAGTGTTTTTAAACTAAAACATTAATTATGTACAAATATCTTATCATTTTAGACATTCTTCTAACACTTTTCATTTGTTTTTATTTCTTTTTTTCTCACATTATAAATCCTATCATATCTATATTTATCTTTCTTCTTCTTTAGGTGTTAAAAAGCACAATGGATGTCCTTGCAGCATTTTTCTTTAAACTAAATCACTAAGAAATAAGTAATATAGTTTATTCGTTTTAATATATACCTACAGAAAATGAATAGAATCCATGTAAAAGTGGAGAGTGTAAGTGTAACAATGATCAAGGATTTCTCCTAAGTAGTTTCAATGCAAAAAACAAAGTAATATGCATGCAAAGATGGTGGTGGTCACCAAGGGAAGCCACTAAACTTATACGGTTAAAGCAAGTAGAATATACGTACATATACCGTACGTTAAAATGTTCATTAGAATCCGAAAGTCACAAAACAAAACATTCGAAATCAAAGAGCGTGTGTATGTATGTGTATGTATACCAAAAGTTCCGATGCGTTTGGTCGCCGGTAATCGTCTGAGCGGCGAATTCCAGTGCACCTTTGCTGGAGCGAACACAGGGAATCATCTCTCCGCCAGTTCCGTTGCGCTCCACGACGACGACGTTTCGCGATTTCTGGAAGACGCGTTCGGCTTCGTCCGCCATGGTTCCGAGTTCGCTGCCGGAGATCCCGTGGCACCGGATTCGGAACGCGCCGAACTCCCTGGCAGAGCGCAGCATCAGATCGGTGGAGACAAGAGTCAGCGACCGGAAGTCGATCTCCGCCGGCGCGGGCGGGAGGTGCGGTCCCGGCAGCGTCAGCTCCGGGATCTGCAGCGTCTTCTCGAGAAACTGGCTGAAGATCTCGTTCGCGGCGGACCGCGTGCCTCTCCCGGTAGGAATCGGCGACGGCAGCGGCGCCGGAATCTGGCTGTTGCATCGCGCGAACGGCATTGCTACGACAACGACGTCGTTTCGAAAAAGTTACGTTCCACGCGTGAATTAGATGAATCAGAATCACCGATGAGAATCGCAATGGTGACGATGTCGTTTCAGTAGGCGTTTGATTTTAATAAATCGCCGATGACGAAGAATTATTGCGATAACGACGTCGTTTATTTATGCCGTGAGAGTGTGTTGGATGAATCATAAAATCATCGATGAGGATGATGGAGCGTTGCGATGGAAACGACGTCGTTGGAGGAAAAACGATAAAGATGAAGATTGCAATGGTGGTTGGAGTTAGAAAGGAGGTTTTTTCGAAGGCTGAAATTGGAACGCGAGGGACCCTTGATGGGTGCACTCCATTTCGCGTGGGGAGCACGACTTTTTGAGTTACGTGCTTTCCTGCAATCGAGGTCTATGGTGTGTATCATCTACGTGCACCTGTTATAGCACCAAGTGTGTATTTGAGGATAAAAATTCAACAAAATTATAAATTTAATTTTTTATTTATTTCATATTTTATTTTGATTTTTTTATAATTTAATTTACGAATTTAATTTTTTAATCTTTTATAATCTGGTTATTTTAATTTTTTATTTTAAAATTTGATATTAACCGTTGTTAGTTAACTTTGATCATCACATATGATGCTTTTATTAAACGTCAATCATCGTCACATATTACATATTAATTAGACGTTAATTTTATATATCTAATTAACATCAACTTTTAATAAAATTATGATATATATTAGTTAACATTTAATAAAAAAACATGACATATGACGATCTAAGTAAACTAATCAATAGTCAATATTTAGTTTTTGAAAACTGACATAAAAAGATTAAAAAAATTAGAGACTAAATTGATAAATTAAAGTATAGAAGAATCAAAATCTGAGACAAATTACAAAATCAAATTTACAATTTTGTCACAAAAATTGGGTTGGTTGTGTGGGGCCTCGTAGCGGGTTTTAAGTGGAGGTTGCTGTATGCTTTAACTGCTATCGGATTGTCATGGTCTCTGACTTTGAGGAACGTAAAGTTAAAATAAAATAAAATAAATTAAATTAAAATAAATGTTAACCAATCTCTTTGAAATATTAGTTAAAAAATTAAAAATAATTTTTTATTCATTAAAATATATAAAATTATACTTTATATAAGTTTTATTTTAAGCTCTATTATATTTTTTTATAATAAATATTTTCTTTTTTAATTTCTTAATTAATGATAAAAACGACCGGTTAGCTGCACCCATAAAATAAAAAAAGGCTGCAGATGCTGTTTTGTGCTGTTAATCTGTTATGCTTTTTCTCCATTCTATTTATTGGCTAAAGGGCCTAGCTTGTTTCTGCTTTTGTGTAGGTTCCGTTTGGCTTGGGCCACCAAAAAGCAAGCTTTATGCAGTCAGAAAAACGAATAATAATGTGAACCGAAAGGAAAAAGATAGCTTATAAACAATGTATATATACCTTTTCCTTTGGAGCATAAAGAAAAATAGAAAACCAATAAAGCAAAGGACAGATTTTATTTTTCAATTGAAAATAGCTATGGAATAACGTCACCCTGTTGTATTTTAGAGATGATATGTAATTGTATGACTAGTGTGAATTGTGAAGTGTTTTGTAGTATTTTTGGAAAATATTTGATACCCAATGTGTTATCTAACATCTAAAGAGAATGAAAAAAGAGAAAATTATATATATAATAAAATTTATGATTTTATAAGAAGAAAAAAGATAAAGAAATATTGATGGGATGTTTAAAATTAAAAATGATTTGTGTATGTTTATTTATTTATTTAATTTTTTGTAATATGACTGTATGAATTGTAACGAAATTTCTCATTGTTGACATATTTCTGTGATTGACGGGTTGTTAATAGGATAAAGATTGGTTGATACCGTTACAGAATGTATACAACCTTAGAGAGAAAAAGGTAAAAAATAAGAGAGAAAATAACAAAAATGTTGAATGATACAATAGATAAAAAAGATATAAGCAGATAAAAATGTAATGTGAGTGTAAAAATTGGGTATTAAAAGATCTTACATTGTTAGTAAAATACTCTCATTTTGTAAGTACTGTTCTCAATAAACTCAGGAAGTATCTTTATGCTAAAATTCTGTAAGTTATAAAAATATGGGTTAAAAGAGTAACATTAAATATTTTATTCAAATCAATACAAACATCATAAATAATAATACCCGTAAGATATCCAAAAGGAATGAATTAAGAGTCATGTTGTGACAGAAATATTAAATATTTTTATCACATAATGTACAAAACGGATCCCTTCTCTTAAAATATTATAAAATGAATCATGAATGTAATTTTATTTTGTGTAAAATTTGTTTGAGTAAACAATAATCATATAACTAATATCTGATTAATAACTAATTTGTTTTTTTCTTCATAATTTAACAGTGGAAGATAATGTTGTTCGAAATTAGACAGAACCGCTATAGGAGAGAAATCTTTCATTTTTTAACACAATTACAATCACAATTCAAATAACTTATTAAACTTATACAACACACGTAATTAGATTCATTAAGTATGCGCATATTTGCATTGCACACAAGTATCATCATCAACAACAACAATAACCTTGAGACACTGAAGAAGAGCTTCTTTCTTAATCTACACGCGATCTGGATGCTGAAAACCGATGTTCTCAACAGCGCCAACGGTGTTGAAAAAGCGTCTCTTATACTTGTACATCTCCTCCAACATCATCGACCGCTGCTGCTGGCTCCTCCGCTCGTGCGGGCACGACCGGATCCTCGTAAGCCTCGGACACGCGTGGCTCGACCCGAACCTGCTGCAGCCGCACGAAGAGTTCATACGAGGAGGGTAGTAGTTAAACGGTTTCGTGAAATTGGGTTCTGGTTCTTCGATACGGTACGATAATAATGGTGTGCACTTTTTGCGTTCGGGTCCGTCTGTTGGGGTGGCGTGCTCATCTTCGTGGCCCGGGTCGCAGAACTGGAAACTCGAACACTTGAAGGAGTTCATTGAGGCTTGAGAGCTTGCGTCGTCGTTCATGAATGGATCATCTGCCAAGAGTGAGTGTTGGAAGTGAGTTATCATTCTCAAAGAGAAGTTACTAGTTTAGAGCAAAA
Organism: Glycine soja; assembly: GCF_004193775.1. NCBI lineage: Eukaryota > Viridiplantae > Streptophyta > Magnoliopsida > Fabales > Fabaceae > Glycine > Glycine soja. The sequence continues at coordinate 49,818,275 of NC_041019.1, read as the reverse complement.
GTTTTAAAAAGTTGATGTAGAATTAACAATTATGCTAGCATGTCACGTTAGCTTAACAAAAGATAAAATTTGTAACTTTCTCAAAAGTTAGGACAAATTAGGTCAGATTAATTTGTTGAGTAAAATTTGTGAAAAAAAAAGGTTTGAAGTAAAAAAATACAAATAAGTTTAAAAACAACTAAAAAGATATACAAATACTTAAATGGTACTATTACATCCAGATTCATGGATATACATATTTTTTGTGAATGATTGAACACATTTTTTTTTTTTTTTACAATAACAGGGTTTAGACTTAGAATTTAATGCAATTATTCAAATTAAGATGGTAAATCATTTTTTTTTGGGAAAAAAAGTTATGTATTTATAGGATAATTTTTTTGTATAATCATTCAATTTTAATTCATGTGATAAGTTTATTTATTTTTAAAATAATTATTTTAAATAATTCAAATGATAATTTGTGATTGGATGATAGTGTGACATTAAACTCTTTATTTTTTTATGATTTTTAGTTATATTTTTTTATATATGTATGAAAGTTATAAAAGAAAAGAGAGATAAAGATAGTTCATGCATACAAAATATAGTCTTAAGATGTAAGGTAAAAGGAGTAGGTACCTTGAGGCCATTCTTGAGTAAAAGGGCAATGGTTTCCACGAAAATGGGTCTTGAAGGAGTTGGAAGCAGACATGTGGCCAGAACCACGAGGGGATGATGGAGAAGATGATAAGAAGAAAGGGTGATGGTTATTGACATCTTCATCTTCTTCGTAATTAAAGCTGTACTGTCGTTGGTGGTGACACTTCACCCTGTCCCTCCAAGTTGGAACTAGAGCTGATACCTCATGATCTATCATTGCACCAATCTCAAATGGTTCCAAGTGGCTAATCTCAAGTTCTTGCACCATCTCCATTGCCACCTGAATAGCCGTGTCCTTTAATGTGTCGAATGGGAAGAACACATGTCTTGTGTGCCCTGTATAGGAAATAAATTTTTTAGTAAGAGACTTGAAATGTTGAAAGGAGAAATTATTACAAGAAAATAGCTTATGCATTAACTCCATAAGACAGTTTTCAGTATCATCTAATTACACATCTTTATGTAGAGTAAATTTATTGATTTTAACAAAATAAGTATCTTAAAAATTATATTAACAATGATTTTTTATTGATTGACAGAATGACAATATAATACATAATCATTAAACTCGACTATTATATGGTTTTGGATCACCGTGGTTTCGGTCAATTTTGAGGTGATACGTAATCAATTTTTATCAACTCTTCTCCGTAAACTAAAAAACTTAATTATGCATCATGTGGAGATTGACCGGAACATAACTACGTGGTTTAAACCATGAAATAATTTCTTGTAAGATTACTGCAAAATGTGGGATGAAATTGTGCATACCCATTATGTCAGATATCCGAACTTTAAGGAAAACAGTGTTGTCCTCTTCGTTTATTGACCCGGTGATTGTCATATCCGCGCTCTTTGTTTGATCGCGATGCTCACTGGGAAATGGTGCAGGGCAACTAAGCTTGAAAGATTTATTTGTAAATAATGCTGGTATGCTTGGTGGCAATTGAATTTCAAGTTGTTCCATGGCTAAGAAAGGGTCCAACAAGAGCTCCTTCGCTGATGGTCTCTCTGAGACATTTGCCAAACATTTTCCCACAAACTTCTGGGCTTCCAAATTTTCGATTCTGTAAAAAGCTTCAGGTATCTTTCCCTGGTACATCAAATTAACCAAAGTTTGATAAATTAATGAACTCATGTTAAATGAAGGGAAATTTAGAATAAGGGAAGTGCCCACTGTCCAATGTTTAATTATGCTTACCGAAGTAACTTTCTTGTATATTTGAGCTGGGTTGGCACACTCACTGTATGGGAACTCAAACGTAAGCATCTCTATCATACACATACCGAAGGAGTATATATCTACCAGCTCGTTGTATTTCTCTTCATACAGTTCTGGTGCCATGAATTCTGGTGTGCCTGGTGGTTCACACCAAACACAAAATTTCAGTTTATAGAAACAAGGTCTAGATTACTGATTCTGATCATGTACAATTTGGTCCTTGACAGTTAAAACTTGTGTTCATATAGTTCTCGAAAGTTTTCATTTTGTACAAATAAATCCTTTGATAGATGAAATTGTTTATAAGTTGATGTGCATGTTTGGATTCATATTGAATCATCCAAAATTGCAATGAAATACTAATTAACTTTATTGTAGGTAAATATTGAGACGTTTGGTCCAACGCTGAAGAATTTGATTTTGGATACAAAATCAATTTTAAATTGAAACAACTTTAAATAACTTTAACATAAGATAAAAAAATAATGACTATACTAAGTTTTATTACTAACTTGCTTTTAGAATAAAAACATTTAAACATAAATAATTTCACTTCAAAATCAATTTTAATCAAAACCAATTTTACAAAATACTCACTCAAACATGTCTAACTTCTATCCAAGTTGACAAATTGGAGAAGTAATTTTGAAAAAAAATGTGCACTTTCAAGAACCAAAGCAATACAAGTTACCACACTTTCATATATTGAATTATATATTGATTCTTACTTATTTTAACTGCTAAAATAGAGCAAGAGGCATTACCTATGACACTGTGTGCATGTTGGGAGCTTTTAAGTATAGCTGCCAGACCTAAATCACCAATCTTGACCCTCCCCTGATGGCCATTGACAAAGATGTTGTCACATTTGAGATCTCTATGTATCACAGGAGGATTATGGCTGTGTAAATACTCCAAACCACTTAGAATCTGGCGAGCCCAATTCTTAACTGCTGTGATATCAACTCTCTTGTACTTCTGCCTATACCTATAGACATAAATACATAGTATGTTAACACAAATATAATATAATTTACAAATATAGATGGTTAATTTAAGCTACATGCATAGATTAGTAAACAAGGTTTAAGGACTGATTGATTACTCTCTAAGGGTGCCGGAGGTGAACAATTCAGTGACAAAGTTAAAGGTTTTGTTGTTGACATCGATCCAAGAACCATAGAAGATCATCATAGAGTCATGGTTGAGGTGCTTAAGGAGATGAACCTCTGAATAAAGGCGCTGGAGTTGCTCTGGTGAGTGAAAGACATCACCAAGCTTGACTTGGTTCCAAGCCACTTCAATCCCTAGTAACTCATCAAATGCCCTATACACAGTCTTCATTGCTCCTTTCCCCAGAACATCCCTGAACTGCAAGCACCAACAAATCACAGTAGTGCAAGTGAATTAGTCAACTAGATTAATCAACATTTAACATATAACAGATTACATTAATACTTAAACATAACTATGAATTGAGCACAAGCGATTCAGTTTGCATCCTTAAAGAGTCACTCTAGAATCAACCAGAGCCTAGAACCAACCACTTTTTAACATGTAAGGCAAGTTCTCTCATCGTCAAGCCTTTCAATCAATTATCAATTTCATAAATGAAAGTCACAAAAACTCTACTTCATTGCTCAAATTGGCTAATAATAGAATAATAAAACTAACAAATTCAAATTACTGTTCTGTCATTAAATTGCTCCCTGGTATAAACAACTAAGTATGTGAGTTTCCTATGTAATTTAGAAGACAGTTTTAGTTCTCAATTCAAATTAAACATCCATCAGACATTATATGGTAAATAGAAACTAATTCATCATCAACTCATCTCTTAATTAACAACGTTCTATAAACTTATGCTACATAACACAACAATTTGTAAGATATGAGAAATGAGAATCAATCAGAAACACTTACACGACCATATCGACCAGATGGATCTGTTTCAACATAACCAAGCTGAGACTTAACTCCACCACTAGTGCAGAATCTCCCTTTGTACATGGCTGTACTGATTGTATCAGGCAATTCCATCTTCACAACTTTTCTAACTCAAACCCGTGCTATTCTTGTTGTGTATAGACACGAGTGCTACTAATAATATAGCAACAAAACAATACAGTTATATATAACCTCAAGCTGAGTTCCACTCATGGCTCTCATAGAAGACACCAAATGATAGCCACAAGAGCCTCGAGTAGTCAACACTAAGCATTAAACACGTCATTACTTCAACAGCTTCACGTGAAAACCCATATAAGGGCATGCTCACCACTGGTTTAACAGTGCCAAGAGGGAGAAAACACCAGAGACAGAGGGACAAAGAGAGATAACACACTTTAAGATTTTTTTTGGAAGATAAGAGGACAAAGAAACCGTTGTGTGTAAACCAGACACGAATAATAAAGCTAATAATGCTGTGACTTGAAACCCGGAATGAGACCACACCAGAGAGTGTGGATTCTGAGCCAAAGGGGTGTTTGATTAATTCGTAGCTGGTGCCTTGGTGTTAAAGATAATGGAAGACAAAGACTGTTTTGAAGAGTCGCTGAGAAAATGAAAAGACCAAATAAGAGATATGAGAAGGAAACATGGCTGCTATATTTGGAGAATTTTGATATAAACATTTGTGGATATGAGTGTTGTTGGGGTGTGAAAAAAATCGGATTAGAGAGAATGTGAGTGTGCAAGTGTTGAGTGTTGAAGATTTGTGATGTTGTTGGAGAAAGGAACAGGAGAGAAAGTCCCAAATTTGGATGTGTGAACTGTGTAGGATTTAGGAGAAGGGTGGTGGTTGGTGTAAATATTCGACCGTGTAGACTACACGGGTGGAAAATTTGGTCGTGTCTCTTTCAAGGTGTTTTCCTTAATTAGTTCATTGTCGTGGTCCTGATTGAAGAGGACTATTTGGTTAAGGAATGTAGTTATCTAGATTATTTTACAAAAAAGGGTTTGCAATTGGAACACGTGTCATAGCACATGTTACAATTTATAACACTTCTGCTTTGTTTCTCTTCATTGATGTTGCCTAAGATAGGTAGCAAAACCAAACAAAAAGTATCCATTTTAAAGTAAAATGTGAAACCTAACATTTTATTTAACTCAATTTACTAAAATAAACTATTTATTTATTTAAAGTTTAATAACATTAATTTAATGAAATCGATTTTAAATTATCAAATGTAACTCAACTATATCCTTACATTATTTTGGACTATATTTGTGTTGAATAAACTATACATATCATTTGTATGAGACAATCATATTAAGCAATAGCACCAGATCCAGAAAATTTAATTAGTGGGAGCAAGACATAGTTTGTAACATGTTTTTATAAATTATCATTTTGATCCTTAAATTTGTAAACTGATAACAATTTTTTTATGTAAATAAATCGATAATAATTTAGTCTTAAAAAAATAAAAATTCTAATTTAATTTTTAAATATGAAAAAGTGTGATAACTATGTCCTATAGTTAAGTTTTACGGAATTATTTTATCATTAAGATATAATTCAAATACTATTTTAATATTAAGTTGTATTTTCGATCATCAATTTGATATTAAGTGGATATCAAAAGTAATTTTCACTCATTTTACTTCTTTATGGATTAAATCAAAATTTTCTTTCTTTCAAAGATTAAATTATTATTAGTTTACACATTTAGAGATCAAAATAATTATTTATATGATATTTTCACAAAATAAAAATATCACATGCTTTTAAAAAAATACATAATGTCATGAAAAAAATCCAAATACTAAAAAAAGAACTAAATAAAAAAATACAGAATAGTAAAATTAGTAACAATTATTCTTTTTTTATTTCTTATATTTATTTTGCATTCATTTTAAGAAAAAAATATCTTATGAGAACAATACCTATTTTTTTATGGGGACAAAATTTTCTTTTATTACCCCTATACAAATAAAAAATAAAATCTTGTGAGGGCAATTGCCCCCACACTCATACGCATAGGTCGATCACTGATATTAAGTTAGGTAACATTATTATAGGTGATAAACTCATTCAAATATTTAATGTAATTATATACCACTACTTAAACTCAAGATTAATTGTTAAACTAAAACAATCTTATACCAATTGATTTATGCTTTCAATGATATTTTGAATCATGTATTGATATTAAAATGTATATTATTTACTTAAAAAGGAAACACAATTTTATAAACTATTTTTGGTACACAAAATAATTTTATAACTTCAAACTATTATGAGAATAATAAAGTCATATGTACATGAGTAATAAATGCTTCTTTTGCTTGGACCAACTTTTATCCCACATGGTGCTTGGATACCATGTTTAGTTTATGGACAACCATGTAGTTGAGAAAGTCATAACTTTCAGGCTTTCACATAACTAAAGGGTATGCACATCATCATATAAGGGTACCCCACAACATTGAGGCAATTGTCTTGCATTTGGGTATCAACCCACCTATTTGAATGGAGAAGACATAACATAACTCAAATGAACTTGCCATAATAGATATTAAAGACTAATATGGGGTCTTTTGTGACCAAACAAACATTTTTTTGTGAACTTGCCATCGTCGGACTTATGAAGAACTTTCAATGTCCTGATTTTTTTTCTTCTCAAACAAACAAAATCATGATAAAATGGTGACCACTTGTAATAGAGTAACAAGTTCCAAGAATCATTTACTAGAAATCATTGATACAACAATTGTTGAAGGTAGTGAAGGAGTTAAAGCATCAAAATAATGAAATGCAAAAGAAGATTGTGGAGATAGAGCAAATGAGTAAGGAAGTCGAAGAAGAAAACCCAAAGTTGCAAAGCCAAGTTGTGGCGTTGAGATAAAGTATAAGTGACAATGAAGTTCCCAAAGACATGTCAAGGAGTTTCCAAACGTTCTTAGATAATGTTCAAGACGAAATCATTTTGGCAAATTTTTTTAGTTCTCACCATTAATCCCTATGATGGCGTAAAGGATCCTCACAAGCATTCAATGGCTATTTAGACTCAGATGCTAATCAACAAAGGAAGTGGCATTGTGTGTTATAAGATATTTGTTTGCAGTTTAAAAGATAATACATTAATGTGATTTATCAAACTTCCTTTGTAGTCTAGTTTGTGGTGAATAAGAGCAAGTCAACTAACTACCTTGGTCAATCTATTCAACATTAAACAATTACTTGAGGAGACATTGAAGGCGTGTTTGACATGCTTCAATGATGTCATCATATAGGTTGGGATCCAAAAGTGTAATTAAATCAAGACATTATATACATCAAACAATATTATGTCATGCCATCATCTAGTATCACATTAAAAAAATCTATTAAATATTTAATCAGAGATTGTTGGAGGGACCAAACTTGTATAATATTAATTGTGTTACTTAGATGTTAACTCATTGGCAAGTGTACCAAATCGTTACAAGTAGTAAAGTTCTCGGAAGTCCGAGTGTCGAATCCACAGGGACTTTGTTTGTACTTAGATTAATGCAAACCCAATTTAAAAGCAAGAGATAAGAATTTAAAATAAAATATAAAGAAAGATAGAAGATAAAGTAAAGAAAAGATAAGATATTTATAGATAAACTTAAAAGAGAAAAGAAAAGATAAGATACTTAAAGATAAAATTAGAAGATAAAAGAAAAGATAAAAGATTGAAGGATCAAAACAGAAGATAAAATATTTAAATTGTGATATGATAAAGATAACTATTTCTACGAAATTCAAATAAAGGAGAAATAAAATCTATATAATAAAATTGCTAAAACCTAACAAGTCTAATCAGCCTAGATATATGGATTCAGGATTTGTCTGTTATCAATACCAGTGAACTAATTCTGCCCCACATCTATCCATCTACTTGCCCCTGATGCCTCACGATGACAAGCCTACCTTAATTACCTATCTTCCAAATGCCCTTTGCGAAGACTCAATAACTAAGATGCATTAGGATTACATTCTAGATGTTTGCTAAGGCATGAGCATTGGGGCATTAAGTCATGCTAACCCAATAATTTCTTTCTTTTATTGTTCTATTTAGCGTTACCCTCTCCCGAGTGGCCTAACGCTTAAAACCGATTCACGCATTCATTCCTTATCCCTAATTAGGCTTTACCCTCTCCCGAGTGGCCTAAAGACTAACAGAAAACAAAGTCCGAGATGCAGAATAAGCAAGAAAGAAAAGCAGATAAAAGAAACTGGAAGGAAAAACCCTCTAAAAGATAACCCGATAATTTCCTCCTTTTAGTGTTCTCTTAAGCGTTACCCTCTCCCGAGTGGTCTAACCCTTAAAACAGATTCAAGTATTCATTCCTTACCCCTAATTAGGTTTTACCCTCTCCCGAGTGGACTAAACCCTAACAGAAAGCAAGTTCAGAGATACAAGATGTAAAAAGAAAGAACGGTAAATAAAGAACCTGGAGGAAATTCCTCTTTTTATTGATAACTCTTGAAATGCTATACATCATTGGCTTTTTAGGCCTGCCAAGCCATAGCTAGGGGGATTAGCCACTCATGGTCATGAGGGCTTTACAATGAGAGGAGGGGTGAAAGAAAGAAAAGAAGTAAATGAAACCCCTAGGAGAGGGGGTTCTGTGGTAGTCTCCTCTGTCCCTTGGACTGACTCTCTATTTATAGCTGTTGAAGTGGGCTTTGGGCCTTCGTAGGCGCGCTTAGCGCGACACCCCGCGCTTAGCGCGTGTACTTCCTGGCCCGCTAAGCTCGTGACACGCGCTGAGCGCGCATATTGGGTTGGGCCTTCTTCAAATTTTCTTCTTTTCTTCAATTTTTCTGCCCTTTTTGCTTGTTACACCTCCAATTTTTATATCTACACCCAAAAATTCAATTTAATTAATTTTCTAACTTTTACTCACAAATAACTGCTAAATAATTAATTTCTGGCCGATATTTGACTAATTTTCTACTATCAAAATACAATTATTTAGCAGTTATCAAAATCCCCCAAATTAAACTTTGTTTGTCCCCAAGCAAATAAAATTATTCCATTCTTATGCAAAAATTTTCTCAAGTAAGTTCCAAGCATTCCAACACTCTCCATGACTTCAATTCCTTGATCCTTTGACTGGTCTCTTTGCATCTGTCATGATCTTAAAATAAAAGCATAAACACAAGAGCAGAAACAGGTCAATTATCTGGAATTCCAACAGGTCCGGCTTGCCTTACTTCCTTACAAAGCTGGTGTTTCTCTATGCTCATAAGTGTCTGGTCAAGTGTTTGCAATTTTAACAACCTGTAAATAAAACTCAAGAGTTTTGTACTTCATCTCGGTTAAGGTTAGCCTTAATTACCTTCGGTGGATCACTAAGGACTTTTATGGCTTGTAATGGGGCCTGGCTAACAAAGAATCATGGTTTTTCTTGGAAATTCAAAATATAAGATTATAAGAGAGCATGCATTCCAAAAAATTTGATTTCTTGCCAAGACCTATTTCCCACTTTTAGCCCTTTTTGCCTTTAACACTTTTCACTGACACCTCTTTTTTTCATTCTTGCCCTTTATATATATATATATATATATATATATATATATATATATATATATTTATTTTTTTTTCTTTTTCTTTTTCCTTTTTTTTTCTTTTTTTTTCAATAATAAGCATAATAATAACAATGGGCTCACAATTATTTAGAGGTGTTCTAGTGTGTGCTATTTCCTTGGCTACTTTACCCATTTGTTCAAAATCCCCCAAATTAAGGCCTTATTATCATTTGGAACCCTACTGCTCTCTTAGAATCCTACACAAGGTCAGGAATATCAATTTCTTGGCTTAGGGTTCTACTCAAAATAAATCATTATAATTCTTTCGGCTCAATATGGGTGCAAGGGATAAAATTATGTTGGGTTGGCTTTTTGGCTGAGTGGGTAAAATAAAACAAACATGGCCTTGATCATATCCACCTTAAGTAACTAATTTTAACAGTCCAAGAATGATGCAAAACTAAAAGTTTAAAAACAGGCGTTTTCTCTCACAGTTAAGGTCACACTCTCACCGGGATAACTTAGTATTAGCGTACCAGATGTGTCTTCATTCCATCAAGCTAACCTTTCCTTTTCCGTGAATCATGTTTCATTCCTTGATCTAACGTTTGCTTCCAAGACCAGTGTTTTCCAATGACTAGTAGTCTTTCAAGTGTTGGACCTTTCAAAACAAACTCAGAATTGTCATTTCTCAAGTTATCATGCAATTTATTTATTCACGCATAAATTTAAACTACTGAACTTAAATTGCTGGAATCAAAAGGCATAAAATCAAAATAAAGAAAAGAAATAACACAACTATCCTAAATAAAACAAAATGTGATTAACTAAAAGAGAGATAAAGTAAGAAATCATGGGTTGCCTCCCAGTAAGCGCTTCTTTAACGTCATTAGCTTGACGAGTCAAATGCCTTCAAGGTGGCATGAATGTCACGTAGAACACATCTTCCTTGCATTTTCGCCTCTTAGTTAGAGACGCCATGAAACTCGTGTATTCTGGAAGCACCTTCCACATTATTGCAAGAGAAGTGGTAGCGATCAAGGAAAAAATGACACTTAAGGCTTTCTCATGCTTTCCATGCATTTCTTCCTTGACAATCAATTGATGAGGAGAGGTATTGACTTGGAGAATAGTTTCTTGCTGAATTTCTACTTGTGAGTACTTCTCCCATTGTTGTGCTTTCTCCGCATTTCTTTCTTTTTCTTCCTTCTTTTCTCCTTCTTCATCATGCACATCTTCCTCAGTTTTCTTCTCCTTCTTTTCTTTCTCAGTGAGAATTACCTTGTAATCCTCTTTGGGTTCCATCTCAGTATTTACCGCAAAGGTTTTAGTGGGCTTTTCAGCAATTGACTCAGCTAGTTGGCCTATTTGTATCTCCAGATTTCTGATGGCTGCATCTGTGCTCTTTTGGTGTGATCTCGTCTCCTGGATGAATGCCTTTGTCTCCTGAGTGTTTGCCCTTGTTTCTTGAATGAAGCTTAATAGCATTTCCTTTATACTGATAGGCGGCTTCTCTTGATGACTCGGACCCTGGCTAGGATGCTGATAGGGTGAACCCCTTTGGTTGAAGTTATTACTTGGATAATATCTCCAATCGTGGTCCTGCAAAAAATTATCGCTCTGATAGAATCCTGGTGGTCCTCTTTGATGGAATCCTTGATGATTATGGCTGCCCATGTAGTTAACTTCATTGGATGCTTCATCTTGGACCATGCATAAGCCTGACTCATGTGTTCCTCCACATATGTGACATCCCCTTACCTGCATAATAGAAGAGTGAGAAAGACTTACCGCTTGTAGTTGCTGTGGAAGCTTGTTGAGGGTCTCTGTCAGGGCTTCTAATTGTTGGGACAACAACTTATTTTGAGCCAAGGTTGCATCTTGAGTGGTGAGTTCTAAAAGGCTTCTCTTTGTTGGTGCATATGTGCGATCACGAAGAATGGCGTGATCACTAGCTGCCATGTTTTCTATGAGTTCCATTGCCTCCTCTGGTGTCTTTAGCTTGATCTTCCCTCCGGCAGATGCATCTAATAATTGTTTTGATTGTGGTCGCAGGCCATCTATGAAGATGTTCAGTTGCACCGGTTCACTATACCCATGTGTAGGTGTTTTCCTTAGCAGTCCACGGAAGCGGTCAAGTGCCTCGCTGAGGGATTCATCGAGAAATTGATGGAAGGAAGAGATTTCCCTCTTCCCTTCAACAGTCTTTGATTCTGGAAAGTATTTCTTTAAGAATTTCTCTACAACTTCTTCCCATGTCCGCAGGCTATTCCCCTTAAACGAGCGAAGCCATAATTTTGCTTTACCTGCTAGTGAAAAAGAGAAAAGATTGAGGCGTGTTGCATTTTCAGGAACCCCGACTATCTTCACCGTGCTGCAAATGTCGATGTATGTGGCCAGGTGTGCGTATGGATCTTCACTTGGTAGGCCGTGAAATAGATTCCCTTGAATCAGCTGGATTAAGGAATATGGATATGAGAAGTTGGCCGCCTGCACCTCTGGTCTGGCTATGCTGGTGAAGTATTGAGGTATAATAGGACTAGAGTAATCCTCTAGCGTCATCCTTTTTGGACGATCTTCTGCCATGATGCGTTCTTTAAAGAAGGAATGTGCACTGTTCACAAAGGAAATAACTACCGTGCACGTTATCACAAAATAAATAATTTTTTTATATAATTTTTTTTATTTTAAAAAAGAAAAAAATAAAGTAAGAATGAGTAAAGAAAAATAAAATAAAGCAGCTAAAATAAATAATAAAAAAAAGAAAAGAAAAAAAAATAAAATAAAAATAAAAAATAGAAAGTGAAACCTAATTGCTTACAAATTGGAATATGCAATTAATCAAGTACGAAAAACAAAGTCCCCGGCAACGGCGCCAAAAACTTGTTAACTCATTGGCAAGTGTACCAAATCGTTACAAGTAGTAAAGTTCTCGGAAGTCCGAGTGTCGAATTCACAAGGACTTTGTTTGTACTTAGATTAATGCAAACCCAATTTAAAAGCAAGAGATAAGAATTTAAAATATAAGATAAAGAAAGATAGAAGATAAAGTAAAGAAAAGATAAGATATTTATAGATAAACTTAAAAGAGAAAAGAAAAGATAAGATACTTAAAGATAAAATTAGAAGATAAAAGAAAAGATAAAAGATTGAAGGATCAAAACAGAAGATAAAATATTTAAATTGCGATATGATAAAGATAACTACTTCTACGAAATTCAAATAAAGGAGAAATAAAATCTATATAATAAAATTGCTAAAACCTAACAAGTCTAATCAGCCTAGATATATGGATTCAGGATTTGTCTGTTATCAATACCAGTGAACTAATTCTGCCCCACATCTATCCATCTACTTGCCCCTGATGCCTCACGATGACAAGCCTACCTTAATTACCTATCTTCCAAATGCCCTTTGCGAAGACTCAATAACTAAGATGCATTAGGATTATATTCTAGATGTTTGCTAAGGCATGGGCATTGGGGCATTAAGTCATGCTAACCCAATAATTTCTTTCTTTTATTGTTCTATTTAGCGTTACCCTCTCCCGAGTGGCCTAACCCTTAAAACCGATTCACGCATTCATTCCTTATCCCTAATTAGGCTTTACCCTCTCCCGAGTGGCCTAAAGACTAACAGAAAACAAAGTCCGAGATGCAGAATAAGCAAGAAAGAAAAGCAGATAAAAGAAACTGGAAGGAAAAACACTCTACAAGATAACCCGATAATTTCCTCCTTTTAGTGTTCTCTTAAGCGTTACCCTCTCCCGAGTGGTCTAACCCTTAAAACAGATTCAAGTATTCATTCCTTACCCCTAATTAGGTTTTACCCTCTCCCGAGTGGACTAAACCCTAACAGAAAGCAAGTTCAGAGATACAAGATGTAAAAAGAAAGAACGGTAAATAAAGAACCTGGAGGAAATTCCTCTTTTTATTGATAACTCTTGAAATGCTCCATACATCATTGGCTTTTTAGGCCTGCCAAGCCATAGCTAGGGGGATTAGCCACTCATGGTCATGAGGGCTTTACAATGAGAGGAGGGGTGAAAGAAAGAAAAGAAGTAAATGAAACCCCTAGGAGAGGGGGTTCTGTGGTAGTCTCCTTTGTCCCTTGAACTGACTCTCTATTTATAGTTGTTGAAGTGGGCTTTGGGCCTTCGTAGGCGCGCATAGCGCGACATCCCGCGCTTAGCGCGTGTACTTCCTGGCCCGCTTAGCTCATGACGCGCGCTGAGCGTGCATATTGGGTTGGGTCTTCTTCAAATTTTCTTCTTTTCTTCAATTTTTCTGCCCTTTTTGCTTGTTACACCTCCAATTTTTATATCTACACCCAAAAATTCAATTTAATTAATTTTCTAACTTTTACTCACAAATAACTGCTAAATAATTAATTTCTGGCCGATATTTGACTAATTTTCTACTATCAAAATACAATTATTTAGCAGTTATCATTAGAATACCCACTAATTTGTGTAATTAGAACCTAAGTGACTAAAATCACATAATTGTGATACTTAGGAGGCATTTAATTAAGCATTTGGTTTCATTATCATATGGATAAGGATCATTAACAATTATTTTAAAACTTCGTTAACCTTGAGGATATGCTTAGTTAAAATATAAAAAGATATTAAACTAATTTATTGAATAAAAAATGTGTTTCTAATATCATATATTGACCTAATTGAGAAATATAAAAATAATATGATTTTCTATATTCTTTTGTAGACAAAAATATACTTTTGGGTAATTAAAATTTTAATTTTAAACTATTATTTTTTAAAATTAAATGTTTTACTAAACTAAAATAAATAGTAATAAATAAAATATAGTACAATACTAAATTTTATTATAATAAATAAAGCAATAGAGGCAAGGAATTAAAAATTGAAATTCTAGCACTAATATATTAAATGTTAGATAAACCCTTACTAATTTAACTTTAATTTAATGACAATTAAAGGAATTTAAGTCTTACAATAAGACTTGCTTAACATGTTTAAAGGTCTAACTAGCTTGAAACCTTGCTTATATGGCTTGTCTAATTTGCATGTTTTAGCCTTGGTAGTGTGTCTGATAAATTAAGGTAGGTTTTGAAAATGATCATATCAAACCTAAAAAGTAGCCCATGAAACATACTAGATAGTCTTCAACCTTAAATTTTTTAAACAAGTCAAATTTATTTAAGCCAAGTGTGGCTCGGAGAAGGACAACATGGCCTTCATGCTATGATTTTTTGTATGATAGTCATAGGTGATGGTTAGGATTACTCCCTGGATTAGTTACACAATGAGAATTTGGAGAAATAATAAATTACTGCAATTGTGACTCAACATTATGATTCTATAAAATGTGTTATAGTAAAATCTTTTAAAATATGCTAAACCTTCAAACATGACAAACTAGACCTTAAAAATTAATTTATAATAAGAAAATAGACCAAACTGAACTTTTGTAATTGATCTACTTCTAAAAGTTTAGCTTGATATGTGTTAGATTTCATCTTAAAATCAATTGGCATTAAGTGAAGTTGCCCAAGAGATATATAAGCCGTACTCCAAGGATTGAGGCAGCCGATGTGGGACTTGGGTATTTCCCAATACACCCCCTTCACGCCCAGCACTTATTGGGCTTGGTGCGTGAACCACAAATGGTGGGTACTCGTCGCAGCGAAAGCGAAGACGAGGTCCCAAGGTCAGAACTTGCTCTGATACCATGTTAGATTTCATCTTAAAACCAATTGACATTAAGTGAAGTTGCCATATTGGGAAAATACCCAAGTCCCACATCGGCTGCCTCAATCCTTGGAGTGTAGCTTATATACCTGTTGGGCAACTTCACTTAATGCCAATTGGTTTTAAGATGAAATCTAACATGGTATCAGAGCAGGCTCTGACCCTGGGACCTCGCCTTCGCTTCCACTGTGACAAACACCCACCATTTGTGGTTCACGCACCAAGCCCAATAAGTGCTGGGCGTGAAGGGGGTGTATTGGGAAAATACCCAAGTCCCACATCGGCTGCCTCAATCCTTGGAGTGCAGCTTATATACCTGTTGGGCAACTTCACTTAATGCCAATTGGTTTTAAGATGAAATCTAACAATATGTTTTCTTGTTATAGGTCTATGATCTGGCTTTTAAAATTTCTTTTGTTTGTTTGGTTTATTTCCTGAGTCTTGTTAATATCTCTTGGATATTGGATACGGAATTAATATTTTCAGTGAAAATCACATTAAAAATCACAATAAAAATGTAAATTTCAATAATTGAATGAAGCATTTTACTGATTAGGATTTGCTTACTTTTTCTTGACCAGATAAAATGGATTGATATCCGTGATCATCACCAACTTGTCCCCAACTGGATTCAGGCTTTTTGCTTAACTTGCTCATCACCGATGGCAATAATAGAGCTAACATTAATAATGCCAATGTGATCACAGCGACAACAATTATTGGCCATGCAAGCCTTTGCATTGTAGTTGTCGATCGGTGTCACAAAGACGTATACGTTGGATAGCTCTTTGCCTTTGCATTGCTTTCAAAAGCGGCGACAACGGTAGCTGCTGCTGCACCATGCAGATTCGAGTGCAAAATCATACACAGAGAGTAACTCAAAACAGCGCAGCTTCTATTGAAAAATCATAGCCATTCATTCAGAGATTTAAAAGCAGTATTATGAAACATTTTCTGTTTATGAACTCAAGAATTTTTGAGAAAAATAGATAAAAATAAAAAATTATTTACGTAAAATATGTACTGAAAATTTTTTATATGACATGGGTAATTTTGCTTTTATATCAATCATGTTTATAACCGATGTAAAATAATAAAATCATCTATTTCTTGTGTATAGTTTTCATACTACACTTTTCATGTAAATAGTTTTTATTTTTTTTCCTATTTTCATAAAAAAAATCTCAACTCTCAACGCAACGGATGCTTGATTACTGGATTAATAGTTCAACGTGATAATGGGTTTAAACAATTCAACTAACGATCAATGTGAAATACCGTCTAAGTTTAAAAATGGTTTTGTCAATCTTATATATCTCAAGTTAAATAACTTCATCTTAAATGACCAGTGTAATGTCAACAATCATTTAGTTTTTAAATCTGTTATTAATGTAGTTACTATCATACACATTCCATTGTGTTGTTTGAGGGTGCCATTTACAATTGGGGTGCCAATAGCAAAGTCCAACTTTACATACTAAACCAGTTGGGCCGTGACGGTGGCTCGGTCCAAACAAGTAGCCCGCAAAGCAAAACGACAATACGGGCTCCTTTAACGAAGTGCTTGGAGCTCCAAAACGGAGCGTTATGCCAATACGACATCGTGTGTCAGAGTCTGAAACCTGAAACCTGAAACGCTGAAGCTGAGTTGGAGTCACAGTTGTTGTTGGTAGCCATGGATGCAGTAGCTACGGCGAAACCGCTTCTGTCATTGTCGTTTTTGCTTTTGCTACCGTCTTTTCTTCCGATCGCCGTCGCTTACAGACCCGGCGACATCGTTCCCATGAGCCGCATGGGTCAATACCACTCCGTTCGTTCCCTTTTCACTCTCTGCAATTTTCTCTTCCTTCCGGACGACGCCGTTTTCATCTCTAAGTTACTTTCTTCCTTTTGTGATTGCAGTCGCGAACCGTGTGGCAGGACCTCATTGGCCGTCACTGCCCCATCTTCGCAGTGAATCGCGAGGTACGCATCTTTTGAATTTGTTAAATTAGGGTTTTCTTAATTTCTTTCTTTCTTTATTGTTATTATTGCTATTTTTAATTGGTTCTTTCTGGGAATTGACTTTGTAGGTGTTGATGCCCATACCCAAGCCCACGGGTTACACTGGTGCGGATGCTTATAAAATGTGAGCTCCACCCCCCCCCCCCCCCCTTCAGTATAATGTGTGCCTTTTGCGTTGATATGATTCTTAATTCACGTTTGAATTTGCTTAATTTGTTAGGGAAAAAAAGCTCTATTTGTTTTATTTTTTCGTTTTTAACTCCCGAAAAACTTTCAGAATGATTTTCAGTTTAAGCTTTAGCTTAAATTAATGCAAACACTTACTTGGCAAGAAGTAATTTGAGGGAAAGGTATTTGATTCAAATCCATTAGTTTCGGATGCTAATTATATATACTGCGGGGGGGGGGGGGGGGGTGTATTTGTACTTGCTGTGACTCTGTGAACTGAAGATTTTTGAAGGTTTTAGATTGCACTTGGGGTTGTGGTTTTGTCGTGATTTTTGACATTGTGGGAAAATGTGACTGATGTGGTTGTAGTCGGCGCCCAAAAACCTTGACGTTACGGCTGAAATTGTGATTGCAGACTGTTTTTAAAACCTTGATTCTATAATAATAGTTAATCTCTGCAGAGTGAATCTGTGAATGGTGCTTGACTGATTGGTTTGTCTATTCTGGGAATAATAAGGCCGGAAAATAGATAAAATGAAAATCTGAAAAAATGGATTCAATGAAAATCTGAAGACACAGTGAATCTTTCTTCTTTCTTTTAATTGGTGGGAATTAAAAACAGTGTCAGGGGATTTACAACAACTCATGCAAACTTGCTCAATCAATTGAACTAGATCCCCTTGACAGACACAGTGAATAGGGCTGTGCATTTTTACCAAATAATTAAAATGAGCAGTGTGCTGGCAAAAGATGGTAATCTTCTTATAGTGCATTGGTGAGAGAAGTGAAGTTGGAATGCTTGGTACAGGAAATTAAAGGAATAATGTATTGTATTCTGAACACAATGAGATGAAACTTTGTACTACTGTACTGGTTATACCATATGGGGTGATTGCATTGTTGTTATCTGATTCTATCTGGTTGACCCTGGCTCTTAAACTGCAGGAGAAAATGTGGTTATAATTTTCTTTATTTTTTATTTATCTGCAGATCGTTTCAAGTTGGCAGGGAAAAGTTTTTAATCCCGTGGCTTCTTGTGGTGAATCGAAAAAGCACGGAGGTCCCAATGATTGAAGTAGATCTGGTAATACTGTGCTGAAGATAGGTCATGGACATGATCTTGTTCAATTTATTCAATTATTGTACTGGATTATACGAGTTCAGAATTTGTTGCTAGTCCATGAATTGATTGGAATTTTAATGTCATGCAGAGGTATTCAGGAAGTGATTTGCATGGTGTCACAGCTAAAGTTGTGGATATGCCTCATCACTGTATGTTGTTCTTCTCTAATTATATTTTTAAAAACATTAAGTTCTATACATGTGACCTTTTGAAAATGAAAGAATTATTCTTAGCTTATGCATGTGACCTTTTGTCAAGACTCTTCTGAAATATGTCAGAAATGTCAAGGACTGTGCTTGTAAACTGTTTGTCGATCCAAAAGGTTTTTTATTTTGATTTTCCTAAAGTTTTCTTTTTCTTTTTCTTTTTATGAGGTGACCATTCTACTTAGAAATTTTACCTAGCCTGTACAATTTCAGCTGTTATTTGGCATATTCATGTACAAATGTACCCGTCTCTGTAATGTAGATTCTCTTATTCAACATGATAGTATTCAAATTTTATTAGTGAAGACTTTTTTCTTTTCTTTTTCGTACTAATGTCTGAAGGCATTCCATTCTTTGTAATTGATTAATGTTGAGAAATAAGCATTTAGTGACTTAGTGTTGATGAATATACTTACAATAAACTGATTCTGTGGAGCCTGTATATTCTGTAGACATTTATTTTCATATTGAATTATAAATATGTTGATACCTTACACATTGATGAATTCTCATGTGCCATTTCTGGTATAAGAGAAACAATGGGCAATATGATTTCTTAAGTGATGCCTTTGTAACTTATTTCTGAGGGCCTTGAGCCTATAATTGTGCTTACAGATTTTGTTTTTTCTTTACAGATGTTGAAGTTCATCCTGAGATTCGTAAACAATTCTGGGATTCTCAGCATTGGCCAAAGCATATACTTGTCCGATATACATGGTTTGTCATTTGTGTTATTTTAGTTGTAGCTATATATATACATATTTATGTAGTTAATCAATATTAATTTTGAAGTTTGAACTAAATTATTGCTATTGAAGCCCTTGATCCAATTTTCTGTGTAGTTAATCAATATTGATTTTGAAGTTTGAACTAATTTATTGTTATTGAAGTGATCCAATTTTATGGCATTTGAGGGGGTGGGTTATAATGTTGGGATTCATTGTTTTTGAAATCTTGTTATGCTAGTAGTGTTATTTGGGAGGACATTTACTAGTTACTGTAGTATTTGACCTATAATATCAATCTGAAAAGGAGTATTAATTAGCATCTGCACACATTGTATAACAATATTGATTTTTTGAGGTTTTCCAGTTCCTCGAGATTCTCAACAATATGTCTTAACACCCATTCTTTTTGTTAATGAAATAGCAAAGTTGTAATTTAAATGGTAGTGTTTATGCTGACAGTTGCTGTCACTACATGATCCTTTATTTTGTTATTTCTTTCTGATTTGCAGTTCACAAACTTGACAATAAACATCATCTATTTATATACATGTAGTGCGGGCATTTGATGCATCTAAATCTTCAACAACTTTTTCCCTTCAAACATAATTTGTGTTCTTAATTCCTATAGTTGCAGTATTTATTAAACACTTGAATGAACACATCAATGTTTTGGATCAGTTGGTGATAGATATATGAACTTTCTGTGTTTATTACTGTTTGAACTTTGAAAGATATGCTTTAGTCATATTCATCATTTTAAATAATAATAAATATTTTAGATTGGGGGAAAAATGGCTCAGTGTGCTCTCTGAAATATTTCAGGAAGGAACATTCAGAGATAGATGTAACTTCAGGATTTTTTGTTCTGTTTGGTTCAGGTAAATAAATACCTTTCCCTTGATTCTTTACATATATGGTATCAAGTGAGAATACTTCAGGATTGTAAGAAATGAGAACATTCTGTAATCGCCTTTAGATAAAAATTAAGGGATGGGGATTGGATTAATTTTAAATAGAAATGCTCTCGTGACTGTCTCCGCTCCCCCATGTTCTGGTTCCATGTTTCAGGAGGTTTCTGAAATTGCTTCTAGTTTCAAACACCTGTAACAGCTTCTGGCTGAAATTCATTCTGCCCATATCGCCTAAAATTTTTGCTCTCATTTTGGTTCCCCCCCTAAATCTTATTAATAAATTATAGGGTGCCCTGTTTCATCAATAAATTTTATATGCTTTTGGTCCACATGTTACTCAATCATTTTATAAGGAAGCAAAATGTGACTCCTTGCCTCAATGAATTTGTCATGACCACACTTTTTGCTAAGCCATTTCTCGTTTAGAATGTAATTTGTCACTTGCGTGTAGATCATTGACATGACATCGTTCCATAAGCTTATTACTTGCTCTTTGAACAAAATCTTTTCTTCCACTCTCCCCATTAATGCCGTCAAAGTCACATCCTTCGGTGGGTCCTGTATGTGCAAGAGTTGTCATCTTTCTGAAACATGGAGCAACTAAGATGAGGGAAACGTAGGAGGGAAGTGTCTTCTGTCATCTTTCATGTGATTATTATTTTTAAATTAAAAGTAATCCTGTCCTTTAATTTTTACCTATGTATAAGACAAGATCTCTTGTCAGCTTTTATGTCAGTATTTTTTCCTTGCGAGTTGCAATATTAACTTTCATTCTGTTACACCAACCTATTGACTAGAGTAAATATTTTGGCACCCCTTATCTGTCAATTTGGTGGAGACAAAATACCTGGCTGCACCATAATTTTGTTTATAGAAGTATTAGTGATTTGATTGGTAAGATATCAAGAATGTATGTTCGTTAGCTGAGGATTGAAATTACTTGAGATATTCTTTTTAAAACATGGGCATGATGAATTTGTAGATAGCGTTGTATTTTACTAAGAGAGTGCACTTTTGTTGTTACTGTTTAAAATATCCAGGTCTCATGTTGTCTTTCATCCTTTCAATCTACGTATTGCAATCATCACGTGACAAATTGGAAAGGTACTTATTTCTTGGTTCAAACTTGTAAAACAAAATTCTTGTTTTGTTTATTTACTCCAGTAATTTTCATGCTCTTTGAATTCCCAGATTTGTAAGGGAAACGGTTGTAGAAAGCAGCGTGCCTGGTGAGGTGGTAGCAAAGGTTGAATGATGCATCCCTGGTGTCAATGATGCAATGTATAACATTGTAATATTGTATTCGTGAATTGACAAGATCAATTTTGGAGGAGGGGGAGAAGGGAATGTTGTTCTTGCATATACAAAGCTATGAACCAGTTGTTTCTTTTCTTGATGAAGGAGGTGACTCAGGTGAGTGAGTTGGATTGGATTAATTTTATCAGGACGAACTGTGGAGTGAGAGGCAGTAAAAGTTGAGAGATTGGGTGTATTAATTCATAGGGAAGGCTGGCTTTGTAACAATACATGAGGTTAAATACTTGAAAAGCTATAAAAGAATAAATCAAAATGTAGGGTATTAATTTCGCAATCATTTGAATCTTATTAATAAATTTGAATCAACACTCGAAGATAATATCCCTCCCTGTCTAGTAGATGAAATTTAATAACTTCTGATTTTGCCCCTAAAGACTCGTCATTTATTTGTTCTGTAACTTGAGAGATTCTAGTAATACATTTTTTCGAACACTGTAGTTAGTTAAAATTTATTAGAAATTATAAAATTTTGTGGTTCTCATTTTGTAATTAATGATTTTTATTAATAGTTTTGTAGTTTTCAATAATGTTTAAATAATATTTTTGTTTAATGAGTATTAAAAAGAAAGTGTTAGAAAATGTATTATGTGTCTTTGCTTTGGTTAAAGGTTTTTTTTATTAATGTGTTTATGGAATCCGCTTGGCCTGTTCAAGTTTAAAAAAAAAAATACTTCAATATAAAAAAGTACACTAGTATAAATTGCTATTCTCTTATTATATAATTGCCACGTAAAAAGAATGTTTTAAAATAATTATCATTTTAATTTTTTAAGGTAACATTAGTTATTTTTTTATTTATATTAATGGTGGACAATAAAATTTATAAATGAATTAATTATAATATAATATTAATTTTATATTATTTTTGTTTATTTATTGTTTTAAATTTATTATCGTTTTTTGGTTTGTGTAAAGTAAAGATGATAATAATTTTGAGACGGTAAATGTTTTGCTAGTTATATATTTTAGTATAAATTACTAGTTTGTAAATGATTTGTTAGTTGCGTACTTTACACCAAGTGTACGAACCTCTATCACTTCTTTTGTATCCAGACCAATTAACTATTATAAATATTTAATTCGTTTGGTGTGAATTTCCTTTTGTGGAGTATTTTTATTTTTTCGTTATTTTTCGATTGGGGTTAGTTTTTAAAAAAATACTTAAAAGGGATAAGTCACGACTTCAGTTAAATTTTGTTTTTACAACTTTGAAGTAGGAAATTTTTTTTGTTGTTTTTTTGTTTTAGAACTTTAAAGTCCTAAAACTTTTTTTTATTACTTTGATGTCGTTAATCACTTTTTTTAATGTTTAAGTTATTTTTTTAATTTATATTTTTTATGATTCTTTTTCTTTTTTTTAATTTTAAAAAAATTATTTAAATGTTAAATAATATTAATTTGACTTATTATTAGTATATTTTTTATGGTTTTATTTTATATGTTACTAATTTATTTTAATGTTTTATTATTTAAAATATGTTATATATTTTTAATATTGTTTTATTTAAATGTTTTTGTTTATTTAAAATTTAGATAATCTATTAATAAAATACATAATAAAATTAAAATGAGATATTAAAAATTTGAAATATTTTAATTTAAAAATTGATTATATTTAAATAAAAATTACACATTTGTTAAACTAATAATGAGATGATGTCTCACAACAAGTTCTTTTAGATATGTGTCTCGGTCTCTCATCTTATTGGGCTGAATTTACTTGTGTTTGTTGTTCTCTTGGTTTACGACCTCTATCTCCTCTTATTCTAGAATGTTCACGTGTAATTGTGTGTTGTTGTTGAGTAACATGATCACCACCATTTTCATCAGCAGCACCATCATCATCTTTATTGTTGTTATCATCATCATGATCCTCATCTTCATGACCCATGTCACATATTTGAGTAGGTAATGATGGACAATAACAAGAAGTCGATGGTGGTAGATTATATGCAGATGATGGAGTGTTGAAAGTGGTGTCAAACATTTGTGAGGGGCCATAAAAAATATTTGAGGTAGAAGAGACTTGAGATGAGTATTGAGGAATATATGATGAGAACCCTAGTTGAAAACTTCGTTGACATCCTTGAGACGTGTATCTTGAGAAGCTTGCATATTGATATTGTGCTTGCGATGGATGATGTTGGGAAATAAATCCAGGAACATGCACTAGAGGTACATTGGGTTCTGCGCATGCATATGATTGATGTTGGTGATGACCAAGATAATATTGTGATTCAAATTTACAAAGTTAGAAATAATAATGAATAATAATATCAATAATTTTTTAAAATTGTAAAATAGATTTACAACCTCAATAGATAGTGCTCCTTCACGTGATATATATCGTCTAGTTCAACGTATGTACCATTGCATGTATTCTGAATTTTTATGCAAAAAACCTTGGTCCATTTCACCATGAACAATATAATCATACCAATGATTCCATTTAGCAATCCAGTAACGATGATGGTGAGACAAAAAAATATTTGTTCTCCCTCTCATATCTATGTTGTAGAGTTGATCTAGGTTTGGTGGGCATCTGGAATAATTTGTCGCAGTCAAAATTGTCTCATGACTCTGTCTATTGGATGCCATTCTACAATTGCAAAACATATGAGAGAGACTTTTGTCCAAACAATCATTGATAACTCAACATCATTAATTAATGACCTTATTTCTGGTGTGTCATAAGGAATCCACAAGAACTGCAACACATACATTATTGTTGTCACATGTTTATAATCGAATAGGAAATCGGAAAAAATAGTTAAGTCATAAAAATTAAAAAATGAACTTCATTAATATGTAGTTTATCAAATATGATTCGTATCAATCTCACTGAATTGGTGAGAATATTTATTTTGGTCCTTGGATGAGACCACCTTTGTGAAAAAGGAAATCTTAGTCATTCTTGTACTTCTTCCATAGATAGGTGATCTATCTTTGGGGTAATACATTTAATGCAGTCCCACATCCATGACTGTAGCAACAATAAACATCCACCGATTTCTGTTTGGTCCGGCTTCACAGCCCGATCTAGAGCTCAGAGAAGGGATGCTAATAATGTTGCACCTCAACTGTAATGACTTGCCTCAATTAAATTTGATAATAAAAGGAGATACATCAAATGAACTATTGCACCTTATGTATCTGGCATCAAATAGCCACCTATGAGTATCATGATATGAGCTCTAGCATGTTGTGCAATGACAAAACATCATCAGCATCAACGGAAAGTTGCTGGAAATTTTGCTGCAACAAACTTAGATAAATCATTTTACCCTTTACATACTTATCAGGTAGAGTTTCCCCTAGTAATGCTTGACAAGCAACACGTACATCACCGGTGATGATACCAGTTACCGAAAATCTCCATGTGGAAAATGAAATGTGTGCGTCTTGGTTCTCCAACGTTCAACCAATGCACTAACCAAATGCTAGTTAATATCAACTTTTCCGACATTTATAATATGACCGAAACCAGCTAAAGTGATTAGATTTTTTACCTGATTATCTATTCGATCCAAGTAGGTAAAAGCCCAAACAGAATTATACCTCGGACAAATCATTCTCTCTTGGTCTTCCCACACTTGATTTGAAAAATGGTTGTCTTGTAACCACAACAAGGAGCCATCAACTGGTTCGGGTTGTGCATGTGCCATTGGTTGACAATGAAGAACAAAACAAATGGATATAAGGATGAAAATAAGAATGGAGAAGAATGAAAGGAGGGTGGTGTAAGGAAATGGTTGACACAATGATTTTTTGCCAAAGTATAACATTCTGATATCTTAACTTATATAATAGTGATGCACACTTACTGGAGTCCAATATACATAACTTAAAGCATGTTTAAGTGGTCCGTGATTCAAGTTATTATTGAGTAGCTTTATTGCTGGCAACATAAGTTATTGATGCACACTTCCACGGTCTCATACATCATTTCATGTACCTATAAGCATGCTTCACGATATACCAACTCTGAGTAGCATGTGCATGCTTCTTACACACCACTTTGCTTTTATACTATTCATGCATGTGCAAGCTTCACGGGTGCGATTTATTGAAGCGTACAAAGCTTGTTTTCAGCATCCTCTTCTGAAGCTACCATGTGCAAACATTAAAACACTGTAGTTTTTAGCTTTTTCAGTCCTAGCTTTTTCATTACTAGCTTCACGAAAATCATAAATGAAAGTCATGTGGTAGCTTCACGAGTGCTTAACAATGTTGTTTTCGGCTTTTTCATTGCCGCACATTGACTGAACAACACACTGCATTAAACAAGCTTCATATAAAACCAAAATGGTGCAGTTTTATTCAACATTTTGCAGCACTTTAATTGCATGCTAATACCTAATGCTGCTGCAATAAATGCCCGAAAAGATCATTGCATTCTGCAATGAAAACACGCAAAAACAGCAGACCAAGCAGATATAGATTGACGAGCAAAGAAGTCGAGAAGAAACAAATGACTTTGAAGTCATACTCATTCCTATGACTTCACTATTCGGATGAATGGTGAAGATTGAAGCATCAACGAAAATGGAGGGTGCATGTGAATTGATGAAGTCATGGAAGATCACACGACTTCACTATTCATTATATATATATATATATATATATATATATCCATATATTTTACGTTGATTGCATGGTAAGTTTGGTTTATACGTGTTGAATTAATTATGTTTTAGTATATTAGTGTTTAATTATTATTAATTTAGGGTTTAGTTAGATAAATTATTATACATCTTAAATTAATTTTGTTTAGTTACTATTGTATGTTTTAGTATATTAGTGTTTAGTTATTATTAATTTAGGGTTTAGTTAGATAAATTATTATACATGTTAAATTAATTTTGTTTAGTTACTATTTTATGTTTTAGTATATTAGTGTTTAGTTATTATTAATTTAGGGCTTAGTTCGATAAATTATTATACATGTTAAATTGATTTTGTTTAGTTACTGTTAGTCGTCTTTTACGACTAACTTTTGTATAGAAATTTTTTCAAAAATGTATATATTTCTTCCAATTTATGTTTCTTTTTGGTAGGATTGTAAATATTTATTGTTTAGTTTATATATTTGTTCAGTAGAAACTTTCCATATGAATTTAATGTAAATTTCACTTCAATTCCAAGTAAAAAGGAGAAAAATTTGAAGGTGCAAAAGTTGTTGTCTCACTAAGCCTGGACCGTGCGCTTAGCAAGACTCAGCCGCTAAGCGAGACATCAGCCGCTTAGCAAGTGAGATGAATATTGAAGAGAATCTGTCATGTCATCACGCGCTCAATGCGTCATCAGCTCGTTCAACGAGAAGATTGTCTCTTCTGCGCTTAGCGCGAGAATGACACTAAGCCAAATTTCACTTACTCGTGCTAAGCACGAAGATGGCGCTAAGCGTGCCTTCACAGACAAAAAGCCCTTTTTAAGCCTGAATTGCAGAGAATGAGAAGGAGGAGGTCTGAATAGACTACGTGAGTCTAGTGCTGAACGAAAAACAGAGGAAAAGCTGAGCAAGGAAGAAAAAGGCCCTAACTTTTAGGTAGATTTTAGGTTTAAGAGTTATTCCTAGGTTCCTAGAGGTGGAGGAGACATCCCCACTGCTTTGTAATCTAGTATTTTTGCTGAAACTCTTCTCCTATTTGTGAAAGGTACTCGCTTGTAATGGAAGGCTAGAATCATTTGTTGAGAAATTCCGCTGAGTACTTGATGTAAATATTATTACTATGTATTTGAAGTTGTTTTTATGTGTCCAATGTTTCTATTTGTGCTTATGTTATGCATGCTTGTGGCTTGATCACCCATTTGTGTGTAAGGTTAGGAGCTTTAGCATTGGAAAATGTACTGCATCCTTAGAACTGGATAGGGCAGGGCTAGGTTATCGAACTGCCACATACAGAGTGCGGTAATTTAGTTTTTATCATGCTATAATTGTAATGTTGTTAGGTTAGGCTAAGTTCAACAAGAGACATCTGGGAACGAAGTTTAATTTGAATTAGGCCAAACTCGCGAGACATCGGTGTTTGGTATTTGTGCCTTCAGCATAGAACACAGAAATAATTTCAAGAAGAGAAAAATCCTAATTACATCAAGTATCTCAGTAGAAGGACCCAACGCTTTTACATATCTGTTTTCACACTCACTTGCTCGCAGTTACTGCTTTTACTTAGAATAAAATTACTTCTGTTTTTACTTCATGATAATCAATTCTTTACGCAAATGCCTATTTGCTTAATGATGCTTTGCCAAGTAAAACAAGTTCCCTGAGTTTGATACTCGGTTCACACCGTTTTAATTATTTACTTGACGACTCGGTGCACTTGTCAGTTAGATTTCACATCCACAAAAACAAGTAGTACCAGGATGCGAACAATTACTATTTTATGTTTTAATATATTAGTGTTTACTTATTATTAATTTAGGGTTTAGTTACATAAATTAATTTTTAAAATATTAAATTAGCTAAAGAATTAATTATTTTATGGTAGCTATTATTATTTTTATTGATGGTGGATGCAATAGTTAGTATTCACTTTTAAAAACACTGTTCACTTTGGTGTAACTTATAAAAGGAGGGGTCATTGACACTTATAATTCATGTTTACACAATCTTGCATCTGTTGCATCTAAACAACTAGTTGGTCCTCTCATTTTGACGTGTTACTTAGAATGTGTTATTGGTATATATTTTTTAGCGTTACATACACATAATTATAAACTTTTTATGCACTTTCGTATTTATTTAACAATTTTTAAAAAGGTTTTTTTTACGATAGATACACAAAATTGATTCCATTTCATTAATAAATTACTTTTTTTTTACAGATGGTTAGCGAAGAACCCATAATAAGAGATAATGTTAGCGACTTCAGTGATGACGAGCAACAATGCGATTTTCATGAACATGGTGAACCAAGCAATCAAAGTAAGTCATCTTCATATTTTGAAACTATTAGTAGTCAACTTTCAGAAAATCAAGAGTACTCAAATCCTTATCAAAGGAAAGGGAGTGCTAGTACAAATGACATTTACGAAGAGTTGACATTTGAATCAAAACAAGCAGTTGTGAGTGTCATTAAACAATTTCATTTTATGCATTTATTTAATTTTGATGTGGTCGAGAACAAGAGTGACAAGTACGTTGTCATGTGTAGTCAATATGGTAATGATGTTATTGGAGGGCGAGAGTATCATTCAGCAAAATACGCAAGAGGTGGGAGTTGAAGAAATTAAATGGTATTCACACCTGCACAAATTATTTCATATCACAAGGTCATGTTAGGTTAGACTCTTTTGTAATTGCCCATAATATTGTTCATTTAGTGAAAACAAATCCTGGTATTGAAATCAAAACCTTGATTGCAGACATGCATCAACGGTTTGGTTACACTGTTTCATACAAAAAAGCATGGACAACTAAACAAAAAGCCCTTGAAATGAAATTTGGAAATTGGGAACAATCATAAAGTTACCTGCCTGAATGGTTGACAACTGCTCAACATTTTGTACCAGGTACCATAGTAAAATACAAAACTTCATCTTTAATGGAGGAAGGTGACAATGACCCTCTTAGGGTGATTTTTAATCGTGTATTTTGAGCGTTTAACTCATGCATTGAAGGTTTCAAATATTGCAAGCCACTTGTGCAAGTAGATGGGACATTTTTAACTAGCAAATATCGCAGTACTTTGTTGACTGCCATCAGACAAAATGGTAGTAGGAACAATTTTCCACTTGCTTTTGCAATTGTTGAGAGCGAGACTAGAGAAGCTTGGATGTGGTTCTTGCATTATTTGCGGAGACATGTTACACCGCAACCAAATTTATGTATTATATCAGGCAGAGAAACCAGTTTGCTAGCAGCTTTACAATCGAAATGCATTGGGTGGAATGGATCTAATGTTTCGTCTATGTATTGCATTCGTCACATTGCATCAAATTTCAACAAACATTTTAAAAAACTTGACTTAAAAAAACAAGTCATCAATATGGGCATGTTTCTTTCTTCCTATTTCATGCATCGTATCCTTGCTTTATTACATCTTCACTATATCTATTACTCATTGTTTTATCTTTTGACATAGGATATGAGATGAGGAAAACATGATTTGAAGTAAAGTTGCTCGTAATGCGAGCAAAGTTTCCACAAGCAGCAGATTAGTTGGATCAAATTCCTAAGAGTAAATGGACTCAGGCCTACAATGAAGGAAAATGGTATGGCCATATGACTACCAACCTTGCTGAATGTATGAATTCTGTTTTGAAAGGAGCCTGAGCATTACCTATTACTGCCTTAGTCAATGAAACATTTAATCAAATAAATTATTCATTTGTTACTAATGGCATCAAAATCATGAATATGATAAAGGCAGGACATATGTACTCTGAAGACGTATATGTCATGATGCAAGAAAATCAACACATTGCTACCTCGCATTATATTTGCATGTATGTTCGAGAAACAAGGGAGTTTGAGGTTAAGAAATTGTAAATACACGACTTGGTCGACGAGCAATGGCATGCACTATCAAATTGAATGAATGGTCGTGTGATTGTGGACAATTTCAAGCACTTTGACTACTTTACTCGCATGCAATTGCAGTGTGTGCTTTTTGCAATTTAAATTATGATGACTTTGTTGACCCTGTATACAAGTTGGAAAACATTTTCAAAGTTTATCAACATCGTTTTCATTCCCTTGGAAGTGAAGACACATGACCTCAATATTTAGGTCCACATTTTATGTTTGATCCTTCGAAATGAAGACAGATATTAGACAGGTCGGCCCCTACTCGAATACATAATGAGATGGACGAACCAATTCCAAATAGGCCTAAAAAATGCTCATTATGTAGAAGTGAAGGACATAATCGTACTAACTGTCTATACAAACAAGTACATAACTAATATAACTTATACTTTTTATGTTTTTCTTTCATTTGTATTGTGCGTTTTATATTAATGTATTCCTTATGTTGTTTTTAATTTTATTATGTGTTTTTCTTAATAGATTATCTAAATTTTAAATAAACAAAAACATTTAAATAAAACAATATTTAAAATATATAACATATTTTAAATAATAAAACATTAAAATAAATTAATAACATATAAAATAAAACCATAAAAAATATACTAATAATAAGTCAAATTAATATTATTTATCATATATTTAAATAAATTTTTAAAAAAATACCATAAAAAATTATAAATTTGAAAAAAATAACACATTAAAAAAACATTTGGTCTCCATATTTTAAAAATTCATAATTTCAGTTTTCCTATTTCAAAATAGAAATATTTGGTCTCCATATTTTAAAAAATCTACAATTTTGGTCCCACATTTTAGAAAATTTATAATTTTGGTTTAATCTCTAATTTTGCCTTCATTTTACTTCTTTTATTTTTTACTTTGCAATTAATTAAATCATTTCTAAATAGTACCTTAAATAAATATGTTAGATTTGAGTATAATTGGGCTAGAAGAAAAAAAATAAAAACATAGATAAAATTAAGATTTTGACCAAAATTAAGAATTTTTTAATATAGAAGAATTAAATGTTTGTATTTTGAAATAAAAGAACAAAAACAGTGAATTTTTTAAAATAAAAGGATCTAATATTTTAAAATGGAAAAATCAAAATTATGGATCAAATAAAATAAAGGAATCATAATTACAGATTGAACAAATAGGAAAATCACGATTGCATTTAAGCCTTAATAATATTATTCCCTTCATTTCTTTTTTATTAGTCTACTTAAATAGAAAAAAATTCTATTTATTTTTTATGTTAAAATTTTAAGATATCATTAATTGATGTTTTCAATTATATCATCATGCTCATTGTAAGTTGTAACGCCTCGTGACAAATCAACTATTTTTTTTTTTACCAATGACAAATCGACTATTTATTTATTTTCAATCATGCATAAATATCCAGATAAAAAAAAATACTCTTTCACATAACGCTACAACCCATAAAATATGAAGATAAAAGTTCCATATACCAAATCAATTCTATCAAAAATCAAATTGATATATATACTTGGGAGACGAAGGGAGCGAATAATTCTCCTTGGTTTATTAATATAATATTCTCACGTTAAACTCATTAAAACAAAGGAGCTTTTTTCTTTTTCTCCAAACAATATAGTACAAATGGTTAATATACTCATACTTAAAATAAAAGGATGTGAGTATATTATAGTACAAATGATTCTCATGTGATAATGGAAGGGTGTATATTTAATATGTTTATGGGTTGATAATTGGTGCTTTGCGTATGGGCTATGAGCATAGTGAGTTTTGGGCCAAGGCTGAATTGCTGATGCATAAGCTTGTCAACAAGACAGCTTGAAATTACTTACAAATCGTGCAATGAAAAATAAAATATTTGAGAAGTCTAGTAGTAGGTATTTGAAAAATAAAAGTAAAAATAAAAATGGTTACTTAACTAGAATTACTTGTGCAAAGAATCCAGTACCTTGTACTGCGTAGATTGGGATGCACCTCTAAGTAATAAGAGTCAAATCTCATTTTGATCTCTAAAATATATATATATTTTTTAATTTACCTATCTCTTGTAAATAAATGCTGTTAAGTCCCTAAAGCTTAATCATTTTTCAATTTTTTATGAGTTGATTCATTTAAAATTAACATTATAACATCTAATTAAACTCATCAGCTTATACAATTATCCATACAAGCAACTAAAAAATCTAGTGCATCTATATTGAGCGGTCTGTTATTACTTTACTAAACATAATTGTTAAGAAATAATTAATTCAATTTCTTCATTAGTTTAAACAATTGATATCTTGTGCATTATAGAATTTTTTATCATTTGAAATAGAATTTTTTATTGTGTTCCTTTTTTTTTATTGTTTGAAATATAAATTAATTTAATTTTACGTGTAAAACTAAAAAGCATCTTTCTAGAAGAACTAATTATTTATTAAGGAATTATTTTTTAGAAATTATATATTTAAATAATTGCAAAAAAAAGCAACTCCTTCTTCACTAGATTTCTAGATCCATCCTTAGAGTATTTTCAGGGGAAGATTTTGAGCTAATATTTGAGCTCAAGATCTGCTCTTGCCCATATATCTTCTACTAGACAGAGACCTTCTACTAAAAAGAGAGACCTAGGATCTCTAGCTTGGAGGAAGAGGCTTCAACAAGATATCCTCATTTTGAGATTTCAAAAATTGGCATATCTCATGGTTTTCTCCATAACTTTGTTATGTACCTACAAATAAGACTTTATATGCATATAAGAGAAATTTATCAACAACTTCAAGCAGACTTGATGAAACTTATTTGAGCACATTTCGGTCACAACAATAATGAAATATAATTTTTCTTGTTTAATGTCAATGTTTTGTATTTTGTTGCTTATGCATGTTATGTATTTTTCATCGGTTTAACTTAAAGTCATAAATAAAAATTTTAATTATCAAAATATTTATTTTTTAATATTAGTTATTTAATAATTAAAATATTTATAACTAATTACTTAAATTTAAAAATAATTAATAAAATATATTTAAGTGATATCCAATATAGGATCCACATAAATGACTCAAGATCTCAAGTTGAGATGTACTATTGGAGCAAAAAAGAAAAGAGATCTTGATATATGTGATATTATGGAACTACTCAAAAAGTGGTATAAGATTTCAAGATGAGATCCACCACTAAAAATACTTTTATATATTAACAATTACGACCAAAAAAGAGAGAGAAGGGAACAAAGATTTCATGTGTGCAATGATGATGATATTTTTCATAGATTTAAATAACTTTTTACACCGATAAGATGAGTATTTTGATTTTGATATCTAATCTTTATTATTATTTTTTGTACTTTATAATTTTTTATTTTGTGAAAAAGTATATGCTGTAAAATGATTTAGCTGTTAAGTTGGTAGTTTTTAAATCACTTGAACTCGATAATTTGATGTTCTATTAGCAATGTAAGATAAGTAACTATTTTAAAAATAAAAACTATAAAAAATAAAATAGAATTTAATTATCAAAATTAAAACACCCGGCCCCTATATTTTTATGGAAATGCTAATGTTGTGATAAGTAATTTTAAATAATTAATTCAAAATAAACAGAACATGATACAATCAACGTTCGTAACAGTCAATGTAAGTAATTGTATTTTTGTTTAAATCTAAATTTGAAAATTGTATTTACAGATTGAATATAATTGGATGATCAAATTCGTAAATAAATTTAAAAAATACTAAAATTAAAATTGGAAACCACGACAAAAATACAATTTTACGTAAATTTAATATACTAAAACAAAATAACAATGTAAGATAACGAAATAAGTGTCATTAGATCATCTAAACATTAGCCATATATTTGTGTGAACACTCAGTGCACAAAACCAAGGGGCTCGACTTTTTCCTGTGAAGAGAGAGAGGAAAGGTGAAGAAAATCAAGTGACAGTTACTTGCCAGTTGCCACAAAAAATTTAAGCATGGAGGTGTTGCTGCGTGATCTTTAGGCAAACTGGGTTCCACTCCTTCCAACAATATTGTCATCACTTGATCCCTGTACATAAAATATTCCAACAAATTTTTCTTTTTCTTTCTTTTCTTATGATGAGTTTCAACGTGATCATGACCCTCGGCTTCAATCAAAGTTCAAGCCCTCTGACAACAACAGTGAATTTTTAAGAATAATTTAAAGTTAAATAAAATAATAATTTGCTTACACCATGTTTATATATATATATATATATATATATATATATATATATATATATATATATATATATATATATATATATATATATACTTTTTTTTTTCCTTCTCTTTTTTCTTAGATTCATTTCACATGCTATAAGAAAGAATGGGAGAGAAACATAGCATCAAATATTCATATAAAATAATAGTTATAGACAAAATTATTAAGCCTATAATTAAATACTATTACAGGATCCTTCAATTATTAATGTTCTGCCTATACTCTGTAGAAAAAAAAATGTTCTGCCTATGCTCTAGAATACTTTAATTGAGTTATACTTAAAATATTATGCTTGTTAAAGTATTGATTGAGTCAATATAATATTTTATTTTTAATTCAATATATTTCAACATTATATAATCAATTAATTATAAATTCTATTGCATATAATTTTTTTAAAATCATTATAAAATTAATTATTTATCTATATATATATATTTAAATTTTTACTAAACTAATAATTAGCAAAAAATTTCTCTCAAAACAAAAAAAAAAATTGTTGAAGTGATTTTTTTTTTTGTTTATTTGAGTAAAACATCATAAAGATATTTAATCACATCAATCTCTTTATCCTTTTTCTTACTTTTTCGTAGCTTTTATCTCCTGTGTTACCTCCTTTATTTCACTAATATATATATATATATATATTATTTTTTATGAAAATAATTATAGGTCAATTTTTTTTTATTTTTTCAGTCAAATTCTGAATTAATCATCATCTTTTTTCTTTAATAAAGTGAAGGGTTAACACAAAAAAATATACACACTTATTAAAAGTTTGAATTAATTAGACCTTTTGGTTTCCTAAAATTTTCAAACAAATAAAATATCCCTTTATTTTTAAGGTTAAACAAATATGATTCTATTGTCATTTTTCTTTTACCAAAAAACATCAATTTTTTAAAAATAGTTGAGGATTTATGATGAAAATCAAATAATTGAAAATTAGTTAGAATCAAAAAATTTGGTTAGAATTTTAAAAAATTTGAAAAATCTAGTAGGATGTGAGGTATATTAAGGTTTCAAGAGGATGAAAATTTGAGATTTTTTTTTCATTTTGGGTGGAATTTGATATTTTGGTTGGTGAGTTTTGAGTGAAAGAATGCTTGAAAAATTACTATATTCAAATGTGCAAAACAATTGAAAAAAAAATGAAAAATGAATAGTTTAAAGTGCATTGAAAGTGATTGGAGGGATAATGTAATAATTTTTTCAAAAAAAATTGAAAGATAAACTCACTTTGAAAAAAATATTGGAGGGTAAAATTATATATTAATTATCATAGAGGAACTAAAAGTGTACAATTAAATCTAAATGTTTGCTTGTGTAAAAAATATTGTGGAAGAATCAATCACACGCATACATTAATTATTTGAAATTTTCGTATTTTTTTTAAAGAGACGTACGAATATTAATTAAGGGGTGTTATTGAGACACTTGTTAATAATTTAGAAAATAGAAAATTGTTTGAATTTATAAGTTTCTAGCATATATATATATATATATATATATATATATATATATATATATTTACTATTTTTATTAATTTTGTTTAGTTTTTGGCAATTTAATTTCTTAAGATCATTCGTTTATAGAATCCTTTTGAAAAATCTAATCATGTCATAAAGCTCATACATGTGGACATGCGAGGATTTTGAGACATAGAACTGGTAGGGCATAGTTTATATTATTTTTGGGTTCCCCAAATGGTGCAATAATTAAAATAAATTATCATATGTCCTTATTAATATTATATCATATCCTCCTCAGCATTGAGTAAGACTAGCATGAAAGAGTTAAACAAATTATTCTTTTGTAATAAATTTCAACTTTTGAACGTGTTTGCCACCTTTCGCAAGAACGAACCTACAGGCCATTGAGCTTTACTTAATTAGCTTTTTATGAGTTGAGGCACAAAAGGGTCAAGATTAAAGTTAGATAAAAGTACGTCGAGTTGGACATAGAAACTATGAAAAAATAAATTGTCCAAAGCTGTCACTTAGGTTTGAAACAAATGATCAAGGATCGTGAGTTAATTTTCATCCTCATGCTGTTTGATAGGTAATTTTTTCTAAAAAAATCTTGTAACACCAAAAAACTAGTTGAGTATAGTTGCAACTAATTAAAATTACTTACAGTTTAGGTTTATATAATAATTTTATAGCTGTCACTTAGGCCTTCAATCTTTCTTTAGTCTAGCTGGCTTTTTCTTGTTTGTATTTGTTTTAAGAACCACGAAAACCAAAATCAATCTTTATCCAAATTAAAGCAGTGGTTTAATTAGAAGCATAGAAACACGTTAAATATGATACGTACTGAACCAAGAGGATGTATCTAAATACTAGAATCGTTCAATTGTCATGCACACATATATACTTAATGAGCTAGCATATATGCTGAA
Organism: Glycine soja; assembly: GCF_004193775.1. Lineage (NCBI taxonomy): Eukaryota > Viridiplantae > Streptophyta > Magnoliopsida > Fabales > Fabaceae > Glycine > Glycine soja. Next base: position 49,781,543 of record NC_041019.1, on the reverse strand, counting down.
GCACCGGTTTGTGTTACTTAGTAGTATCCATTAACTGGCCCCAACAAAATGCTAAGGTGATGGTGGTATAAATATTCTTATCTATACCCACCACGCATGTTGTACGAAAGTACCATTATTTGAATAAATTTGCATACTTGTTGCATCCACAAGGCATCCCCGCAGATAAATTAGTTTAGTGTTTTGTGGTCTTATCAGTTTGACGTGAATTTCTAAACAGAAAGAATGATCTTAATTAACACAGCATATGGGATATTACATCAACTAGATTTACTAATAATTACGCGCGCCACCCTCTTCTTGCTGAAAGTTTCTCACGACCAACTTAATAATTAGACAGTGACATTGTCCCCTCATAGCCTGTGTTCATAAACATATTGTATTGAGAAGTATGGCACTAATGTGGGTTTGAATAAAGTATGATAGTACACTGTTTTATATATATCAACATTTTTTTTTAAAGGAGCTTTGGTGAAAAAAAGAAGGTGTTGTTAGGTGTATCCAGCAGTATTGTTGGTTTACTTAGTATTTTCATTTTTTTTTTAATTTTTTTCTTTAATAATTTACTTATTAATATGTTAAATTATTTATTTATGTATTAAAAAAATTTTACTATTAAAAAATTTAATATATATTAAATTTTGTAATGGTAAATACTTTTTATTTATAAAAAATATACAGATTAAATAATTTGTATGATTTATATCAAAATTAATTATCATAAAATTTATCATTTAAATTTACATGCGTATTAAATATACATTAAAAAATTTAGTATTATATATAACAACATTATTTATTTTATAATTAATTGACTAATTAACTCAATTGGTTAGAGCGTATAGTTAATGGGTACCTAGATCATTGTAAGAAAAAAAATTAAAATCAAGTGCATTACAAATAATAAAATAAAAAATAGAATCATCTTCTCAATAAAGATCGCAAATCAATCACCAAATTGCATTTGTAGAATTAACCAATATGATGAATTCAAATAAATACAAAAATCAATCATAGAATTGAAGTTCTAATTAACAAAATTAAACTAAGTTCAATTCCTTGAATTTAAGCTCCTTTACCCAGACATATTATTTTTTAATTCCTTAAATACTCACATCAAATTTATAGTGTTGGCAATACACTTTATAACACATATTTTATTATTAGTTAAAATTTATTAAAAAATATAAAATCAGATATTCATCAAATAAGACAAAAACATGCATGGTCATTTTATGTTAAAATTAGGAGGGAAAGGCTTTCCATTGCTGCCATGGTTGTACAGTGTGTAGTGTTGCATGTCAAGGATGTTTCGTTGGTCATTTTGGGGAGGGAGGGTTTTGGAATTGATGGTCAACAGACTATTAGTGTGTTGGAAAAGGAACAACATGCATCGTTTATACTATTGGGTTTATTTTGAGGCAAGGTGGGGTGATAGGCTTTTACGGGAACATGACATATTCTTTGTGTAGTCATGAATATTTATTTTGATGTTTGTGTTTTGGCCATTATCAAATGGCGTTGATGTACTTCTATGAGATTAATTGGTTGATCACCCCCATGTGGTTTCCCAATGCCTTTCTTCTATCATTAATTTACTACTATCATTTTGTCTTTTTTTTAAAAAATTAAATACTTGTAAGAAGTATTAACAGATACCAAAATTTCAAATTTCAAAATTTAGCTAACAGTAGTAATAAAAAGTGTTAGTAGCACTTCTTTTCAATTGAAGCACATCTATTCCTAGAACATCACAAAATATGGCAAAATTCTTAAATCCAAATATTCTACCCATAAATTCAAGTTTTCCTTTCTAAATTTATCTAAATAAAATTCACGGATATGAATTTATCACTCATTACGTACCCAGCCACATTGTAATTAAACAAAAGCGTTATTTTATATTTTAATTATAAATTTTGTTTGGATAAATTTTTTCAAAAATATTTATAGAAAACATATAAAAAATAAAATGACTTGACTTTCTCTCAAAAGCTAAAATAAAGTTATTTACTTAATTTCTATAAATATTCAAAGTTTACTGATTTTAGCTTATACAAGAAATTCAATTTATTCTACTACCTTCTTATTTTTTATCTTCTAAAAGTTAATTCAAATAGATTCATGATAATAAGTTTTTAGAAATAGTTAGCAAATCATATTTCACAATTGATAAATTAAAATTGAAAATCAACCATGTAACAATTAAACATGGCAATGGGATAGGACGGAGACGGATATTGTCTCTTCAATCCACGATCTTGATTTTCCAACATATCCTCGTACATGTTTCCGATATTCGATGGGTTCAAATTTATTATCATATTCTCGTACGCGTTAGGTATCGAATATCCCCTTTCACTCCCCTCCCCTATTCAGATTTGTAAAATAAGTTTTTTTTTTAAAAAAAATTATATTAAAAATTTGATTTTAGAAAAAATAAATTGATTGTTACACATTTATTTTTAACTACTTATATATCAATGAATTCATTGTAGTCCACTTGTCTACAAAAATCGTAAAAAAAAATCTTAAATTATGTAAAAATTTTAAAATAAAATTAACAACTAATAAATAAAATTTTAATAATTTTATCATCGAATCGAGTATGGATACGAGTAATGGGCGAATAGTGACATCCCTATCTTCAACCTTGACCCTGATTAAAAAAACCGGATAATTCAAACTCACACCCACTCAACTCGAATATTTCTCTCATCAAAGTCGAAATAAATTCAAAAAAATACCCATTAATATGAGTTTGGTTATCATGTCCAGTGGAAATGTAACATTATCACAATGACAAAGATGTTAGACACATGAGTAAAACTTTTAATTTTAAGATGAAAGAGTTTATCACCAAGATGTAGTTTTTAGTTTAAGCGTAAAGTTACAAGGTTATATATAACATGAGCTTTTGTTTTGGATTTAAATTTAATATACCAAATAATGTGCGAATATCGCATACGGTAGATAGTAAAATACCAACATTCACACTATTTTTGTGGACACATATTCGTACCAGGACCAATCTATTAGTTTCCTTCTACTACGTCTGCAACCAATATATTAGGTCCATAGCACTGAGACATTCCCAATAATTTATGAAGTTCATGAGATGCATCTATCGATGTAAACCATGTTGGGAAACATATCATAGGCTCCATTATTCAGCCTATAAAAAGTGCACGAGTGGATCTAGTAGACACAATAATTGACTATTGGATCATAACTGAAGAAAAAAAAAATACTCCCTATATGTTTCCTATGCTGAGGCTGTATTGTAGATTTGATGATTTTGTCTCACATGCCAACTTTAAGTCACTTTGAAGATTTAATGATTCAATAAGTGAAGTCGTAGTCCCTTATTACTCCCTCTATACTGATATACCTCCATAAAAAAATGTTTGAAATATATTTTTTAACATACTTTTTTAAATATATATTTTTTAATTGATAAAAGTTTATTAAAAATTAAAAAATTTAAAAAAATCATTAATAATAATGTGAGACTCACAAAATCTTATCTTATTTAATATTTTAACTATTATAAAAAAATGTGTTTGAAAGAATATATTCCTAGTATTTCTTATAAGAAAATTTTTAGCCTGATTAAAAAAGTTAATTAGTTGAAATCATTTAATTTACTAATCTCAAATAATAAAAAATAATGTTATTCCTAAAATGTTATTAATTAAAATTTGATATCATGGATAAAATAAAATCATGGAGTTGTAATTAAATGAAAGGTGTTTTAAGAATGATATAATTAAATATGAATAAAATTAGTTATATTTGTTTATATATGAGTTTGGAGGAAATGTTATTTTTTTTAATTGAATAAGGATATGAACCGGCTTGAAAAGGAGCATCTTAACTAGGTTAACACCCTCCCAAGAACCTCCAAGCAAGAACACACCTCATATAGCATTAAAATATAAGAAAACAGACAAAATGAGAAAACTAGTCCAAGATCCATTGCAAACTAACAAAACCTATAGTTAGGAAGAGAATATCTATTCCTATGGAATTCATTTAGAGGGAATAGTTACTACTACTTTTAGTTTTATGTAAGAAATAATTATATAATTCAATAATACTAATAAAAGTAATTACATTGTTAATTAATTTGCCATAAATTCATCAATACTAATAAAAAATAGTTCTTGATGTTGAGTACATGAAATTCTTGATGTTATATGTTAGTCATGAATGGGTACTTATTTTCCTTTGTATAAAATGTTCACTGGAATATTTCATTTATTCGTAAATAAATTAAAAAGGTTTTTTAGTTAAAAAAAAGAAATAGAATTTTAGAAAATGGTGAAATTTTTATAATTAAATAATTGAGGATAAATAACTGTATTAAAATAATGGTTTAAAGGAGAATAAAAAAATATTTGATTTATTCATTTGATAGAAAATAAAATAGAGATCCTTTTTATAAAATAATAAAAATAGATAAATAGAGTAAATAATAGGTTGTGAGTACCTAGTTATAAGATAAGTTTTTAGACTGACGATATACTCCTCATCTTCCTTTTAATTTCGTTTTCTCTCTTTCCCTCCCAAAATCCTCTACTTTTCGCGCATATACTCAAACCTATCTTAGTAAAATGACGATCTCGGACTCGTTAACCGTTGGATCGTTGTGATATTTCAGCACCACGTTCAAAAATAATTTCCAAGCATTCTCACCGTTGAAAACTGCGAAAAACTGTCGAAGTTAAGAGAAATATCCTTCGCATCGTAGCTTTCTTTTTTCCCATAGAGCCTCAAAACCTGTCTAGTAAAACTATGATCGCGGATTCTTTAACCGTTGGATCATTGTGAAATTTAGATACCTAGTTCTCAATTCAAATTTTCACAACATAACCGTTGGGATTTGTGAAATAATAATCAGGGAGATAGAAAAGTGAATCGCACGAAGACAGTACAAAATGAAGACTTTAATCTCATCTCCTTTTCTCTAACGCTTGAAAACCCTATCAGAGTAAATCAGAGGAAAAACTAAAAGAATATGAGGAAATTGCTAGGGATGCCGCTATCGTTGTCAGAATACACACGTGAGTCCGCTTAGAGGTAAGGGATGAGTTTATCGCAATTGGGGTTAGAATGAACATGTGTAGGGATTCTTAGAGGATTAAATTGAGGTTTATTTTGAGATGTTTATTGAATTACAATTTTCCTTTATGATTATAAATACAATATTGTTGTGTTTGACGGACCAATTGATATTCTGATGTGAATTGGTAGATGAACTTGAGTGCTCTTGGTGTTTTTGTATTTTGACTTATAATTTTGATTCATTGATTTTAATATGATTGTGTGGAATTGTTTGAGGAGTTTTACTCCCAATGTTGTGAGAAACATTTTATATAAATTATTATATTGAGATTATGAGATGGTGATTCAAATTGTGAGTAAGTGACAAATTAAACCTGTGATGAATGGTGAGATACATGTGTATTGAGTAGATGGTTAGGTGGATGACTATGAAGAATCTCATGCTAGAGGACACGAGAACACAAAGCTTTGATAGGATGTGACATTGGAGTATAGGTTTCTATATAAATTGCATGAAGTCTTGGACGACCTTGCTTTGAGCTGAGATGATTTATTATTTATTTGAACAAGTTTTATTATGATGTTAGAAAAGTGAATGTGAGCCTTTTATCCTTTTGAAAGACTTTTATTTAAATGTGATTTAAAAACTATTAATTAATTTCACATTTTTATTCCTTTTATTATTAGTACATATATGTGTGAGATAGAGGGTGTCATATTCACAATGACCAAACATAAGGGTGAAAATAAGTTGAGCTGAGCTAGACTTTGTTAGGCCTGAGATTGGCTTAGATTACAAGAACATGACCTGAGTCTGTTTATCTTTCAAAGGCTTTTTTAAGAGCCTAGGCTTGGTCTAACCTACAAGTCTATTTATCGGTCAAGTTTATAATAATCTAACAATAAGATAAAGATAAAAATATATATGTGAAGCTTTTATAACAATTAAATCTAACTTATTTATACGATATAAACATATTTTTAAGATTTAATATAACATATATGATAACTTATTTTAAAATATATTTTACAATAAGACAAATTTATTTTTTAATAAACTTAATTAAAAGTTTCAGCTTAATTCATTTATCATTGCTTTCGGCGAAGACAACTTCGTATCAATACTATGATAAATAAAAAAAAAACTATATATGTGGATCAACATGATTTATATTTAAAAAGATAAATACATATAAGATTTTAATGTATTATAATACATTTAATATAATAATAATACTAAAAATAAATAATTATTTATAATTTTTTAAATGGGTTAGCCTGTTAGACCTAAAAGGCTATTTGAATAGCTTCGGACCAAACCTATTTAACTAAATAACCTTTAATAAAAACCTTGGTCTATCCTACTTTTTATAAAAAGCTTGGTTTCGTCCCAACTTGATGTATGTTGGGTTGTAGACTCTTATCGAGTGGCTTGACTTATTTTCTTCCCTTGCCAAACATTTTTCCACGGGAAAGTGTTAGTTGTATTATGACAATACTTAGGCTAATTATTAATATTATCTATTATCTGTTTTTTTTTTATAAAAAAAACTAATAAAAATAGTTAGATTAGTTCATTTGTTATAAATTTTAATGTTATTTCAAGATTATCACATGACATTAAATAATTTACAAGATGATTATGTTTTAAAAGATAATTTTTAAACCAAATGAGTATATAATTATCGAGATGATATGACACAATTTAACAGTTCAATTGATTTCCCTTAAAAAAAAAACAGTTAAATTGATAACATTTATAAAACTTCATTGAAGATATTCTATATATATATATATATATATATATATATATATATATATAAATATTTATTTATTATAAATTATAAATTTTAGTTGTTGTAGAACCAAAACATTAATCAAAGCAAGCGTTCGAAACGAATAATTGGAAAGAATCTAAAGTATCGCGATCTCCATCATTTCGTTTTTATTCCTGCATATAAATGAAGTCTTGACACCCAATTGAAAGCGAGCAGGATATAATACTATCCATATTCACATAATGAATTAATTTATTATTCTGCAACTTTTTTTTATATTTTTTTATCCATAAATGTTAATTTGTTAATAATATTAGTTGGAGAATGTGATCTTTTTCTTGCTTCTTTTCTTCTTTATCTTTTTTCAACCACTCTATCAACTTTATATATTCTTTATTATCCTTTCTTATTTAGTTCAATATAATTAAATATTTCTCAATTAAATATTGACAAATTATTAAAACTAAAATTCATTCTTTAGTAATAATTTCACTTTTACTGGTTATCAGGGCTTTGATGAATTGTTAACATTAAAAGTTATCAAAAAAATCAGAACAAAAGATTTTGTCCTACGTGTGAATTTCCATTCCATTATGATTAACATTAAAAGAAGGACTATAAATCACTTAGAGTCCACTTTCACGGCTAAGAAACTTTTCAGTCTTAATCAAATAGATTTGCTTAATATCTTTCCACCATGAAGCCACTATATAAGCATCAACAAGCGAATGTATAAAAAAACATCAACAATTAAAATTTGAGCAATTCTTTCTTTAAAACAGAATCTCTAAGTACTATTTTAATTATACCTTATCATTAATTTATTAGGGTCAGCTTAATAATGGAGAATTTGTCTTTAAAGTTCAAATCTGCATTTTGTTACAAGAAACACTAGAAACACATTATTTGTCACATTCTTTTGAACACATTTTTATTAGTTGAAATTTATTAAAAAATATGTTTTTTAATCTCACATCATATTTAATTATTTTTTTAATTTTATAATTTTGATTAAATTTTAAGTAATTAAAAAATACATGTTTAAAAGAGTGTGTTATAAAATGTATTTCTAACACTTTTTGTATGTTATTTATTGTACACCAAAAAAATAAATTAGACATTCTGAACTTATTTTGTCAAGCCAAAAGCATAATTGACATGGTCGAGTTTTTAGTTGCTAGATACAAATTTTAAAAAAATTTAGAGTTTAATTGTCTATACCTAAGTTTAAAATGATGTTTACTTGATGTCTTTGTCTTATACTTAGAATTCATATAGTTAGATTATCAGCATAACATATGCTTCAATCATTGTGTTGTAATGTGTTGTTAAACTTTGGGAATGTTTGAATTAAAATTGGGAAAGTTATTAATTTTATAAATTTCAATGCACAAAATATAAATAAGAAGAATTTATTACTTTGGGAGTAAAATACTTTTGAGCTCTCCCAACTGAAATCCTAATAAACATTTTGATAGTATGGTATGAGAGTGACTTGCAAAGATACTTTGATACTTAATCGAGTAAAGAGATTTACAAGTGTATGTAAAAGGTGAGGAAGAGACTTTCCTATTGGAATAGTAGACCTATTTACATAGGGAAGTAGAATTGTGCTTTTAAAATCAATCTTAAGGATGCGATTGATCATATGACACAAATAAAGCGACAAGATAATGCTTCAGACAAAATCAATGTACCAAAAGTACAAAGTTGAAAAATTCTACTCACTATGCAGATAAAGTACAAAAATAGAATATAATTAAGATAAATGCTTTGTTAAAATATTTATGTCAAAATGTGAAAAACATTTAATGCCTTAAGAGTCAACAACTATTTTCAAGTTCATCTATAAAGCCTTAAGAGTCAACAACTATTTCCAAAGTTTGTGTACCAGATGAAAAAGTTGTCAACAACCATTTTCAAGTTCATCTATAAAGCCTTAAGAGTCAACAAGATGCGGATATTAAAGATCCCAATCATTGCAACTACATTTACTAAAGCCATATTTATTTTTGTTCATTTTAAAAGGACATTACTTCTCTATAACTTCTGTAATTAAGTACTCACAAGTGTTACATTATCATTAAGTACGTATGCTTTATAGAAGGATAGTTTAATTGGGATGTTATATTTTTCTTACAAAATTGAGAAAGTTAATTTGTTCAGCCTATAGAGTTTTGTTAAAAGAATACTTAAGTATTGTGGATAGAGAGACAAAGAATAGTTGAAATTAAGGTAATCAAATTCGAAGTTTACGTAAGCTAATAAGAATTTTGTAAATTTGACTCGTAGATTTATAAGATTCTATTTCATATAAAAAAATAATAAAATATCTATAAATAACATATTAATTAATCATTTCAACACTATAATAAAATAAAATAATAAATTATAAATTTCATGATACTAAAACAACTAAGTCCAATAGTATATCACTACTAGAAAAGTTCAAACCACACCAAATAAAACATAAATAAAATGTTCACACCATAACAAAACATTACTTCTTAAAATGATAGCACTAATTAAATAACATAAAAAGGATAAGTGTCACTTAAATAATCCATAAAATAACTTAAATGAATAAAATGCAGTACATTATACAAACATTTTGGGTTAAATTTCTTAATCCCACAAACTTAGACTTAAATTAGCAAGCTTACCGAGTACTTCAAATCTATCGAGTCTATTTTGAGCCTACCGAATATACTTTGAGTTTACCAAAAAAAAAAGTTTATTAACGAGTTAATTCAGAATGTGCCTGTGAACTTGTAAACTCGAAAGAATTTACAAGTTAACTCGAGAGTTTGATAATTATGCTTGAAACATGAGCCCAGAGAGGTTTGTTGAAAAAACACTTAATGTTTGTGCCTAGAGATTCAAGCAAAAGAATAGTTGCTTTGAGCTAAAAAAAGGCTTGGAAAAAGAATACTTGTAACAGTGTGGAAACATGGTTCTTGTAAATTGTATTATAGTGGAAATCTTGGTCATTGTCAATGATTATAGTATTATGACTTAATTAATCTCTACGCATTTCGCGCTCCAAGCTTGAGGATTGTGTACCTTCCAGATTGGATGGTTATCGTTTTCAATGACTTAGTCTCTACGCATTTCGTGCTTGGGAGTTGTGTACCCTTTGGGTTGGATCGTTCCCAATCCATAGCTTAGCCCTTCCGATTCGTGCCTTGAGTCGAACCTTGCCTCATCATATCTATGTCTAATCTAATTATCTCTAGAGGCCTAAACGCACCATAAAATCGTCATAGACACAATTAATCACACCTCGAGAATCTTGAGATATGGGAGAATATTTTGAAATGCCATAATGCATTGACTCATGAATATAAGAGAGGATACACATAGTAAATGATGATAAATAGTCATCTCTTTGACCTAGGAAGACAAGTTGAGCAATACAATTTGCTTGAGTACTCTGGATTAGGTTGTGTCCATCTACGAGAAAACCTTTTTCTAAAATAAATATAAATATTTGTGTTCATTTTGTCTCTTCCTTTACTTCTTTATTATTATATTTATTCCTAAATATAAGTTTCTTTTAACTAATTCATATCATTTAAAGAAAGTTTATTAATTTAGTTAGTACTATTAAATTTGTTAGAAATTTGTATTATTCTTTTAAAATTACCCTTATAATTTTTCTCTAATCCTTATAATTAAGAGATAAAATATATTTATCATAAAGTAATTAAGAGTATTTTAATAAAAAATAATTAATACGAAAAATAATTTTAAAAGAGTCTTATATAAAAAAAATATAAGAGTTTTATATTTAAAAATTGAGGTAGTATCAGTAATGTTAAGAGAGTCAAATGTCGGAGAAAACATTTTGGTTTCAAACAATGAATTCTTAAAACTATTTTTCTCTCAAAAGAGAATATCTTTATTTTGTCCTATCCAAGTTTAAATGATTTAAAAATACTGTGATAATTAGTCTCTAAAATAAAAAAAAATATAATCTGATTTTAATTTATTATATGTAAACAAATATGTATCTTTTCATATAGATAGATTACTAATAAATAAGAGTTCACATGGATACAAAATGCGCACATGAACTCCCGATCGTTTTAACATTTTCTCTAACTTAATATAAATATTCTGAAGTTTTTAGATAGATTACTAATGACTTCATATTTTTTAGGTTACACTAATATTCTATCAATCCTTTGAAAAAAGATAGTAATATTTATTCTATTTTGTATTTTTTTAAAATTCTGAACACGTACGCATTAGGTATTATCAAAATTATATTAAAAAAGAAATTAATGACAGTGGGAAAGTATCCCAATGAGTGATGGCAGCACATAACTCGAAGGATTAATTAAGCACACGAATTTAAGTTTAAATATGATAATTTCTTCTATTACAAACATTTACACAACAATCTACAAATACAGTATACTGTGCCGTAAATAATACAGTACGTACTTGTTTTTTCATAAACCTAATGACAAACACATATGAAAGGAAATCCATTGGCACAAGTGGCAAAACATGTGGGTACATTATGAACGAGCTAGAAAGCAGTTAATTAATAAGATAGCTCGAGCTAATTAAGGAAGTTAATTGAAGCCTTCACGTGCCTTTACTTTGCAACTTGATCATGTCTCATGTCATGGCAGTTCTTCCCATCATCACCTGCTAATAGCTCAATTCTTAATCATGCTTCTCATGTTCCTACCCTTTTAATTTCTAAGTTGAATTTAGCTATTGTATATTGACAACTAACTGATAGCTGCAGGTATACGTACGATACTGCTGCCTTGCTACTTAATGTTTAATTATTATAAGGAGGAAAAAGAAGTGCACAAGCGGTGGAAAGAGTACACATATTAATTCATTTAATAAATTTTTTTTTCTTATACATATTTTACCTAATAAAACGATCGATGAGTAAGTTTTTTTTTGGATCAAAAAGTAAGTTAAAATTAAGTATATAAAAAGGTTATATTATTGTTTTATAAAAACTATGAAGCAAACAATAAAAGCGAGCTACAAATTGCTATTATTTTAAGGAAAATCAATATTAAATACGAGTATAAATTAAACAACAAGGTTTAGGGGTTGTAGTAATACTGATCGAGTTGGAAAGGGTTTTGTTTCAACGAGTCCCCAATCACCTTTCTGCAGTATCCATCTTCTCTTGCAGTTACACATTGTTTAACCTTGAATGTTGGTACACATCGTTTTTTTGGATATAAAGGTTTGGTTTCATCTTCTTCGTCTTTTTTTTTTTAATTTCTTTTTGTTTTATATATTTATTTATATATGATATTACAGCAAGCTCCATGGGCAACAAAATCTTATTTTATGCATTCAGCAAATTAAAAACAAGCTAACTCCATTTCAAACAAGTTTTTTTCTTTCTTTTTTTTTTTTTTACTTTAACATCACTTTTAAGGCCTTCACTTCTTTTTGAGTTATTCTTTTTCGTCTCTTTGGGGGTTTGGAAGGATCGATATATCAGCTTTCGTTTCCAATTACATTCCCAGTTTTGTTAAATTAATTCTCAAGAGTTAGCCCATTAATTATTATCTTCCCAAATTTTTAAACATACCAAATGGTTATTAAATTTACCTTTTCACATAAGCACTTGATTCTTTACATAAACAAATTAATGTAGCGACAATATTGTCCATTTTTTTATAACAAATATATATTTTGCTGAGAAATAAACATTAGAAAAGAAATAATGTAAAATAACCTATGTTTAGAAGATAATAATATAGTTTAGTTTAGTCTATAATATATGTCAGCACATTATTAATCAATCTCTGAAATTGGTGCTGAATCTCGAGGAATTGTAGATGGTAATAACCCCGTGAAAAATTCAAAGGTTGGAGGAGTGTACCATGAGATCAACAGAATGAGAAGCACAGAAGGTGGTGATGGTGAAGGAAAAAGAAACTGTGGTTGTTGTGGCAGATTCATTCAAGGCCTTCATCAACACTTACATCAATTCCTTAAGGCACTTTTCCCTACCCTTTCTCTCTCTGAGGTTTGTAAAATATCTCTTCTTGTATGTGTGTTTTTGTTCTGCAACTGCAAGTTCTTCTGCTGCTATGATTCCACTTTTAAAAGATTGTTTTATTCTTCCTTTTTGGGTCAAAAAGTGAAAATGTTTGAATATATCATAATTTTTAGAATTTAATAAAATAAACTGATCCTGTCAATGTTGTACGGAAAAGAGATTATAATAAATAATTATTTAGCATTGTAAAGATTTATTTTAATATGTTGCTCCTGCCTCTCGTGGCCATGGTTGTTAAGATGCTGATGGATGGAGGGTTTCATCATGTTATTTTCTCAAGTCATGATGCATATATAGATATCTCTATATATCATATGTATACAACACACTTTATTAAATATATACTAGTAATTTTTTTATCTTTTACTTTTTATCACATTATATAATAAAATTTATTATGTGTTTGATTTTGTGTTGAATTAAAGAAAATTTGACTAAATTTTGGTATCATTTCGGTATTTTATGCAATTTTTTTAAGGTTTATCGCATGCCAAACATGTTGTATATCTATATTTTTCTCTCATTCCATCTCCAATTGTCGAATAGAGTATAGTCTCCACCAATCTTTTTCTTGATTTTTTCATTTTCCCTCACAGATACTTGTGGAAATTTTTTATTTCACTCTATCACTACTCTTGTATTTTTATCATAAACAAGTTTCATTAGTTCACTCTCTTTTGTTAATTATTTTCATACAACAATTTTCATAACAATTAGTCATTCTCTATCAAAAAAGAAAAAGTAAAAAACCATCAACCAATATTAGCTGAGAGTTACAACTTACAATGTTAGAAATTCTTCATCTATAGAAAATGGCTTTTTCGATTTTATATTTTGGATTGAGAAAGTAGTGGGCACAAGTGCACCAAGGGCTTTGATTATAAAATAGTAAATTGGTTGGAAATACATATAACATAACTTTCGTCTAGTTGGCTAAGTTGGTCGAATCATACAAGAACCACATTTTAAGGTGGAAGCCGTTGTTGTTACTCTCAATGTGTATCGTTTAGGCAATCAATATTGATATTGGCATATGTAGTAGTATTTTACTTTTAGAATTTTTTTTTCACGGAATTTAAGGTAAACTCATTTGAATTAATTAAAAAGCAAACAAAAATTTGTCCCGTTTTAGGGTTTATTTTTTTAAATACATATATACAGATAACATTAAAAAAACTACACTAAGGTACGTATTACTTAACGACTTTCATCAAAATCTATAATTTTATGATGATAAATTAAATGCAATTATCATTAGTGATATTTAAAAGAGTCAGTCAATATATGTAACTCAATAGTATATTAATTTGTGCAAATTGAAACTATACCAACCCCCCCCCCCCCCCCCCCCCCCCCCCCAATCCTAAAGCATCTGTTACTCCCCATTTTGATTTTAGGATACGTGATCCCGTTTTTCTTATGCCTTTTACAAAATTTATAAGTTTATAATTTTCTCAATAAATATTTTTTTATATATATATATACAGTTGTTGCACTTGAGTCTGAAACTTCTAGTGAGTTTTTCTTGGTAATTAGTTTATTGAGACATTAGAGTCAAATTTAATTTTTTTTCTTAAAAATAAGGTGAGAAATATTTATTTTGTGATTGATCTTTTAAAAATGACAAATAGTGTTCATATTAATTTTTAAACAGTTAGCTCATTAGTCTCTAAAAATGACTAATATTACTCACGTTTATAATTTCTAGAGATGAAATTAATCTATATTATTCTAAAAATTGTTCAGCCACCCATCACATTTACACGTGTTGCTTTTTTTGTGCAATATAGGTCACTTTTTTTTCTCTCTCTCTCTCTTTTTTACTGTTGACTGCAATTAATTGCTGTTTCTATTTTTTCACTTTTACGGCACTTGCTCTTACTGGTTTAAAACTCTAAATATCTTTGTTATTATGGTTTAAAACTCTAAATAACCATAGATGGGACAGAAGTTTTACATTTTTAATGTTGACGTGTTGGTGTCAAATTTTTAGGAAACGAATTTGAGAGTTTATGCTTGAAAGAGTAATGATATACCGTAACACTTATTTTTTCAAAATAATTTTCTTATTCAAAACTGGTAAAAATAAGCTATTGTTAATTTATCATCATAATGTGTAAAACACATTTTGCTGATGTATATCAAATATGCACTTGAATTGCATGCAGGTGAAAGAAGAGTTGAAATCACTAGCCAACATTGCATGTCCAATGATGATGACCAACGTGCTTCTGTACTCTCGATCCGCCATTTCCATGCTTTTCTTGGGTCGCCAAGGGAAAGTGGAGCTAGCAGGAGGATCACTTGCAATAGGGTTTGCCAACATCACTGCCAATTCATTCCTCAAGGGTCTCACCATGGGAATGGACCCAATTTGTTGCCAAGCATATGGTGCAAAAAGATGGTCAGTTCTAAGCCAAACTTTTTGCAAAACCTTGTGCCTCCTCCTCCTTGTTGCCATCCCCATTTCACTCCTTTGGCTCAACATGGCACCCCTCCTTCATTGGCTTGGGCAGGACCCTGAAGTCACAAAAGTTGCACAAGTTTACATGGTCTTCTCTATCCCAGAATTGCTTGCTCAAGTTCATCTCAACCCTTTAAGGTCTTTTTTAAGAACACAAGGGTTAACAACACCATTAACTATTGCTGCTTCTTTTGCTGCCATCTTACACCTTCCAATAAACTACTTCTTGGCTACATATTTGGAGTTAGGAGTAAAAGGCATTGCATTAGCCACAGGTTTGAATTCCATAAACATGATACTAGGGTTGGTGCTTTATCTTCTTGTGTCAAAGAAACCCTTAAAACCTTGGGAAGGTGCTACTATTCTCTCTTCCTTCCATGATTGGAGACCATTGCTAACTCTAGCATTGCCTAGTTGCATCTCAGTGTGCTTGGAGTGGTGGTGCTATGAGATAATGCTCTTCCTATGTGGCCTATTGAGTAATCCACAAACCACAGTTGCTACCATGGGTGTACTAATTCAAACAACTGGGTTCTTATATGTGTTCCCATTTTCACTGAGTGCTGCATTGACAACACAAATTGGCCACTCCTTAGGTGCAGGTCAACCTTCACGTGCACAAATCACAGCCACAATTGGACTCTTCATTGCATTTGCATTAGGGTTCTCAGCCTTTGTTTTCTTGCTGATTGTGAGGAACGTGTGGGGGAAACTCTTCACAAACGAGACACAAATTGTTGACATGGTCACAACCATACTTCCAATTTTAGGGTTGTGTGAGATTGGAAACTGGCCTCAAACTGCTGCGTGTGGGATCTTGTCTGGGACTGCACGGCCTTATGTGGGTGCAAGGATAAACTTGTGTGCTTTTTACTTGATTGGATTGCCGGTTGCAGTTTTTGCTGCTTTCATGCACAGGTACCAATTGAGGGGCTTGTGGTTTGGAATGTTGGCAGCGCAAATTTCATGTTTTTGTATGATGGTTTACACGTTGGTTCAAACGGATTGGGGGCACCAAAGTAGAAGAGCTGAGCAATTGGCTCAAGCAACTGATGAGGAAATTAGTGGGTTCCTTGATTCTGATATGTGAGATGTTTAAATCAATTTTGTGCAGTGATAGTCACTAGTCACTAGAACTACACGACCAGTTACAAGGCATTAATTCTAGTTATTGAGATTTCTCATCATTGCTCATTAATTAGTCATTCATTATGGTAGGAAGTAAGAACATATTTTCTTCGTAATATTCAATTAGATGTACATAAGAAAAGCTTTGTTAGTGAACTCATTCACGCATGATGAATTTTTTAAATAACAATACATCATAATTAGGTGGGTACAAATACCTGAGCTCATGATCCACACTCGATTTTATGGAATTCCCCCAACCATTATAAATATATATAGGATCTTTTGAGTATAACATTTGTGACTAATTATATATTATTATTTATAATTTTGTTTTAATTTCATTGATAATATTAATTAATAAGGATGGATAATCGACAAGTTGTCATTAGACTTTGATTAACCAAGACCAAAAAATATTAGTAAGTAAACAAGACAGAGGTAGATAGCGAGAGCTAAACATTCATGAAAGAGGCCACGATGGTGCCAATGGAACCACCTGATACTGACGCGGCGGTGAGGAGTGGCAATGCCATAGTCAGTGACAAGGTAATGAGGGAGATTATCTACGTTAACCCAACCTCGAAACTTGATTCAGGATGGTGCAATGTCGTTGGACTTCGAGGGGGACGACAGATTGTTCTCGAAATTCTCTATCACAGCACAAGCCTTTGATCATTTGTGCAAGCCCTGGTTAAATTGTCTAGTCATGAAACTGCTGAGCAAAAGTATCGAATTCACGTTGATGAAGAAGAAGGTGTATCAACTCTGAAAATTGGATGGGGGTTTTGATATCATTGACATATCACATGGGTACTACATGGTGAGTTTTGACTTAGAGGTAGACAGGGAGAAGGTCTTGAGTGGCGGGCCCTGGATGGTGTTTGATCACTATCTTGTTGTTCGTCCTTTGTTGCCGAACATTGTCGCGTCAGAAGCGAAGATCGAAAAGACAGTGGTTTGGATACACTTTCCTGGTCTAGGGTTGGTTTACTACAACTCTAGTGTTCTCCTAATAATTGCATCAGCCATGGGGAGATCTATTGCGTAGACATGAATACCCTAAGCATGAGGAGAAGGCACTTTGCTAGAGTTTGTGGAAATTGACTTGAGTATTCCAGTGGTGGGAAAGTTTTGGTTGAATAGGTCCTGGTATCACGTTGAATATGAGGGGTTACACCTTCTATGTTCATCCTGTGGTTGATATGGCCATGTCGTTAGGGAGTGTCAACAGTCTAAAGGGAGCAATGAGGTGGATGGGATTTCGAATGATTCACAACCCACCAAGCCAAGCAGCAATGAGGTGGCGGTGTGGAGTGTGAAACCAAGGACGGAAAAGGGTATAGATCATGGGGGAGGCTTAGGAGTGGTCACCTTGGGGAAGTTCTTAATCAGAAATAGGCTGTCGTAGCCAATCAAAAAGACAAAGGCCACCTACACTTCACAAAGACGCAATAGACTAAGGATGGGAATGGGCCTGCGAGGACGACTAACGTTGACCAGGTGCAAGGGCGTTAAAGGTAGGAGGGTGTCGTGAGTGCGTCTCAAGGACCAAGTCATGCTTCGTTAGGTGGTGGCGATGAAGAGGGATCCTCGTCGATGCCTAGGGATGTTGTTGTGAGCCATTAAGGTCGGTTCCTTCTTTTTCTTATTTTTAAATAGTTTTATGAATCCATTTAATGATATGAATATCTCGTGCTAGAACATCAGAGGTACGACCAATGCTAAGGGTCAGAGAAGGGTTTGGAAGCTTGTTCGAATTCATTGTTCTTCCTTTTTCACTGTCCAGGAAACTCACTACTATTTTGTGGCTGTGGAACAGTTCTAGGGGACGTTGAACTATGAAATTTGTCATCTTGTGAATAGATTGAGAACCTTTAGAACCCAGGTGATTAGTTCTTGCCAACAAGCTATATCTTTCAGTATTGAGGATAGCGGATGGCAGTGGACCTGCTCAGTGGTGTATGCTTCTTCGCAAATCAGGACTCCTCAATCGTGTTAGGATTATTTGGAAGCGGTTTGTACTATGGTGACTCCTTCATGGTTGGTCACTGGAGATTTCAATGAAATCGCCAAACCTTTTGAAGTTCGGGTGATAGTTTTACTTTATCTGGGTCATGTTGTTCCAAGATGTGATAGATAGATGTGACCTCATGGATTTGGAAACAAAGGGTGATTAATATACGTGGTTTAGGGTCCTTCACAGTGAAGTAGCTTGATAAAGCTTTGGTGGATCAAGGTTGGCAACTTCGATTTCCTGAAGCTTATGCGGAAAACCTTTGTAGGGTTTATTGTGATCATTGTCAGGTGTTGATTATGTCCGAAGGCCAGCCATTGAGGAGCCAGAATCGTCCGTTTAGGTTTCAGGTGGCCTGGGCTACCCATAGGGATTTTGAAAAGGTTGTTAGACAAACTTGGGGCAGGGGGGCTCCGGATGTTCTCAAAAGCCTCCAGGAGGTTCAAAGGGACGTGTCCAAATTCAATCAGGATTTGTTTGGTAATATTTTTCAAAGGAAGAGGCAAGTATAAGCCAGGCTTGAAGGGGCTGAATTGGCGCTCGAGCATGATGTTTTAGAGAGTTTAAGTCTCCTTGAGAAGGATCTCCATGATTAGTACGAGGAAATTCTTCTTCAAGAGGAGTTCTTGTGGCTCCAAAAATCCCATGAAAAATGGGTTAAGTTTGGAGATTGGAACACTCACTTCTTTCATGCCCAAACCTTAACTCGCTGGAAAAGGAATAAGATCATAGGATTGTTCTTTGATGATGGGGTGTGGCCTACTGACCCTGCGGAGTTGAGCTAGGAGGTGGCTAGATACTATAAATCTTTTTCTCAAGAGACCACGAGCTTATATCGTTCCCAGTCCAGTTCAATATTGTTCCATAATTAAGGAATGAGGGACCTTCGAGGCTAACAGAGCCTGTCACAGTGGAAGAGGTTAGACGAGCAGTGATGTGTATGAAATCTTGCAAAGCCCCTGGACCGGACAACTTCCAACCCTTCCTCTACAAGAAGTACTACTCAGTGGTAGGTTTGGATTTATGGAAATGGGTAGCAACTGCCTTTATTAGTGAGTACTCAGATCCTACGGTGCTAGAAACTCTAATTGTCTTGATTCCAAAGACAGATCACCTGTGTGTTTGAAGAAGATCTTCCCTATAAGCCTTTGCAACATGGCTTATAAGGTAATCACAAAGGTGCTTGTTTATCATCTTCGTCCTTTCTTGGACATCATGATAGGATCTTTTCAAGCTGCATTCGCCCCAGGTAGGGGAACACTTGATAACTCTATTTTGGCCCAAGAAGCAATGCATGTTATCCATCACACTAGAACTAAGGAGGGACTCATGGCCATCAAGATAGATTTCGAAAAGGCTTATGACAGGGTTGTTAATCGTCATTTACGATTAACTTTTGTGTTGAAAAGCTTTATGAAAATCATGTCTTTTTTCCAATTTATGGTTTTTTTTGTAGGTTTATACATTTTTAGGTTTAGTTTGATTTTTATGTAGAGATATTCCCTTCAATGTGAATTAATGTGTTTTCAACTTCAATTTTAGGTGAAAAGATGAAGAAATAGAAGATTGTTGTGGCTGGTGTCTCACTAAGCGAGACTTGTGCGCTTAGCGAGAATCATCCGTTAAGCGAGACACTCAGCCCGCTTAGCGAGTTGGGAGAATCTTCCAAGCATCAATACGTCATCAGCTTGCTCAACGAGTCGTTTGTCTTCTTTCGCGCTAAGCATGCCAAGCTCGCTCAGCAGAAAATCACTTACTTGCGCTTAGCGTGAAAATGGCTCTAAGCGAGCCTTCGAGGACAGAAAGCCGTTAAAAGCTGAAGTTGGAAAAAAATAGGGATATGCTTGAGAGCCTATGCAATAAAGCGACGTAACAGGGCAAGGGAGCACCAAAATCCTTAGCTTTCAAGAGGATTCTAGGTTTTAGAGTGATTTTTAGGTTCTTAGAGGTGGAGGAGACATCCCTACCACTGTGTAATATGAATTTTGCTTCCAAAACCTCCTATTGTAACTGAAAGGTAATAACTTACCATGGAAGGCTAAAGCTTTTGTTGGGAATTTCTGCTGAGTCTTGATGTAAATATTCTTTAGTATTTATTTAATGTTGTTTTGATGTGTTCACTACTTTTATCTGTACTTAATTCTTGCATGCTTTTGGTCTGATCATCCATTTGTGTGTAAAGTTAGGATTTTTAGCATTGGGAAATGTTTTGAATCCTTAGAACTGGATAGAGCAGGGCTAGATAACTAGATTGTCTGGACACGAAGTACAAGAACTCTAGTTTTTAATATGCTGTGATCTTAATGCTATTCGGTTAGGCTAAGTTCGACGAGGGATCCGAGAACGAAGTTTAATTAGAATTAGCTCATTCACATGAGACATCGGTATTTGAGATAATTGTCCTCAACATAGAACACAGAAACAACATTAGATAGAGAAAAACCCTCAATTGCATCAAGTCACTTAGTAGAAAGGCCCAACGTTTTAACCATCTGTTTATTTCTCGCATTTACTTAGTGAATGTTATAGTTATCTTTAGAATCGCAACTATATCTTGTTTTTTTATTTCTATTTCATGATGTTACACAAATGTCTACTTATTGCATGATGCTTTTCTGAATGAAACAAACTCCCGATGGATACGATACTCGATCTTACCGTTTTATACTACTTGTATGACTCGGTGCACTTACTAATAAATTCCGCAGTTGTCCTAGAGGAACTAACAAGGGTAAATCGTGACTTTTAACAAGAGACTCTGGTTTTGTTTGGATTCCTAACAATCATTGTGGAGCTTATAATGTGGGCTGGGAGGTGCAATTCCAACCTTTCTCTCCTTTGGAATGGTTCTAATTTTAAAGGTTTCAAACTGTCTCATGATCTCCGCCAAGGAGACCCGTTGTCACCGTATCTGTTCGTGGTCAACATATAGGATCAGTGTAGCAAGGGCGTATGGCAACCTATCAGTATAGCACAAGAGGGACCTACTTTATCTCACCTTATGTTTGCAGATGATGCATTGCTCTTCTACAAGGAAATTATAGACCGAGCCCATGTTGTATCAACCCTCCTAAAGGACTTTTGCAGCCTCAGGGTTAAAGGTTAACTTGCATAAGTCCAGGTTTCTTTGTTCAAAGGGGGTTGGTTTTGGGAGAAAGAACTTGTTGGAACTCGTGCTTGGAATTCGTAGCACAAGTGACTTAAGGAAATATCTAGGCTACCGCTTGCTTTAGGGAATAGTGTCAAAAGCAAAGTTTAATCACGTCATTGAGAAAGTTCAAAATTGTTTAGCTAGCTGGAAGGGTAAGCTTCTAAACAAGGTGGGAAGACTCTGCCTGATGAAGTCAGTGTTAGCTTCTATACTAGTCTACACCATGCAACCTCTTTGGGTTCCTTGTAGTGTTTGCACGAGGATAGATCAATTGTGTCGGTCTATGATATGGTCTGGTAAGGGAGAGGGTTGTAGTTGGAATCTTGTCAATTGGGGAACAATCACGTAGCCAAAGCTTTATGGGGGCTTAGGTGTCAGAGACTGGCGGTTGATTAATGTTTCGCTTCTTGGGAAATTAATCTAGGACTTGCTTCAATCACCCCTGAAGTCGTGGGTTCAGGTTATCAAAGCAAGATACTTGAATCACTTCTCCGTCCTAATGATACCTCCAAGTAAATGGGCCTCGTATGTTTGGCATAATATATTAAAAGCTCGGGATCATCTTTGTAGTGGCTTTATGCCTCATCTGGGTGATGAAAGATCACCCCTATGGAACTCAAATTGATCAGGTTTGGGTGCACTGAGCCAGTTTGTGTTGTACGTCCACATCATGGACAACCATTGTACTTTCTTTGACTTATGACAGAATGTAACTTGGCAATTTACTAACCGACGCACTGAAATACCAACGTAAATTGTTGCTTGGATTAGTGAGATTGATTTCCCCACACAACCAACATGTGATGATGCCATTGTTTGGTCTGGTAGCACTTCTGGTATATACTCAACATATTTATGGCTCTTAGATTTGGATGAGTCCTTGAAGGAACCTTTGTGGAGGAAGATTTGGAAGTTCCCTGGACCGGAGAAGCTTCGCTATTTTCTCTGGTAGCTGGCACACTCAGCATTGCCCATAAATGTTAAGAAAGTGTAGAATTACTTGCCCATATGTGACTTGTACCCCCGTTGCTCAACGGGTGTTGAGTCTGATCTTCATGTGATACGAGACTTCCCTTACACGAATGAGTTGTGGACTCGTTTGGGGATCTTGTCTCATATAATCCTGGCATGTAGTGACATTCGTACTTTACTACAGACAATTTTGTCTAATGCAAATGCACTGGAGATGGTTTGTGTCATGTGGTGGGCGTGGCATTGGCAGTGTAATACGGTTTTCTCGTAGGCAACTTGACATAAGTATGATGGTTTCGAAGATTAAACACTCCACATCCAGGATTACGGATCTCTCTCCCCCTGAGTGTTGGCAATCACCCATTTTGCCCCAAGTAAAACTGAATGTAGATGGCAACTATATCCCCCCGTCATATCGCATGGGTGTTGGTGGCCTAATCTGGGACGCAGTGGGTAAATGGAGGTTTGGATTTTTCCAACATATAGGCGTTGGTGATCCTACAGTGGCGGAGATTGTGGCTATCAAGGTCAGGTTTCAGTATTGTAGGATCATGGACTTCAAGGATGTAGTTTGTGAGTCAAATAATTAGGAAATAATCAACTTTTTGGTCTAGTGGGAGAGTGCAACTCCAAGGCTGCATGTTTATTTTGAGTAGTTATATGAAGTGAAAGATCTCTCCAAAGTAGAATGGAATGTTTCCTTTGCATAGGTTCCTCATGAAGCAAACCAGGTTGCGGACACACTAGCATCCTAGGGTTCAAAGTTGGTGCATATGGACTCTCAGTGGCAGCTTCCCCCTAGTGGAGTTAGCCCAGTTGCAAGAGGACCATGCTTTTGTTTTTGTTTCGTAGTCCTTCTTTTATTTTTCTCCGTTACCAAAAAAAACCAAGACCAAAATAAGTATCACTATAATTGAGTATAACTTTATTTAGGTTTTTTTTTTAATATTTAACTAAGTAATTTTAAAATGTTTTTTAGATGAACATCTTGTGCTCCATATAATTAGAAATCATTTTTTTTCTTCTACTATAAATATTAAGCATACAAAATCAATTACTAAACATATGGTACTAGGCCCAATATATAGCATCACTCACTAGTCATCATCAGTTCAATATGCAGATTTCTAAAACATGCACAAAACAAAGGAAAACAGGGCCGGTCCTCACATTTATGCTTGGTATGAAAACAATGACATAAACCAATTAAGTTATACATACAATGTCACTAGCTTTCATTGAGAACTACAAAATCAATTTAATCCAATAGAAGGTTGATCCGTAAGTGTCTGACAAGTCATGTCAGATCATACACTGTTGGGATATTTATCTACACTTTAGTTTTTCATCATTATGTATATTTTTGTCCCATTAGCTGGCAGTATCTTTGTATTTTGCTTTTTTGTTGTGCTTAAGTGCTAAGTAAGAAGTCAAATGTATGCTATGGCTGATTGTTTCAGCTAAATCACTTTTTCTTTTGTCGTTGAGTAAATAATAATAACTGTGAATCTTTGTTAGTTCAATCAGTAAATAACTACATGTCACAAATTTCACCTGCAAAGTTGGGGTTTTGCCCCTTCTACTGATTTGACATGTCTAGGTTCCACAATGACAAGAAGAACATTTGCATGGTATTGAACAATTGATTTCTAGCTCTTGTTAAAGGGTGTTTGATTTTTCTTTATTCCGACAATGTAACTATTCCCGGTATAAGAGTACCTATTCAACTGTATGCTTGTGTGTGCATCAAGTGATTTAAATTGCTGGAAGTTGGAGTCATGATTTATGTGGTTTAGAACTTTAGATTAATAATTTTCCAGGTATGGAAATCAAATTGTTGCAATCAAAGTTCTGCATCGAAGGAGCACTTCCGAAGAAAGAGCATCCCTTGAAAATCGTTTTGCTCGAGAAGTTAATTTGATGTCTCGCGTCCACCATGACAACCTTGTTAAGGTGATTGCCAATGTAGCAATGATCTTTACTGTTTCTGAGTAGTTACGTTTTATTGAAGCCTATGTAATTTTGTTAAATATATTATTGCGCTTGTTTTCCTTAATGCTAGTATGTGACTGATCGTGCCATGGATTGGCTACATGCCATTGGGATCATACACAGAGATCTGAAACCTAGTACTTTTGCGTATATATAGCACATTATGTGTAATTATATAATTTGTATGTTATACGTTTTGTTATGGATTCTATGGTTGTAGTGTCCTTAAATGACTAAAAAATTGTTGTTATAGTACTTACAAGGTGGATAAATTATCCTGGTTGTTTCAGCTCACTGCTGTCTTGTAATATATATAATTTTTGTTTTGTTGCCAAACCAACCTTCTTCATGACTCTTTTGTGAAAAATATCTTTGCTACATCATCTCTTCAATTAATGAAATTAAGCATACCTTAGCTAGTATTTCTTCATTTGAACTTTTTTTCTCTATTACAGCAAATGGTTGTAGCTTTTGACATTGATGTCATAGTTTGAAATCTGAGTATATATTGATGACTTCTAGTATTAAAATGTGTATCCTCCTATTCAACTATGTTTTTTGAAACTGTCACAATGCAGACAATCTGTTGCTTGCAGCAAACCAGAAGTCTGTTAAACTTGCAGATTTTGGTCTTGCAAGAGAAGAAACTGTGACTAAATGATGACCGCAGAAACAGGAACTTAGCGTTGGATGGCCCCAAAGGTATGTTATATATTCCTTGAACATGATGCTATTGTTTCAACTACTACTATAAACTGTGCACCAGTGACTCCAATAAAGCTGGCACATTTTGGTGTTTATTAACTGAAAATGATGATTTATTGCACTGACATATTGACATGATAAAAGATGAATGGGAGACTGAACATAATACTAAAGGCCAGCAGTGATACACTTTATGTTTAGATGTACTAGTTTTGCTAGAATGGTGAACAAAATAATTTATCAGTATCAGACTGATATGTGTCAAGCATTTCTTGCTTGATTTTGTGTAATCACTGCATTACTTCTGAGTGGATATTTGCAGTAGCATAGTTGTTTTGCTTCTTCAGTTGATTGAGTGCACTTCTGATGTTATTATCCCATAAGCACTATATATATATATATATATAAGACCACTCAATCTCTAAATTTCTACCTATGAAAAGACCTAGTATTCGTATATCAAGTGGGCTTTAATTTTTTTCTGAGCAGATAAAAGTCATTTAGCAAATTCCCATATAGTATCCTGTAATTTATTTAGTACAGTAGTGCACACATTTAGGACCCTTTAGAGCATCGAAATCTGCCATTAAGAATGCATTATAAATTTGCTTATATATACATGGAGTTTGTTTTGACACCTGGCATTGATTTTGCAGTTGTACAGTACTGTCACATTGCGTCAGGTAGAGAAAAAGCACTACAACAACAAGATTGATGTATATAGCTTTGGAATTGTTTTATGGGAGCTACTAACAAACCGCATTACGTTTGAAGGGATGCCCAATTTACAGGCTGAATATAAGGTATTAAATTCGATATTACTAGGTCCTTATTCATCAATCAGTTGGTTATCATTTTTGTCTCAAGTTATAAATACTTGATACAAATTTCTCTACTATGATCTATGGATATACTATGCATACTTCCCTTATTCACATCATATATTTTGTTGAATCATTATTGTTAATATATTAATTTGTACACTTCCAAAGCTATATCTTTTTGGGAATAATAACTCTTTTTGTCATACAATCATGCTGGGTTGAAGATCCTGACTTGAGACCAAGCTTTAGTCAGATCATCCGCATGCTCAATGCGTTTCTCTTTAAACTCAGTAATGGCTACAACAAGTAATATGGCACCATTACTGAGTTTTCTGCCCGAAACAGAGAGGAAAGTTTGGCTTTCTTCGCCAATTGTTTTCTTCAAAGAGGACCAAAAACTAACATTGAGTGCTAAATTTTTTTAAAATTCCCTTTTTGTTGTAGATGAAAAGAGTTACCATTCTATGGTATACAGTTTTAGGACATTCATGAGAAACCATCTAAGGTGACCAAAAGGATGTAACATGTTCCATAAATGAAAAGAATGTTGTTCATAGACTTTTGAAAGATTAAGGAAAGAGAAAAAAGGATTTTTTACATTATCTAGTAGATCTTGCTGTAAAGAAACAAATGAATTTAGACATTTTCCTGTTTTGAGAAAAGGTAATTATTGAGTAGTTGTTTCCAAAGGATGCTCAAGGAGTCAAGGGTAAGTTTATGCCTATTCTACTGTGTGTGGCAGCATCTCTTATGGAGGGATATTTCTGATTAATTTATTAAGAATATTGTTTAGTAATTTTTTGTATTTTGCATTACCTGCCATCCACATACGTCTGTATTCTATTAATAGTTGTACATATTAAGGTGTGATTTTGAAAGTGGTATAGAACCTGTAGAAAATGAAGTTGTTAAAACAAAATGATTCTCTTATTTATTCCTTTTGAAAATCTTTAAGATAGTACATTTTAAAATTGTTCTGGAATATTAATCGCCTCGAGATTTAAACACTATTGAACAATGATTGTCTCAATATGCATTTCCATTTGTCAATATATGTATTAATCTTTGCTGATATACGACTTTAGTAGGAGTTTGGTATCATGGTGCACAAATTTATTCTAACGCAAATTTAAGATTTTTTTTTTTTGGGGAAACTAACCATATGCGTTCCAGAACTATAATTTGGAAAAATATGGTTCCAACTACTGAAAAAATGGTAAAAATTGAGCACATTCCATTGAATATTTCTTGTGACTGTAGCAATGACCAGCCTTAAATCTATGAACTATGATTGTTTTATATTTTATATTTTTTATGATATACGTTTGCTCCACTTCTCCTCAAGATAAGCTTTAAAATTAATAAAATGATTAAACATAAATAATTAATATGTTGAAGTTAAAATTGAATAATTTAAAACTTTAAATAACAATAGAATTTAATTATTGAGAAAAATAATTCTTAATTAAACTTTATTTCACTTTCAATTAAACTTGAGGTTGATCAGAGTTTTATTTCTAATAAACCGTAAAATTAAGATAAAAAACTTTAAAATTATGTAAAAGTAAAATAAAAAAATTACCATCATAACGAAAATCACGTCACAAATGTGAGTTCCACAAATTTAACCACTGAAATGTCAATTATTGACTTACACACCACCTGATTTCTCACTCTTTAGTCGCTGTGGGGCTTTGCCAAGGATGGTGGTGGCCAAGGATGCGTACATATTTTATTTTAAGGATTAAATAGTATTTTAGTTCTTGTAATACATATTTTTCTATTTTAATCTATGAAAAATATTTTTTTTATAAAAAAATAAATTATGACGCAATTTACAATACAAACAAAACACAACTTCAAGAAGTAATTCATTGTTTATTTAAGTGAAATTATTTATATCTTTTTCTTCATTATTCATTTAATTTAATACAAAATGTCTATTTTCTCTATCAATTTTTACCTATCAGATTATAATGATGTTTACATAAGTTTTTCATAAATACTTATAGCAAATAAAGAATAAAATAAATTTCTTCCTTGATTTAAATTTAGTTTATGTGTAGGTTAAAGTTATTTTTTAAAATAAAACCTAAAATTATTTAATTTTCCAAAAAGATAACTTAATTTTGATTTTAGTTTTTTCTATAAAAAAACTGATTTTAGATGATGCATAAATTAATTTTATTTTATAAAAATTATTTTATTTTCCTTTATTTCTTATTTTATTCTTATAAAAAACCTTATGCAATGAAAACATTTATAGCATGATATACTTCAACTTAAATTAATATTTTCTTCATTCTGTTATAATTGTTCATATAAGAAAAATAACTATATCAATATAATTAACATTTTAATTTTTTAGTGTAAAATTAATTATATTTTTTATTTATATATCTTATATGTTAATGACAAACTGCAAAATCTAAAAATAAATTACTAATAATATAAAATTATTTTTATAAAATTATTTTTTATTTGTTTATTTTGTTTTCTTGATCTAAGATAACTATTGTTTTAAGATTGAGGTAATAATAAATATATTTTTATTTAGTTATATAACTTCCATAATGTGTTTTTTGTCACGTGATTCATTACAATATAACACATTATACATATCTTTTGCACACTCACTTCACATTAGAAAGACAGAAATGGCTGAAAAGGCTGCAAATAATTTTTTTTTTCTTTGTCTGTTCAACAAACAAACATCTAGTACTATTATTATTAGGATTCTAACATAGCCATTTCTGACAATTTCACTTATTGAGCATCATTGCTTTACAGAGAATCTGCTTTAGGAAATCTTAATTTAGCTTTTCAGGGTTATCTACTCCTTGCATTGAACAACAGGTAAGCAGCAGTTATGAAACACTGATTTTATTTAATTGAAAAGAGAAAAAAGGATAAGAAAAAAAATTAAAAAATATATAAATTAATACAATAAGTGGTAATATAAATATAAAAAAAAATATTACATAAAAACTAAAATAACTTTCTTTTTTTTATTATAATTGTCATATAAAAAATTATTTTAATATAATTGTTATTTTAATTTTTATGTAATATTGATTATTTTTTATTTATATTTCTTATATGTTAATAATAAACTACAAAATTTATAAATAAATTAATGATAATATAAGATTAATTTTGTAAAATTATTATTATTTATTTATTATTTATGTAAAATAATCTAACATAGACTATTATTTTGCATCGAAAGAAGAATGAAAAAAATAAGAAAATAATACATATTTATATTTTTTTTAATAATAGCTGGAGTCTGGAGAGTGATTGATATTATTCTCAAAAATCAAATACTTCCCATCATAGTTAGTTAGCGTTTGCTTCCAAGATCTTAATCACGCTATATCAGCATTTTAGGTGTTGGGAATTAATTAGGCATATCATTTCCTGCATTAGAATTCTGAGAGCCTTTTTAAGAGTAATTCATTAATTGTAAAATCATTTATTAGTCTTTATAATTTAGTTTTTTTTTCTTGTAATATTATTTTTATTTTTATTTTTTAGTTCTTGTAAATTATTATTTTTTAATTTTTGTCTTATAATATTTTAGGATAATATTTTTTTTACTATTTAAAGGATTATCTAAAATGTTTTAAAGACCAAAAACAATATAAATATAATTTATAAAAACTAAAAATAAAAAAATAATTTTGTAAGAACAAAAAAATATTAAATTATAAAGACTAAAAAAAAATATTTAAACGTGTTTATCACCTAATTGGTACAACCATCTTTGTTTGGCCATCTACCAATTAAAGTTGCACCGCGCCTGTCGTCTTCAATCCCACATGCTTGCATTCATATGCATTGCATTTTGCAGCCCCAAGTTTGTTGCTCTAGCAATAAAGGGACATGATCCTTTTTAATTTTTATTTTTCTCTTCGTTTCTATTATTATTATGCTTTTGAAAAATGAATGAGATAGAGATCTCTTCATTTCTTTTATTATTATGCTTTTGATAAAATGAATGAAATAAAGATGATATCCGCATAGCAGAGAGTATAATTTATTTTCCTAAATAACAGGGTCGATCCAATATATTTTTAGGCTTGAAGCGAATTCTTGTATAAGACTTTGTTAATTTAAGAAGGTGAGTTAAATATGATGAAAATTGAAATAAAAGACTAACAATTAATGTTGCTTTCTTGAGTCCATTATTCCTAATTAAATAACATGGGGATTAATTATGTAACATGCATGATATGTGCATAATCTTAGAAAATGTTATCAAAATTATGGATTATCTAATAGTTCATGATATGTGCATATATAGAGACTTAAAATTATGGCAGGTTGCTGATCTTTCGCATAATCTCGAAAGAAAGATGGATAATGTAAAAGCTCAATTTGTTGTTATTTTGTGTTGCATTTGGAACTTGGAAGTGTCGCGACGGTAAATTATGGGAAGTAATTCTATTTTGAATGGTTGAAGGTTAGAAAATGTCAAAATATAATGTAGATGCTGGGGTTTTTGCAGAGCAAATTTCCTTTGGAGTTGGGATGTGCCTACGTAATCAACATGGCCAATTTGTTAAAACAAAGACCATTTATCAAGGTATTTTACATCCATTAGAAGCAAAGACTTGGGCTCTATAAGCCGTTTAGATAAGTATTTTTAGAAGAAAAAAATAAGAATAAAAAATAAAATGATTTTTTTTCTTAAGTTAAAATAAATTTTTTATTAATAAATCATTAATTAATTTGTAGATATCTTCTCTTTTTTTAGAAAAAATTGTATGACTTTTTATAAATTAATTAATGAAAAACTTATTTTAACTTATAAATAAGTATATTTCTAAAAAAACTTATCCTAAACCATGTTTATCGAATATTTCAAATCCATTGGTGAGTTTTGTTAGGTGACAAATAAATTATGTTGCTCTCATAAATTAATTAGGGTGTCAAAGATGTTATGCTAACAAATACATTTTTTATCCTATTTAATTTTGCCTTTGATTATGAATGAAATTATATGATTCTTTTTAAAATGTGTGGTTTTAAATTGGACGTCCAATCCTCACTTCTCATAAAAAATGTTCAACACGCGTTCTTAACTATTACCTTTTAATTGGACTCTTTTCTGTATTCTCGATATATTAATTATATTAGACGATATGCTTTATATAACAACCAATCATTCACCAAGAAAAAGTATATAACAACCAATCATAAATGTTTTTGAGCATTGGCCAATTCTATTAGATCAATTCTTTAAAATTTATAAAAAAGTTTATACTATCATAATATCAAAATTAAACTCTACATGTAATTGAGTTGTATCGGTTGATGAGTTTTTCAAACTAGTGATCATCAACGTAACAAATTCAAAATACATATTCAACCAATTTTTTTTTTAAAAAAAATGTATAAAATACACAAAGAAAAACATGACGTTAAAGTAAAATTGGATGCACGTGTTTAGACTTTAGACCCCAGTGTCTAATGGACGGTCAACATCTTGACCTTTCCAAATCAAGTCAATGCCTCCTGCCTGGACTAATTTTTAAATTTTAAAAAAATATGGAAGTTGAATAGAAAACAAATCTTTAAATCACACTTTTATGTTTATTATTAATTAATAATAACTAATTTTTAAGAAAACAAATATATTCATTAAAAAAATGTTCTTTTTGACTCTTCTAATAAAATAAACTATTTTCAATCCTCAATATTAACTTTATTAGTCAAATTTATAATTAAAAATCCCTATTTAAGTGAAATATTCAAATATTTAAATGGTATTCAAACAAACATATAATGAGTACAGAGTCCACCGTTTGACCACACCGATCAGTGCAATTCACTTTCATTCGTCTGAAACAAACACTGCGTAAAACAACATTGTCATAGAAAAGTACTACAATACTACTGTATGATCCTCATTGGTGTGAGATCCATGGCAGCTTCAGATTCAGGTTTATGAACATTAACATGTGTTTATAGTTGCTTCAATTTTACCGTGGCACTTCGTTAAGAACAAGAAACAAAAAGAGAAGGTGGAAGAGTTGAACTTGATCTTCCATTCCACTTCCAATTCCTTTAACTCTTAAATGACTTCAACATCTCCAACAAAGTAAAAGTCTTACCATTTCTTGGTTTTCACGAAATTTATTTACATGGGTTGTTCTGTTTTCCCTTAAATTCGTATTGCCTTGGATAAAATGTTCACCTTGGAACATAAGATATTGTGAACGATTTTTTGATGGAGGAGCACGTGCCAGCATTGCACACTGCTATCAACGCTGTGAAGGCATTAGGTAGAGGCTTTGATGTGAACTGCGATACGAGGTTGCTGTATTGCAAAGGAGTGGCAGGGTCCAGGGTGGTCCATGTTGATGAAGAACACGTGAGGGACTTGTGGTTGTACGATGATGTGGTTGTTCCCAATGTTTCAATGGACATTGTTAAGAACTCTCAGGAGCATGTGGGGCGTCGCAGTTCTGGAGTCTGTAGTTACCAGGAGGTATGGTTGAACTTGAAAATTTTCCATTTTTGTCATTGCTTTTATTTTTTCTCTATGGTAAAAATGTTGGGTCATTGATGACTTGGTGAATATTGATTTTTATTTGCTTCAAATGTAATTCCGCGTGGTAATTGTTCAAGTATGTGATATTTGTGTTGAGATCCCGTGTAGACTAGAGATTTGCTAATATAGCTCAAATATAAGACCTGCAAAATTCTTACCTTACAAGTCTGTTTTGTAAAATTGAGTTAGACCCTAAAATGAAATTTTAAGATGGTATCATATCTTGTCTTAGATTTGTTACTAAGCCACCTGTATTTGTCTACCCTCTAGATATAGGGAGTGTTGTGATAGGTATGTTGAGATCTCACATAGACTAGAGATATGACCAATGTAGTCTTATAAAGTTTAGGCAATTCTTACTTTATAAGTTGGTTTTGTAGGGTTGAATTAGGTCTTAAACCGAAATTTTAAGAATTTGGTTTTGGGTTGACATCAATGATTGTGGAGAAGAGATTGTTCAGGAATCTGGTGTAATGAAATAGTGTTTTGGACTGAGCTAGGATTCAAGGCATGGAACAAGCAGCAGTGACTGCTGTCAATTGATACTGAAACCACCAAAGTTGTGTTTCGATACTAGCTTTGTTTAAAGGACTTGTAAAAGAAAAATGGGTTTTGTACAGAGGGAAGAGGGGCTATGATTCTATGAAATACTGATTGAGAATGATATGGGCATTAAGCTTGAACTAAAGTAATTGATAAGATCTATCTCAAGCTTAGATAAGATACCTGGTCCTTTGTCCTATCTTTCCATATAGAACATTTTCTTGTCTGCCATAGTTTATGGGATCAGTAGGTATTACTGAAATTTATTACTTGTCCTGTGGTAAATTGGTCTTGGTAGCAGATAGGTTGGTTCCTTGACGTTTTGCCAGTGTGGATTTTGAGAAAGAAAAAAAAAAATCAGACTCCATTGTACTAAAGAACAAGAATCTAAATAAAGCAAATAGTTTCAAACTAAGAGCTAAAGCTATTTGTTGCTAAAACAATAATAAAACCCAAATGTTATAACTTATAATTGGTTTTCAGATTAATACTGATTTGTGATAAATCTTTTGTCATTTGACTGCAGATGGTGGAATATTTCAATCAGAAGGCTAATATATCACAAAGCTTTCCTCTTGGGACATTTAATTCTGCGTTTAGCTTCACTGGTTCAAAACACATTGATGCTACTGAGACAAAATCTCTTTCTTCAGATGGGTTTTATATTCCCCTCGCAAAGGTTCAGCTTACAAATGCCCACTTAACATTGCAAGAAAATGTCAAAAGGGATATTCCAGTGAATTGGGATCCACCATCCTTGGCAAGGTATGCATGTACAAGTTATCTACAGAATGCAGTGACAAAATATTTATCTTCAGATTGTCCTTGACCTTGAATCTTATTTTGATAGCTTTATTGAAAACTTTGGGACACATGTCATTACATCCATAACTATTGGTGGTAAGGATGTTATTTTTGTTAAACACCACCGTAGTTCACCTTTGTCAACATTGGAGATAAAGAACTATATTCAAGACATTGGAAACCAGAGGTTCTCTGACATCAATAACCATACAAGTTCACTTCAAACAAAATTCAAGGATAAGGCTAGTTTCACTTTAATTCCGATTCCTTATAGTGATTTGATTCAGGTTCTTGATAACAAGGAATGTATTACTTATTTTGTAATTATATAATTTTGCAGGTTGTTGATCCCTTTTCATTCAATAATCAAGAGATACACCCTCAATCTGCATCTGGAACTTATCTAAGTGGGAAAGTATGCAGTATATATTCTGTGAAATATTTTTTAAGCTCAATATTGCCATGATCCTTAGTTTTAGTTGTTTAAATTTGTTTCGATGAATTGCTGTTCAAATTTGGAAGCAAGTACTGCTAGATATACTATAGGCACTAAGTTTTGTGTCATCTATTGTGTATTTATGCTTTAAGCATTTGAACAAATTAGGTCCACAGTTCTGTCCCAGTGCAGAACTTTGACATGGTTATATCTCCTCATAATGGGAGAAACCGAGAAACCACTATCAATTTTTCTTGCCGCTTTCTGAAGTTCTGCATTTCTTGTCTGTAACCTAAATGCACCTATATGTGCTATCCATTTGTCATTCTTTTTGTCCCTTTTCCTCAACTTTACATTTTTATCTGTAATGCACATTAGGTATCCTTTTGATCTCTATTTGGAATCCTTGCATCAGCATTGGCCTATAGGAAGAATTCATACTTATTGTTAGGAGTGATAATTACATGTCTTTTATGGTTTTTGTCTTTTTGATCGTTAGTAGCTTCATGTTGGTTTGTTGTGTACAGTTTAACTCTTTTCTTAACTTCCTTGGATACACCCAGGATGTCAGAGTCATTTTCAGAAGGAGAGGAGGAGATGATTTGGAACAAGACCACAGTATGTGGCTCAGAACTGTTTGGTCTTCCCCGGATGTCATTCAGATGACTTTCTGTCCTATAACAGATCTCATTGATGAAGTTCCTGGCAAGGAACAATTGACTCACGCTATTGGTCTCTATCTTGAATGTAAGCCAGTTTATCCTTCATTTTAGATGACATGGAATTGGAATAGTTTTCTATTGGCTTCTTGCAGTTTAATCTAATATATCAATTGCATGTTTCTTTTCCCCTCTACTTGTTTTTTTTTAGCAGATAAACCTCCCATTGAAGAACTTAGATATTTCTTAGAGTTTCAAATTGCTCACGTTTGGGCTCCTCTTCATGAAAGGATTCCTGGACAACAAAGGAAGGAACCTATTTGCCCATCTTTACAATTCAGCATAATGGGCCAGAAACTTTATGTTAGCCAAGAGCAGGTAAAGGATCTTTCTTTGGCAGTTTCTTGTTGAGCTTTGAAACTCCTGATTCTGTTGGATTCACACTATTGTTCTGGCATTAAAATCTATGTATTGGTATAATTTTAGTTCATCTTAGTACTTAATTTTCAGTTATAAAGATTATTTTGACTCATGAGGCTGCATACACTTCATTTGAATCAGCACATATTAGATTTTAAAATCCACCACTTTTTATATGCTGCTTTTAACTGTTAAAATTGGGCTGCAGCTTTTCCAACCATAAAGAAAAGGCTTTTGCTGGCCAGACTTTATTTTATTTTTTGAGTCACTACTATATTTGGAAGCAATACAATACTTTTTTTTACTATATGAAGTTAATGATAGTTATGGGGTTCAGGTTAGAAAAGGAGGAAAGATTGGGGGAGGGGAGTGTCGTGTTTCATGAACAAGAGTAAAGATTAGCTGTAAAGGACTAATGAAGGGTTAACTACTGATATATTCATAATCAGTTTTGCTATTTCTTCTATAGTTAATGCCAAATGTGAACCTCCAGGAGATTATTTAGCTTAAAATTCCACTTGTAAAGAGTGTTATTGAAGAAATACTATTAGAATGCTCTAAAATATTATCTCAATTGCATTTATGCAGAGCAATTTAATCTTCATTTTAAGCGGTTTTTGAATTCACATGATTATTAGCTATACTTTTAATCATAAGTCCTCAAAGTGTAGAAGACAGTTAGCAGATAGCTAATAAATTTCATTTGACTCAGTGTTCCTTTTCATATGCAGATCACAGTTGGGCGTTTGCCAGTAACCGGCCTACGTCTGTTTCTTGAAGGAAGCAAGCAGAATCGTTTGAGTGTTCATCTTCAACACTTATCATCTCTTCCAAAGATCCTTAGGCCATATTGGGACACAGATGTAGCCATTGGTGCTCCCAAGTGGCAGGGACCCGAGGAGCAAGACAGCCGGTGGTTCGAGCCCGTTAAGTGGAAGAATTTTTCTCATGTGAGCACAGCACCCGTTGAGAATCCTGAAACGTTTATAGGGGAGTTCTCTGGCATCTATGTGGTTACCGGGGTGCAGCTTGGAGTGTGGGATTTCGGACCGCGAAGCGTGTTGTACATGAAGCTCTTGTTTTCGAGGTTACCTGGTTGCACAATCAGAAGATCATTCTGGGATCACACCCCCACCAACCCTGATAACTCGAGCTTTGGTTCCAGAGAGAACAACACCACAGGAAGCAAGTTGTTCAAGTATGTTGACTTGTCTGAAATGAGCAAAGGGCCACAAGATCCTCCTGGACATTGGTTAGTTACTGGTGGAAAACTTGGTGTTGAGAAAGGGAAAATTGTTCTGAGGGTGAAATATTCTTTGCTAAGTTACTGATTTAGTTCGCTTTCCATGATTATGATGAACAATGTTGGCTTCTGTTAGAAGCTGTGCATGGTGCATGTAAAACTTTTTGCATATATATCATGGGAGTTAGAACTTGTTTCCACCATGCCCTTCTAAACAAATATATATGTCGTTAAAGGGTGGAAACAAGAGGATAGCAGAAAACCAGACAAGAAAAGGGAGTGAAAAAAGTTCAACATCCTTGTTCTTCTGTCGGTCTATTTTGTGGGGGCATTCCCTGCACAATTGTTCATATACATAGTTTTGATGCAAGTATCTTTTCTTTTTATTTCTCTATTTGTTTTCTTATTACATCCTCATCACTATCATTCATTCTCTCTCTCTCTCTCTTTTTTCCAAAAATAAAACTGTGAAAGAGAGCTGATAAGATACAACGGCAACATATTGACAAGGTGATATCGTTGCCATGTTTGCCGATTAATTTTGAATAGATTGAAAAAAGGGTACTATGCCAGTATGCCACAGAAGATGTGGAGTTTGATTTTAACTTGTATTGTATCAGGTGTCATATACATTTTTTTGTTTTTGTTTTTATCAATGGAAAATTCCATTATTTTGTTAACCACTTTAGTACAGCTTATTTTATTGAAAATTAATTTAAGTACTATGAAATTGCGTATAAGTCCATTTTATATGGATAAGAGAGATAAGATAAGATAAGATTAAAAAAAAAGAAAAATAGAAAAGAGTTATAAATGAGTTAAATATGAAAGGTAGAGTAATTATATTCACTTTTTTTTCTAGATTATATTCGTATATTGATTTTTTCTTCCATTTCACTTCTAAGTTATGAAAACTTTTTTAATGAAAAGTGTGGCAACATCCCACCGAAGAGTCTAAAGGTTGATTGGCTTATTAAGTCACTTTTACAAATTATTTTTCAAAATGGATCCATTCTTAAAATATTTACCCACATAAATCTTTGTTGATCATAGACTTAGCTAATCAAATCTATGATAGTCAAATTTAACTCGTTATTTCAACGACACATGTCCTATTTTGGGTGGTTTTAAGTTTTAAATTTCAAAAATTTTAAAAATAACAATCAATTTTTAATTTTAAACCGATTTTTAAAATATAATTAGTTTCAAATAAACTTATTTTAAAAATTTCATATCATATTAAAAATAGTTTTAGAGTGCTTTTATGTGGTGGCGACAAAAATGATAATGTCAGCAATAATAAAGACACTAAAGATACCAAGAGTAATCACAATCACAGTGATAATAGTGGTGCTGACGGTGGTTGTGGAGGTGACATTAGTAGTAGTAACAACATGTTGGCGGTGGCGATGGTAGTAGAGGTGGCATTGGTGGTGACAGTGACAACATGGTAGTAGTGATGGTGGTGGTGGTGGTGGAGGTGGCATTAGTAGTGGCAATGATAACATGGTGGTGGTGCGATGTTGATGGTGGAAGCCACTTGTGGCAATGGTGGCGGTGATGATAGAGGTGGTAATAGTGATGATAGTAGTAGCAATGTTGGTGGAGATGTTGGTGACAATGGTGGTAGTGTGGTAACGGTGGCAGTGACAGTGACGATGACAGAAGTGATATTGTTGATAGTGGTGACAATGACAGTGGTGGTGGTGGTAGTGATGCCGGTGATGATGATAATAGTAATGATGATGGTAGCGGTGGGAGTTGTGGTGGCGGTGACAAAGATGGTGGTGGCAATAGTGATGACAAAGACAGTGACGACGGTGGTGGTGATAACGCTACTAATGGTCATGGTGGTGATAGTTAGTTATGACGGTGATAATGACGGTGGTGATGGTAATAGTGTTGGTGGTGTGATGGTGGTGATGCCAGAGGTGGTATTGGTACTGGTGGTGGTAGCGGTGGCTTTCAAGATGAATGATTGTCCTCATAAACTAGCACAAGACTTTTCAGTGTGTTTTGTTTTCACTCACACGTTTTCCTGAAATATTTCATAAGTTTGACTATGAAGTTATTAAGTGCTAGGTTACCAAAAAGTATATACATCTTATTAATATGGGTATTATTAGTACCAATTAATTCCTTTGAGTCATCTTTAATTGTACAATTTCATACCTATAAAGTTTCTAGATCTTTCTCATTCTAATGTGGCAATGGTGGTGGTGTTGGTAGTAGTGGTGTCAACAAAAAATATTATTGTCAAATTAGAAAATATGTATTTTTTTAAAACTAAAATCAAATTTGTAAAATCTTTTTTCTTAATTTTAAAAATAAGTGTAAAAATGTTTTAAAAATAATTTAAAAATCATTTCGTCTCTATTTTTGCTAAATACATTTTTGTTTTGAAAATTGTATTTGAAAACCAAATACTAAAAACTTGTACCCACTCCCAAACGGGTCTTTGACATTTTATTTTATTTTTTTTAAAAAAAAAATTGTAATTCTACACAAGACATGCCACCTTGGAATCACAGATAAAAATGCTACTCAAATCCATCATACAGGCTGTGAAAACAGCTAAAAGTGCAATTGGAAATTACACTTTTATAATCAGATAAAAACTCGATAGCTGCTTTGTCTGCCTTTTCTTTTTCGTTTAACACAAAGCTGAAACAACTTAAAACTGTAATTTACAATTGTAGCTTCATGATAAATTTTGCACTCCATTTTAACCGGGTCTAACCCATTGTGTTTTGCTCATCTATAAATAATTTATTTTCAAAAAATTAAAATGATTCTTGAAGTTAAAATTTATAATTTAAAAAATTAACCATGGGTTAAACACCTACTAAAAAAATCTATATTTTAAAATATTAACCATGAATTATTATTTATTATCTTCATCATCACTCATTCGACTTTAGTTGAACCACTAAATCATAAATTATTTTCTTAATCAACTCAACGACTAGTCTAATTTTAAAAATTATGATTTAATTATTAGTACTTTTTTAAGAGTGATTTTTTTGGGGTATTAGAGTGATTTCTTTTTAATTTATTACCAATTGATAATTATAGTAAATTAGATTTTTTTTTTCCGTTGCTAATAAATGTATTTTAAGTAGGGGTGTCTAAAAAATGTGGTTATACAAATTCAATCCATATTAAAATCGCTTTAAATCAATTTTAATGAATTGATTTTATATCCACATCCAATTTTTTGAATTTTAAATCTAATCCAATTACTTGGATATGACTTGAATATTTTATTAGATTTTTTAATTTTATAGCATTCTTTCAAAATAACTTTGGTCGAAGTCGACCAAAATTAATTCTTTTAGTCGATATTAGTCGAGATTATTTTTCAATTGATATTGACGACTGAGGTTATTTTTTTATAGACGTCAACCAGAGTTTTATTCAATTTAAAGATCCTTTTATCTTTTTCTGTTAAAAAACTTTGTATCTAATTTTACATTCTTACAATATATAACACACAACAATTAATTAATCAACTATGATTGTTACATCATTTTTTAAGGTTAAAAATTCTTTAAATGAGATGAAGTTTACATTTATCGATTTATATCACTCCAATTCTTGTATCCCTTCTTCCAACCATCAAATCACCTTATGATTCCGCATATTCTCAATTTAATTATAGTGCATGACATTGATTCCTCAATAATATTATTATTTGAATTTTTAGTCATATTTAATAAGTGTATTGTAAATGTAAAATCTCAAGTGTAGAAGAATGATTTTCTTGTATATTAGTGACAGAAAATCCAATATATGTCATTTTGGACAATCAACATTATTATACTCCCTAGTGGGATCCAAACAATGGAGGAAATTAAACCATCTTTATTCCCTCTTTTGCTGGTTATTACTGCGAAACAAGTGTAAAGTCAACAAGCGTAAAACCCTCGAGCAAACTGTCAGTACTTTACCCTACAATGAACAAAGTGAATTTGATGTTAGTGTCTTTATAAATATATTATATGCATTATATTTATTTTCATGACAAGTAAAGAAATTATGTAAATACAAATTCTCCTAAACAGTAGTCAGCATCACAAATTAATTTTTCAATTTTATAATTTAATGTTAAATTAGTTTTTAATTATATTATAACTTAATAATAAAATGATGATATGAAAATTTAATAATCAGATATATTATTGTAATTTTACACTCGATTAAATCAGAATTTTTTATCTTTCAAATATTGGATGGTCACCTGTTTTTAGGATCAAAATGGTCATTTACCCATATTATTTGTTAATACAATACATCATATTAATTAATGTATATTTATAGTAAGGAGGAGAGGGTTCACGTGATCGTGATCTTACGTGTTGCAATCAATGGTGGGGGTGATCTTGTAGGGCAAGTTGATCCCACACTTGCTAGGGAGGGCTGAAAGGGTTGCAAGATTGAGTCCAGGCAAGCTCAAAACAGTGCTTTTGAGGCACCTACACACCCCTTGACGATCTGGGATGGTTTTGGCTTGGTTGTTTATGCTCTTAACCCCATTGCAGCATGGTGCAGGGACACCTCCACCAGAACCCCTTAGGTACCCTATGCATGGAGCCACAGTGATTTGCACCCTGCCACATGGAATTTCAGCTTCTGCCAAGGGAATTATGTGCCCAAAACTAAACATCCACACCACAACCATGCAGCTGGCAACCCTCACAAGCAGTGAGCTAGCCATGATTTGGAAGAGTGTTAGAGGACGAAATTGCACTTCTTCAATGGTTAGTTATAGTGAGTGAGAATGTTATGATTTGAGAATTTAAGGACTAAATATAGAGTACAGATTCAACCTGAGTTTGTTAGGTGAAAAGTGAAGGAATGGTAGGTAATTTTACTGATTGATTTCATTTAATTTATGCAAGCAATTGAATGACCGCAGGGTAGCTGAAACCTACAATATGATACAATTAATGAATATATATCTATAGGTTTAGACAAATATGTATATCAGAGTTCATAATGGTTGGCTAACTTGATCATCCGTTTCTATATATTTGTAGCCATGTGGCTTGGCAGCGTTCTGCTTCCCCCAAAATGATTTTGGAGCCCTAAGAGATGCTGCCACTTTCCTAAGAATTAAAAGTTTTCATATGGCTGCACTTAAATTTGTACTAACTTGTTTATAATTTCCGACTTCAACTCTGCCAAAATCATTAATTAAAGTCATCATAAGTATTGTTGGTTTCGATATTTGATGATGCGTAGTCATTTTATTTTTATATTCTTCTCTTTTTGTCTAATTAACTCCTTTCTTTATTAGATCATTTAGTGATATGATACTTTCTAAGACATTATAAATGTTAATTTTGTTGTAAATGTTAATGGGAGGTTTGGAATCCATGAGTTCTCTCTTCACCTTTTTTCCTTCATCGTTTTTCAATTGTTTTATCAACTACTTATATCTCTATCTTTGTATATTATATCAAGTGTTATATTTTCTCTCTTCTCATTCTATCTGTGTAACATTTTATTACTCTGTTTTCGTTATATTCGTATGAAGCCAACGATAAACTAATTCTTCACCAGAAATTAAACTCGTGCTTGTTTCTCTTCTCAGTTTTTTCTTTACCATTTTGTAACTTTCTAATTTATTATGTTTTGATAATTATTTTCAAACCAAGTAAAAACTGAAAAATAAAAACAGATAAAACATATATGTCTTTAATTTCATCTTCACGTAAATATAAAGCTAGAGATATTTTTTAAAAAAATATGAATAATGATAGTATTATAATAAGTAATGTTATATTTTCTTATAAATCTTCTTGATGTTTTATAATAAAAAAGAATTAAATAGAATACATTTTATGTCTTAAAAACTTTTAAAACGTCCAATATTTTCTATATCTAACAAGTGATGATATAATTAGTAAGAAGATTCTATGACAAAAAAAAAATAGAATTAATTATTCTACTGTGATGATATATTCGTAACTGTCTTTTCCTAAATGTAACAACTGAAGTATGCAACCATCAACATTTATGGATTAGGTAGAACAGACCATGTTATATTCAATGCTTCTCAATAATAGTAATTTAGGTACTTTGAGTTATCAATCTTTGTCAGTTGCCCTGCAAAGTGCCTTATGGTGGGATACATCATATAAAGGTGAAAAAGATAGTTTCCTATGGTGGGATACATCATATGCTCTCCCACCTTAGCCTTCGCCTACATGTGTGTGTAAAAAGTTTCTATCTCATGAGTCAAGAGATTTGATGTATGAAATTACAATTTGAATCAAAAGTTATATAATATAATACTCAGTTAAGTTTTCCTCCTGATGCAGGTTTATTTATATTATTATTGTATTGTAATTTTTTGCCTATAAAAGACCTAATTAATAAGCAATAAGTAGTGGGAGATTTGTCAAACAAGATTGTAAAATTGACTTAATTTTGACGAAGTGTTTTATCCCCTCTTATAAATTTTGATAAACATACAATATTTTTAGAATTAAAATTTTGGGAGACCATGGCCCCCTTGAAGCTTAATGTAGCTCCACCCCTAAGTGCAAGGTAGTTTTTGTGTGTCATTTGAAAGAGACAAAAGAGTTGAATGATTTGCTTTTAGAACTAAATGCAAATGTATGTATTGGATCTCGTAAATTTCAAATCGTGATCAAGGTTAAATACAAAAGTAAAGAGGTTTTCTTTATCTTTTTTATGAATCATCTATGAATTCTATGTATTGGACATGTCTTAGTTGAAAGCCTTATACGTAGCAAGATTGCAAGAATGAACTTCCAAGCATTCGGATACCTTTTGTATCTCCATTAATTAAAAAAAAAAAAAACTACTTAAAACAAAGACAAAAAAAAATACTTCTTTCTTATAAAATGTGGTGGTGATAATAATTTTAGTGATAACAGTTATAATGATAATAATAATAAAAATAGTATGCGATTAGTGTATTGTGTGTCATTCAACACAGACAGAAAATTGAATAATTTGTTTTTAAACTAATTAAAATCAAAACACAAAACCCATTTTTGTTTTTAAAAAATTAATGCAAAAGTGTTTTGAAATTAAATTAAAAAATCAGTTTAATTTTATTTTAACCTAACATATTTAATTTTGAATTTGTATTTAAAAATAAAAACTCAAAATTCCCTAAGTTAATTAATAAACTAGTTTCTCACTTTAGATCCGGAAAGAGTTCAAATTTACTACAAAAAAGATAGTTTTGTCGGCTCATATTTTACCTCCTATTTATGAGTAAAGTGACCTGACCAAGGTTATCAAACTCCAGAGTTTATGTAGATTCGTGAGAGTTTCATAGACTCGACTCGTAGACTCAATTTGTAAACTCGTAAGAGTCTACTTCATATAAAAATAATAATAAAATATCTATAAATAAAATGTTAATTAAACATTTCAATAATATAATAAAGCAAAACAGTAAATCATAAAGTTCATATAATTTAAATAACAAAGTTTAATAATAATACATCACTACTAGATAATAACTTGCAGATGTTATAACAGTTGTAGATCATTCTCATCGAGGGTTTGATGTTATTAGAGAACAAGAATTTGATATTATTAAAGGTGAGAATTTTATATTTGAGAATAATACACTAAATAAAGGAATGTTGAATGCTAAACAAAC
This sequence comes from Glycine soja, assembly GCF_004193775.1. Classification (NCBI taxonomy): domain Eukaryota; kingdom Viridiplantae; phylum Streptophyta; class Magnoliopsida; order Fabales; family Fabaceae; genus Glycine; species Glycine soja. Next base: position 49,737,081 of record NC_041019.1, on the reverse strand, counting down.
AAAAAATAATAAAAAAATAACTTACATTTTGGTTTAATTTTTTTTAACTTGCTAACTCGTTGACTCAGTGATAAATTCAAGAGTCTACCGAATTTAATTGAAGTTCATAGAGTTTGCTCAGAGTCTATTAAAAAAAGATCGAGTTTACTCAAGAGTTAACGCAAAGGACAAGTGGACTCGTAAACTAGTAAGAGTTAACGAGTTAACTCGAGAATTTGATAACCATGTACATCACATTTAAAAAAAAAATAAAAAACAGAAAACAATCATTTTAGTTCTGTATAAATAGAGGAACAAGAAAACAAAACCTTAACCTCAACCCACAGTTAGTACAAAAAAGGGTTACTTCAGCTTCCACATATCTTGAAGAATTGATCAATGGGCAAGTCTGTAGTTGAGAAGCTACTTTGGATGGCAATTGTGTGCTTGGTGCTGGGTGTAATTTCCATTACTCCCAAGGCCCAAGCAGCAGTGACATGCAACCAGGTGGTGAGCAACCTCACCCCATGCATTTCTTATGTGCTCAATGGTGGCAAAGCCGTGCCTGGCCCTTGCTGCAATGGGATCAAGACCCTCTTTAACCTCGCTCACTCCACACCAGACCGCCAAACCGTTTGCAAGTGCATAAAGAACGCTGTTAGTGCGTTCCATTATGGCAAGTCCAATGTGGACCGTGCTGCTGCTCTTCCTAAGCAGTGTGGGGTTAACATTCCTTACCAGATCAGCCCTTCCACCGACTGTACCAGGTACTTATACTTATCCATATATCTAAATGATGTGAAAGTATTCAAATATCAAACCTTGTTCAAGCAATTCAATTTCTTTTGAACTAATGATATTATGACAAAAGTTATATAATTTTTTTCTATTATTATTTTATTGGCATAAAATATTTATCGATTTTTATTAATAATTAATTTTTTCAAAAAATTTAACCGATAACTCTTAATGGAGTTTTATCATTCTCTCAATCATTTTTTTTTTATTCACAGATAATGAAATCAAGTTCGATATCATTAAAATTTACTAATTTATTAGTTAAAATGTGCATAATTTAACTACTCCTACACATTTTAAGATTAAAAGTATTATTTTAAATTATTATAGAATAGGAGAGATTTAATTTAGAAGTATTATCACTCTTATTAAGTTACATGTCTTTTCCTAATAATGAATTTTGGTGCACAATAACAACAATAGAGTAGAGTTAGAACCTTCAACTTTGTGCATTTTAGTTAATTAAATTAAATTTAACAGTTAGGTAAAAAAAATCTCTATTATTTTAAATCACTTTTCTTTTATTTTTATACAGTTTCTTAATTTTATTTTTATCTTTTTTAGTACGTCTATCATTTTTATCTATATTTCTAAATTAAATTTCAATAATATTTTAAAAGAAAAGATTAATAATTAAAATTAAATAACTTTGTTTTACAATATAAATTATTTATCATAAAGTTAAAATATAATTTATAGATTAAAAATATTTATTTATTTTGAAAATAAATATTTATCGTATATATTATACTATAAATTGTATATTCAATATTTTTATAAGTAAATATTAGTTTGTTAATTTTATTAAAAATTATTAGTTGAAAATATTTGAAATCATGATCTCTTCTCCTTCTTTCTTCCTTTACTATTATTCAATCATTTGATCAACATTATATCTCTTTATATATGCAATTATGTGTGAGTTGTTGAAAAGAAAATTATGTGAGTTTAGCTTATAGTATGTTATTTACTAGTGGTACGGTCTATATATATATATATGTCTTTTATCATGGATCTTTTGAATATTATATTGATAGTGATAGACCCTTTTTATTTTGATGCAGAGTGCAGTGAGGTTAATGATATATGGAGCGGTAACTCGAGAAGAGAAGGATATACAATATATAGCTAGTGTGTGAATAAGTGGCTATACGTAGGCCACACATTACAATGACTGGTGGCTGCTTATTATTACATCCATCAACTAGTCTTGTTATTGAGTTATTGTATTTTTTTTATTTGTAAGAATCAAAAATAATATTAAAGATTTATAATAATTTATGGATCTTATTCAACCAATTCCATTAAACACCCTTTTAAGTCATGTATCCATACATGTTGCCTGTTGGTGTTTCTTTTGTCAGCTTGTTATGAATTGGAAGGGAAGGATTAAAATGCTAAATAAGCGGTTATACAAGAATTTGTGAGTCCTAGCTTGTACCTCTCAGGCTAGCTATAGTTGAGATATATATACACACAAATTCAATGTAAAATCATCAAAGCATTGGGAGCAAGTCCATTGTTTGCAGATGCTGTTGATAAAAAAAATTTGTTTGCAGATGCTAATTTTAATGCTAATGAAGTTAACTGTAGAAGTGTTTGGACGGAGAATTCCTATATAAATAAACCATATAAATGAAGATGATTAGATAAATTATTTATAAAAAGCTTTTTAACGGGTTCTCTTTAAGTATATAGCTAGGAATCAGATATATAACATGACTTACTAACATTACAGGAAATCACTTCGTCTAAAAGGCACACATCCTGAAAAGAATCGTCTTAAAATCATATGATCAACAATTTAACAATTCAATTATCGTAAGATCATCTTATATCTCTCAAAGGTCACTAAACACAAAACAAAATTAGAATTCAACCTCTCAAAAGCAAAGCAGCTAGTCTCAAGTACTATTCTTAACACAAATGTGAATGTGACAAAGTAGTCATTAAGCTATATATATATATTAGACATTGATTCAAACCCACTTCATAAACATTTTTTACAAGAAAAATAGGAAGAAATATCACACACAATTCGGGCAACTGCTTCCGACACTCCTCGAATTGTTTCTTATACTTTTCATATTACTTTCAAAATAATCATTCTGAGAGCAGAAAAATAAACCCATAATTCACCAAATCATAAAAGGATTTAGTAGGCCCAACAACAATCCCACCGAACCATAAGAACCCAAACCAACCAAACCTTCTTAATGCAATGGATTTGCTTATAAGTTCTACCAAACTCATTTCCTGCCCAAACTCCATGCATAATACCACCCATCTTAGATAAATTTATCTCATATACTTCTTCAATTCCAAACATATAGCCGTTATTGTCAAATTTGGGCAGTGTTCAAAGCAAATGACCAACTCTCCATGACTTGCGTTAAATAACACATAACAACTCTCAATCTTTGTAATGCCTCAGATAACATTGGCAACCCGATTATCATCTAACATTGGGAATAAGTTTGATGTGCATATGATGATGTGCTACAGTTCACTGGGAATATGCTTGGCCCCCAGAAAATTAATTACTCCAGATGATACATCTATGGCACGGGGTATTATATATACCCATCCTCTATTCTTTTTGGGTTCTACTTTGCAAACAAACTTTACACACAAATTTTGCTATTAGTTTTTAATGTTCGAATGACTAAAAGGGTGACAGACATTTCAAAGATAGTGTCTGGCAGGATTGAATGGAGGTTGCAAGTAAGAGTGATTTATTTATGGTTCATTTCAGACTTTAAAAATCCAAATGACATGAATAGCTTGGAGATGGTTCTGCTTTATGCAAAGGTACTTGCTCATATCTCCTATCTAAAATTACAATAATATCTAAAATTGTGCCTTGACGGATCAAATGAAAGTTGAAGGTTAGAGTAATTCGGATATTGAGAATGACCATGGAACAGGTCCTGGCACGAGCTTCTGCAATGAAGTTTCAACCAAAAAGATCAAGACCTACACCTACGCAGCATACACGTTAGAAAGTGCTTGATATGGAGTTCATTAGCCATGTGTTTGAAAGGAGGATTTAAATTTTTTAAAAATAAATTTAAATTCACGATATTTTGATTACTTGATTTAAATTTCTTTCCTTTTATAAATATTTTGTTTGAATAAGTCAAATTCATGCAAAACCCATTTTGAGTCTGGGTTGCACAGACAAGTCCCTCCCCCACTCATGAGGTTTCTAGCAGAAGTAGCAGAAGGTCCAAATCAAGCCCAATGTTCATAAGGAAAAAAAACACCACCACCATCGAAACCCAAACCCAGGAACCCTCTTCCTCCAAGGTCACGTGCATGGGCCAGGTCCGAGACAAACGCCCTTCCAAACAAGGCGCCACCACCAAACGTGACTTAGCTCCCACGCGCTGCCGCTGCAACTGCTGTTGGATCCGAAGCCCCAACAACCACCCCTGCCGCTGCAAACCCCTCTGGCCCAACTGGCCCAGCCTCTTCCGTCGAAAGCCCACCAAGCTCAAACATCCCTCCGAGCCCGAGCGCAATTTTCACGACCAAGAATCAGAATTACCGTTCCATGAGAGAGTGAATGTCGATAAGGATAGTGATTTTGCTTCCAATTCAAGCACGCCCCCGAGAAACGCTTTGCTTTTAACTCGCTGTAGATCCGCGCCGTACAGATCTTCCTCTTTGGCTAGTAGGTTCCGGAGTTCTCCCGTTAAGGACCAAGAAACGGAGTTTCCAATTCCGAACACGACGGAACAACAACACACTTCCGAGGAACCCCAAACGGAACCCGAATTAGGTTTTCTCAGAGAAAAAATTGCTTCACTCACCGAACCGAAAAAGGTTGAGGAAGTTGAAACAGAGAGAAGAGTGAGTACTGTGAATCGAGATCGGAGTTCTCGGAGAAAAGATGGAGAGAGAGAAGTGAGTACACGCTGGTGAGAGGAGTGGTACTAATACTAAGGAGAAATCGAAATTTTTTTATTTTTAAGAGAATTTTATATTATTTATTTTTTATTAATTAAAATTTTTTCTTATTATTTAAATGGTTAACTAACTTTAAAAAATTATATATTTAAATACGAACATTTTGAAATATTTTTTCTTCAATGAAAAAATTAAAAAAAAAATTAACTAAAATTCCGATACATTGTAGGATAAACCCACTAGTAACTATTATAAAGAAAATAATCTTATCATTTTTTGTTATCTTTCTTTTGGATATTTTTACCATCAATTGTTATAAATCACTACCGTATTTTATTTGAAATTTCAACAATAGTTATATTTGTAAAACAAGTTATGCTAAATTACATATATAGATAACTTTTTAACAATAGTTATATCTTTTAAAACAAGTTATATCCAATTACATATATAGGTAACTTTCAACTTCAGGTTTGGAATAACTTATTTGTATTATTTTTTTATAACGATTGAGTTGGATTGAATTTATTTATGAAAGGATTCATGAATATATGCATTGTTTAGCTTGTTTGATAAAAGAATGTAAACATATCAGTTCACATTTCAGAAAGTTTGGCTGCCGATTCTCATCTGAAGGTTATTTAAATACATTGGAAGTATTTTTTTTACTTGATTGGCTCGGGAAATTAATAGTACTTTTAGGTTGGTTTGGTAATAAAAAAATACTGGTATGAACCAACCCAATTTAATTGCATATCTGGGGGATGGATTCCAACGATAAATATAAGAGAACAAACATTGTTGTAGGATGTGAGAGCCTATTATTAATTTTGGTTTTGTCTTTTCTTTTCTTTCAAAGTCTAGCTAAACATAATTTTATAAAACTCAACTAACAGGAACTTTAAAAAATAAAAAAATTAAAAAAAAACATTGAAAAAAAAAAGCTCGCACACCACAACCTTCTCCATAAATTGCTCATTTTCCACTTGGTATGGAGGCCTGTCACCGGCCCAACACATCATGAGGAATATGGAAAAATATATCATACTAATATACTAATAAAAAAAAATTAACACGAGAAGTTTTCATCGATTTATGAAAAATCGATATAGTATGAGATAGTGATATTTTTATAATTTTGGAATCAACTTTCTATCTCAGTTCCTTTAGAATTGCCAGTTTCCTCAGTGACTAATTGGCATGATACGTGAATATCAACCCATGGTTTCTAGGTTCAGGCACTCTTCTTTTCAAAAAGTTGCTTTAAAATTGATCTACAAAACACTTTTTAGATTGATTATACTAATAACTTATGTAGAAAATACTTAATTGGTTAGTTCTTTATCAATCGATCTGAAATCTGAACATCTTTTATAACTTTTGAAATTCTTTACAAGACTTGTCTAAATCATTTGTACAAAGAATTGTTCCATAAAATATTTTCTATATTGATTTTTTTTTCATTCAATTGAATGAACTGATCTATAATGTAACGATCTTTGTAACTTTTTTTGAAATTTCTCACATGACTTTGTATATCCATTATACTAATAGATGATTTTGAAATTCACTTTCAACATCAATTCTTAATACAACCAATGCAGCAAAGATTAAAGATTAAAAAAAAAGTAACAAAAGAAAACTAATTTTGATACATATAATATACTTTCATTAATTCACATAATTTACTAAGGAGTTCTTATAAATGTTTATCCATTTTGTCTCAATTCATATTCATTCTTTTTTTTTTCTTATTTCTCTATAATTCTCATCACATCACTTTATAAATACAAGGTTAGTTCAACAATAAATAAGACCTAAAACAAATTTTTAGAGAAATTTTTTAATTTAAATACAAGAGCTATATTTGAGGCCCTTTTGTCAATATATGTGACATTTTTTTCATTATATGAAGCCTTTTTTGCTTTATAAAAATGCAGAAAAAAAATTTATCGATGGACCTAAAATTTTAGCTTTAACTATTTTACCCTTAGGTTGGCCCTACATGAATACCACTAGGAATGATTTCAAACTTTGTAGACTATCATACAATCTAGACATCTTTGCTAAGGAATAATAGGAATATACATGGGTCAGTTTGAGTTGGATTCGACCAAACTCATGACTCAACTCAACCAAATTTGAACAGGTTGGTTTCGATCAGTTTTCTAAGAAAAAAAATTAAAACCCAACCCAAGCCAACCTATTTGTGAACGGTTTGGGTTGGATCGAAGAGTCAAAATATTTAAATTTGTATGCTATTTTTTATAAGCTAAAATTTTTATGAAATAATATTACTTATTTGTTAGCGTAGTCAAATAGTGAAAGAAAAGATCAAGAGAGGAATAACATTATTGTCATCATCATCACATAGGTTAACATACTATGTTAAACATGGTTTAAAAATTGAAATATAATAAGCTAGTTCAAACACCACACCTACTAAGTCTAAAAACCCAAAAACTAAAACTATTACAATATAGTTTAAAAATTTCAATGTTCTAAAATAGTAAAATGAGTAGTACAACTAAAACTTCAACTATATCTAAAATAATATGAAATAAATTAAAAAAACAAAATAGATATTTTACAATTAGTTGAAAGTTGAAATCCTAATTTCATGAGACTAATTGAATGAAAATGTGAGAAGTGAGAAAATAAGAAACAGTCCCACTCTTAGTTTCTAAATCTAATAATAATAGTAATTGATTTTTGTAAATTTAAATATATATATATATATATATATATATATATATATATATATATATTACAATACTACTAATAATAATATAATAATAATAATAATTTAATGCAAATTAACGAGACAACAAATCACGTTAATGAGTCAAAATATTAAAATCTGAAACTCAACCCAAAATTCAATGATTTAAATGGATTGAGTCAAGACCCAAACAAAAAAATATTCAACCCATATTATTTGAGTTAGTTTGTATTAATTTAGGTTCACCCATAGACACCCTTAAAAATAAACGTTCAATTGACTTGCCTACAAACAAAATTCACAAAACAATTGTTATATAAAATTATAATTTCCTTATACTTTGACAAAATACAGCCAAACTTTATCATATCTATTATTTTCTCCATTTCTCTCCTCCATCCACCCAGTCCACCAAAATGGGATGTAAGTTTTTAATTTTGTTTACTAAAAAGTTGTGTATCCACACAGATGAAGCCAAAACTTTTAGTTGCTTATAGTTATATCCAACGGTACCATCATCAATTAAAGCATAGACGTGTAAAGTTTATATGATTGATAAATAAAAGAAGGTCATATGTGATATCATCCCTCTAGATTACAAAGCTGATATCATTCAGTGGGGTTGGAATTAATTGGCTTTAGAAGAACATGAATTTGATAGTTTTGATATTGAGGGTCCACCTGCTGCTGCAATGCAAGTGACATAAAGCCTCATCCATATATCATACTATGCATTAGGTCGTTTGCATAGAAATCCTCTGCCCCCAAATGACGTTTCATAGTTTATCACCTAATAAGTAAAACCAACTCCACGTTTTGCCTCTTATCTATGAACTAACGCTCAAAAACTCATTGAGAAAAACTTAAATAATTTACGCAAGTAGGCGAAGAAGGAATCAATTTATGTAACTATAAAATTTGGATTCGTACAGCAATTTCAAACATCATTAGAAAAAATTCGATTATTGTTATTAATTGAATACTTTTTATTAACAGCAGTCACAAGTCACAACATCAATGGTAACACACGAATTTACTAACGCTCACGCCACCAATTATACCTAACAAGTCTTAATTGAAATTCAAACACACATATATATGAGAAATTATTAAGTGATTAGAAACCATAATGAATCTTATTATGTAGACATTGGTTGAGACCATAGACATTTAGAATCACCTAATAAATTCTCGTACTTGTAGGTATGCATGTTTTGGTATATGTGCACCAACTATGAATCAAAGGGTAGCTTCTACATCTTTTACATAAAGAATTATTCATTTTTTTATTTTTCATCTTATTTTTACCATCTTTTATATTTCTATTTTCATTCTTCAGTATATTGTTTATCATATTTATTATTCTTTTTTTATCTTTTTCTTTTCTTTTCTAGCTTAAATGTAATTTTAGTATTTCTATTTTACTTAATTCGCAATTTTTATTCCTCTATTTTAAAATTAAAACATTTGGTCTTTCTACTATAAAAAAAAAATCTATAATTTTGATCATTTTATTTCAAAATACAAACATTTGGTCCCATATTCTAAAAAATCTGAAATTTTAGTTTTTTTATTTTAGAAAATCTATAATTTTGCTTATATTTTATTTCTTATTTTTAAATTAATTAAACTATTTCTTAATAATACTTTAAATGAATATGTTAGATTTAAGATTCAATTGAACCAAAAGAAAATAAATAAAGTATAGATAAAATTAAGAGTTTGACAAAAATTACAAATTTTCTAAAATAGGAAGATAAATACTTCCATTTTAAAATAAAAGGACTAAAATTGTGTATTTTTTAAAATAAAAAGATCAAATATTTCAATTTTAAAATGAAGGAACCAAACTTACCTATTGAACAAAATAAGAAGATCATAATTGCATTAATCATTCTTTTTCCTATTCCTCTCTTATGTTCACCTTAGTAAAATCTACCCAAAATGAAGTGTACGAAAATCATTACTCTTTACATAATTACTTCAACATTATGATTTGTAACTTTAGTATCGATGTGTCTAAATAGAAAGCTACTCAATGAATTTAGTGATTGAAAGAATCATTTTGATTGAAAATCAATTATGTTCTGTTTGTAGATTTGTGATCATGCTACTCTCAGATTTATATCTGCAAATATCCCCTTCTCGAATATCTATTATACATATCTTCCCGGTATATCTTAGATTAAGACTCAAATTATCATATTAGATCTCAATACTGAACAGAAAACACATTCTGCATTGCTTTTTTAACACATGTGTACTTTAGATCCTTCTAATTAATCAACTAAGATACACATCAAACAAGAGGAACTTTGAACTTGTCACTTTCCCTTCTTTTTCACTAGATCCTACTTTGTCCACAACCTTGACAGCAGCATATCCATTAGCACCATAGTACTTTCCAGAGCCTCCAATAACTGCAACATGTGACTCAAAAACATCAGTCTTGTGCACTCCAAAAAGCCTCAGTCCATCCTGAAACTCACCCTTGAAAAAGCTTGCTGTGATAGCCACCATATGGCTGCTTCCATCCTCTGAGCTAGCAACACACACCCCTTGTGCCCTTCCAAGTTTGTGTAGTTCATCTCCATCATCATGAAGTAGTTCCTCATCAATTGGTGTTACTGATCCATATTCTAGCTCTTGGAGTGTTGCTCTAGTGGGAAAAGAGAAGCCAATGCTAGACAGGTCAAGTGTTTGAGTGGATGATGAAGTGAGTGGAATTGTTGTTGGAGTGGATTGTGGAATTGGAATCCCTCCTTTAGTAGGAAGAAAGCCTAGGGGTTTTGGGAAAGGTAGTTGACCAGTGACTTTAGTAGTGGCTGGTTTCTCTGAATATTGTGTGCTACCATTGAACATATCCCTCATTAAAAATGTTATTCTGTGATGGCCATGGTTGTGGTTAGAGGATGGATTGCCAAGAGTTCGAGCTGAAGAAAACTTAGTCATGAACAAAAGTAGCATGAATTTTACCGTAAGAGAAGGAAGTCTAGCCATTGTGTTGCATAGCTTTCTTTTGAGATTAGTTTGCATGCTTGGTTCATATAGTTTGTTAGGCTTCAATTAAGTGTAGTGGTTAGAATAATCCATCATCGAATGGTATATAACTATTAATATTAATTAGCCTGTTTAATTTATATCTCACTTTAGAGTTTGACATGGAACAATCGAGATTAGGCAGTGCATAAATGCAACAAATTAAGTTGGTTTAGATGATAAGGATTGGACTTAATTTATTAGTAAATAATCTATAAATAATTCTAAAATATTCTGAGTCTTGAGACCTTTTCTATTATGTGTTTGGTATAATATTGTATAGAGATGGATGTGCATCACATGAATCAAATTCAAGTTGTTTCTATATCATCTTAATATTTGACATAAAAATAATAATATACATGTGTTTTAATCACCAAAACAAACACACTATTAATCTTAATAAGTCTAGACTCAATTTCCTTTTCATTTCATTCTCTATCATTCTATCAAATCAATCCTCAGTAATAAATTTTTAAGAGATTATGATAGGAGTGGTGTCAAGAAATTTCCATAGTAAGTGGTGGCATGAATTTGATGGTTTGATTTAGAGGGTCCACCTGCTGCTAACGCAAGTGACATAAAGCCTCATCCGACATATAGTACTATGCATTAGGTCGTTTGAATAAAAATCCTTTGTCTCAGTGTGACGTTTCATCGTTTGTCACTTGCTCTTCCGTGACACTAACCAGCTCATAATTTGCCTGCTACACTGAAAAATACCAACTCCATATCTTGTAGCCTTTAATTTATGAACGCTAAAAAAGAGTACTATATATTCAATAGGAGTTGGTTCCTCTGACAAAAAAAAATAAAAATTATTTACGTAAGTAGACAAAAAAAAAATTGATGTATTTAATTATAAAATTTGGGTTCATCCAACAAGTTGAACGATACTTATCAAATTGGACAAATATCCAATTATTTGGCAGGTCTCGCTGAAGGGTTTAATATTTTCCTTTTCTCAATAAAAATTTTCTACTTTTCATTAAATTTAAAATCCAAATTACAAATTACTGTCGTTAAATCATTTTTTAATCAAATTTAGTCATTTTAATATAAACTAGACAGAAATATAGTGATTTAGACTAATATCGGTTTGTACTTTTTTTGAAAGTATTTTTCAGCTGATAATCAAATACTAATTTTTTGAAATACTACGAAAAATCAACAAAGGAGACCAACTTTTAATAAATTTCTTTTTCATACACATCTAAAAATTTAAACCCCAACACATGTTTAAAGGATATGATTATTTGTCAATATTAGTTTTATCGTTACTTAATTAAGCTATCCTTAATTAGTCAAACGCGTTCCTAATATTCATGGAACTAACTTATCATAATTGTGTTTTTGTTATAGATTACCGGATCTTCTATTCAGCAATCCTTTTGGAATCAGAAATATTTATAATACCGTAAAGTTCATTCTCTTGGTAAAATCCAAAAAAATTTATTGGCTCATAAAAAGAAAGTATCATGAGCTACGAAAATGAATATATATATATATAATCCAAAGCATTCTCGAGGTTTAGTGACGGATATACGCGTATAGATTTACTGTTATTTTCTATGATAGGAAATATCTTTCACTATGTAGTCCCCACAACGTCAAAAGGTGCCAAAAAATATCACAGTTTGATGTAGGCGATAAGCTGCCTATTGCAGACTGCGAAGAGGGTAACTACACTAATTGAAGGAACAAGTGTTCGGGCACATCGCATAAATGATCAATATGTAAAAGTTGAATTATTTAAGTATTATTTATTTTAATTTTAAATAAAAAATAATTACATACATTTCAATTGAATTTTAAATTAGTCATAATTTTTTTTGATGAATTGAAAGGTTTAAATAAAATAAAAATAACTAATTGAAGGGAGACAATAAAGAGAGATATTTTGAATGTTGTGGTTTCCTTTTTGTATCTTTTTTTCCCAATTTTGATTCTTATCTGTCATGTGTCATGTCTGATGTCAAAAGTAAAACCATGGCCAAATGAGACATTGACAACGAAATTTCCACTACCAATCAACACATGAAAGTCACACTCATATTCGGGACTAGCTCAATTTGCATTGGTCCATACCTAGCCCTACTTGCTACACCATAGTGTTAACCGTAAAATCAAAGGGATTTACCGGTGGTTTCGGTACCAACCTTGTTAATACTATTCTTGAAAATTTATAATCATAATTAGGTATGCAAATTAACCACCTGTGACTACCGGACCCCACCGTATCCTTAAACTAGCCACATGTTTTCTTTTTGCACATTTTCCAACCTGTGTGATCTCTGGTGGGTTAGTTAATTACTATGTATCTCTGACAGACTAGGCTTGAACTTCTGATTGTTTAAAGTCCAACAACTCACTAAGCCCCACTTCGTATAAATTGCCTTTTATGCACCACAGATCTCATCCCAATTGAAAAGAAAAGAACTTTGATCATATATTCCTCAGGGCCACGCCTACCTATGTCTATATGTGTCATAATCAAAAGTTATTTCAATTTAATCATTAATCATAAGTTCTCAATATATAATTGAATTACATATTTAAAAAGAGATTTTTATTAGGCGTAATAATCTTACTTGAGTGAGAAATAAGATTGTTTAATGTAAAAGATATATATGATTGATATCAATTAAAAATATTTATATATACAAGTAGGATAGCAATATCTAGACCTATATATATGAAAGTCAGGTAAAAAGTGTTTATATACTCACTCCCATGTTCTCTCCAATCTCAAACCTAGTTTGCACTTGCACTATTTTGCTTTGTTGTGTTTCATTAGGACGATGCATATCTGAGGAAAGATTCGAGCTGGGAATCAAGCAGCAAAAACGGTCCCCAATTCGGATAACAACCACCACCCTCCAAATTAAACAAAATTTCACCATTTCATTTTCCTTATCCCATCCCCTTCAAAAGAAAAAGCTAGCTATTCTCCAATTCTCCTCTTGTTCCGTGTCCTTTACTACTCCGAATCCTCACAACACTCCAGAGTATACACACAACTAACCCATAAGAAAAAAACAAAAACTTCAACCCCATCAAGATTTTAGCACAAAGCCTGAAACTTTCCACAAAATTAAAGAGACCCAGTTGTTACTTTTGTTCATATAGCCACAAAGTCACAGGTTACTTAGGAATCGAGGTCTTGAAGTCCAAACAGTTTTCTTTGTAAATTGAAATATTTTGAAGCATTGAACATGCAGCGGCGGTTTCTGGAGACGGAACTGAGCATGCCACCCTCGTACGGCGGCGGCAACACTAGCGACACGTTCATCAGCGACGCGAACTTTGACACCAACATGGTGATCATTCTGGCGGCGCTGCTGTGCGCTTTGATATGCGCGCTGGGCCTGAACTCCATCGCGCGGTGCGCGCTGCGGTGCGGGCGGCCCTTCGGCAACGAGACGGCGGAGCAGGCGGCAGCGCGGCTGGCGGGGACGGGGCTAAAGCGCCGCGAGCTCAGCCGCATCCCAGTCGCGGTGTACGGCGCCGCCGGCGAAAACACGATTCCGGCGACGGAGTGCCCCATATGCCTCGGCGAGTTCGAGAAAGGTGACAGGGTTCGAATGTTGCCCAAGTGCAACCACGGGTTCCACGTGAGGTGCATTGACACGTGGCTTCTGTCGCATTCCTCGTGCCCCAATTGCCGCCACTCGCTCCTCGAGAAGCCCGCGGCCGCGCCGGAAAGTGGGTCGGGGCGGCGTAGCGAGGTGGTGGTGGTGGTGGAGCAGGCGAGTTGAAGGGCATTAACAGTGAAAGGTGGAAGGACAAGTTTTGGTGAATGGAGGTTGAGAAATTTAATGTTAGTGGTTAGAGTAGTTATTAGTTGGTTATTAATAAATTCGAAGTGGCCAATCCATATACACGTTTATTTTTTAAGAAATTAAAACATATGTTTGTGTATGTTAATTTACAGTTTGTATATAAGTTGGATATTGGATATAAGGGTGCTTAAAAATGTACAGTACATAATCTTAGTGGTTTTTTTTATTTTATTATTAATACGTGCGGAACCTAGTATTTTGTCACTTCTCGAATCTCGATTATAAGATAAAGAAGTCACTAGAGTAAATTATTAGGGGCGATCTAGAGTGGGATTTTGTTTTGGTAGAGATCTAGTATGGGATTTGAATGGATTATGAGGTTATATATTATATATTACTATAAGAAAAAGAAAAAAGCTAAAGACATTAGAGTTGTGGATTGTAGTTTAGATATAATCTAGAGAAAGGAGTTGGGTAAAGATAACGAAAACCGTGTTTGGATTGCCGGCGAAGTTGCTATATTGAAGGAAATACGAGTTAACCTCAACATAAAAGTAAAGAAGGAGATGATTCTTGTAAATGAAAGTTGGACACAAATGTAGGTTAAAATGGAAAATCTAAACATGCACGAAATGGACGAAGTTGGAAGCAAGAGTGGAGAGTGAGCATTCTAGAGAGGTTAAAATGTTCTTCCCTGTTTTTGATGAGGCTTTTGTTTTGTTTCGGAAGTTTAATCCTAATGCTATAGCCATGTCTTGTTTTGTTTTGGAAGTTTAAATCATAATTGTGCATCCTACAAACTCTTCATTATTTTTTCAAATTTTACTATTTTTTTATTTCTAAACTTTTAAATTATTTTATGTTCTAAATTCATTATAAACCCCATGCCACTAATATTTTTATTAAAATAAGATTTTCAAGATTTTAGATAGAAGAAAATTAATGGAATGATTAGATTTGCTTAATTTTAAAATACATAGACTCAATTAGTTAAAAAGAACTTGATAAAATTGCACATAAATCAAACTATATGACAGCTATCACTGTAACTAAGCCTAATTTTTTAGGTTAATGGTTGGCTTTGAAGGTACAACTTTTATGTGATTTGAGTTGAGTTTTAAGGTAAGAAAATACAATATGGTTGTTGTTCGGAGTGTAAATGAATCAAGTCCATAGGTAATAATTTATGATTAATTTGTGAAAAAAAAATCTTTAGATAAAATAAGTCTACACTCTTATTCACACTTTTATGATTTATGATAAATTTGATAACTTTTAAAAAATTATCTTAAAAATTATATTAATAGTGATTTGTGATTGAATGATCTTTATAAACTATTTTACATACCATTAAATTGTTAATTATTTTATTTAAATAAGACAAATTTAAAATTTAGATTGGAATCGAATTATTTAATTGATTGTATATAGTTTGATTTGAGAACTTGGCATAACTTCCACCAATATTTTATTGAGGTGTTATTAAATTTATTAATCCAAATATAATATGTTAAAACTTAAAAGACAAAGTAAAAGCAAGAAAATAAAATATTTTTCATGTAACAGTTAAGCTCTGATAATTTTTAGATAAATCTATAATTTACTTATTTAGTATATCGTTTTCTTATTTAAAATTAACATTTTTATTAGTACAGCATAAACATCAATTATTGACTAACTTTTAATGTCAAATTTTATAAAACTCAAGTTTAACTCATTTATTTAATTAAGGTTCTTTTTACAGATTTATTTAACTAAGTTAAGAGTCAAATTTAAATTTATTTATTTTGTAAAAATATATAAAGTTTATCTAAAATTTAAATCAAAATAATTTACCAATAATTCAACACATTTGCACCTTCCTAATAATTATAGTACAACCTCCGCACCTAAATATAAGTAAAAAAAAATATTTTGAACTTAAAATATAAATAATTTTAACTACTTTGATCTTATTTTAAATATCATCCAAAAAATGCTCTTCAACTAGTTGTAATTCTAATTTTAATGACTTATTTTTATTTTTATATCAAATTTCAACGAAAGATACTTTAAGAAAAAAAATATTTTTTAAATATGATTAGTATAATTAAATAATATTAATTAATTTTCTTAATCAACATAAAATTAGTTTTTTTTATATATTTAGACGTGGATAATAATTTAAACAAATTCACTCCATATCTCAGTATTTTTTTCCTTATATTTTGTTTGGATAAGTTACTTTTTAATTAATATTAATGTAGTTAAAATGCCGTAGATAATGTGTCCCACATAATGTTACAATCATAAATTGGAGATAAATTGGGAAGAAAAATGTATTTGATTGGTGATTGGAAGTAACATAAAAAAATAAAATAAAGAAATACCAGATCCTAGACATGCTTGAACAAAAACAGTGAAGTGAGAAGGTGGGTAATCTTTATTCAACTATTTGGATCCATTTGAAAAGGATGCATACAAAAACTTGTATTGGTGAATAAACAAACCTTGGCTGTTGGAAAATGGCGTGTTGGTTTGTGGATTGCACATGGAGGTGTCATGCATTTGCCCATAAACTAGCTGTATTAGGTATCAGATCAACACTGCCACCTTGAATTAATTCACATGATCTGTCATTTTAACTTACCCAACTCCCTCCAAATGGCCACCTAAACTTAGATGAGCCTAATATTTTTTTTTTATTATAAGATGAGCCTGATATTTTAAAGGTATTGAATAAAATTCTTTTATTAGAAATTGTAATAAGTGTTATTCTTTTATGAAACTTTTTCACTTTTAATTCTTTAACTATCACTTTAATGGCACTAATTAACTTTCTCCTACTAAAATTGACATTTTCCACTGTCCATGATGTAGATCAACACTCCCTCCCCTTTGAACGACACTTTTCACAGTCCCATGATTTAAAAGTATCATATATTATTTTACTTTGAGTGTTTTACAAAGATTAAAAAAATACCTTACATCATTTTTTTATACGCTTTTTTTATACATTATAAAAAATTAAAGCACCTTGATAGATATAACAAAAGTTATTTTCTTGGTTTTAAAAAAAAAGTTCTTTTCTAATAACTGTAACATAAGGATCCGGGTTGTCTGAAGTTTTGGATAAAAAAATCATTTCATTTAGTTTTATTAGCCCATAAAGTGGATGTTAACACTGGTACTGTTTGAATGACAAGAAGGAAGTATTGAGTCACTTGTTTATTTTCTGTCCTCACTGATTTGCGATTAATGTTAAGCTTCAAGTCACGTACGTAAGAATTGGGTCGAAGTGGCAATTAGTTGGATTGTTTCTGTTGTTAACGTATAGAGAAATATTTGCCAACTTAAGAAACCAAACAATATTCTCTTTAACTTAATTTGTAGAATAGTTAAAATGTCTTAAAATATAATATTAAAAATAAAAATAAAAATAAAATAATATGAATAAAGCAATAGTGAAAATAAATCATTTTTATATTAAAATATTCAATAAAATAAAATAATTAAACTTATCATATAGTAATTTCAATATCATTTTCAAGATAAATGCATTGATGTTTTATTTAATATTTTCTTTATATACCCATTAAGATGATTAGTAAGAAGATATTATATATATATATATATATATATATATATATATATATATATATATATATATATATAAGAAATATAGCATTATTCTTACATTATTGGATGTTCATTCTCGTCAGTTTTTGATAAAACAAAATGTCAAAGTCTTTGCCGCACATTGAATATATGATTAGTAATATTTTGTCGAGAGGAATGGGAAAGGGAGGGTTCAAATTTAAGTTAAGTGGTCCAACCTTTGCAACTCGAAGGGGCAAATAATTAAGATTGAGATTCCAAAGTTTAAAGGAATTAGCACCGTTGGCTGTGTAAGGAGATTTAATTAACGTGGAATGTCGCAACTCAATTTTGATGAAAAACATAAGTGATTTTTTTTGTTTAAAATACACAAACATGAGTATTATTATTCTTGAATTTTAGTAGAAAAGGATCACATTGTAAACACTCTCAAATTTAAGTACATCTGTGTTTTCCTTAAAAAAGAATTTTTATTGATATTGCAATTTAAGTTCAACACCAATATAAGTTCCCGCTTTATAGGAAGGTCTCGTCTAACAACGCCATATTAGTAAAGTTATAGTACTCCATTCATAATATAGGAGCACTACAATTTATTATTGCAACCAAACCCGTTCATTTAGAATGTTTTGGTTGTGAGGAGAGAAAATAGGGAGTGGAAGAGAATAGGTGAGAAGAGAAAAGAAGAAATAGAGGTGAATTGATTGAAGAGAAATGGATGAAAAATTAGATAAAAATATTTAAATTAAAGTTTTTATATAAGTAAAAGAAGAAAAAAAAATTATTTTTTATTATTATTTTCATGGATGTTGCATTATTTAGAGAAAAAGGATATACTACTTCCATAAAGGACTGAAGCCTCTTCACATTTCACTCAAATCGCCTAAATTTGATGAGGAAGATTTTAAGTGTGGGATCCAGTTTTTTTCAAAAATTTCTTCACATCTCTTCCCAACCAAATTATCACTCCATGCACATGTTTCCTTTCTTCTGTCTTTCTTTTCTCCTCTCCTTAATTTGATCCCAGCCAAACTATTCCTTAATGATAAAGATAATGGAAAAATAATAAACAACATAGATTTTTACATTCTACTTTAATTCAAATTTTCATCTTTTCATTTTTGTTTATTTTACTCAACGAACCCTTAATGCACTTCATCCATTCTCTTATTCCGCATATTTTATGCTTGAAATATTGATTTATTACGGCATTGCCATATTAGAGCTAAAGAACATGCCACTTGAATTTATTTTCTTTTGAAAGGCTTGCAAACACTGGAAGGATAGATGCCAGATGGGCCACCTTCTGAACTGATGAATCCATGCTATTATGTTAAGAGAATTGTATTTTCATTTTGCCTTTGTATTTATCTCTAATATATACATGAATGAATTTTGTATCTAGTCTCTAATAAATTTTTCTTTTGCAATAGGTCTCTAATATTTAAAAAGTTTTATGTAAAGTTTTTATCATTAAAAGGAAACTATTAACGGTTAATATGATCGTTAACTCTATATTAGCAAGTTACCTATGATGTCACGCTAGATTAAATGTGACAATAAGCTAATAACGTGTTATTAGACATGACATCATATTTGAATTAAATTCAAACAAATAAAAAGAGAGGTTTCATATAGGGACCTGATACAAAATTTTACATTTTAATAGAGACCTGATCCAAAAAGTGTCATTACTAGATCTGTTCATACAAACTTGTACTTACAATAACTAAATACCAAATCCACAAACTTAAATTTGATCAGAACACAATTTGAATCAATACATCTCAAAAAACAACAAAACAACAATAGTTTGCATCATCTATCTAATTGCAAATGCAATGGTGACAACACACAACAAACCCCAAGAGAAGACCACAATACATCATAGGACCTTCACTTTCTTTCTCTAAATGCTTGTCTTCATATGTTATTTTACTATTTTTTTTTCGTAGTTCTTCAATACCATTGGCATATCCCCAAGATTGAGTTTCTTCTTTTGCAAGCATTTTCTTCAATTCTTGAACTTATTCATCATACACACGAATTTTTTCCTCATGTGATGCAAGTTTCTGTTCAATTGCTATAACCTTATGCTTCAGCTCCTCCGCTTATGAAAAATAAGGATTAACCTCAACAATACTTCCAGAACCTTGGTTTAAATATTTTTGACAAATTATCATCCTAGACCCAAAAATTACACCTCTTATCTTCTTGCACGCACATTATACAACAACCATTAAGAACCTTAAAACAAAACACAGTAGAAATCAACTATGTCAAAAGTAAAAAATTCTTACATTCCACTCATCACATCGTCGAGATGTTAGTTGAATCGTCAACTTGTTGTACCAACAAAGAATGCATAGGGACCCAAATGATGAAGAAGAAGCTCCCATGTATGTCAGTCTCTTTTCTGAACTAGAGAACATTCGACTTGCACAAACACCACTCAACAAAATCAACCCAACACTATACGAAGATCCACCATTGTGCATCTTAGACCGTCAGCCTCCTCTTCTCTATCGTGATAACCAATGTTAAGGAAAGAAGACACAACCCTCCTTCTATTCTCAAACAACAACGTTTTCATTATAAGGAATCTTAATCTTCTATTTTTTTCATTTTAATTTAATTAAAATATGATGTCATATCAGACGATACGTGATCAACTTACATATCATATTTAATCCGACGTGACATCACATATAGCTCGTTGCGCGTGTAGAGGTGCAAATGAACACCTAATAGATTATTTCTAATGGTAGAGACCTCACATAAAACTTTTCAAATATGAAAGACCTACAGCAAAGAAAACATTTATTAGGAAGTAGATACAAAATTTAGGTATATACTAGAGATAAAAAAAATGTTTAAGCCTTTCATTTTTAAAAAAAAAAATTAAAACAACTTTTATAATTGAGATTAAATTCTCAATTACTTTTATAACAAAAAAAAAGTGCATGTTAAATGGTACGAAATAGTTCGTGCATAAAACAATACGAAATATAAGTGTCTTTTTTTTATAGATTAAAGATTGAATGAAAAGAAAAAAAAATAAAAATTAAATTAACGAAAATCATAGAACAACGGTTGATTTAAACCTTGGTACATTTCGTGTGAGATAATATTTGTACTGTTAAGCAATTTTCCCAAAAAAAAAAACTGAACTGTATTATTTATTACGAAAACTAAACACACGAATTGCAAGAAAAACAAAATAAACAGTTGTGATTTTTTAACATAAATCCCTATTAAAAAATTTAAAACAACAAAGATAGGATTTGATTCAAACAACGGTGGTGTGATTTTGATGAAAGACACCTTCGTAACAAATAACACTTTTCAAAAAGAATACCCTAATTGCATGCGATCCCAATTTCCAACTCAGTCAAACCTCTAACGGCTCCTTGGACTCCTTCAAGACACAGTGACAAGGGAACTGTACTGTGTCCTCTTTCCACTGTGGTTGGGAATGCAATCAGAGACAAAACAACAATCATGGAAACTTCACATCAATGCCAAAGCCAACAACTTCAACTTCAGACTCAGATTTGCCGCCGCAACTCACAGATACAAACCCACTTGGAACCTCTCATTCTTCCGCCTCTCCATTCTCCTCATGCTTCCTAAATTCGCCTTATCAATCACTTCACACCCCACAAACCCAACACACAAAAGAGGTTGCATTGCAACCAAATTCATGAAAATTGTCCACATACTTCGACCTTGGTTGACCAAAAAGAAGGAACCACATGTTCCATGTCTGAAGATTAATGTATGTTACTTACTTATCCAACTTACACAATTTCACACTTTATTTACTTATATACATTAGTAAATACTCGGAGGGAGGATTTTCCCGGTCATAGTAGTTCTATCGGCTTGAACAGGGTTGTTGGGAGGAAATATACATGTGTTATATACCAAATATATATATATACGGATGAGAAAGTTGAGTTTTTTATTTCAATTTTCCAACCCCATAAGGAATAGGACTAATTCTTTTGAGCCAACTATCCATGTCTAAAGGTTAATGTATGTTACTTGTTCAACTTATACAAATTCACACTTTATCTTGTTAAAATAAATATTCGAAAAGAGAGTTTTATTGTTCGTAATAGTTTTATCCATTTGAACAAAATTGTTTCTAGTGGAAGATATGTGTGTGTGGTCTGTACCAAAAAAAGATACGTGGATGAGAAAGTTGAGTTTTTATATCAATTTTCCAACCCCATATGGAACTGGACTAATTCTTTCGAGCCAACTATGTTTGCAGGACCCAATTCGCGTTGGCTTTTTTTGGGTTATGGGGTTTCTAGCATTTCTGGCTCAATCTATCTGCAAGAATGGTCATAGGGGAATTGTGATGCTTGCTTCTGTGGGGTCTTTGTTGGTTCTGTTCAGGAAATTGAAGATAGCAGAGCTTGTGAATTTAGTAACATTCTTCTTGGTGGTGGGAACAATATTTTATTACCTGTTTTTTAATTTTGATTATAGTTATAATAATTATTGGCAGTACATGAGAAGGTCATGGAGTAAAATGGTTAGTCTCTAGTGTATATGTGTTCATGTTCGGGAAGAAGGTTTTTATATATGTCGTGTATGTTGTGTTTCTGTCATTGATTCACAGATCTGATGTTCTTTTCATTGAATATGGATTTCAAATTATTTCTTTTTACTTGCAATTCTTTGCAATTTCCTGTTTCTGTTTTAAAGATGAACAATACATTTACACAAACATAGTGGGAGCTGTTGTGGAGCTATGATCATAGCATGAGCCCTTTATACGATTATATGTAGTTAAGGAACGTATTGTGTTGTATCTGTTCATTCTCAACCTAGGTCTAGTGCTCACTCAAACACTGCTTATTTTTCTTGTTTGTTTCAGTTTACTTTCTTAGGTTCTTAAATTTGACCAAGCTAATGTCACTTCAGTTCGTTTCAATGAATAGATTTAGTTTCATTACTGTTTTCAAGGTTATCAAATCATTTGTTTTTTGTGCAACTTCTTTAATTTAAATTCATTGATGTTCACTATTCTTTCTTTCCCCACGGATATTGTTAGGAATTGACACTAGATAACCTTGAATTCAAGGACAAGGTATGCCTCCATGAACTACTGATTACTGATGAATTTCTTGCTTCCCTATTTCATTCCCATTCATCTTATTTATACAAGCGAGTAATTGTCTAATAGTGTAGAATAGAAAGCATAAAGCACTAACAGAAAGCACAAAACACTAACAGAATGGTATAACAAACTGGTATAACAGAATCTTTTCTAACAAATTCTGATATAGCCTATCCTATCACTAAGTGTTGAAATGCTTCAAGTAATTGGGTCTTGCTGTAATCCTTTTGGGCCGTGTTGGCTTCTTCCTATCAGATTTTTTACTGTATCTGCATCTTTGCATTTTATTAGCACTAATCTGTGTGAAGTGTGAACTATATAGTTGATTAATTAAGTTGTGTTATACTAATTATTCCATTTTACTAGTGCTACTTCCCAAGCTTGCTGCTGTACAGCTAAAAAATTTACCAGATTAATTACTTTCCAAAGGGTTTTTTTTTAGTATCAAAAATGTTTTTTTTTATGAGAATCAATCATAATCATGTGTTACAGAGAGTCTAACTCAATTGATTAAACATGGTATTTGAGTTGTTATAAATCTTTTTAACATTGTATTCAATTCTTATAAAATGTTTGATTTGTGTGGTCATGAAATATAAGAACATTGTTATATATATTTTTTTAAACTATAAGAATATCTTATTAATAAAACATAGTTGCTAACATAAAATTGTGAAGTCCTTACTAAAACACCAACTATGTAATTTGTTTGTCTCCTAACAAAATTCACTAGTAAGTTTGATAAAGATGAAAGATAAAATAACATGAAAATAATAAGTGCCAATAGATTTAGATGATAGAGCTTCAACCACGATCTTGCAATCTAGCTCATATTCTACGTTTTGAATCCCCAACTCAACTATCCATTGAAGTGCATGATATAAGTCCCAAACCTCAACTTCTTTAGGTTCTGGAGCACCATTGAAACATCCAGTTTTGGTTCTCATTATGTTAACAATAGTCTTTAATAGAAATTTTTAATTCAGTAAGAAAAATAGAAATTTTTAATTGTTTATTTTTTAATTAATGACTTCAGGATACTGATTTCCTAAATTGTTTAACATTTTTTTCAACTAACTTATTTATTGCTGTTTCATATGAGTTGGAACAAATATATTGTTCATGTTTCTGTACTAAGTTAGTCGACATATATGTCTGAATATTCATCTTCAATCCTCTTTAAAACAATTATTTTATCTGGTCATTTGGTTGCTGTAATTTACTTGCCATGCTTTGACGATTTAAGTGTAGGCCCGTGTTCCATTATGAGTGTTGCTAGGTGCACCTAGCATTTTTGCTGGTGCACCCAGCAGTTGATGCAAAAATACCTTTGTACCCCTGGCTTAATTTTTTTTTTAAAAAAAAACCGTTCATCTCTCCCTCTCCCTCCCTCCCACGTTGGCCTTCTTCTTCCTCGTGACCCCTCACCATTTTTTCTTCTTGCTGGCGTGAAGTGGTTTTGGTCTCCTTCCTCACCCCTGACCTCACCTCAGCCACATTCTTCTTCCTTTCGTTTGTTTCCGTGAAGTGGTTGCTGGTTTCAGAAAAGCTTGACCCACTGTCGAGGTCCTCCGTGTCGCGTTCCCCCGTGAACGTCGTCTTCTTCCACCGCGTTGGGAGTCTGTGTTCTGCGACCGCACCGCCGTTGGTGTTGAGTAACCCAGGCATTTTGAGGGTGGTGTTCTCCCTCCGCGTCGGCATTGTCGAGGTAAAAAGCTCTTTGTCTTTGATTGCCGGTGTTGTTATTTGATTCGTAAATGTTTTTAGGTGATCCGTAGGAAGTAGTTAGCAGTATTGAAGATTACAGATCAAGTTGATCCGTAAGTTTCAAAAAGCTTACGGATCAAGTTGATCCGTAAGCTTCTTACGGATCAAGTTGATTCGTAAGAAGCTTACGGATCAACTTGATCCGTAAGCTGTTTGATGAAACTTATGAATCAACTTGATTCGTAATCTTCAATTTTAATTTTTAAAATTGGGAAATATTTCAAAAATAGTGAGTTTTTTTAAAATTAGGATTTAGGGTTAGTTGATTAAGTTTATAATACTTTGAAATTTGGGGGATTATGTGTAGAATACAGTAACATTTGAATTTGGTGTCTTTTTATTCTGAAATTTACAAGTTACTCATCAAGTTGGTGGATTGAGTTTCTTTCTCACAAGGTGTTTGTTTGAAGTCTGAATTGTATGTACTTTATCTATTATAGAATTTTTTTTTTCAACATTGTGTATTACTTTGGTAGAAGATTAAATAATACCTGTAATTTGGATCTTTTTTATTAGATCGTTGTCACAATTTGGTTTGTCAATTTAGCAAGAGCATTGGTAACTGTGATGTTGTATATTATATTGTTGTATATTAGCAATGTGGTTTGAAGTCTTGAAACTGTTATTTGTTGAAAAATACATATATTTTTATAATTTGATTTGCTTTCCCAGTTGAATATATTGCCTATCAAGGATCAACTCTCCTGAAAGCCATTATTGGAGTGCATATTAAAATTTAAATGTGGACAACACACAGGCTTATTGTGCATCATTTTAAAAATCAAATTTAATTAGTAGAATCTAGTTGACAAGAATAAAGGTCGTGAGTGTTGACCGCTTAGTCATGTAGATGTTTTAATATTATGTCCAAGACCTACACTTAAAAGTTAAGCTGAAGGTTCAAGATTAGTCTTATATGTTCTATTATTACCAATGTCTTTTGTAGTTGTTGCTGTCATTTAGAGTAAGTAATGAAGCAACCTAAGTGAGTAGCAAGTTAAGAAAATTGTTTTTGATCCAAAGATTAAAGTTAGCTGACATGCAAGAATTTGTTAGACCTTTGTTTTGCAAGAAATTGTTTTTGATCCAAAAATTGAATGAAGCACTTATATGAAGCTCGATTTGAGCCAAAATGTTTAAGGTTGAGTGTTCTTTGTCTATTATATGTTAGCTTTTAAATCTAAACATTAGACTTGTCCTAAAAAGAAGGAACAATGTGCAGACTTTGTCATAAAAGGAACTTGTTATAGGCACAAATAGTCGTTACAAAGACCAAAACATGCACATGAATAAAAACTTCAATTTTTAGAGTAATTTTAACATTAATGCACACAAATCAAGATAATTAAAAAAAATGATGAATGTGATGCAACATCCCAGTATTTTACATTCCCATCTTATGAAATCCTAACAACTTTTCAAATAAATAATTGACTGAATGACAGCCCTACAGTCAATTAAATCCTGACAACGTGCATGACTTTGAGTCAATGAAATTTGCATTAGACCAATGAAATTTGAGTGAATGAAATCAGTGATGGAATTTGCGGTACTCATTTGTAGATCATGGTTAGGACCAGAGGATTAGGTCGTGTCTTAGGTCACGTTACTGGCAAAGGAGATCGTGATAATTCCGATGATGCTCCGCAGCGTCGACGGCCTACCGCATCCGCACGCAGGCAATGAGTATCTGTCATTACTGTGCACAATGACCCATTGGTCCCTGCGATAAAGGCTGATGTATTTCCGGGTGGTCCAAGTGACCCATCCGTGCTGACCCAGTATGCGGATCACGTTGCAGGCAGCGTATGGACGGGAGAGGTATTTATAATATTGAATTTTAGTTAGTTGTTAATTGTACTTTATTATTGAAATTTGTTTTGTTAATTATACTTTATCATTGAAATTTGTTTTCCTTTAAATGATAATGTTAACGAATTGTGTGCTCCTTTATACTTCAATTCAGGAGCGTCTTGAGTTGAAGTTATCCTCTCACGGGAAGAAGGTCCATAGTTTAGGTAGGTCTGTCCCTGCCATTGAGGGCCTAGTTATTGGGACAAGACTAAGTCCTCTGATCGCGTGTTCGGTAGACACTGGCGATCAAGGACTTTTGTCGTCGTTTGTAGAGCGGTGGCACCGGGAGACGTCTAGTTTCCATCTCCCTGTGGGAGATGTGATGATCACGCTGGATGACGTCTCGTCTCTTTTGCATCTACCCATGGTTGGCGACTTGCATGTCTTTCAACCCTTGCACATGGATGATGCGGTACAGATGCTGGTGGACTTATTGATGGTCTCTGCAGAGGCTGCCAGGGCTGAGACAGGGCAGTGTCGTGGATTGTACGTACGCCTGCAATGGGTACGTGATATCTATAAGCGTCGATGCCACGCAGGTCATTGGACAGCTGCATCTCGCGAGTATCTTCTTCATCTTCTGGGTTGCACTCTTTTTGCTAACAAAAGTGCAACCAATGTTCATGTTGTGTTTTTGGAGGCCCTTCGTGACCTCCGTTATGTTGTTCATGGCATCTCATACACTACATAAGTCTCCAAGGCTATTTTGTAACAATCTTTTTAAAGACGAGTGAACAGATTCAACCCTACATTTCAAATACACAAATAACAATAAACATATACAATAATACAATTCCATCAATTCATCAACGTTAATAGAAATAGTTGAACAATTTCATACCTGTTTGTTGTTGTGTTTCCTAAGTGCACCACCTTATTAGTCCAGGCGGAAACAAATTTTTCCTTGTGTGGTATTATCCATGTGTCCTTGACATAGTCAACAAACATTAGCCAAGGTGAACAAGCCATTTCGAACTTCTTCAGGCATTCATCAAACTGTTGCTCTGAAAGACAATCAGTCAGACATCCCCAACAATCCATGACATAATCCCAGACATTTTTTTGCCCAATTAGTGATTTACATTTGGCCTTCACATTCTTGTTTATGTGAAAGCTGCACAACAAATTTGTACAGTCAGGGAATACGCTTTAAAAAAGGGCCTCGGAATCGTTGTAAAGCCCAGACCAAATTATTAACGCGTTCACCCTCCACATATGCAAAACCAGCAGAGAATTTCATCCCAGTCGGTGTCACCCAAACAAAATTAAGCAGTGGGAGTCTGTACCGGTTTGTTTTGTAGGTGTTGTCTATCAAAAACATCAAATTACATGCATTGACTAACTTCACTGCATCAGGGTGACACCAAAAGATATCACGAACCACGTCTTCATCCTTTATTTTGTGCCAATGAATATACTGATTACGTTCAAGAAGTTTCATCAGATGTTGCATTTCAAGATCGCTTCCTCTTATGGAAGAATGGAATGCACTTTTTGCATTGTATATCTGTTTAACGGTCATACAACTATTGGCATTGTGTTCCTTTAGAGTTAGCATAATGTTTCTTGGCTTCACAATGGACTTCGTCATATCAGCAATAAGTGTTTTTTCAGCTTTGGTCAATCACCCCGCATATGGATGTCCAACTAATGAGTTGGCCAATTCATGATTATGCACTCCACAAATCAACTTCACCATCCAACCTTCTCCTCCAACCACTGGCTTGCAACAAAACTTGAAGGGACACCCATATTTCCTAGTCTCAGTGTCTCTTCTGATAAATTCTTTTTTCCTACACCTATACTCGTCACTCCTTTCACAACCAATTAACAAAAATGAAGTCTTTCCTCTATTACCTGTGTTTGTGTCCAACCTTAGAATCACCACCACAAATCCGTTTTCATGAGCAACGAATCGAGCCCACCGCAAAACATCCTCTCGGCACTCAAACACCTACAAAGCAATCCACATAATTTAAGTTTTCTACCAGTATTCATTTTATTAAATCCGTGACAAACATTAACATTATAACCTCAGAAGTATTGAACGCATCGGAACAATCAACATGTGGTTCATTCGCACCACATGCTTCTTCATTTTCATAATCCATATCCGCTTGTTCAGACATTATACTTTCATACATCCACTCATTTTCGTCCATCTAAACCAACTCAAACAAAAAATGACTATACAAACAAATTAATAATTTAAAAAAAAGGGAAACTTAATTCAAAAAACATCAAATACTAAAAATAATTACTCTTACGGATGAAGTTGATTCGTAAGTCAATTACGAATCAACTTGATCCGTAAGAGTAACACACCAACTTACAGATCAAGTTGATCCATAATAGTAACACAACCACGTACGGATCAAGTTGATTCGTACATTCTCGACAGAGCCACAACCTTCTGCATAACTCGTTTGCCGCCGTCGACCACCGCAACGCTCAACACCGATACCTTCACCTTCACCACACCTAATCGTTCACAATGAACCCACGAACCAGAGACAATGTCGCACAAAAAAGAGAAAACGAGAGAAGCACAGGCAACAAAAATGGCGTACAGTGCATTTCTCAAAAAAATTAACGTTTTTAAGGAAGAAAGAAGCCAGGGGCATTTTTGCCATTTAAAAACTTTACTGGTGCACCAGCAAAAATGCTGGGTGCAACTAGCAAATTACTTCCATTATTCTTTCGGCCCAATGAATAATATTTGGAACTTGGCAATTGCTAAATGCATCTTTCTATTCTTATGTATTTTTGTTTTTTTTTCCAATATTATTCTTTTCCAGAAACTAAATTTGGAAATCTAAAAATTTTAGAACTTCTGGAAACTACTTTCTAAATGTGTTATAATACTCTCCAAAATTTACTTTTGAGAGCAAAATTAGGAGTTGTATATCTGAAGAAAGAAACAAAGTTGAGTCCCTAACATTGTCATCTCAAAATGGCCTCTATAACCTCTTCTACTCCCTCGTCCCTCAACCCAATTACACATTCATCTTCAACAAATCTCTCCCTGCAATACATCACCATTGTGTATGGCTTTGTCATTCTCACTACCACCATGCCTTGGTTATTTCTTTATTGTTGACAAGTGCGTAATAAAAATAAAACAGAATAATCTACTTATATGTTATTTAATTGTATAATTTAAATCTATGGGTTCAAAAGAGAATAACTTATGATGAGAAATGTTTTCTTATTTTTTAGGTTTAATGGTACTTTCCACCCAAACTTTTGTATTTTTTAGTCAATTTTTACTTCCAATAAATTAATTTAATGCATTTTGCCTTTAATTTTTAATTTTTTTTGTAAATTTTACCTTCCGCGGTTAAGATGACGTGAAATATTAAAGTAATTGTATTTTTTACTCTCAATTTTTTACTTGTTGATGAATTTTACCTTTAATTTTTCATATTTTGAAAAAAATTATTTTCAACTTTTTACTTCTTGGTAAAAAAAAAAATCAAACTTTTACAGTGATGTCAATATGTCATGTTAGCTCAATGAAATAAGAAAAGATAAAATTTATAAGTTTTTTTCAAAAAAAAATTGAGAGTAAAATTAATCAAATTAATTTGTTCGGACTAAAATTAAAACAAAAGTTGGTGTGATAAAAAGTGCCATCAAGCCAACTTTTTTTTAAATGTACATGGCTTACTATTACGATTTTCACATTTCTTATTCTGAGGATATAGTTATATCATACACATGAATAATCAAAATTAAAAATTATTTAATGATAGTATAATTATTTAAAAATTTATAAACCTATCTTATAATTTTGATAATTTAAATAAATTTCATAATTTATATTTACTATTTTCATTTTAACAACAATCAAATATTCTCATATGAATATTTTTTTTTCAAAATATGAACAATTTTCTCTATAAATGTAAAATAAATCTATTACTTTACTGTAACTCATTCTTGTATTTTATTTTTTTCCTTTTGAGGTGGTCAAATTTTGGTCCATTTTTCTTCATAACAGAAAACAAATAGAAAGAGTTTTTATGGTTGATACTATTAATTTTATAACCAATCAAAATTATATGTCATTTTCTCATTAATTATTTTTTTGTTTTTTTTAAATTAGTCTTTGATTATTATCTTTTAAAATTATAACTTTTTAAAATTAGAAAATATGACTAAAAGTAACCTTAAAAGTTTGAATCCTAAATTTTTTAGTTACATTCAACTCTTTTTATAAAACTTATGCTTAAGAAAAATTAATAAGAAATTTTTAAACCCTAACCTATGCTTAAGAAACAATAATAATAAAAATTTTTAACTCTAAACCCTAAAATATATTTTATAAAAAGTGTTGAAAATAGTAAAAAAAAAATTAGATTCAGACTTCTAACATTATTTTTAGTCATATTTTATAATTTTAAAAAATAATAATAAAAAACTAATTTAACTAATTAAAAATTAACAGAATCAAAATTCCTAACATTAATGACCAACCGTGTAAACTCTCAACAAGAAAAGGTTTAGTTGTTTTGAGTTGAGCACTAGCGTCTTCGCTGGGACCCACATCTCTATTTGATAATTGAAATGAATCAGAAAATCCATGCCACGCGTACTCGGTGCGTGGAAAGACAAATATGTCGATGTCAGGCGGGGCCCACCATATTCTCTCGACCGTTGATCAGATTGTAGCGCCCGAATCTGACGGTCAAGATTTATAGTCAAAGACCTATCTTGCTAGCTCTCTTTGACCAACACATGCCCTTTTTTAATTATTGTTAGAAAATGAAATATAAAATTTCACAACTTTGACCGGGCTGTCACCCTCAATCAAGGTAAACGTCGTTGAAAGTCGTAGGTCACTTGTGAATTTACCAATTTGCCCATGGACCCAACCCATTTTTTATTTTTTGGTTGTTGTGCTTTGAAAATGGAAATGCCCGAGAGATCCTTGCTCCACCACAAAGAAAATATCAAACTTTTCTTCTTTACCCATGATAAATTTTGACCACACCAAAAGTAGAATTTGAATTGCTTTGAATGAAAACTTGAAGATATTTGTTGAATAAAATAATAGCTCGATGTTTTTAGTAAAACCTCTTTAAAGTTAATTTATTTGTATTAATGTTTTTTTAAAAAAATTATACATGACTTGAGACTTGTGTGTATAATCTATCCTCACATGTATCCTTATTGTATACTCTTAAACTGAATCACTTAATTGGTTGACTGATACTTTTTAGTTTTAAATTTAATGCTCTTAACTCAAATAAATGAAGATACAAAAAATATTTTAATAATCAAATTTTTGAGCTAAATTTTTAAATTTAAGAATTCATCTTCACTAGATCTATCACTATACATACATGCTTTGGAGATCTTCAATAAGGAGGTTGGATTCCTCCTCAAAAACTTTCTTCATTTAAAAAAAATAATTCCTCTCTATCTTAGTGATTGATAAATATATTTAGATGAGATTTATTGTAAAATCCATAAAAATGACTTAAGAAGGATTCAAAGTAAAATCTATTATCACTAAAGAAAAAAAAAGTTTTTATATCCTGTAATACCATAAGATCCATTAAAAATTATCCAAAAACTTAAAATTAATTTTATCACTAAAGATACTCTAAGGATCTAGATTGATAAACTTTTGTAGAATCTAAAAGCAAAAACTTCCCTAGATGTTATAGAAACAATTTTTTAGTATGTCAATAAATGCATGCATTGATATTGATTGATAAGCTTCTGTAAAAAATCAAAACAAAAAACTTCCCTAGAATGTTTTGGAAACAATTCTTTAGTATGCCAATAAATACTTGCATTAAAATCTATTAATTAACAAAATGTTAAACAATTGACCAGTCAAATCAAGAATTGTTAAAAAAAAACCGAAATAGTCAAAGTTCAAACTAAAATTCAAAACGCATCTAAATTGCAGCTTACCAGGAACAGGAAGGGACATCCAAGGTCATTTTGGAGCCCCAAGAATACAATGCAAATTAAAAATTAAAAATGAAACAAAAACAAAAGAGGGGCAAAGTTGGGAAAAATAGAAAAAGGAAAGCACACCTTTTGTTTGTGTTTAATGAAAATATTATTTTAATGAGTTAATTAAATCTGGGTTTTTGGGTAGGTTTGACCACTGCTCATTGGGTTCCATTTTCTCTCTCTCTCTACAATGCTAAATATTATTATTATTCCTCTAATCTCTCTCTCTTATACTTTTCTCGTTCTCTAAAATCTTCACTTCCCAGCTTTTTCAATCTGCTTTCTTTGACTGGACAACAAGAGGGGTTTTCTTCGACGAATCAAAACCACAAAAAGTTTCAATTTTTACCCATTTTGCTTCCCCTGGATCGCCTCACTTCGAGTTGCATGAGCTGCCATTTCTCGCCGAGGTTCGTTCAATTTTCTTCCTTCGCTTTCGATTCGTGTAATTTCACCGTTTTCTGATTCCAATTTGCTTCGGAATTTCATTTTCTGCTGTTTTTTTTTTCTCTCTCTAGTTTTTTTTTGTACGCCAGTTTGTTGTTCATTTTTTCTTGATTTGTATTTTTTTGTTTTATTGGGAAAATTGTTGGTGGAGATCAAACTTTGCGGCTTGGATTTTGTTTTTTCTTTATATATAAAAAAAATTTGGTATTGTGGAAATAAATGGGTTTGTGTAATTTTTGTTATTTTTTTTTCATGGTATGGATCTGAATTATTTTTTATGTGATTGAATAGATGGAGCTAGTAAGTGTTTATCAATTGCGTAGTTTTGTTTATATTTTTTTTTCTTCGGTACTTGTGAAAGTTGAGTGCGATGGAGAAATTGAATTAATTTTATTATACTATTTTATGGGAATGTGATAGACACAAGTTGGATGTAAGGTTTGTAAGGTGGCCGGTTAACCAATTATTGATTTATGGTAGTGTTTTACGTTCAATTTAGGGTGTCTAGTGCATATGCGATCGTGCAAGTTGTAAGAATAGTTGAGATTTTGAAGCAGGAAATGAAAAAGGAAATGAGGAGTAATAGGAGATTGTTGTTTTGAAATCACCATTCTGGTCCGAAATCACCGTTCTAGGACCAAATAGATGTTTTGAAAATCATTTGGGGATTAAATTGGATATGTTTACTGAAAATTTGATACACAAATAGTACTAGTCAGGCAGATGGTAGTTGGAATCGCATGAGTTGTGATTCGATGCAAGTCCTCACTTCATTGATACAGATCAATATGGAGTTTCCTTATGTTGCTGGAATGGTGCTTGGAATCATAGGACTCTTGATTCTGTTGTGTTTTCAATGGTATGGATCTCTAAGGGACAAGGGAACCTAACAGCCACTGTGAAGTATTGAATCAGAGCAATGGTGGGTGGGTGGGTGGGTGGGTGGGGCCACATTCTTGTCGGTACAGAGGCCTGCGTGATGTCTTCCATAATAGTTTCTCAGTCATGTTTTAAGTGCTTATCATATGCCAGGATGCAGTGGACCAATGACAAGGTCATGGGGCCCTCTGGGTGAGATCTGTTGACGACAAATCTCTGGTGGAAGAATGCTTTCACATTGACAATTTGGGCGGGGAGTTTGATGAGAGATGACACAAAGTCACCTAGTAGAGAGAAATCAGTGTACTTTCTGAAAATAAATTATGGTTTCTAACACAGTTAGCCAGTTTCTAGCAAATAATGTACACAGAAAATGAACTAAAAAAATTGAATACATAGTTTCATTAATTTATTATGTTAAAATATACTTTGTTATTTTTTATTATTAAAATTAAAATTATATTTTAATTTTAATAATTAGCATTTCATGAATGTTACCAATTATGATACATTTTGATTCATGATTTGATAACCATGGTTAGGCATAAATTAGAAGAAAAATATGATAAACTAATGCTTCACCATTTTCCCTTGTTTCTTGTTTTTCCTTACAGACATGACAACATGCTTAGAAACAACATGGTTGCATTAGAAACAACGTGGTTGCATTACTTGTCTCCTGTCAAACTGTGGCATGTGGAACTACACTAAATATGTTTTAGATTTTATTTTATTTATGCACCTTTTATTTTGTTTTTGCAGACATAAAGAGTTCTCTACACCAACCAAGTTCTGTACAAAGGAAGGATGGGGTGCTTCACTGTATTGAAGAGCAAAAAGAAAAAGTCCGATCCAATTACATACATAAAACATGTAAGCCATAATGAGAACGTACCTACAGTACTGCCTGAACCTCAAACTCGTACTCGCTCACTGCAGTCTGCTCCTCCTAGTTTTAGGACCAGAGTGAAACCCATTCAACCCATTAATAAAGCCAGTAACAACAGAACGCGAACATTATCTGCTCCGTCAACTCTTGATGCAGCAGAACAAGATGCTTTGGCTTCAATTGAGTATGAGGAACAAGAAGAGTCAAGACACCGAGCTGGATCAATGAAGGAGCAGCATTCATCTAGTCCACAACCTTTACCACTTCCATCCCCTCAGGGAGGTAGTGCATTGAAGGCTATTGGCAGCTTTAAGTCAGTGGCCTCAAGCAGTCCTCTCCATGCTTCTGGACCTTTGCCACTCCCACCTACTGGATCACTTCGGAATTTTCTGTATGAGGAAATTGCTGCTGCTTGCCACCATTTCTCTTCTGATAGATGCATGTCAGAATGTCTTTCGTCCACCATATACAAGGCTTCCTTCGGTGACGACGTTTCAAGTTCGAAGAAGTTTGAAGCCACTGTCACACGGCTTCACCCATCATCTCAGGTACTTTTCTCCATGCTACATTACTTTAGTTTCATTTCTTGATATTCTTATGTACAGTAATTGCTGTCTGGTCATATTAATAGTGGATATTAACCAAATATAGAGAAATAATGTTCTATTATCTTAGAAGGGCTAAAATTCAATGTTTTATCTTGTGTATTCTTTGTATCGTATTTATTATTGAGATGTGTTATATGTTGTATGCAAGCCTTATGTTGTGTTCAAATGAATTTAACCCATACACGCCGCAGAGGAATTAGGACGCACATCAAAATGGTTTTAAGTTTTTCTATATTTTTGCCATTGAATTTGCTATTAAGCAGGGTCTAATTATAGTCCTTGCTATCCTTGTTCCTCTGTTATGTCTCCATGCATATGAGAATGTTGTTAAACCCCTTGCAAATTTAACTGTTTGAATATTATGAATTATGTACCTACTGATTGAAACTTATTTATCATTTACTGTTAGCATTATGTGTTTTTGTTTTTCTCTTTGGGACATTGAAAAATGCTCAATCACCTGAGTGCATTCTGAAGTGGTCTAAATTTATCTGTCTTCTTTCAGGGCTTGAAGGAATTCATAAATGAAGTTAATACTCTTGCATCTTTGCAACATCCAAACCTCTGTAAATTGCTAGGGTTTCATGCACGAGAGGGTTCAGAACATAGAATGTTGGTTTATGAAAGGCTATACCATGGAAGCTTGGATCGCTTATTGTATGGGAGATCTGATGGGCCATCAATTGATTGGAATACAAGAATGAAAATTGCTATATGTGCTGCACAAGGTCTAACCTTCTTGCACGAAGAGGGGCCTTTTCAGGTACAACTATAATAACACTTTGTTTTGTTTTTCATAGTATGGGGCGAATGATTTCAAGTATGTTATGATTATTAGGTTAATTATACACTTTATCTTTGCTGACATCCTTCTTTCTGCTTGTAGGCTATGTATAATGAGTTCTCAACAGCCAACATACAGATTGACAAAGATTTCAGCGCAAAGCTTTCAGGATATGGTTGTGTTGGACATATTCCCGAAGAAGAGATTTCAAGCAGCTCATCTGTAAGTTCTCTAACTGATAAGTGTTTTATGTTATGTTATTCAATATATCCAGTTAGAGTCTATTATATTCAGCCAATATTCTCTATATTCTTTTCTTCATATTTGTCATGAATATTTATATTTATTCCTTTATATTTGTTCCCATTCAGTATATTCATGAATTTATTTGGTGTCGTCCAGGCTGTTGGAAACCTATCAATGGAAACACTGGAGAAAGGAATGCTCACTCCAAAGAGCAACGTATGGAGTTTTGGAATTTTTCTTCTGGAGCTACTTACTGGAAGAAAGAATCTTGATAGCCGTCACCCCAAGGAAGAGAGGAATTTAGTCAAGTGGAGCCGGCCTTTCTTAGCCGATAACTACCGTCTGTCGTTGATCATGGATCCTCAACTCAAAGGCCGCTTTCCTTCTAAAGCAGCAAGAACAATAGCTGATATTGCACAAAGATGCCTTCAAAAGGAGCCATCAGACAGACCTACCATGAGGACTGTTGTTGAGCATCTCAAGATAATACAGGATTTGAAATATTCGTGCCGGTTCCCTCTGCAAGAACCAGCATCAAACTCTGGAAAACATATGTCAAGATCACCAAGTCTCAATGGCATCATCTGCCCTGCACCAAGGTTGAGTTTCTCACCATCACCACCATCAGGAGTTCCGGTATCTGTTTCGCCTCCAAGATGGTCTGGTGGAGGGCCCATTCTCCTCCCGCCGCCACGTGCTTGTGCTTCGAGCCTCTCTTTGGAGGAGCTTGATAGGCAGGAAAGCCGCAAGTCATCATCCTCAGCCTCTAGAAGGGCTAGTGTTGAAGGATTTTGATTGTCTATAATGTTCATTTTTTATTTATTATATATTTTTTTTGGTGTGATTCAACACAAAATTTATAGGAGATAAATGATGTGGTTCCTCCACCTTTAATCCCTCAGTGTGATGCCGAGAGGATGTTCTTTTGTAGATAGTGCAAAGGTTGGTTGACTGGGTTCAATTAGTTACACCCATTTATATGAAAAATTATACGGTCTTTAGCATTTCCCCCTTTCTCTACATGTTCCAAAAAGAACAACTATGGGATAAGAGAAAATAGTTTTACCAAGATGTGCAGTGCATATTTGGATTGAAGTTAGAAATGTGTGTTCTAATTCAAATTCAACGGATAAAAATAAAATGAAAGCAAAAATAAGGATTATGATTCTTTGGTAAAATTATTCTTACTTTTGTTTCAAAAGAATTTTTTCATCTGAAAATTTAACGTGTACTTGATCTGTTATGTGATATAAAACATACAATCAGATTTGGTCATGGAGTAACATAAGAAGCAGGGCTTAGGTATTTTGGGTAATAAGATGAAATTTGCATTTTTAGGAGATTTGAAATTATCATTATATCTGAAGAAGAATTAAAAGCTGATCAATTATATGTTACGGAATTTTCAAAACCCATGGTGCCAAAGCTCTTACTTTTGTTGGTTAAGAGTTGGAAATCTGACAATACACGCTTTCTTGTTGCGTTAGAAAGAAAAATTATTAAAAAAACGTTACCTACCCTTTTTTTATATTTGAAATTAGATCCAGGGTGTTCCCACAATTAGAAGCTGAGACTAATCTCTAAAGTTTCCAGGAAATAGAGCACCAATTATAAAGTAATTATTCTACTTATATGTGTTGTTGTATTTGCATAAGTTGAAGATTAAAGATTAAATTCTTGGGTAAATTCTTGGAAATCTTGAAAGTTATGAGGGTTATTGTTTTGGGTTTCTCCCATTCTTGTAGGAGATCCAGTTGACTCTTGAGAAGAGACCCTTCTTGGATCTTAAGTGGAAGAACCTAAGAGCATTTATAATGAAAGTTACTTAATAGATAGTTTAATAAAAAAAAATATATTGTTTTAGTATTTCATATGTGATTTTGAATTGTTTAAAATTGAAAAGAATTGTTTATATAAGTAATTATTGTTTATGAGTTATTTAACTTTAAATTAAATATAGGAGAAAAAATATAATATTTATGAGTTAACCAACTTATTAATAAAAATACTCATTAGAAATAAAATTAATTTAGTTGCTTAAAATTAAGGTAACAAAAATTAGGTTATTTATATCAATACCATTAGATATGCTTTAAGCCAACACCAGGCGTGTTGTTTTATATTTCTTTAATTAAATATTAAATTATTATTGTGTCCTTAAAATAAAGTAATTAACAAACAAAAAATGATTAATTATTTTGTCTAAATGTTTTAGTATTACTTCTTCCACCCTAAAATATCATTGTTCTTTCTTTTAATTACAATAAATGTATTATTAAATGTTTCGAGATAATATTACTTATTACAAAATAAAATTAAAATAAATATCTAAATATCTTATTTAAATAATTTGTATAAAGATTAATAGCTCAATTTCCTGCCACATTCACGTATCTAAAAAAAGAATACAAAATCAATCAATTAACCAAAATGAATTTTTTTTGTAAAATTCATTTTTTTTAAAATAAAACATATAGTATATTTTAAATAAATAAAAAAATTGTCGGAAACACCTCTGAATTGAGCCGAAGTGGCAGTTCAGGTGGCAAAACAGAACCTCTCTTATCTTCTTAGTAAGAACTACGACGAAGTAACAACAATGGTGGCGGGAACTGCAACCTTGAAGCTTAGCCTCTCCGCTTTTTCTTCTCCTATGTCAAATTTCAGCGCTTCCTCTTCATTCCCCTCTCTTCTCCCAATGCGAACCCCTTCTTCTTCTAAACCTCGATTTCTCAGTGAGTCTCTTCGCTCCTTGATTTCCATGCTTTCTCTAACAACCCTTCGCTTTTCGCTAACTTGCGCTTTCCTTTCAGGGATTTACGCCTTGACCAGCAACGACATCAAGGTCGGCACTAACCTCGAAGTCGATGGTGCTCCTTGGCGTGTGTTAGGTTTTTTTTTTTTTTTTTTTTTTTTTACCGCACGTATGAATTTTGGTTTTAGTTTTGAATTGTGAAGCTTCTTTAACTTGGCTTGCACGGTTCAGAGTTTCTTCACGTTAAGCCGGGAAAAGGCGCGGCGTTTGTCAGGACCAAGATGAAGAATTATATTACGGGGAACACGGTGGAGAAAACATTTAGAGCGGGAAGCTCGGTAATTGCACACTAAATTGCAATGCCTCTGTTTAATCACTGCGTTTGATTTTGATTTTGATTTATAGGTTCAATAGAAGACTAATTGGGTAGTGTCAATGGAAGAAATGGAGAGGATATTTTTCCGTCTTTTGGGACTAGGCATTGTGGGAGATAAACTTATTGTTGAAAAGAAACCTTAATTGCGGTCACCCCTAGCCCGTGGACTAGAGAAATGCTAGGAACACACTTTATTCTATTGGTTGAAATTTATTGAAAATTACAAAATTTTGTGGATTTTACATCATATTTAATGTACCTCTCCTGATTTTTGTACTTTCCAATAGATTTTAACTAAGGGGAGAGTGTGTGTTAGAGAGTGTGTTCCCAGCACTCCTCTTGTGGCTTAAGAGTTGGTTGCTAGTGTCTTAGAAAGGAATACCTACAGAAGGCTGATTAGAAAGGCTGAGTGAAGTGTCATAGTTTGTCTCGATACCTATCTCAAATGCATGTATTATAGAATTTTCATGTCAAGTTGGTTGCCATGGAGGGTCACCCCTAGCCTGCCTTAATTGGGGCGTATCAGAGTTGGTTTTCGATGTCTCATGAAGGACTACCTACGAAGGGGCTGACTAGATAGGCTGAGTGAAGCGTCCTAGTGTGCAAACATTGGGACATTGAATCTCAGGGGGTTGAGATCCCACACTAACTAGAGATATGGTCAATGTAGTCTTGACAAAACTTGGATACTCCTAGGCTCGTTCATGGCTTGATTCAGTACAGAAAACTGAATCGAATTGGAAAATAGTACTCCCTGAACTGAACCAAACTGGAAAACAGTTCGCCCGAACTGAACCGAACTGTTTCTTCAGTTCAGTGCACAGTTGAAAATGGTCTATTTTTTTAACTCGTGGTTCAATTTGATTCGCTAATACTTTTTGAAAATCCCTAGCTAATCCTCACTTTACAAGCTAGTTTTGTGGGATGCAATTAGTCTCTAAGCACATATTCTAAGACTTATGTTTGTGTTTTTGTTACCTTTCTTGGTTCAAAGTACAAAGAGGAGTGAGGTTAATTTGACAGTTATTGCTAAAAATTTGGATTTCTGGGTTTATCTTTTCCCATTTCATCTGTTCCGTTTCCTTTTGACAGATTGAGCAAGCAGATGTATTCAAGGAAACAAAGCAGTTTACATATAAAGATGGTGCTCAATTTGTCTTCATGGACTTGGTAATTATCTGGAATCCATAATTATATAATTTAACAAATTATGATATGTACATTTTTTGGCTCATACTAAATATAATCTCTACCCATGGATTATTGACTAATGACTATGTTGAAGAGTTATAAAAAAAGATTCAATTACATTTATACTCTCTTCTCAATAGTTCTTTTGTGTTTATGATTAGCAATTAGTTAACTGACGAATCTTGTGTTTAATTTGTCATAGTCTCTATGTTTAATTTGCTGTATTTTATTTTTTCTCAGAATACATATGAGGAGTTTCGTCTGGGTGAAAAGGAAATTGGAGACAGAACAAAGTGGCTAAAAGAAGGAATGGACTGCAATTTGCTGTTGTGGAATGGAAAAGTAACCATCTCATCTCATAATATACTATGTCTTCCACTATCTCAAACTTTTATTTTTCGAGACCACTATGGATAAAAGTTATAGGACAATAAGTGGTGGCCTGGTTCTAAAAAACTTGAATTAATATAATTTTAATATTCATAAATAAGAGGTAAATAACTAATTTCTATTTAATTTTGTGCCAAGGGAGGAAAGTATTGATGCATAGTTGCTAATGTATAAAACTAATTTAAAATGTACCGTATTGCAGATATTTATTTTATTTAGATGTCTTCAAATTTATATGGTTGTAACTTGTATCAGCTTTAATGGTATTTCACTTTTATAGAAGGACTGCATGCTTTTCTAAAATTTTGAATGATCTTGGTCTGCAGTGGTATATACATGTGTGGGGTTATATATTTTAATACGATTATAGATTCTTGTTTATGCATAGATTGGCAGACACAAGGTTCCTCTAAATTGAGGGGTTTTTTTCCCCCCTCTAAACTGAGTAGTATGGTTGTATTAGTACACATTCTTGATTTCATTCGAAGTATATTGTGATCTTAACCCACTATAGTTTAAGAGTAGATAGACCCTTGCTTGATCACTTCAGTGACTAACTCACACTAGAGGAGCATTTCCTGATTGGCAGTATGGTATTTATAAATCAATAAGATATGTGCAGTTAGTGCTATTGATCTTGATTAACAGTTTGTCTCTTTATAATATTTCAGGTTATTGATGTTGAACTCCCTATCACAATCAAGCTTGCTGTAGTTGATGTGGATCCAGGACTTAAGGGTGACACAGCCCAAGGTGGTACATTTTGTTTATACTGCAAACTTCTATTTTGACCAAATTCATATTGCAACCATTGTAAATGTCAACCATATTTGTAGCCAAGAAAATTTTCTGTTACAATAAAATGATAATATCATCTCTCATCAGCTAGACCATGATTCTCATTATTGTCTTTCTCAATCTGTCAAGGGATGAATTCATTAAGATTTCTCTTAATGCATATTTCACAATTTGGCATCAGAAACCAATTAAAAAAAGGAGCTTGATTGAGTTTTATTGTTGGTCATATAAATGCTAAGATGATGTATTGAATTTTCGAAGGACAGGATTGGTTTGCTTACCACGCCTGTTGTCAAAGGGAACACATTTGTGTGATATCCCATTATGGCTTATACTGTTTGGTTTCCTCCTTTCTCCTGTATCATCTTTTCTCTTTCATTCCCTTGTAGAACTTACTACGCCTCTGATAACAAAATTTGATTGACAGGTGGAACAAAACCAGCCACACTCGACACCGGCGCTGTTGTCAATGTCCCACTCTTTGTAAATGTCGGTGATGAAATATTGGTTGATTCAAGAACTGGGCAGTACATGAGCCGTGCTTAAGATTTCACCTCAAATTTTGTAGTTGAAGTCCTGAGAATTCTCGTTTATTTTTTTATTTTGTAGGATATAATTTACCAATTGAGATGGATTAAGTTCATTAAGCTTAGCAATTTGGCTGTGTTTTATAACACAGTTAAAATTGTTTGTAGTTTATTTGCGAAACTGAAGCTCTTGCGGTGCATAAAGTTTTTATAAAAAAAAGCCAGCCATTATTAACCTTTGTTCCATTGTTTCTTGCGATGAACAAGAAAGAATAAACTGATACAGTTCATA
Organism: Glycine soja; assembly: GCF_004193775.1. Taxonomy (NCBI): domain Eukaryota; kingdom Viridiplantae; phylum Streptophyta; class Magnoliopsida; order Fabales; family Fabaceae; genus Glycine; species Glycine soja. The sequence goes on along the minus strand of NC_041019.1, from coordinate 49,694,342 downwards.
GTGTTTTCTTTATCATTGAAAATAGTTACGAATATTTTTATTGAGTAGTTAAGTATTGAATGGAATGGTTTATTGTTGTCTCTGATTGGTTTAAAAGTACAAGTTAAAGAAAAATGTAAAATCGGACAGATCAATTTATGGAAATAGTGGATGTTATGGTGAGGAGGAAGATCAATTTTATGTGCCTACAAGAAACTAAGTGGACAGGTGAAAAAGCGAAAGAATTAGACAACTCGGGATTTAAGCTGTGGTATACGGGAAAAATCAGATTAAGAAATGGGGTAGGGATTATTGTGGACAAGGAGTGGAAGCAGGATGTCGTGGATGTAAGAAGAGTAGGAGATCGTATCATAGCCTTAAAATTGGTAGTGGGACAGGACATCTTTAATGTTATTAGTGGGTACGCACCTCAGGTTGGGTTAGCAGAACACTTTAAGGTAAAATTTTGGGAGGATCTAGAAGGGGTACTTCAGGCTATACCCCAAGGAGAGAAAGTTTTCCTAGGATGGGATCTCAATGGACATGTAGGTAGCGTGGCTAGAGGTTTTGAGGGGGTGCATGGGGGTTTTGGCCTAGGAGAGATGAATGGGGAGGGTAAATCCATCTTGGAGTTTTCGGAGGCTTTAGATCTTTCTATAGCCAATACATGGTTTAAGAAAAGAGAGGAACATCTTATCACTTACAAAAGTGGAGGGACATGTTCTCAGATAGATTTCTTCCTTATCAGGAAGTCTGATAGGAAGTATTGCTTGAACTGTAAAGTTATCCCAGGAGAGAGCTTGACTACCCAACATAGAGTTTTGGTTATGGATGTAAGAATTAGAGATAGGGCAAAGAGAAGAAGTCCTATGGTAGCACCAAGGATCAAATGGTGGCACTTAAATGGTGAGAAACAAGGAATCTTCCAACAAAAGATATGGGAGGGATGGTGTGGACAATCACAAGGAAGTGCAAATGATATGTGGAACAAGATGTCCCAAGAGATTATTAAAGTGGCTAAAGAGACGTTGGGTGAATCTAGAGGTTTTGGACCTAGGGGTAAAGAATCGTGGTGGTGGAATGAAAGTGTTCAGAGCAAAGTTAGAGTAAAAAAGGAGTGTTTCAAGGAGTGGTCTAGGTGTAGAAATTCTGAAACTTGGGATAAGTATAAGATAGCTAGAAATGAAACCAAAAAGGCGGTGAGTGAGGCAAGAGCCCAAGCTTTTGACGGACTATACCAAGCTCTAGGCACCAGGGACGGAGAAAGATCTATATATAGGCTTGCTAAGGGTAGAGAGAGGAAGACTAGAGATTTGGATCAAGTAAAGTGTGTTAAGGATGAAGAAGGCAAAGTCTTAGTGCATGAAAAAGATATCAAGGAAAGGTGGAAGGCGTATTTCCACAACTTATTTAATGATGGATATGGATATGACTCTAGCAGTCTAGACACAAGAGAAGAGGACTGGAACTATAAGTACTATTGTCGGATTCAGAAACAGGAAGTAAAGGAAGCGTTGAAAAGAATGAGTAACGGTAAGGCGGTGGGGCCAGACAACATACCTATTGAAGTGTGGAAAACTCTTGGAGATAGAGGTCTTGAGTGGCTCACCAAACTCTTTAATGAAATTATGAGGTCAAAACGCATGCCGGAGGAATGGAGGAGAAGCACGCTAGTGCCAATCTATAAGAACAAGGGGGATATACAAAATTGTGCAAATTATAGGGGAATCAAGCTCATGAGTCATACCATGAAATTATGGGAAAGAGTGATCGAACGGAGATTAAGAAAGGAGACTCAAGTTACTGAGAATCAATTTGGTTTCATGCCGGGAAGGTCGACCATGGAAGCGATTTATTTATTACGGCGGGTGATGGAGCAATATCGCATGGACCAACAAGACTTGCACTTGATTTTTATTGACTTGGAGAAAGCGTATGATAGAGTGCCTAGAGAGATTTTGTGGAAAGCTCTAGAGAAGAAAGAGGTTAGGGTTGCATATATTCGAGCTATCCAAGATATGTATGATAGGGTATCGACTAGTGTTAGGACACAGGGTGGAGAGTCAGACGATTTTCCCATCACAATTGGTTTGCATCAAGGGTCAACCCTTAGCCCCTACCTTTTTACCTTAATTCTGGATGTCCTCACGGAACAAATCCAAGAGATAGCGCCGAGATGCATGCTTTTTGCAGATGACATAGTCCTCCTTGGAGAGTCGAGGGAGGAGTTGAATGAGAGGTTGGAAACTTGGAGACGAGCTCTAGAAACACATGGCTTTCGCCTAAGCAGAAGCAAATCGGAGTATATGGAAAGTAAGTTCAACAAAAGAAGGAGGGTTTCTAACTCAGAGGTGAAAATATGAGACCATATTATCCCTCAAGTCACACGGTTTAAATATCTTGGGTCTGTAATACAGGATGATGGAGAAATTGAAGGGGATGTGAATCATCGCATTCAAGCAGGATGGATGAAATGGAGAAAAGCATCAGGGGTGTTATGTGATGCAAAGGTACCGATCAAGCTAAAAGGAAAGTTTTATCGGACTGCGGTAAGACCAGCGATTTTGTACGGAACAGAATGTTGGGCGGTCAAGAGCCAACATGAGAATAAAGTAGGTGTAGCGGAGATGAGGATGTTGCGGTGGATGTGTGGTAAGACTCGACAGGATAAAATTAGAAACGAAGCTATTAGAGAGAGGGTTGGAGTAGCGCCTATTGTAGAGAAGATGGTGGAAAATAGACTTAGGTGGTTTGGGCATGTAGAGAGAAGACCGGTAGACTCTGTAGTGAGGAGAGTAGACCAGATGGAGAGAAGGCAAACAATTCGAGGCAGAGGAAGACCCAAAAAGACTATAAGAGAGGTTATAAAAAAGGATCTCGAACTTAATGATTTGGATAGAAGTATGGTATTTGATAGAACATTATGGCAGAAGTTGATCCATGTAGCCGACCCCACCTAGTAGGATAAGGCGTTGTTGTTGTTGTTGTTGTAAAATCGGACAGATATAAGCCAGACCAACTGTTAGTGCAAGAACAATCTATCCCCCACACACACTCACAACAGAAAACTTAGAAAATAATAGAGAAGTGAAAGTAGAAAAAGGATTGTTATTCAGTCTCTATCACCACAAGTATACACATATAACATTGTTATACAATTGGTTTTTATATTCATCAATACCCCTTTTATTTTTCTATTTAGTTGTACATGGTGATTGGATATAAAATTGGTTAGATTTAATTTTAAAGATTTAGAATTTGAGGACGAGTTCTTTCTATTTAGAGGTGGTGAAGTAGACTATCCAACCCAATGTTAGGCAATTCGATGCAAGTTACGAGCTATAACAAGTCCGGTAAAAAAAATTCATATTCTCTAAAATGAACACTAAGCCTTTATAAAAGTAACTTTTTTGGGTTTTGATGGGTTTTTGTGGGTTAAGTCTACATATGACTACGATCGGATTGGACAAGAAAACTCACATTTAATTCAAGTTCAATTTCAAGCCCAAACCCTACCAGATAATATCAAGCCAACTTTACTACACCCATTTTGTTACCTCTATTTGTATTGAAGATTTTGTATAAATTGAGATTTTTACCATGATGATTAAAAATTGTCATGATGTTTAAATTAATTATTTTATGATAAAATAATTAAATATTTTTTTATGATTTTTAATACAAGTTAAAATTAAGGGTAAAGTATGTTTTTATTTCCTGTGAAATTTGAAAAATATTTATTTTATTCTCATAAATTTTTTTTATTAATTTAGTCCATATAAAAATCAAACATATTTTTGTTGGTTCTTAATGATAACTTCGCTAAACAATTTATTGACATGACTAATATACTTAATTATTTTTCTTTCTCTATCTTTTGAAACATACTCATAGATACCAAAATTCACTTTTTTCATCCCCTTTCTAAACTCATCAAAAAGTGTGTAAAAATTGTTCACGAAGTGATGAAAAATTACAAATTTTTGAGAGGATTTAACTTTCAAACATTATTTAATTCATTCTTTGGATTTAATCATCACAAGTTTTTTAATTCATTTATAATCAAAATATACGTATAAGTCTGTTAATCATGTTAAATTACCGTTTTAACGGAATGACCACTAAAACTCAACAAAAACATGTTTTATTTTTACAAGAACCAACTTAATTGAAATTTTTTTTATGATGATAAAATTAATACTTTTTAAATTTTATAAGAATCTGACACATATTTCATCCTTAAATTAATTATTTTAGAAGATAAAACCTTAATGGTATTAATATAAAAAGTACAAAAATGACTCATTTTATTCTTTTTCTTTCTCTGCGCTCTGATCATAAATCGTGCCGTGATTTTCCCCATTCTAGAGTGTGTGAGCTCCTTGCTTTAGTTGGCGTCTGCTTCTTCCTTTGTTTGAATGGTAGGGCTGACTCTGTGGATTGTATGTTCTTTTCTTTCCTGATCTGTGATGCTAAGTGTTCGATAAAAATACCGAAACTATAGATCAACTGGTGTGCTAAGCCAATGAATTAAATCACAGTGTGATCTAGTTTGTATGTGTGGAATTGATCTCCCAAGCATTGTGACCATTCTTCTGTTTTTTCCTCTTTCTTTTCCTTGTTGATTTGCTTAGAATATTGGATTGTACTTCTTTCTCTGAGATTTCTCTGTTGGAAGGTTGTGTTCTTGTTTAAACGTTTTCGCATCTGTATTTGATATTTGGAAGCATTCTGTGCCAGATTTATAAACATGCTTCTGTTTAATTTTTCGGAAATAGGAAGTATTTGAGGCTGTAGCGATTCTTTCATTGCTTGATGTTTGGTGGTAGGCTAAGTTGCTAATAGTCGAATAAATCTAGAATATTGTGCTGAGAAAAATAGCAGTTTCGGAGAAAAAAAATAGTTTTGAAAATAAAAAACTGATTTTGGGTTCAAAAATATGGTTTGAATCTTGAATTAGTTTTAAAACCAGTTTCTAAACCAGTTTTGAGGTTTAGAACTGGTTTATGGTTCAATATTGATTCGGAATCAAACTGGTTTTGGAAACTAGTTTCAAACTGTTTCATGTAAACTTCAAAGACCAAACTGGTTTTGTAGAAAAATGCAGTTTGGTTTTTAAAAACCAAACTGTTCTAATGGTTTGATTTGGTTTTGGTTTGGTTCTCCCAAAACTCCAAACCATACCTAGTAGGCACCAGCCAACTATTACTCTATTAGGAGAGTGTACGTTAGGGGAAATAAGCAGGGGGCAGATTAGATTACAATAACTAATTCCCTGAAATAATTGTAATGAAATAACTAACTGCATTAGTTAGTTACAGGGGTATCAGATGTATAAAAGAGGGAAGAAGGCCTATGAAGCACCAACACGGACACTAAACAGGACATGGACACGGACACGTAAACGGACACGGACACGACACGTAAACATCTGTAATGTCCAAAATATAGAACGTAATACGGGTGTCGTGTCAATATCGGACACTGACACACAGACGCATGTCGGACACCGGACACAGCAAGGGACTGGAGTGTCCGTGCTTCATAGAAGAAGACTGTGTAAAGGATCCTTTTCAGATAATTCATTGGAGAGTTCAGGTCTCTTGAATACCCCAGACATTTTTCTACAAGAAAACTCAATTCTCTCTGAAGTCTGATATCGGATTCATCACTTTCAACATGCATGACATCACTCTCATCTCACATTTTTCAAAACTATATAACATTGAGGTTAGAGTCGTTTATCTTGGTGTTTCAAAATCAATTTTCACAAGAAAATCACAAGTTTTTTCAAAAGTGAATTTATGCTCCACCGCCTCAAAATGACGGGTATTTAAATTTTCTTCACATAGTTTAAAACAAAAACAAGAAACTAGTATTTGTTAGAGAATAATTTATTAAAAATGTTCTTATTCTCTTTTTTAATTTAAAAAATATATTATTAAGTTTTTCAAAACTATATTATTGAGTCTTTCAATTATAATAGATGTTTTAATATCTCATAAAAAATAGAGAACATTAGTCAACATTTTTTTTCAATACTAAAGTATCAATCATTTTTTAATAAATAAATATTAATTTATTAGTTTTATTAGAAATATTAATAGGAAGAATTTGAACTCACGATTTTTTTCTCTCCCATTCTCTTTTGGCCCTTAAGGAGTTAAGTTTCCCTTGTCAACCATCAAACCAACCAATGGTCCATAGTTTTAAAATCTCCCAAAATAACAATCAATTTGAGAGAGAGTAATATGGAACATAGTTTCAAAATCCAGTCCAATTAGACGAACTAAGAATTGATGGCATGAACGGTTTAAGTATCTTGTTGGATAAGTTATGTCATTGATCTATATTGACCTAATTAACTAGTATAATTGAATTAATGACACAATTTGGTTGAATTGGTTACAGAAATATTATTTTTTAACAATATATATATATATATATATATATATATATATATATAATTTAATGAAAAATAGAAAAAATGGTTCATCTAAGAATTAAACTAAGGACCTAAAACTTGTTTATTGAATCAACTTAATTACCTTTATTAAATTTATGACAATTAATACATATATATTTATTTTACATTACTTCATGTAATTCATGTTCAACTATTGGTCTATTATTTCAACTAATCATTCATCTACCTAATGTCTCGATTGGATCGACAACCGGTTCAATTTTTAAAACATTCATATAAATGTTTCCGAGTTATATTTGGTGGTTCAATTTTATTAACAAGTATAATATTTCATAATATCATTTCTGTAATTTATATTGGGGTATGTTCGGGATCTTAACTTTGTAATCCAGAAATTATATATGATATACAACGCTTTATTCTTTCTTGCCTGAAAGAAAATATGTTTCGTCCTTTCCATGCTTCTTTAGGAAGATAATGTACCTAAGAAACTGCAGAAAAGGACATGTATAATGATTTAATTATGTATTTCATTTTAGGTTTATTTCCTTCCTTCTACCATTAAAAGAAAAAGAAAAAAAGTAATATAACCTCCCAAAAGTGCTAATGTGCTACCTCAAATAGTTAGTGCCTATAAAAATGAGTCCTTTTCTTCAGATGTTAGCTAGGGGAATTTATATAAAGTCCAGCTAGAAGTACTATATATTCTGGGGATAAGATATCTTCATGAGATGGTGGCCTCTGATTCTATAGGGCATATAGTAATCCCCAACTTGTTGGTCGATCACAAGTATAAGGTAAAGGGTTTAGCTTCATTTGATTGAGGTCTCAAGTCATCCTCATAACTAATTTCACTTCATAACTTGATCCCTTCCATATATAATGTACAAGGTTACAAACATAATTTGAAGCTTATAAATCTCAAGTTTGGTCCAAAACTTCAAAGAATACACAACACTCAGTGTCGAAACAATCACATGAATGAAGCTACAAATTAATTAGCCATTTGTAGCCTATATACTAATTTGTATTGATTTTGTCCACTATATTTTTCTTAAACATGATTAGTGGACAAACAAATTTCTATCATAACAAATTTTAAAATTACCTCAAGCACCATGATTGATGAACAAATAAACTGGACCTTAAAGGAAAGCACATAAAATTCATCCGATAACAATAAAAAGAAGTGTGTCCCTAGTAGGACCTTATAGTAAATAATCCTAATCTGCCTTCTTTCTCGAAATTACGGCATCATAAACACTCAAATTGATCCCCCCCCAGGTGGTTCTGCATCATTGAATCATAGATAATGTTCCCAATTGGAATAACATCAATAATCTCGATCAGAATAAAAATAACCTTTATCGTTGACCCAAAACAGTGCCCTCACTACCGCACTTTCCACTGTGAAGTTCTCCTCTCGTAACTGGCACGACAACTCAAAAAATCTCCCATCTCTTAGTGCATGCAACCACCAGCTAGACCCCATCTTCACCGTTAAATCCATACCACAAAATCTCAACCCTAACTTCTTAGCAATTTCAACATTTTGACTATACCTAAAAGAACACCAAGTCGTTCCTTTAGATAACCCTAATCTACTTCCTCCAAATTCACCAATAATTGGAGTTAAAGTAAACTCTTCAGTCATGCCACTAACTTTGACCGAACCTAGTTGTGACACATAGTGTATTTTTTATTGGAAAATATTAATTGTTAGTTTATATAAGATCATATATAGTCTTTATTGAAAACAGACTTGCTCAAGTTGAGAATGACTACTATGAGTAGTAAAATTTTATCTCTAAATTAATATTAATATTCAACTGTATATACCTAAAACTCATACTCTAAACTATTGCTTAAGTGAAAATAATCTCATGTCGATTGATCCACACATTTTGTATTAGATCCACACATTTTGTATTAGATATTTTAAGAGAATCCAAACAATTAATCATATAGTACATATTTAACAAAAAAAAAAAAAGATTTAGTCTTAGTTTTGTTAGGAGACAAACTAATGAAGTTGTACATTCATCAATTAGCAAGGGTGACTACATCTATACTTAGTCTCCATATTTTTTTATCTTTATAAAATTCTAAATATTTAATTTTAATCTCTGGTCTTTATTTTATTGTTTTTCCATTCTATAATTAATGATAGATCTTGACAAAACATTTTACTATAATTCTTCAATATAAATCACATGTAGTTTCTATTGGAGACACACTTGCTCAGGTCAACTATGATCTCTATGAACAGTAAAACTCATCCTCTTAATATTTCAGGAAGTTGCATGCCTAATATTCAAACTCAAAACCAATTGTCAAGTGGGAATAATTTCTTGTCAATTGATTTACACACTTAGTAATAAATATTTTAAGAGATTCCAATAATTAAATGAATTACTCAAAATTATTTATATACATATTTAATAAAAGAAATTTTAGTCTTAGTTTTGTTAAGCAACAAGCAAATAAAGTTTCTCATTCATTGGCAAGGTAGCTACATCTATGCCATATATTTTTTATTAGATTTCAAATTGTATCTATACGTTAATTATAAATAAAATGCCATAAGTGTGTTTTTACGTATATATATATATATATATATATATGACTCGATTTGGCATAGGTCTACTACTATGCTCCCAACAACTAAATTTATTTTCTTTCCAAACTATGTGTGTAGTGAAGACTTCGTTGAAAAAATAAAAATTGCTTGAATAATTTTCATATTATGAAAGAATTAGTGCATGTTTGAATTAAAGTTTAAGTTAAACTGACTTTGTAAAAGTATCATAAGTCTTGCTTCTCTAAAATTAAGTTTGCAAATAAAATTTTACTCTCAATTATACTTTAAAGGATAACTAAATATAACTCCAAATTTATTTTACTCTCAAATATACTTTTAAATTATCCTAGCTGAAATCCTAACATAGCCTTAGTCAGTATACCTTAGTACACTAAAAAATGAAAAAGAATAAAAAATTGAAGTGATAGATTGAATCCCATGGATGCAGAGCGCCACCAACATGGGAGTTGTTATTACCCCCAACAACATTAAAAAAAATTTAAAGATACCCTTCTGAACTTTGTACAGCAGACACACACTTTGGCTGCATTAATGGGGTGTAAAAAATATTGTGCAATAAAAGTTTGATTCCATTGTATAATGCATAAATCACACTTTCATTTTATATTTTTTTGGCATCCCCAGCAGAAGTGTCTTTCGACTCTCATCTCTGGGATTACAAAAAATTACACAATGAAATCGCAATTCCATTATACAATTGGGAGTGCAAAAAAATATACAACAAAAATACAATTTTGTTGTATATTGTGCAATAGAATCATATTTTCACTGAACATTTTTTCTTGCTCCCATAGTACAACAAAAATTACAACATAACATAATCGTGATTTTGTTGTGAGGCAAATTCTATAAATACAACAGAATTATGATTTTGTTGAGTTGCTGGAGAATCAAAAAACAAAAACAGAATCATTATTCCATTGTGTTCGATGCACAAGGGAGAACTTTGTGAGACAAGAGAAAGAGAAAGAGGGAAGAAAGAAAGGATTGTGGGAAAGGGTTGGTGCCAATAAGGATATTATGGTCTCTGCAATGTACTGGTAAGGCCCAATAGCAAATTTGGAGGGATGAATATGAACTTCCCACGGACATAGAAGCCCAGCACATTTCCATCACGACCCTGGAATCCGGCTCATAATGCCGTATACTCGTTCTTCGTTTCATTCTCTCTCCTCCAACAAGTGAGAGAGAGAGAGAGAGTATCTTGTTGAAGCAGACTGCGTCAAGTCTTCCCTTTTGCCTTTTGTTTTTCTTTTCGTAATTCCCAATTCACAAAATCTACGTTCCAATCCAAATAAACAAAAAAACCCACAATTTTTTCAGTTTCTTGATTTCTTCTTCCTTCTCTTTCAGATTCCATTCCAAAGAGCTTTCTTTTATATTATTATTATTTTCCAGTTTTTCCATCCATTTTCCCACTTCCGCGCCACCCACTGATTTTCCCTGAAAAGGGTTTCTTCCGATTTCTCTTACCATATTCTTTCTGTTTTCTTTTCTCCCTCCCACGTTTTTTTTCTCCAATTTTCTCTTATTAAAAAATAATCAAAGGTGTGTGTTTGAGGGTGTTGCAGCTCGATCACAATGAGAACACACGCGTTACTGGCACTTTTGTTCTTGTTTCTGATTATGTTTGATGTTTCTGACGCTTCCTTTGTTCTGAAACTCCGAAAGTTGATTGGTCCTGATCCAAATGATACTAAAACAAAGGTTAGTTGCTCTCTAATGCTTCCTTGCTTTGAATTATAGCTTCCATGTGTTTGAAATTTTTATTCTTTCTTACGTGGATGAATAAAGTTTTCGCCTTTAGGATCCAAACCATGTTGGTGAAACAAACAAGGACAATGGGAGTGGTCCTATTTCTTCCCCAGTTCCACAGCCACAACCACAACCTTTGCCCAAAGTGATGAAGAATACAAATGATGATATAAAAAAGGACAATGATTCAGCTCCTCCAGTGAGTATACCTCCTCCACCGAAAAATGATGATGGTGGTGACACGGGTATGCATAAAGGGAAGGACAAAACTGAGGGCATGAAGTTTTCACATCATAGCACCACTGAGACTTGTGACGGGTTCAAGAAGTGCACCGACGATGATGGGGGCATGGTTGCTTGCATTTCGAAAATTGGTACTCACTGTTCATTGCTTTTGATTATTCATTAAGTCGCATCAATCAATGGTTTGTTTGTTGTGTGTGTGTGTGTGTGACTGTGTGTTTAATGTTTTGGTGCAAGTTTTATTGGTTGTTGTTTGTGTTTGTGTTCATAGTAGGAGGGCATTTGCTCTGCTTACGTACACATATCTAGGGGAGAAGTTGTTTCTTTGACAAATGTTTGCTTAGTTCAGGATGACTATAGTAAAGTGCTTAGACTTTGGATGGTATGGAATTCTAGTTAGATGCTATTTACCGAATTAGTAATGTCTAGATAACTTAATGTTCCGGTTTAGAATGTACAGCTAGAAGAAAATTAAGTGTTGTTGAAAAGTGAATGCTGTCACTTAAGTTACATAACCAAATTGTAATACTATGGAATGTAGATTGAAAGATAACCCTTGGACAAATGTTTTGGTTAACTGGTTAAGAAATCTTGGATTATTGAATATGCAACAGTGTGAATGTTGCTGGCAGGGATGTTTATTTGATTTCAAAGTTCTTGATTCTATACTCTTCTGCCCACACTATTTTTACCTTTTGTACAAGAAAATGGAAAACAGGAAGAAAATGGAAATAAAGCTCATCCTCTGGTTCTGCCATTTATTGGATAATTGTCAGAAAAAGAACATCTTTGATTCAAAGAACACGAGTGCAGCTAAAAAAAATTCTTTAATTTAACTTGGTTACAAATTTATCACTTATTCGTAAATTATTGCCTTTCCTATCAGGGTAAGGCTATTGCTGTTATTAGTTTTAAGTTTCCATTTAATTCCTATCTTTGGGAAATTCAATATTAATTTAGATTCTTAAAAAATGTTTGACAATTTTAAAGTTAGTTTCATAAATCAATGTAAAATGGAATCTGTTCTTAAATCTATATATTCTTAGTTTGTCTAATAGAATTTGATTCTGAACTAGCTTAACAACAAATTTTTTTAAAGTATAATTTGGTGGTCGTTTTTTTGATAAAGAAAGAAAGGGAAACAGAATTAAGGAAATTTTTATTTTGAATAAAACTATTTTCATTTGAACTACTTTTGGCATACAATCTAACAGTATGATGTGAGATTAACAACTAGTTTTTCATAATCGAAATAATTGCAAAACACAATATTTTATAATAGGTCCATTTGTTCCTAGTTATTCATATTTTATAGTCTCTCCAACCCCTCCCCCCTAGCCTTTGGTAATCCGGATTGCTCGCAGTCCAGTGAACCAATTGTTAGTTGTAACAATTTCAATTATGCTCTCTGTAAGTAATTTTAGAAAAATTACAAAAAAATGGTATGTCTTTGGTAGTTGCATTTTGAGAACAATTAACCACTGGTAAGAGAGTGACCACTGCTTAATTAATCAAGTGAGTTCTGTGCAGTGCAACTAATCTGTTCCTCATCTATTTTTACATTGTTGTTCTTCTACTGCTACACAGAATGAGTTTTGTCAAATAGTGGCTATCATGATGCCATGGCAATATGGCATGGTGGTTTTTCGACAAGACAGACATGGTGGATTTTTCTGGCATGTCTATGCTGGCTGCCATCCTCATGGGGCCACAGACCCAGAAAATAGTTGTGGCAGAGAAAGCCCAATAAAAATAGAAATGGTTCACTATAGCCCGACCTTAACATTTGTATGGGTAATATTTATACCTTTGGCCCATAAGTTTGAGCAAAACCGTAATGAACAAAAGTCTATGTTGAGGAGACCAGCATCCATCTCTTTTCTTTTTCAGCACACCTCCATCTCTGTTTTCTTCTTTCCAAACCATCTCTGCTGGCAAAGACTTCACATATGGTGACCTGCAGTTTCCAGTGATCTTGCCTTCCCTATTCTCAATCTCTCTCGCAACCCCATTTCGCTTCCCTTGTCCTTTTCTCTTCCATTTTCCAGTTATCTTCTCTGGAAACCCACCATTTTTTTTTCTTTTCCATCTCTAGTTTCTTTTTCCCTATTGATTCTTCCCTCCATCTTTTTTCTATTACTCTTTTTTTGGGATCTAGTGCTCTGCATTTATTTCGCCTTCTCCCCTCCATTTTTTATGATACTATTATTTTTTGGCTTTAGTACCATGTTTTTTTATGTATTTATGTGATGAGGACACGATTCACGTCATTATGTATTATATTTTTAATTTTTTATTATATCCACCATGCTTCCACTATAACCTTTATGGCATTTTTTTTTGGATTGCCACCATCTGTCATTAACAACATTGAACAAAATTCATTGTCAGGCTATTTTTGAGAATTTTGGGTGTGTCTTGAGTTCTTGGACCATTTTCTTATGACTAGTTTTGGTAAAAGTGGAAAAATCCTGTTAGGATCCAATTGCAAGGTATGGAACTTGAGCCCACATTGGAAGTATGGGATTCTAGTGTGGGGTTTATAAGGCCTTGAACTCTCCAACTACAACAAGTGTTTGTGGTTTGGTTTTCTCAAGGTTCTTACCAATCAGTATTTGGTATTAGAGCCTTCAACCATGTCTCTCAGTTGCAAATGAGTGAGGTAGCTGGTGACGCTGGCATTGTAGTGTTCATTTGGGACTAGTCAAAGAGCTAGTGCATAGCTAGCCTGTGTGGGCGTCAAGGCTGTGGAGCATGGAGGGATGTTAGAATCCAATTGCAAGGTATGGGACTTGAGTCCCACATTGGAAGTATGGAATTCTGGTGTGGGATTTACATGGCATTGGGCTCTTTAACTACAACAACTAGCTTTTGTGGTGTAGTTCTCCCAAGCTTCTTATCAAAGCCAAATGTTTGCTGCAATGGGCATTATTTGTTACACTTTGGTGCATTTTTGTATAGTGTTATGGCCTTGTTTGTTTACTGTTTTCAAAATTGATTTTCTGTTTTCTGAAATTTGTTTGTCCCCTTAGCACATTTGAAAGTTTGTTTCCTGAACACTTGAATAGAGCACTTCAAGAAAACAAAAAGAAGAGGATGAGAAAACATCTCCCAGTTGTTTGTTTTTTGGTTTTTAAACCACTTCTTTAGTTGTTTTAGAAAACTATTTTCAAAACTTGATAGATTTTGGATTAGAAATTGATTGGTGAGTAATGTGGAATTATTTTAGAAAACAATTTTAGAACAAAAAAGCAAGAAAGGAATCAAGAAGACCCTAATTCTCTTATTTTCTTAGCATCTTTCTTTGGTAAGCAGCTGCATTTGGACAAGATTAGGTGTTTGGTTTCCACTGTGTGTAAAGAACCTGGCCTTTCTAAGGGGGTGCCTTTTACCAAAATGCTGAGGGATTGGGTAGCTTTTCTACATTGACAACTTTTGGTCCTTTCTGTTTTTCTCTTTAAATTTTTTTGTGGAGTATTTATTATCTTCCAGTGTATTCTCCTTCCTTTTGTGTTGATAAATATATTTTATGAAAGGTGGTTCTTTGTTGCTAAACTAGAGATCATTTGTTTAAGGTTTAAATATGTTTTCAGTCCTTCCAAATATAGTGAATTTTGGTTTTAGTCCTTCAAATTTTATTTTTTTTATGTTTTTGGTTATCATAGATTTTTAATTTTTTTAAATGGTCTTTATTACTATTTAGTGATGAAGTGGCATGCATCTAGACATGCCATGTCAAAATGGTTGTTGACATGACAATTCTAGATGCACAAGCATAACACAGCATCATTAAATAGTAATAAGGACTAAAATCAATTTTCACTCTATTTATAGGGACTAAACATATTTAATCCTTTGTTTAATTTCTGACCAATAATTCTGTCTAACTGGTGGAGCTAGTTCATGAACTGGGATCAATCCTCTGCTTAAAGAGACTGGATCGGTGGATTACTATAATCCTGTTCACTTTCATTTAAGAAATGATTGCTTACTAGACGCAGATTAAAGTTCTATATTGGATTATTGGTAAGTTTTAGTTCATACTGTTAAACCAGTCAGTCTGATCCAGCTTGCTTTCAGAACTTTGACTGTTAGTTGTGTGTGGATTTTAGTCCTTGATCAACTTGTGAATAAACAATGCAAGCAATAGTGCTTCATGTGCCTCTCTATTGTAGATGCCGTTTATTGATAGGAGATTCATTCAGTCCCCTTTGTTTTTATGAGGGTACTGGTACAGTGTTAACAATTGGAGAAATATTAATTGATCGTTTATTGTTAAGGTGTACTGAAACATATTTCTTGTATTGAAACTATAGGTCAATCATTTCTACTAATGTAGTATTGTTTTCACGAAAGTCAGCATTATGAACTTATTTTATTCATAATCCTTGTACAAACAACCAGATCATAAATACCTAGTTGTTCTTCTTCACAATGGAGGAGATGGCATCATCAAAGTGAAGCTTCGTACTGATTTTGATAATAACCTTGGAGTTGTAGATGTTGACAAAAGTAAAACAGAAAAGGTATCATTTATCTTAAGCTGACCTTTTTTTCCCCATTAATTGATGCTTTTATTTATGTATCAAGGTACTATTTAATTCTTCATACCCCTTCTGCTTCAAACTGTAGCAAAAGCCCGGGATGCACTGCTCCATAGCCACTGTCTTAACTCATTGTTTATGTTGTGAGACACAGAACTTAACTCAGCATTATTTTGGACAAACAAAATGTCATATGTTAAAAAATACCAGTGAATACTTGCAAAGAATTTTGGATAAATAATAGACTGCTATTGAATCAATTGTATCATTTTCAGGACCCACTGGGCTATGAAATTTTATAATCTTATACTTCATTTGGATGTATAGAACAGAAGGAAATGTGACAGTTATAAATTATGAAGTAGAATGGAAAGGACACTAATCCTCCACTTATGTTGATAGAATCAAATCAAGATTCTTGTAACATAGAAGAGAAGGAAAAGATAATTTATATTTTTGTTTTCATAATTTTAAAACTTCTCTTATTGTTAGCAGGACAATCTGAACGTTCATTACATCTCATACAAATTTCTCTGCATTTTCTCTATTTTAATCAAAGGGATATAGACTGAAAGTGTTGTGTTCCTTAGGAACACATCATTCCATTTGTTTTCCTTCTTTCCACTACTATTATCCATTACAATAAGGGGTTGGCTGTTACTTTATTTTCCATTTCAGTTCATTTTTTTCAACTCACCCAAACTAACAATACTCTTGAAACATTGAAATTATATGAAA
Source organism: Glycine soja (assembly GCF_004193775.1). Lineage (NCBI taxonomy): Eukaryota > Viridiplantae > Streptophyta > Magnoliopsida > Fabales > Fabaceae > Glycine > Glycine soja. Next base: position 49,678,054 of record NC_041019.1, on the reverse strand, counting down.
TCTGATTATAATGTTTGTTTATATCTACTTACCATAAGAAATGAATTCTTTGACAAACTTTGCCATAAGTTAATTTGTGCAATTTATATATCCAGTCAATTGTTACTCCACCTCCTGCTCTGTTACACTACCATCACTACGGGTAGGTGGAGATAAATAATATTGAGGTGAAACTTTGTACCTTTTTTGTGGGACCCATACTGTTTACACTCTATTTTAATTAAAAAAATTCTCTTTTATTTCCATCTTCTCTATTTCCATCATCTAAACCAAACACACCCTACATGGCTCACACTTCTTGCTCCTCCTTGCGCCTCTGGTATGGAAGAACATGGTGATCTTTCATGTAAAAATCACTTATCTCCTGTTGTTTTTGTACATGCTGTCTCAAAATCATCTGTTCAAGCTTGTGGTCCTGTTACTCATGTATATTATTGTTTTAGGTGTTCAGTTTCACAAGTTTCATGAGAATTAAATTGATGACCTAAATTTCTGCTGCACTCGATTACATTTTGTATCTACAGTTACCTTACTGCTTTTGCACTCTTGTTTTCAGGTCAACATCACACGAAGTAGCAGTGAAAGTACCCAACTGACTTTAAATGCTGGAAAAGGGGATTGTGTGCTTCACATGGTTTCAAATATACCTGAAGAGAATTTCATTCTGCGTCTTCCTTCTTATGACAAAATTTTAACACCAGTAAATGGTGCCTATTTCCTCATATTGATGGTACTAGTCTTTGGAGGGACATGGGCTTGCTGTGCATGCAGGAAGAAACATCGCAATGAGGTTCCATATCAAGAGCTTGAAATGGCACTGCCCGAGTCTGCTTCAGCTACCAATGTGGAATCCGCCGAAGGTTGGGATCAGGACTGGGACGATGATTGGGACGTCAATGTGGCAGTGAAGTCACCGGCAGCACTTGCAGGAAGCATCTCTGCGAATGGCCTTACTTCTAGATCTTCAAACAAAGATGGATGGGAGAATAACTGGGATGATTAGGGTTATCAGGAGGCAAAGGATAAGGGAGATGATAGGATTAACCAAAAAGTGGAAAAGGAAAGAAAGGGGAAGCATCAGAGTTGGGGAAGATTAAGAGCAAGGGATGTGAGAAATGTGGCTGTGCTGGGGCCTAATTTTGATGCATGTCCATGCAAGGGACTGCAAAAAAGAAAAGAGGAAGTGTAATAGTTTTAACACATTGGAATTTTTTATTTTTTTTGTATTGAACGTGTAATAGTGAATGCCCTGGCCCAAACGGGAAACTAAAGAAACTGTAAATGAAATATAGGAGGTAAAGTATATTTTGGCTTTATCAAATTTATATACACACTATTCCAGTGATCACAGAAATGAAAACTTTTGTTATTGTTTTTGGCTACTTTGAGGCTAGTTTTTCTTCAAAGAGGTGGTTGGGGTGACTTGGTGAGATATGTTGGGAGTTCACTTTTAGTGCACTGTTTCTATATATGGCTTTACTTTTAGGAAACGGCTCCATCTAATGTGTACCTTGGAAGTGAGGGTATTTGTTGTATGCATGCACTTTCATGTATAGCCATTGGTTTGGTGTAAAGAAGTCATCAATGGCAGGCTTGAAATACGGGGGACTTGGAGAATAGGTTTTATGAAATGAGAAGTCTAATCATTTTTAGACATTTCAATAATCTTGTAATACCATAAACCATATATCATATTCATTTATTCTTAATTATTTGTGACAAAATTTGTCATATTTATACATATAGTTAACTATATGTGACCATCAATAACCTCATGACATTAGATTCATTTATTTAAGCTTATTTTTTTTTTATAATTTTTAATAAAATAAGCAGTTTTTTTGTGTGTCTAAATTATTTATTAAAAACATTTTTTCCTTTTTAGGAAGCAAATCTTATTTTCTTTTTAAAAAATATTTTTATTTTATTTTAATAATCACATGTGAGACAGTTAATCATAAATAAACATTTTATGACAATATTAACCACATATCAATATAATTGTTTTTTTAATAACACATGGGACAAAATTAACCATATTTATATATAATTGACGAGTCTGGGTGTGCGTTGATTTTTTCCACGAATATTAGACTGCTCAAATTTCAAAAGTAAATGAATTATTTTATTTATTTATAAGAATAGCTACTACTGTTAAACCACCTTACACGTTATTGTTTGTATAGCATGCCGGGAGGGGGGGGGGGGGGGGGTGTTTTCCCTTTAAAAACATTTTACTCTATTGTTGAAGGTGGGTATAACTAATGATTATATGATTATTTAAAATAGTCATAACTTTTCTTTTAAGAAACTCAATTTAGTTATTTTTCTTTCTCTCACAAATACACTCTCCTACAAGGTATATATAATGTTTAACGAAATATTCTATTTTTTCTTTAAAAAAAAGAAAATATTCTATTTTAATTTACAATTAGGTGTATGTGTTGGGAGCACCTGAAAAATAGTAAAGAAATTTAAAGAAAAAAAAAATAGTAGTTCTTTGAGAGTCCTTTCAATATTTCAAATGTGAATGTGTTACAGTAATTTGTGAGTAATATTCTATTTTTTTGTGTGTATATAATGATGACAATGAAGATCAAATCTAAATCTTCATGTATCTACTCCAATCTCCAACTATTAGGTCTTAGTAGATTAATGATTGATTTAATAGATAAATTAATGTATGTGTTTGAAATTATATTTTGATTATAATAAGGTAGGGGAAAAGTGTTCAACCTCTTAAACTTTAGTTTTTTTGTTACTAATATATTATAGATGTCTTGAACTCTAATTTGTCTTAATTAATTGTTAGACTGTACACCTTTTATAATTAGCCTCTTCTGTTAACATGCAGTTAACTTACTAACAGATAAGTGAGTCCAATTATATATTTACCTTAAATTTCAGCAACTTTGGTCTGTCAAGAGATATCATTGGGTCTTTGTTTTAGCAGACTCTCACGCTCGACTTATTTCGATTGTTTTCTCTTTTTTAGGAACTTTCTAAATTTAGATCATTTCGTGTTTTCATGTCTGCAAAATGAATTTTAAAATAAAATGAGTGAGACTAAGGTAAATAAATTGTTGAAATCATTTTCCTATTACAAAAAAAAAAGGATTAATCAGGATAAAATAAAAATTTAAGGTATTTTGGTTTTAAACCCTTCATACTTGAGTTGAAGGATTAGTTTGAAAGAAAAAAAAAGGAGTTGGGTGCGTTTTTTCTTAGTAAGAAATAATTTATTTTGGTCTTAAACTATTGGTATTCAAAAGCCCCTTCAAACCTTGACTAATTTGAGTCAAATTAGTTGGGCTGACTTAAGGAGGGAAAACTCTTTCAATACCTATTTTTATTTCATACACAAAACTTAAATACCATCCTTCAGAGACGAGTTTCAGTGGTTGGGGACAAGGGTGTTCTTGGCCTTTTTTTTTTTAAAGCAAATTCATATAAAGAATTTAATTTTTTACATAAAAATAGGTGGTTTGAAATAAGATGTACCACTAAGCACAACACGCGAATTAACTAACGTGAGATTATTTTAGTTTAACCAAAAATATCAAATTCAAGTCTTATATACTTAATTGTGTTAAATACATAGAAGAAGAATTTTATCGTCCATAATAATTTTATCCATGTTAAACATGATTTGTCTTTTCATGAAAGATAACTGTCTTTTAAGGACAAAAAAAATATTTAGAAAAGGGAACAGACCATGCTTTGAAAAAACAATACTTCATGAAAGAAAGTTAGTGGGTCTACTCTTGAGATTTTTTCTCATCCATTAAATATTAGGGGCATAATAAATCATTTGAAAGCTTAAGCTTACGCATATATGATATATGACACATCACACTCTGGGACTCTTTTTCCTCTCATCTACGCGTGCGCGGGAAAAAGTCATTGACAGTCACTAATTATGATGGTACCATACAGTAATCTGCTATGGATTTTGTTTAAATTTTGTTGCACAAGTTCCGCTTCCCCATCATCTTGCCCTGTACGTGCTCATTGAGTCCATGGAGTGTGTGTCATTGTGTCTCCACAAAGTAAACCAAAAGGTGGAGTGCATGGAAGGGAACATGGTACCAAAACTTATTTTATTGGACCTCTTTGATTACCAAGCTATTTCAAACTTCTTCATCAAACTTCATGTTAATTATTGGCTTATTCTATTGCTCAACTATCAAGTTTGAGTTTGAGTCTATATTAAATATTCAAAATGAGAGTTATATCACTCATAATAAATGAACAAGATTATCTTCTGTAAATGATCTTTCTGATCATTAAAAAAATGTTTATCATTTCTTTCTTATACCCTTTTTTTTTGTTACATTTCTTTCCTACAAACTTATTAATAATACAAAGAAAAACAGTTTTGTATAAATTAAGCGGCATTAAGTAATTAATTTAGACTTTAGATACATTACCACATCCACTTTTATGCATCAAGTATGTTAGACAAAAATGATCTAAACAAAGTCTCACACCAACTGGCAACTGAATTAGTTAACAATTTTTCGCTTAAAGTAAAAGAACACTACATTGTTATCCTACAACAGCATGTAGGTTACTTGTAGATATCAAACTATTCAATTTTTTTAACTACATATACCTTTTTCTAGGTCTAAATTGTAAATGACCATTATATAACATTTTCTCACTAAATATTTGATCTAATTACATATTTAGACTTCATTCATTTGTAGAAAAAGAGAACAGAAAAGAGAAAAAATAAACAGTAAAATGAGATAGAACTCACATTTGTATACTCTACTTTAATTTAAATTTTTTTTCTTTTTTTCATTTCTTTTCACTCTATCAAACGGTACTTAAGGTTGAAATTCAAAATTATTAAGGAGTTATTCAATTGATTTGGTTGTTAAAAAAAAGGAGAATAAAGGAATGTGCTAAAGAGAAAGTCAGTTAATTTACACCTTGATCGATGTATCCAACAATAGTTATGATAATGATCTGCAGAGTCATCTGTATATTCCTTTTGTATACTGTTTTACATGTAGACATAATCATCTGTGTACATGGTAGTAACGTGAACGTAAATCAATAAGCTACATCAAACATTATTTTTTATTATTCTTCATTCAATTAGACCGCAACAGAAACAGTTCACAAGTTGGAACGTGGTATGATTGCCATGCACTGCCACCAAATGTTGCCATTTGAAAAAGCTTGTTAGTTGGTGGTGCTTTTAAGGACATCTTGTGATGCACTTTGATGATGTCGAACAAGCCCTGTTTGATAAGGTTGTGTGTGGCAGTCCTACAACTATTTATTTATTTAAGCTATGGCAATATTTTTACTTCACATCCAAGCTTTAATTATTAAATTTACTTGCACAAACTGGGATAGATGCCAATAGGGTAAGTAAACAATTACTATCTTCAAGTGCTTGAGTTCTTCACTCCCCTTGTTGAGAAAACGTTCTGCTAAAGAGAAACATTAGTCTTGAGTTTAAAAGTGACAATAAATTAAGCAAGTGAGTGCTTTTTTCCTTTATTTTTTCTTCGGTGCATTATTTGTGGTTGCGGCTCATGTATTGGGCTAATTATTCTTTGAGGGCTTAGCTATGTCTCCTTTTCTTTTAGTTTATTCTAAATTCCAAATTCTAAATTTCAAGTTGGGTGTCATACGGAAAGAGTAAAAGCAAAAGCTGGTTGTACAATGTTTTACAACCAAAAAAGACAAATGTTGGCAACCGGATTTTGACATTGTTTAAAACACTTCATTATTATTTTGTAAAATCTCGTATTGCATCTATTAGTAAAAAAAAAATTATTCAACGGATTAGTATGCAATTTTATTTAATGATAAGAGGGTATTAAGTATTAAGACGACTATCTTTATTAGTACTGTAATTTTGTCTAACAAAATTAAATCATTAATGTAAATACTATAATTCTATATATATACACTATACTGACATTTAATGTATTCATAATAAATTTCAATTTTCTATACCAACAAATTTGTCTATTTATATGATATACTATATACAGTAGTAATATAGTATTTTGTTCTACAAATACTTTAACTTTAATAAAATATTACACTAACAAATGACTAATCCAATACCAAAGTATTGATAAATGATACTTTTTAGTGATTTTTTTAATTTAACCTTATTTTAATATCTTCTCCACTGTCTTTTGCCTTACAACACAATTTTATACAGAATCAGTGTAAAATATAAACACCAGATTATATTATTACTACCTATAAGAACAAAAAAGAAAAATTATTCTCATACATTACAATACTTTTAATACTTTTAATTTGAAATTATAAGGTTAATTTGATAGTAAAAAAAATAAGACAAGAAGAAAATGATGATGGATTCAATTTCTCTCACTAATAAAAAAACTAACAATTAATAATTAATATTTATTGGTAAAAAAATACTTTTAATTTGATTCAAACACTATATTATTAGTATAACAGATTTAACACAAAAATGAAAACAATTATGAGTAAAGACTATTTTTAAAAAAATTTGTTTTTGTGTATATGCAAAATTAAATCAAAGATTGGCATGTAGACAAAAAATGATTAACGTCTTCCATAGTCTAGTCTCTCTGAACCAAACTTTGGATAATTTATCTCCATTTGTCTATCACGTGTTCCATATGTCAAGTCTGTAAAGTGCAACAGATTTTGCCCTCTGAACTAAAGACCGTGTATTTTGTATGAACCATCCTTTCACAGTCATAAAAAGTTCAATGTCATTTAGCAGTGTACCATATTAGGTGGGGTACTTAATTCCACCTACCAACATGAGAAACGCACAACTTGTCCCAGCATGAGGAAACCATAAATTTGCAACGACTAAAAATCATAAAATGCAATTCATTCTCGAAGGGAAATGTATGGTTAAGAGATATATGATAATCATATGATATATATCCTTGTATCAGCCGTCACAACTGGTGAAGAAAAATCCAATAATACATTAAGAGAAGAACAAAATTTAAGAGACCAAAAAAAAAAAACAGGTAGAAAATTTCAACATCTTAACAAACAAAAGTTGGGAAGAAATTGACTGAATAATACTAATATTCTTTGCATGTATAGCTGCTTTTTTAACCGGATTGTACTTCACCAGGTACTGCAATATGTGTTGTTTTCTCAAAGACTGCAACAAACAAAACTCATTCTAATTCCTCTTGTCCTTCTGAAGGGCATTGGATTAACTCTAATATGTTGACTACCTCAGCCATTTCTGGACGGTTTGATGGCACTTGTGATGCACAAATCAACCCCAATTTTATCACAGGAATTGCTTCCTCTGCTGCAAAGTTACCAAGGAGCCTTCCATCAACACATTGCTCCACCTTGCCTTCTTCCAATGCACCCCTCACCATGTCACAAAGAACCACCACATCATCCTCCATGTACTCCACAGGCCTTTTTCCTGTCACGATCTCCAGCACCAGGATCCCGAAACCATATACGTCACATTTCTCAGTTATCTTGACTGTACGGCAAGCAAACTCGGGTGCCATGTATCCGAGTGCACTTTGAACTTTGCTGCTCAAAACACAATGGTCTAGCATTGGCAAGAGTTTCACCAAGCCAAAGTCTCCGACCTTTGGCTCACCAGAACAATCAATCAGCACGTTGGTTGATTTAAGATTGTAGTGGATTATGTTCATTTGGTGCAAATGGGCCAACCCTTTTGCCATGCCAAGAATGATCTTGAACCTTTGTGGCCAAGAGAAGACATTTTTGCTGCTATCATCATGTAGAACTTTATGCAAACTCCCACTGGATAGGTACTCATAAATAAGGAGCTGCAAGGATGAAGTCCAATAATAACCTTCAAGTGCCACGAGATTCGGGTGCTTGACATTCCCAAGTTTTTTAATTTCTCTATCAAAGTCTTCTTGGGACTTGATCAAACTGGAGACTGTGAGCTTCTTGATTGCAACCGCATGCCCATCACGAAGGAAAGTTCGATAAACAACTCCAAATCCACCACGGCCTATTTCACTTTCTTTATTGAGAAGATTATGAGCTCCATCAGCAAAGTCTGCATCACCAGAAAACATGACAAGCTTGCCATAGTTTGGATCATTTGCCGGTGAGCAGCTATAGTCCTCACCACCAGAAAATGCAAAAGGAGCAGCTGAATGTTCCATTGAGGAACGAACGTGGATATTTAGGACAGTAACAGCCACAACACCAATGGCAATAAAAGCAGCTGCTCCAATAGCAATAAGAGCGGAGATACTTAGTATGATCTTATGCCGATGGTTCTGCGAGGAAATGCTGGAGTTGGAACCAGAAGAATTGGGGTTTAGGACAATAGGTTTGGGATGAACAGATGGACAGGAGTGGTTGACGACAGAACCACACAACAACGGGTTACCGGAGACAGATGAGGAGGAGATGGTGTTGAAGAAGCCTCCGACAGGTAGTTCACCTTCAAGGTGGTTGTAGGATACATTAAATGAGAAAAGATGGGAAAGATTTGTTAACTCCTTTGGTAAACTTCCAGAGAGTTCATTCCATGACAAATCTACATACTGAAGATTGGTGAGGTTTGCAATGGCTGCTGGGATTGAACCAGTAAGCTTGTTGTGAGAAAGTATCCTGTAAAATCCAATTGAAAAGCACAAACAGATAACAATTAGACAAAACATTGTACACATTTTTAACTTACTAGAAATGTCAAATTTTCTCAATTATATTTAACAGAAGCACACACACAATAAAGGCCTTTTCAATTTGTAAACACAAATCAATCAGATTAAGTAATAAAAAATAAAGCATGAGAGTTGTGCAACTTTGGTATTAGAGAACTTACAAAAATGTTAGAGATGAGCACTTGTCAATTTGGGCTGGAATTCTCCCACCCAAGAAGTTCTTTTGCAGCCTTAGCTCACTGAGTGAAGTTGCCCCTTCTATTTCAGAAGGAATGCTTCCATTAAGCTTGTTGTCACTTAGGTCAACAATGTACAAAGACTTAAGGTCTCCTATACCCACAGGAATAGAACCAGAGATATTGTTGGTGGAAATATTAAAGACTTGGAGGCTACTAAGTCCCCTAATGCCAGATGGAAGCACGCCAGAAAATGCATTGGATGACAAATCCAAAACCTCAAGACCATGATAAGATGCAGGTGTGGGCTTGAGTGAAGGATAATTGCCCTTGCTGAAGCCATTCCCAGAAAGAGAGATACTTTGCACACCCATCCTAAAAATCCATGAAGGAACATAGCCTGCCAAGTGATTGTGACTGATGTCAAGAGCCAAAAGCCTAGTGCAGTTCATCATGGAATCAGGCAAGTTTCCTGTCAACTGATTCCTGGACAAATTCAATCTATGCAAAGAGTCAAGATTCCCTAATGACTTTGGAATCCAACCAGAGAATCCATTGGCAGAAAGATCCAACACCTCTAGATTCTTCAATTCTCCAATCCATTCAGGAATGCCTCCAGTGAATGAATTTCCCTGCAGACTAAGTGATGTGCATGAAGTGAGTCTTTGCAATGACTGAGGCAGCTCCCCAGAGAGAAAATTACCACTCAAGTCAAGTGATTTCAGAAGAATGCACCCTCCAATGTCCCCAGGAAGCCTTCCACTGAACCGGTTCCTCTGAAGACTCAACTCCCTGATATCATACAAATTCTGAATCCCTTCAGGAATCTCTCCCTCAAGCAAGTTATCTGACAGATCAAGTGACTGCAGCCCCCTTAAAAACCACACCCCATTAGGCAATTCCCCATGGAGCTGATTAGAGGAGAAGTTAACACTTGCCAAATTGGAGCATGAGCTCAAGGACTCGGGAATCTTACCAGTGAGATTGTTCTTGGCAAATGAAACTGTTCTTAGAGAACCACATTGTTGGAAAAACCCTTCTGCGATCTCCCCAGAGAGGTTGTTGTCACTCAAGTCCACAACCTGTAAACTCCCAAGGAGGTGAAGATCAGGGTTTATAGGCCCAGTGAAGTTGTTCCTTGAAAGTGAGAGAATTTGAAGGGATTGCAACCTCAACAAGCCCCTATCAACATGCCCAGAAAGAGAGAAACCATCAAGAACAAGACCAGTGACCCTATTAGATGAAGGATCACACTTCACACCTTCCCAGTTGCAAGGGCTGTTATCATCCTCATTCCAAGAAGAGAGTTTCCTTTTGGGGTCATCCAAACCAGCCTTGAACACAATCAACCCCAACACATCATCATTGAAACCAGGGTCCACAGAAAACACCAACATAACCGGTGCAAGGAGGATCAGAAACAACACACACATGCTGAATTGCATCCTATTTTATATTGATTGATCTTATGAGGAGAAGTGTTCAAATTTCAACAAAATTCTACCCCTTAATAAGAACAACACTGTTATCATTTGGTTGCATATAGGGTAGGAAAGTTTGGTAGGTCCTAACTAAGAACAACATATGCACCACCAAACCTCACAAACAGAAGGGGAAGTTTCTTCTTAACTGGAGGCACAGTAGCTCAGAAAAGGACACGGAATGGAAACAGAAGTTGCAAGTATGCAAATCTCAGTGAATATAAACAAAAAGGAAGGAGTAGAAACTAGAAAGAAACAAAAGGGGTAAAAGGAAAAAATAAATAAATAAAGGATTAGACAAAAGCCATGTGAGGATCAAAAAAGAGAAAAACAAAACTTCAGGAAATTCCCTTTTGGCTTTTCTTCTTCTTTTTTTTTCCTGTTCAGAATTTCAAAATCACTCCATCCAAGAACAACACTCACACACAGAAGAATGAATACTGAGAGAGTAGGAATGTGTTCTCAGTTATGAAATTTGATGGGCAGGTAGGTAAGAAAACAAAGGGTAGGGGGAAAAATGATTTTTTGAAGAGGGTATGGAGTGAAATTTGAAAAGAAGGTAAATTTGATATTGATTCCCAGGGAAAACGGCGAAAGGGACGCAAGGGCTATAATAAAGAATGCCTCGAGGGAAGAGAAGCCATTAATGGAAGAGGGAGAGAGACAGAGAGAGAATGAGAATTGGGTTGAACCGTTGAAGACTGAAGAGTGGAAAGTGCGGGAGAGAGAAAAGCATAAATAATTAGTGTTTGTGTTGTGAAGTGTGGTTAGTTCTATTCTATAAGTCTTCTATGCCTTCTGGGTAGTGTCAGAGAGAGTAAAGTGAAGCATTTAAAGCTTCTAATGTCAAAGACAGAGAAAAAGAGTGTTTTAATGTGCCATGTGTTTGCAGCAGAGAAGTTTTATACTTTTATTTACGGTACTACTTAGTTGTTGTATTATTGTTTTTTATTACTATTATTTAATGTTTATCTGTGACTGTGATTGTAACAATGAAATGGTAATCAGTGTTCCAGTGAAAATTTTAAAACAGAAATATTTTTATTAGGAATAAAAATTATGTATTTTTTATATTTTTTACATTTTCTTATAATTTCTATAATAGATTTTTTTCAGTTTTTTAACCCATACACCAATAATTGTAATAATAGTACAGTATTAAAAATACCATGGAAATAAAAATAATGCATAGTTGAGATAATAAATACTACTATATTTGTCCAGGGATCTAACTGATTAAACAGATGCGTGAATAATTATTATAAGTTCTCATATTATATTCGATATTCTTACTAAATAAAAAAAATTACTACTATATTTAAATAATTCATAATATACAAAATTTCTTTGTCAGATAGTCCTTAGTTTAGGATAAGCTGGACATCGTTGGAGTGGTCAAATGTTATCAGGTGACCTTTTGGTAACAAATTTGGCCTTTTGTTCAGCTTAAGGTAATTTTATAAAAAAAATATTAATTTGATGTGATTAACCTTTTTAATTTTTTTCAAAATAGTAACGGTTTGGAAATTTAAGAGTTAATTCGTATTCTTTTTCAGCTTTATTCTTATTTAAAATAAAAATAACTAATGTTGTATTAATAACAATTGATTTTTATAAAATTAGTAGATAATTAATTAATAACAATTGAACTTTTGGTTATTATATTCTCTAAATTATCCTCTTGATATTATTTGTTGAAATGTGATCTATTCGTGCACTGCTTATACGTTACAAGGCGGAGATTATCATATGAGAAAAAGATTATACATGTATTATATAAAAAGTTTTATATTATGGTTTGATCATAATTTATTATATATAAAAAATTTATTAATTTTTAAAATTATTATTTTAAAATAATTTAAATAATAATTAATAATTATATAATATTGTGAAACTATTTTATATTATAAGTGTATAAATATTAAACTGTTATTTTATTAATTTGCAAAATATCATGCACCGCTTGACTACCGATAATCTTATTCTTATGTAGTTTTCATGTTTATTTGCAATTTAGTTTTTTTTTTCTACATTAGTTTTTCTTTTTAAAACGTAGTAGCATTACATTCTTTTTCTTTTTAAAACTATTATTTTTATTTATAATTTAGATATTTTTTGTTTTTATTTACACTATAAGCATTGCTGGACACTAAATATGCGAGCATTTTTTCTAACAAGAATTTGAATATTAATTTGTTACGTTGTGGGAGACGAACCCCTTTTACGAGACTCAATCTTTGTTGATAGATATTTTTGTGTTTGATATATATGCTTATATAATACTTTTATTATTGGTTTTATTTAATTTTAATTCTTTTATAAGAGTTATGGATTATATTTAAAGAGTTTTTGTTATGCAACTCTATCTCAAGAGTTAAGACATTATACATATGTTTTTATAATTTAATAATTAAAATCAAGCTAGTGAAAAAATACTACATGCTTTTTTATAAGGCAATACTACTTGCCTACTTTTTTAATTTAACCAAAGTATGTATAAAGTATTTTTTTATCTAATTAGTTATTCACTTGATAAATTTAAAATACATTAGACTTTCATTATGTTGTCACGAGATATATATAAAAGTTTTGATTATCGATTTTTATATGGTTCACACACTATGATTCACATGTTAACACTTCACTCAACTTCTCATTAGTTATAATTTACCATTGGCCAGAATTCTCTGTAGGTAGTTCTTTTCAAGATCTCGACAATTTGTTTCGACTGCTTTTAGAATTAATGGTTGTCCCCATAAACCAATATGAGACTTTTCAACATGCTATCCTTACTAACACACTTCCTAGAAAACTTCTCAAAAGGTCACCTATTCCATAATTACTCAATGCTAATCAACTTAACTGTAAAATTCTTAAGTGATGAGCTATCGAATGGTAGATACATCTTGTTTATATAAATTGTATCAATTAATTCTTTTAAGTCATCTTTAACAATATGGTCTCATGCTTGCACATTCTTGGACCCCTCTTATTCGGATGTGATTCAATCGGGGTGTTACATGCCCATCAGTTTTTACCTTATTAGTTATCGAACTACACCGTATTGGGAGAGAGGTATGTTCTAATACCATTTTTGTAACAACCTTAATTATCGACTTCTTGATGGCTCACGCACTACGACAATTTACACGATGACATTTCATTCAATTTCTCTTTGGTCAGAAACCCTCTGTTAGTCTTCTTCAAGATCTCAACATTCAACTGTTTTTCAGATCAATGATTGTTCCCACAAAAAAACATAAGATTGTTGAGCATGTTTATCTTCATTCACATATTTTTTGGGAAACTTTAGAAAAATTATCTCATAACTACTCTAAGTCAAACATGTTTAACGGTCAAATTTTTAAGCAAAGAGTTACCGAAAAATATATGTATCTTGTTGATATAAATAATATTAATTAAGTCCTTTAAATTATCTTCAACTGTACAATCTTATACATTTTTATATCTCTCTTATTTAGGTATAATTTGATCGGAGTATTACAATATAAAACACTCTAAAATTAGTAATTTATTTTTACTTTTTAATAGATTGCATTAAAATCTGTAAAAAAAATATACTCCTTAAAATAGTGCACGGAATCTTTTACTTGAAGTGGTTGAAACGTTAAGCACTTGCTTATATAATAATTATTAATAAATAAAAGAACAATACTGTTTGTAAAAAATTTAAATTTCGTTATTCGATATTATTTTCTAAGAAAATATTTTTTAGCTAAGCATCAAATGTGTTCCGCAAAAAAAGAAAAGCATCAATTATTAAAAAAAAGCATCAAATGTGATATCTCTCCTACTAAGTTTTCTCAATAAATTAAACTCAAGAATTGGATCAACTCTTCTTTATTTGTTTTGAAGTTAGAAAATTAGTTCTCATACTTTTTAATAAACTAATGTTGGAACCCGTATAATGTATGACTTTTTTTAGTAAAAAGAAGAGTGAGAGATAAAAAATAATTATAGAATAAAATGTTTAAATTTTTTTTAAAATAAAATGAATTAAAAAAACAAAAGAAAAGCCATTGACACGTGATGGTTGGATAGTTTATATATATATATATATATATATATATATATATATATATATATATATATATATATATATATAAACATTCTAAAATAAATATATAATTTAAATTATTTTAAACAAATAACTATATACCTAAATTTGAATTCTTATGAAAATGAAAATATCATTATCAAACCACGTTGTACAGCAGAATGTCATTTTAACTTGACCATTCATTATTTCAAATATATACAATCATTCAAGTTTGTTCTGAAAGCATGTTTCTTTATGATTACCGTGATATCAACAATTTTTTTCATTAGTTTAATCGACAAAAAAAAAAATCATTTTTATTCTTTAAGAAAAAATGTATTACTCTTGGATTTCCCAGCTATTATTCTTCAGTCATTATATTGTAGTATTATTCGATGTCGAAATCACATTTTTGTATGATTACAGTTTTCATTTATTAGATTTTTTTCATCTAACATAATCCAATCGTGACCATAATTGCAGTTGAATGGTTGTACAAGTATTCATAATTCCATAGAATATAATACTAGTAGAATAAAAGATGGCCCTCCCTCACTGATTTGTACAGTGTAATTCAAAACTTCATCAGAGTTAGATGAAAGCACATTGATGCCTCGTGGGAGCACTTTATTGCCCGAGGAGACAAGGATATGTTTGAAACAATAAAAAAGAACCAACCAAATGATGTTTCCTCGTCGCTTGCTGCAACCTACTATTCTTTTGTCCATTTGTCATTGACTTTGAAATATTACTACTAGTCTTTACTAAACTCGAATTTGATTAAACATTCCTAAATTAACATATGATATTAGCTGATTGCATTTACATTTTTTTTGTATCAAAATAATTTTGTATTGTGATAGAAATGTGTTACATATGATTCTTAGATTGGTGAAACGTATTTGTCAATATTGCACCATTTAAGTAGCCATTTACGTCCCAATCAAACCACGTTTTGGACAATTTCAAGCCGAGAAGGTAACGCAAACACTAGAGTCAGCCATCTGCTTTTGGCAATTTTTATTTTGTAATATATTTTTTTTTGAAAAAAATGTAAATTATATTAACCCAAAATGATACAACAATAAACGGGGTATACCCCACAGCTAGAGAAAATCAAAAGTCTCCCTAATACAAAAAGACCTATATCAAGATGTTAAAACAAATGAAACAGATATCCTTGTCTATATATAAAAAATTTAATCTTACTAATAATCTTTATTACAAAAAATTAATAATCTTCAAAAATCAACTTCATGTTCAAACTTCAGACACCCACCATTAGTTTCTTATTTATGGGTCCAAGTTATTTTTGCGCTTGGTCTTTATGCATTTGCATTGATTTGACTTTGTTACCCGATATTGTCTAATTAATTTACTCCTTTTGCTATTTGCCTTAGAAGGCACGAAAATATAAGACTAACCAAGAACTACGTTTTCCTTCAATTAATTTTCTGGTTTTCACACCTTAATAAAGCTTCTTTCCTTTGTATCTGTGCCTGTTGAATGTTGATTACAGAGCATCAAATTCACGTTCACATGGTTCTAATTTTAAAAGGGTTTTTAGATTTGAATTTTGTTTATTTGAAATTGCTTTGTTTTGCTTGTGTGTGGCGCAAATGGCGCAGGATCCAAGTAACCCTATAAAACATCATTCTCCATCCGTAAGAAAATGAAATGTAAAAGAAAGGATCAGAGGTTGTAGAACCAAAATGAGCACATGGTTACGGGTCCATACACCATTTTTTTTCTTAGGCCGAACTTCTTCTTCTAGTGCTCCATTAATTAGGACTTTGCTTCCTGCATTTCCTAGTTGTTTCCTGCACTCCCTTTTCACTTTTCAGAACGATCAATCCGAAATGTAAAATTACCTTCTTGAATGCATTCTCTTTTTGTCTTATGGAATGACCAACCCAGAAGGTCAAAAAAATATTCCTGAAGGAGTACAGGAAGCAACTTGGGAAGTGCAGGAAGCAACATCCCTGTATCCTTAATTAGTCTTTACAGCCCAAAAGTAACATACACAGATCTGGTTCTCATTAGTTGATATAGTTTTGGCCTTTCGGGCTTTGCTATTCCATCCCCTATTTTATTTAAGTTCACCCAAGCTTTTAAAAAAATGTTTTTGACAAAAATATCTTTAACGAAAGCACGTTTTTATTGTATATTCCAACAAAATTTATCGAGATACACAAAAGAAGCATGCTTCAATTGTATATTGTGAAGTCTTAATAACACAACAAAAACTTACTTTTATTGTGTATCTCAAATTTTTTTTTTGACAAGATACATAATGGAAATACAATTTCCTTCTACATATCGATAGATAGTGTCTAGATGCAAAACAAAAATGATGGAAAACTTATATTTATGAAATGTATAATTTCTATTATACCAGGGAAAGAAAGGAATCTCTTAGAGTGCGTTTGGATAGAGAATTTTAACTGAGGAAAGTAATTTATCAGAGAATTTGAATTTCTGTAATTTAGAATTCATTGTTTGGATGCTTTTTATGAAGAATTTAAAATTTTGGAATTTTAAAACAGAATTTTAAACAACTAAAAATCTGGAATTTCAATTTCCTTCTAAAAGGTAAAAAATTGAAATTCTCTTCTTACAATCTTCTTCAAGAAACATTGTCAGAGCTCCTACAATATCGATCAGGTGTGAACATAGAGGAATACGTATAACTAGCACACCAACCATATCTTCTCTTTTTTTTTCATTCATTTTTTTCATCCTCATAATTTTAATTTTTTTATCCAAACACAAAATTTTGAAAATAAAAGAATTTCAATTGAAATATTTGAAATTCTTAGAATTTAACATTTCTCAGAATTTTAAATTTCTCCATTCAAACATATCTGAGTGTGTTTGGATGGAGAAATTTAAAATCCTGAGAAATTTCAAATTCTAAGAATTTCAAATACTTCAATTGAAATTCTTTTATTTTCAAAATTTTGTGTTTGGATAAAAAAAATTAAAATTATGAGGATGAAAAAAATAAATGAAAAAAAAAAGATATGATTGGTGTGCTAGTTATACGTGTTCTCTATACTCACACCGGATCGATATTTTAAGAGCTCAAACGGTGTTTCTTGAAGAAGACTATAAGAAGAGAATTTCAATTTCTTACCTTTTAGAAGGAAATTGAAATTCCAGATTTTTAGTTGTTTAAAATTCTGTTTTAAAATTCTAAAATTTTAAATTTTTCATAAAAAGCATCCAAACAATAAATTCTAAATTACAGAAATTCAAATTCTCTAACAAATTACTTTCCTCAGTTAAAATTCTCTATCCAAACGCACTCGTGATTGCTATAGTTGTGAGACGGGATGAAATTGGAGCATCATCAACAACTTCCTTCCTCCACACATCTACAATAAGATGAGGTCTATTGTCCCTCTTAAGAATGGTTTGGAGGATTATCTTTGATATGTTTGAGATGGATTAATTATCTAGTTACTGTTAAGATGGTCAACAATGGAAGAGCTTGCTCAAGCTTCTTTTGCCACATTATAAGGGATATTAACCAACTTTTTTACTTTAATGATTGGTTACCCACTCTCACACATTTAGAGAGACTAACATGTGCACAATTTTTGTTTGGCAAACTTGAGTCATCATGCAATCTGAATATGACCATTTTAGATTCCACGTCTCTCCCTTCCTTAGCTCAACTCATTTATATATGAGGATGTTAGAGGAGTTTCTTTTTCGTACTTGATTGCATATATTGTAGTTTTGTTTTCCTTTTCTCTATTAATAAAAATATAAATATTGGATGATGTTTGTGATAAAATATTATTAAGTAAACTTTTGACGTCCAATGCATGTGAACTGGTTCAACCACAATTGGTTTGGTTTTTCTATTTCAGTCGTGTTTGATAATTAGGCCATAAGCTTGGATTTGCTTTTTGATTTGGTAATTGGTTCTTTGCTTTTGTTGTGAACCAAAAGGTAGAGTTACTCGAATCCTATCCCTTTCTTGCACCTGTCGACTATCAGAGTCCTTACACTTGGACCTTTAGAAGGGCAAATAAAGACCATATATGTTTTGGTTTGAAGCTCAAGGTAACTTTGGTAAATTAATAACTTGTGTAAATATTGCAGATTTAATATACCACTATAGTGCAACTTGTAGTTATTCGTAATTAAATCTAAACTATAAACCAGACTTTGGATATAGGAATTGTCAACTACTATTACAATTCATAAAATCACTGACGTCTCCCTTTCTTTTATTTTTATTCATACAACTATTATTATGTATGCATACATACTTTTTTCCTTTTTCTTTTGTGATGTTTTTGGGCAAAGAATATACTGGCCCATTTTGATTTGATGGAGTGAAATAGGACTTTCTGTAGACAGCATATGGTTGCACCGGAGGGAATTGTCTTTTTAGACATATAAAAGTAGAAAAGTTATATTAGAAAAAAATATTAATTACATTGAAAATATAAAAATATTATATTTTTAATTAATTCAAAATATAAAAAAATTTACTGCATAAAAAATAAACTTTATGAAAAAGACTTGCTCTCATTTGATTTTTTTGGTTAAATTGAATGTTTTTTGTCGCACGTAATGTAATGTGTAAATGTTTAAAGTTTTTTCTTGCAAAATATTCAATACGTTTTTTTATCCTAGTATAATTGAAATAGACATGAAACAAGGTTTGAATATAACAATCTACCTATATTATATTATTAAAATGTTTCAATAGATTTAGATTTATCCGAACTTATGAGTAAAGTAAAAAGTAACATATTTTAATTTTATGTAGATGAAAAATGTACTAAAATTTTTATAGGAATAAATTTAAAATATTTTTATATTTATGACATGAAAATTATATTTTAATTTTTTTTTTGTTTTCACTAATCTTTTAAGTTTAAGAGGTTTTACTTTGTTTTATTATGTTGTGTTTGACGGAGAGAAAGGAAATAGATGGAGAAAAAAAAAGTAGACCAGAAAAAAAATATAAAGCAGATAAATGTGTTTGATTTAAGAGAAATAGAGACAAAATTAAAAAATAGTAGAGAAAATAAAAAAATAAAAAAGCAACATAATCGATTATGTTGCAACACAATTAATTTTGTACATCTATGGCAAAAAAAGTCAAGTTGATGATCTAACAAAACTACTTTAAGAAATCAAAACAAAATTTATCAAACTTAAAACACTAATCTGAAACAAGAAAAAAAATTATTTTAACCTATAAAAAAAAAGGAAGGAAAAGGAGGTGACAAAATGAGAATGAAGAATTTGCTATTGCTTGGACTTGGGGGGATTCGGGGCCCAACGGAACATAGCATAGTATTTGATGTTGATGAATAGTACGTAATAGGGGTCACCCTCTAACCTCCAATTCTCGTTCTCGCAGCAAACAAACAAACCCCCCACCCAACGCATTCTTCAATCTTCCCCTTCGCGTCTTTTGGGTGGTTTGGTTTAGGACATTTCACAAACACCTCCTCTCCCCTCCATTTTCCATTTCCATTATTCTCTCCACTATAAATTCTCCTTCACTTTCTTTCTCGTAATCTTCGCCTCCCTTCAACTCCACCCTCTCTCCTTCTTACCTCCTTGACCATGATGAGTTTCGCCATGGATTCAGTTTCGGTGTTAAACCCTAAACTCTCCCACTCCCATTCCTCTCTCCCATTCAGCAGGTTCCCCCATTCCCTCAACTTCCACCCCTTACTCAAACCCCGCGCAGTTAACGCCGCCGTCCCCCCTAACGGCCTCGCCGCCTGCTTCCTCACCCTCCACCGACGGAAACCGTTAACCGTCGCTTTCACAGCTTCTCACCAAGACTCGGTAAGACCAAAACTAATTATACCGTTTTACAGTGTTAGTAAGTATTAGGGTCATGGTGAGAAATAATCAATTATTTTTTCACGGCGAAGCAAAAACAACAAATAGTTACTTCTATTTTTTCACGGTATCACCATGATTTTGTGGGATAGAATTGATTCTTGTTTATTATCTAAACGCATTATTAGTTTGTTAGTTACTTAGTTACTTAGTGTGTATTTGGATAGGTGTTGTAACCACGTGAACGATAAAATTACACATTCTAATGCACAAATGGAAAAAATTATGGGAGTGGTGGATTGAGTTTTAACATGGGTTCAGTTTGACGCAACACAACTGTAATCCAAACACACCCTTAGTTGGTTCACTTATTTGCAATGGAAATGTTTATGAATTGGTGATTTGGATTGGGGAACTGTGCAGGAACACAGAGAGATTGAAGTGGAGAAGGAGCGTGACGTCCATGCAGGCTCTGAAGAATCTCAGGAAGCGTGGAAGCAGGTTCTGGAGACGTTTAGGGAACAGGCAGAGAAGTTTCAGGGCGTTTCTCAAGAGGCTTATGAGGTGTATTCTAAGAAGGCTGCTGTCATTCTGACAGATGCCACGGAGCAGTTAAAGGTGCTGGCAGATAAGACAAAGAACGAGTTGAGTGTGGCAGCAAAGGAAATCACTGACGAAGGGAAAGAGTATTTGTCTGCAGCGGCGGATAGTTCACCAGAGGTGAAGGAGATTGTGGAAACGTTTACCTCACCGCCTGAGGATATTCAGAAATTGTCTGGAGTGAGGGACTTCTATGTTGGTGTACCTTATGGTATGAAACTATTATGTGTTTTGTGTGGTTGAATTTTATATGGGATGATATTTTGATGAATGTTACACCTCTTTTAGAGAATTTATTTCTTATGATGATGCAGAAAGTATGTTAAGAGCCATTTGAATTTGTGATGGTGCATGATTCCTTGATATAGATGTTGTTTGTTGGAAAGCTACCTTAATTGCAGTCATCCTTGGCCCTGCCTTAATTACGGCCTATCAAAGTTGGTTGCCAATGTCTTGAAAAGGGCTAATGACGAAGGCGTTGACCAGCAAAGCTGTGTGAAAAGTCGTAGTGTGCAGCTGTTGAGACATTGGGTCTTAGGGGTTGAGATTCACATAAGGCTCAAATAGTGCTTATGAAGCTTGGACAATCTTCACTACATAAGGCAGTTTTGTGGGATTGAGTTTGGCCCTAAGCCCAAATTGTAAGATTGTTCTTGTAACAGGACTTGCGCAACAAAGAAAAAGTACTCATGTGCTCTAGTTAGCAACTAGATGGGAGTAAATGAGATAGTATATATTATGAAAAATCCTGTTTAGTATAAACATTTTTTATGTGGAAAAAGACAAATGGTAGTTTTCATACTGCTTTTTATCCTTTGACCAGTGAATGGTCAAGGAAGATTCTCATTTAATGATTTCCATTTTGCCAAATTTTATAACAAGGACTTTGTACCAAATATCACTGTTCGTGTATTATAGATGACTTGGTCATGTTCACTTGTTAGGAGGAATGGCAGCCAATGAGGATTAGAATTGATAGCTGATAAGGATTAGCCTTTGATAAGAGTTATATATGTGCTGATAATAATTGGTATTAATGAGCATTATCTTCTATTAAAGGTATAGACTTATAGTCCATATAGGGACTGATTTTGTTGGAATGTTTTTAGATGTTGGGATGGTGTAAAGGGGACTGGCTTATGGGCCTCAATATCAGCTCCCTATAGACGCATCCCGCTATATAATGATATGTCTTCTATTATGTTGATGGGGAATATTTTATTGTCCTATTTCTCCTCCCATGTATCTGGTTTAATAGTTTGTCATATTCCTATTCTTTGCAGGTTTGATGCTTTCTCTTGGTGGCTTCCTTTCCTTTATGGTAACTGGCAACACTGCAGCGATAAGGTTTGGGGTGATTTTAGGTGGTGTCCTCCTGGCTTTAAGCATTTTAAGTCTGAAATCCTACAAAAAAGGACGCACCTCTCCTCTCGCTTTGAAGGGCCAAGCTGGTAAGAACATATACTTTTTATTTAACAGAAGATACTACATCTAAAAGAATTACAAAATTAAATGTTTGGATTTGCTTTTTTTTGTAATTGATGCCTTCTATCTGTGATGTTTTTTTTTTAATTTTTTTTGGGTGAGATCCTTGGCAATTAAAAGTTACATACATTAAATCCCAACCAATTCAAGTTAACCTGCGCTATGCAGACCCCCCTAAGGGGGCTAAACTCTCCCAATGCCTACTTTTTTCCATCCACAAAACATGAATGGGAGACTATTTGCTTTGATTAGTTTTTGTTCACAATATTAAAATACTAAACAAATTGTAGCCAAATATATTATAATTAAAGAAGAAACAAAGCATTCTTTACACTTTTACAAATGATGACATTATGTTTCCAATCCATCTTTAATATTTAACACAACATCAAGTCATCAACTTTACCACTGACCACATGGATTAACTGACAGGTTTTTTCCAACTTAATCAATAGTTTTGAGTACGAGCATACATGTAGCTATGTGAAATACTCAAAGAAAGGACGTTGTCACCCATAATGATCTTATCTGATTTGAGTAGGATTGTCTCCCAAAGGAAATATTTGTGGTCTCATACTAAAAACAAAAACATGCAACATCAACATCAAAATCTGTTGTGTATATGCTTATTTCTCTATGTTGAAGCTTATTCTAAATTACTTGTTGGACTTGCAGCTATAGCAAGTATATTGTTTCTGCGGGAGATAAGCTCAATAGGCAAAGTAAGGCTTTATATTGAATATTTATCAAAATTAATTTAATTTCCATCCCAAGAAAATTAAAATTAGTTTCAAACATTTGATATTTTCTCATTCTTGTTTTCTTTTTCCCAGGGATCATCTTATTTCACTGCCTTGATCAGGTTCTTGAAACTTCAATATTATTTAACTTTGTATATGAACTTTTTTATCTTCATTTTGGAGTTAATTGTTTCACTAGTGTTTTTGTTTTCCCACTGTAGCATTTACTGATAATCTTAGTAACTCGCTGCTATTTCATGTTTAGTACAAACTTAGACATGGTTGGATTAAAACCAGATTTTATTAATGCTATGGACGGTGATGTCTTGCATGACATTGAGTTTGATCCAGCAAATGATTGTTAAATTGTAAATTTGGAATGTTGAAATATTGCAATTCTTCCAGAAGCTTTTAAACTATAATGGTTCTTGCGAAAGACCCAAACGGAAAACTCTAGCATGAGGTTTTAATTAAACTGTGAAAATATAGGTTGGAAATGGATATCATTTGGCCCATTCCCAATCTTTGGCTCAATTGTTTGATCTTTCATATTAATTAATACTAGTATTTTGTTACGTAACGACTTTGTTTCACATCTGCAGTGGTGCAGTGGTGGCATTCTATATCTATAGAATAGTAC
This sequence comes from Glycine soja, assembly GCF_004193775.1. Lineage (NCBI taxonomy): Eukaryota > Viridiplantae > Streptophyta > Magnoliopsida > Fabales > Fabaceae > Glycine > Glycine soja. Next base: position 49,654,383 of record NC_041019.1, on the reverse strand, counting down.
TGGAACGTAATCATCAAAAGAGCTCAAACTTGGAAACTGAACCAGGAAACTAGTTCTATGATGAGGTTAGCCTTTTAAATTCATAGACACTATATTTTAATCCAAAAACCTTCAGGCAAATAAGAGAAATGCTATCTTTTCAGCGTGCCCTTTCTTTGTAGTGTCAATGTAATGTAATTTATTTCTATTTGCCAGTGTAAAAAATTGAAGATCTGCATGAAGATCAGGTAAAATACTGAAGATCGAGTTGAAGATAGTCAGTAAATTTTGGTGATCATTTTTTATCATATAGTTTTTCACGGGCTGGGTCATCAAGACTAGAGACTCACTGCTAAGGGTTATGGTTTCATACCTTGAAAAACGGAGCTCGGAGAATCTGGAAATAATTTCTAGTTGTGGTTTTTTTCTGGAAAATTACTAATATCATATTATGAGTAACCTTAACCGGTTACAGATTCTAATGTACAAGAAAAAATTAGATATGGTGTTTAGGGCTTTGTCTTCTTCAAATTGCACTTATAAAACATTAAAATAAGTACCTGCTGCTTGCATTTTTAACCCCACAAGTGAGTGAAATTTAAACACTTAATAGTTACGTAAGCCTGGAATTGTGAACTAATAAGATAAGATTAGATCTCCATTTTATTAATGTTTCTTCTGTACCAAACTAGAAGAATGAGAACATATAGCTGACTTAAGATCCCATTGATTTCTTTTAACGGGTAAACAATGCTTAGATCAGGTTTGGCCTAGTTTTGTTTTGTTTGTTTTTTCTTTTTTTTGCAATTTTTCTTATCTTAAAAGTGAAACTTTGACTAAACAGAAAATTTCTTTCAAAAATAAGAAGCTTTTTTTATCTAAAGAAATTTTATATAAAAAAGTTGACTAAAAGATTTATTAGAAAAAAAAACTTTTGTTTCTACCATTGCAGTATTCTCTCTTGTCTCCCTGGCTGTCACAACGCCCATCGTGCCAGATCTAAGTAGCACCCATCACCCTCTTCTCCCCTTTCCTTTCATGTGAGTTCCATCTCCATACTACTTCAACACCGTGGCAAACGACAATTAATCCATATTCAGATTTTCTCCTTGTGGACGACAATCATCATCGATCTAGATTCAGATATGCTCATAATGAACAGTGACCATTGATCTAGTTTTGTTTGTGCGGTCGTTCTGTGGTATTTCATCAAATCTGCGATGGCAAACAGTGGTGGTCCAGATCTGATTCCGCCACGACATCGTCGCCACATGTCGGAGGAGTGACAGTAGATACCGCCACAAAACTTGGCAATGCAATTCTACAACGCCTACCTTGAACGTCATCACAATCTAGTAGTGGTGTACGATGCCCTTTCCTCTCCTACTCTTTAGATCTAATTCAGAGATATGTTTCAGAGCTTCCACGGCGGCATCAAATCCGAACCAGATCTAGGGGTCTTCTTGTTTCAGATCATGTTTTTTATTTTTACTTATTATTTTGATTTTCTTGTTTGGAATGAACTGTTGTTGTTCTTCACATTGGCTCTTGATTTGTTGGTTTCCCTCTTAAATTAGTTGAAGTGAAACATGTAAAAAGTAATTTTTTATTATGAAAAAGACATTTGTTCAGGGTTCTTAAGAGTATCTTTGTCCCAAGATTTTGAACTTGGTTCTTCAAAGAACTCCCACTAAAGCCAAAAAAGAGGTTCTCCACAGTGGAAGAACTGTTCTTCCATAAGAACTTTTAAAGAATCTTTAACGGTATAACCGCTTTTGGGTTCCTAATGTAATCTTTTTGGGCCACTTTATGACAAATCAGATTTAAGAATCGGTGTTATGTTTTACTCTACCACTATACCCATAATCTGGGGTTCTTAAATTTTTGCATAGGAACTAGTTTAAAAATCCCACGATGAAGATATTCTTAGATGGATATTGCATTACATCACAAATTGTTAGGTACAAGACATCTGAATTCAATTTTAGTGCATATATTTTTTGCACAAATCAGTATAAAGACTTTCTTGCTAATAAGGGTCTTAAAGGCAGTAATTAATAAATAATTTTTCATTAAAAGTTAGTACAGTAAAAAATGTATTAAACGCATTCAATATTAAATTTTTTATAAAAAAACATTTATTTTATTAGTACTTCAAGAGTATTGGTTAGCATTCTAAAAATGGTTAGACAAAAAAATTCATCTAACTTTTGACTACAATGGGATGTCATTATTGAGATTTAACTCCTTAAAGTGAAAGTGAGAATGTGTACAGGTGAAATCACGATCGATGATTAGAAAATCAATAATTAAAAAATATAATAATATTAAATGCATATATAACAAAATACAAAATTAATTACAATGTCAATCATTAATTTTTTTTATAAGAGGTTGGATAATTTATTAGAGGTTCCAAATTTAGAGCCACTATTATACACCAAAGAATAAAATCCGATTATATTTTTTAAAATCTTATGAAAAACAAAACTTGCACTCAGTATAGTTTAAAGAAAATTTATAATAGTTCATTACTTAATTATATAAAAGAACTTGTAAAAAACTAAATATCATAATTCATACCTACCCTTTCCATGCCAAGTATAATGTAACGAACAGAATAAGGTGCAACTTCTAGAAGCCGAAACAGGAGAAAAGGATCATAAATATATGTAGAAGATAATGTCACGACCACTTTGGGTTAAAATTTATAAAGCTAAATAATACTAACAAAGGAAAAAATAAAATAAAAACCCCCTACGAGAGGAAGAGGATGATAATATAAACTGAGCATGCTGATTTTTTTTTTTTTTTTTTATCAGCAAACTGAGCATGCTGATGATTATCATTTATCTCCATTTAGCTGTAGAGATCATTCTAGATATTGTGATGAACTTGATTAGAGACCTCAGGTTGATTATCCAAAGGCATGTACTGAGCCATAATTGCACGTATCTCCGAATCCATATATCTCTGCACATAATTTATTTTTATTTTTTTATAAAAACAGAGAATTTTATGATGAGAATGTATAAAAATGTTGGCAACAAATCAAGACAAAAAAAAAGCCAGAGTCACTTTATTGTGAACTTTATATCAACAAAACATCAAACTTGCAATAATCATACCTGGATTCTGTACTTGTAAAATGCATATCCTCCCGCAACAGCAACAACCAATACGAGGATAATCACCCAGATATTCAGCACTGAAGCAGAATATTCACCTGCATTTATAATAATATCAATAAAGTAAAAAAAATAACTATTCTTTAAATCTACAAATCTATGCAATATCTACATGGATAATTAGTAATGCCAAAAAAAATGTTGAAACATTTGGAAATTATATACAGACAAGTAGAATCTAAAATCTCAGCTTCATGCAAAGAGTATCTACAGCGAGATAATGGAAAACTAGGGGTGGGTATGCGGACTGGTCCAGCCCGCAAAGCCTATGTTTTAAATGGGCCGAATAAACTCGATCCGTGAAATAAATGAACATTTTTTCAAGGTCTGTATTTGGCCCGCAAAAGTCCGCAGCTAAACGATCTGCAAACCCAAATATTAATTTGAAAAAAAAATTATAAATTTTTTTTTAAAAGTGAAAAATGTCTAAAATAAAAAAAATAAATGACTTCATTATTTAAGCTAAAATCTATCAAACTAAAATATACCAATATTTTAAACATAACAAAATAACAATAACAACCTAAATTAAATATAAAAATTTTAACATAACAAATTAATAATACTTACACATTGCACTTAGGCGGGTTAAATGGGTAGTTCGTGAATTTGCAGAGAAAGCTCACTACATACGTGGGCTTAACGAGCTGATCTCAAAAACTCAATATAATTATACGGACTTAAAAAAAACCCATTATCTCCTCGGGCTTAACGGGCCAATCCGGAGACTTGAGTCCATATACCCACCCCTAGGAAAATATACTAGAATTTCCATGTTGGTTTAAAATGCAAATTCGCAAGCTTCTCAAAGAAAAACTAGTATTACTTTAAATGATTATACAAAAACAATCCATTTAGCAATGCCATTTTGAAAGTCAGTAAAGAAAAAGATAGAAAAACTTATAAAGCCTCACCGAAACACGTGTCATTTTCTCGCGAGTAGAACAAACCACTTTTGCATTTGCACTCGTAACTTCCCCAGGTGTTTTTGCATTTGCAACCTGGGCATTGACAGGCTGTTTTCTCTTTGCACTCATCAATATCTGCAACATAATCAGAAGAAGAAATGTAGAAAAGCCAACATATTTCTAGAATGGCTAATAGCATGACTAATAACAACTGCAGGAATGTGAATCAAATTCAATTCCTCAGCATTAATCCACTAACAGAAGTAGCTCTATCTGATTTGTGTTTGTCATTCACCGAATACTACAACAATCACTAAATTTAGGGCAGCAAGTACCTTCACATGACTGAACTCCATCTCCTCTGAACCCAGGTGGACATGTACAACCTTTTCTATAGTCATCCTGCATTTTCAATTAAGAAACAAATGACAGTTAACACGTAGCATATCAGATTTACTCTTTCCCTTTCTAACCAAAGGCATGCACAAAAGGATGACTGAAACAACTTACAAGACAAGCCGAGTAAGCCCTGCCACCTTGTACTCCCTTCCAACAACCACCATTGTTGAATTGACAACTCAAGGATCCTGAAGCTGTTAAGAAATTCAAATTCCCACAAAAATGAATAAATGATACCCATAAGGATTGAAATTAAGATAAGTAGAACAACTTCTCAACCTCCCTAACACAAAAACTACAAGGACAAGAAATCAATTAGGTAGAATGACAGTCACTCATAGAAATCAAAAGGAGGTAGAAATATAAAACCCAAACATCAATTTGGTGGGATGATGATGACATGTGTTCTATCTGGAAGTTAAATTGAAAGGCTCACTAGTCTTGGAAAACTTAAAATATGTAGAGTGGAGAACAGAGCAATTTATCTGAATTTGAAAAATTAATTTACCTTCACAGTGGGTATATCCATCTCCAACAAATTTCACATTTTGAACAATTGGGCATTCACATACTCTTCCTCGGAAAGTGTCCTGTTATTAGAAAAAAAATCATATGTAGATGCTTAAAACCAGAAGAAGCAGATCCCATCTGAAGAGAAAACATAATAAACTTTTCACAATAATGTGCCTGACAAGGTTCAGTTAACCAAATACCCTGCATGCAGTAATGTTAGAAGATTTGTCCTGCCAACAACCACCATTGTTTTCCAAACACTCATTTGTTTCGAGGTCTGCAAAGAATAATCAGTAAAACCATTAGCTTCTGAACAAGATTCAATTTCAATGAGTCAGCTGCCAGTACACCTATATAATTTTATCTAGATCTAAATCCAAATTTCTTTTATGAAAATTCATAAAAGGAAACATCAGAATGAAAAAAAGGAGAAAGTTTTTTTTTTTAAATTTTAGCACTAACTTTAGAACTACCTAATAGACACAGCTTGTTGATAGATATAAGCCAAGAAATAATTCAGATCATTTGAAGCAGATATATATAAAAGCAAACAACTAAAGAGGCAGAAAAGAATTCCTGATGTCTCTCCTATGATTCCTTTTGGAGAAAGGAGGGAGGGGGAAAGGTTCAAGGAGGAAAGTAGAAATTTAAAAGATAATGAAAAAATGACCTGAAGTTAAGCAAATTGATGGTTCAGTGGTCTCTAGGAAGCCTGAACAGATTGCCTTGAGAACAGCAGGTCTTGACAACTTACCTAAAAGCAGTTAAAAACACATATTAGAAAATATAATACAGTAAAAAAGAAGTCCAGATATCTAGAAAAGCTGCATGAGACCTCTATACTGTCTGTTGTTTATAACAAGAGTAGGCAGTATAGTAACATCACCACGAGAGCCTTTACCAATCTGAAACCGAAGTTAGAACAAATTACAATACACTCATAAAACAACAAAATGGCCTAAATGAAAGAAAAAGGAAACGAGAAAAACATAAAAAAAAATGTTTGCATTTTAGAAAGCCAACCTGTGCATCCTGTTCAGCCTTTAGGACAGGATTTTCTATATCTGCGTGGGGATCTCCAACGCAGTCTTTAATCTTCTTCAGGTCAACACCTGTAAAGTAAATGGAAGACACAAAGTGGGACGGGGGAAAACATATCTCTCATTAGAATGATGTGGTAAAGCTTTTTAGAAGAACATTTGAGATAACAAAAGACAAGTTAGTTTAGTTCATGCTAAAATATTGAAAAAGGAACTATGGCTAGGTACATGTTTCTTTAGTTGGGTTTGAATTTGAAATGATGGAAGTAATACTTCTACCAGTGCAGGTAAAAATTTGGGTTTGTTCCTCATATACACTATAGCTTCAGCATTTTAGAGTGTGCTTATTTCAAGGTTTGTAAAGTTATACTACCTGGGAGAGTAAACATGGGAATGTGGCATTCACGTGTTTTATACAAGCTTAAAAACAATTCCTTGGTATTGTTGATCCCGAGGAATCGGAGAATACAATGCTTTGCTTAATCTTCATTCCTATGGTGAAGGGTAGACATGTTGCTTTCTCACATTAATAAGAGATATTGTTTTATAACCTAACTTAATTTCCATTTTCTGTCTTTTTTTCTCTTATCATTTGATTCCAGTAGTATTACATTTTAATTAAACATATTTTGAATTTACCCTAGCGACATTTTTATTATAATTTCCTGAGGAATGCCATTCCTTGGTTCGTAATAATATACCTTCCAACGAATGCCTCCTTAAAACACAAGGAGATGCCAGGGACACTAAACTATTAACAAAAAAAAAATGAAACCAATAAATTAAAAGAAAATATTGTTTGAAATTAAAAGCATTACATGATTTTTCTTTTGGGGCAAATTTTTGCAAGCCATTCAAAATCAAGCACCAAACAGAAACAGAAGCCAGTTCCATAGAGTATGCAAAGAAACATGAACTGCTGAACCTACCAAGAGATTTAATAACTTGATCTGAACATTCTTCTGTGTACTTATTCTCTTTCATGGGGCAACGGATTGAAAAGTCGGTAACATAGTCCCACCATTGCCAAGGCTTTCCACTTTCATTTGCCACTTTATAGAAGCAAGCTTGGCGTAAGTTTTGAACAACAACATCTTTACCATCATACCCTCTACTGAAATCTTGCTCAGGATCAGGAGCACAGTACCTTCCATTGTTTATGCACTGAGATTTGCACTGTTTGCTCAAGAGAAATGCTTCAGGACAAAACCAAGTTATATAGCGAGGGGTAAATTGAGTGAACCCTCTCTTCTCCAGCTGCTGAGCTAGCCCTTTAAAGTCCTTCAGAAAATTAATTAGACTGTCACACTTTGGCCCACACTCATCGTTGCTATTGGTCCATAGCTCGTACTCAACTCTATCATCAGGATGCGGAAGAGACTCTCTCCAATCCAGATTTATGTTAACCATCTCCCCATCAGAGAGAGCCTGCTTGATACTATCCCCCAGGGATTTGCTGATAAGAGCAGAAGGAATACTAATCTTGTCCACATAATCATCATTTGCTTTCCCTTCTTCAGGAGTGTCCATAGTGATCAATGTTTCTGCCTTGTCATCAGCTACAAGAATAGCCGCTGCTCCACCATTCTGTGCATTCCACGCCTTCAAAGTGAAGTAGCAATCTACCAAAATGACCAGAAAAAAAAAAATTTAAGGGCTGAGCCATTTTTGTGTGGTAGTGTTCCTAACAACCTATTCATAGATGTCATTAGCGTGGCACCTTACACTCTAGAAATATCATAGGTATTCAAACCAGAAAACATGTCCTTTTTTGTTGTTATGGTTCTGGTACAATAGTGTACTTTATTGCTACGGCATCACCACACCCAAGACAAAAAAGAGAGGGAGGGTGAAACTTAGGGCCTGCTTGATTTCCTTCTTATTTCTCGGTTTTAAAAGCTATTTTTCTAAAATAATTTAATGCTACTCGGCAATCAATTTCTCATCCAGAATCTATTAATTTTTTAAAATTGTTTTCAAAACAAGTTTTTTAAATAAGAAAACAAAAACAGTAGGAAAATGTTTTCTCATTCTCTTCTGTTTTGTGATAGCTCAAGGGTATGGGTCATCTGGAATGGTGCTGCATGTTATAAGGTATGAACTTGGTGTAAGCATATGTTTGCTTAGTTGTTTTTTTTTTTAAAACCAAAAACAGCAATTGAGAATAGAAATCAAATACGCCCATAAACTCAAAGACGAAAGGAATTCTACATTATTGGCTTGAACATTAAATGCAACATTTACAACATCTTTTGCAACAACTCCGAGTGAACTTGTTAGTGTCTAGTACCAACAATTAAATAAACCTCAATGTTCCAAACTTAATACTAGATAACCGGCTATTCATTATTCAATTGATCGCATAACTAACCCCAACTTTCCATCTCATGCAATAAGTAGTAACAAAAAGCAATTCCAATGCACAACACATTCAAAGTTAACACAATCATATACTACCATTTGTTTTTTTCATTCCTTTACAAAGTGGCGAAGAATCTAAAAAGCACTAACGAGAATTTCACCTCCACGATCAACAAGAAGAAAAGTGGGAAGCCCTCCTGGCTTGGACTGAAAATTGACATCACTGAAGTTCGTGCACCCTTTCTGATTCACCTTCGGGTACAAAACGGAACCAACCAATGTTCCTCCATACTTGGGAACCCCAAAATTCCCAATTGCACATTCATATGTACCCTTCAACGACTTGGGCGAAGTCACCTTCAAACTGTTCTTCTCCACCACAAATCTACCGACACAACACCCCAACAGCAAAACACAAACACACAACAAAAGACCCAGCTTTGCACCCATCATCTTCTTCTTCTTCTTCTTCTTCTTCCTCCCAACGCTTAATGAGAAAAACTGAAAGGGAAGAAGATCAAAATTAACGGGAAAAACTGAAATTCAAAGTACAATTAATGCAAAGTGTGAATGATCGAAAAGGTTGAAGACCCAGATGAGGAAAATGAGAAGTGAGGCTAAAAAAAGAGGCTTTCTGAGTTTGAAGAAGGTTTATGGCGATCAGAGTGATGGGAAAGGAAAAAAAGCATCGAAATCTTAATTAAAGGTGTCGAAATGAATGAGGGAGACGTGTCAGTTAAGTTCAACTGTAAATTAGAATCGTCGCCGTCGGAGATCAAAACAACAAACAAAGAACGCAAGAGATATTTATTTATCTATTTTTATATATAAATTAGGATAATTATCTATAATAAAAAACTTTAAACTGTCATCTTTCAACAAGAATATTTCTAGAAGTTTTTCTTCAACAGAAATAGTTTTAGAGGTTTTATTTTAATTTTTATCTGTTTCAATTTATAAATTTTAATATCTTTCTAAAAAAGAAATTACTAATAGTTAAAAATATATTACATTGTATAAAAAAATAGGAGTTAATTAAGTTTTTAATCCTTAAATAGCTTCTAATTTTTTAGACTCTCAATTTTTTCACAAATTTTAATCCTTCATTAATTTTTTTCATCACTTTTAATTTTTCTAAATTTTTTTCTCATATTTAATCTTTTATTTATTTTTATTGGTCAAAATTAACTTCACATATAAAATAAATGAGGAACTAAAAACGAATGAAGCAAGAATTAATTTTAAATAATAAAAATAAATAAGGGACTAAAAATATTAATAAAAAATTAAAAATTATCAAAAATAATTGTAGAACTCAAAATTAGAATTAAAAAATTTGAAGGGACTAAAAACTTAATTAATCCAAAAAACATAACATTACATCACAATATAAATTATTAATAATAAATCTAAAATATAATTTATATATTTAAAATATTTATTTATTCCTATAAAGATATGTATTTATTATACATTTTCATTATAATATATTTTATGTATTTAAAAGTATTTATTTATTATTTAATTATATAAAATAAATTTTTATTATATGTAAAACACAAATTAAAATACAAGTTTATTTGTCGTTAGTGGTGTTATTGTACTTTCTCCCTCATTTTGTTTAACGTTTTAGTAAAAAAAGATTATCTAATGGCATTTTAATTTCTTCTATTTTAATTAGTATACGTTTAGGCTTTTAAACCATTTTTATTAGAATTTAGCATTTTTCTTTTTTTTTAAAGTAATTATTACAATCAATGTATTGGATGTTAAATTCATTAAATAATGTGACAGTACATGCAAAAAATGTAATTATTAAGAAATAAATAAATAAACAATTTCTAAACAAAATTAAATATTAAATTTAATTATTGAGCACCAGTGTACTTATAATCAAATGTTAATCATTAGTTTATTTTCATTTTAACTCTTGATAAATTCACACCTTTTACGTATTAAAAAATGATTTTGTCAACATCAATTTTTGGAGTATTTCACATAAATAAATAAGGTTAAACTGTTTAGACTTTTGATCCTTGGAATGGGTATAGTTGAGTTCAATGATAAACACTTACGTAAGTTCCATTGTGTTTTATTAATTGAGAACTTGGCAAGAACACGTTGTCATTCATTGATCACTTGCTGCAAATTCATTAATGATACCTCATTTTATAATCATTCGATTTACTCATTCTCACCCTCCTAAAACTAATGTTAATTTAAAGTTATAAGCTGCAACATGTGAAATAAGAAGCGTCTAGTGGTTAGATATCTTGCGAATAAAAAAAACTAGTTTTTTCAAGTCAAAATATTGTGTTAGTTCTTATTTTCTCTAATCTAATTTAACTGCGAGATACTATTTGTGAATCTAGTACCCAACATATAGAATATAAAAGATAAACTTGTATCTAAATCATGATTTGAGACTTTCCTAACTCAGTCAAACATGCAATTTATATGTTCAACTCACATTAATTAATTTTGTTTTCTAGCCCAAAACGTGAGTTTGGTTTCTTCAATGTTCAAACTCATGAATGATATTGATCAAAATACACGTTTATCACTAATTATTATGGATTTTCTTTAAAAAAAACTATTTGAGTTGAGTCATTGCAATTATTTTTGCATTAATATATTTACAATTATCTTTATTTATCATCTGCAAAAACACATATTTTATAATATTTTTAAATTTAGACAGTATACAATTTTAATTTCCCAAGTTTATTTTAGTCAATTATGTTCCTACATTTTTAAAACTCGTCAAATTTTATTTTGTCATCAATTTTATTTTATCTAAAACTCTCAAAATATTAATTTATATCTAAAGATTTAGGGGTTTATGATGAACTTAGAATATAAAATAAATAATTTAAAAATTTTAGAGACAAAAATTAAGTAAAATTAAATTTGATAAATTTTTTTATAAAATATAAGATATTAGATAAGAATTTTAAAAAAGTAAAATAAAAATTGAGATTGATTTTTATTTAGAAGAAATTTGGACATGCTTAAGGAATTCTGTTATTTACTAACGAGTTTTATTAATCACATCGTATCAAAAAAATTTAGAGAACAAATCATATCAAATTGGTAGATCTAAAGATGGAGTATTTCCATTTAAATAATATACTTTTATGTATTTTTTTTAAATAAAGTATTATTATATCTTTAATTTATTCCTAGCTAACAAAATAAAATGTTAATTATAAACGCTAAAGATATTTTTTATTATACTTTTTTTTATTTTATTTAAAATGCATATTATTATTATTATTATTATTATTATTATTATTATTATTATTATATTTCTTATTTTTCTTTTTAAATTTCACTAAAACCAAAAAGTATGCACCCATTGAATATGGTTTTGTTAAATATATGGCTAAGATAAATTTTAAGTACTTTATGTTATTTATTGTATTTAATTTGGTTTCTTTTTTTAAAAAAATTTAGTCATTTATGTTTTTAATGCAATTTAAAATGGTCTTTCGAAGCAATGATTTTTTTATATTTTATTTTAGGTCATGATTTTGAATCATTTTTTTTTTTTGGACAAATTTGAGACATGAACTTATCTCATTATATTCACTTATATGAAAATTATATAACTCAATTGATATTTGAACAAAAAAAATCATAAATATGTTGACAATTGCTTGAAAAAATAAGTATCACAAACAACTGATAAATAATTTGATATTAAGATTTTTCAATTTTGTTGATTGTTTATTGGATTCATTTTTCATGAGATTTTAATCATGTTCATAGACCTATTTAGTTCATCAATTGAGTTTTATAGTTTTGACATACATAAATTTAATGAGATAAGTTTCACACATCAAATTAGTAAAAAAAAGGGGTTAAAATTAGGCTTTAAAATTAAAAATGTTCATTATTTTAGTGTTAGACAAGTGGCTTCAATAACTTAAAAGGGGTGAATTAAGTTTAATAATTTTCCTCTAATCAAATTTTAATTCTCTCTTGAAATAGAATATGCACACTTCATATGAATGAAGTAAAGAACAATTCAAATGATACTTCTTTAAAATAAGCAAAGTAACAATAAAATACAATAAATTAAAGTTTAGGGAAGAGAAAAATGCAAACTCAATTTTTATACCGGTTCGGCCATGCCCTGTGTCTACGTCCAGTCCTCAAGTTCTGAACCCCACTAACTTGTAAATTTCTTTTACAAATTCTGAACCCCACAGGAATACTCTTTCCTTATGTTCAGAGATCCTTACAAATCAAAAGACTCACTGTCTCTTGAACAACAATTGTTTTCTTTAAAGTAAGAAGAATATTTCTCTCTTGTAGAAAAGAATGTTACAAGATGAAGATCTTAAAGCAAGTGTCTAGCCAAGGCTTTCTTTTGAGAGGATAGGACAATTATTGTTCTGAAAAACTCTCTAGAAATTTGATCCCAAGTCACCTATTTATAGATTTTTGATGGCTTTTAAAAAACTAGTAAACAATTGTGACTTTTAGTAGTTATTTTTAAGATTTCCTCACTGGTAATCGATTACACAAATAGTTTTGAGGAGTTATGACTCGATTACAAACTTTTTGTAATTGATTACACAGTTCAAAATTCAAATTCAAAAGTTTGTAAAACTGTTTAAAACTTATTTTTACTTCTGGTAATCGATTACCAGAGAGAAAATCATATTTTCAAAAATAGAGTTTTACTTAAAAACTTTTGTAAGATGTTTTAAAGAATTAACCTAAGGCAAACCTGTACAATCTCTTTTAAGGAATTTTTTTAACATACTATAGACTAATTGTTCATCGTTTCTCTTGAATTCTTGATCTTGACTTTGATCAATCTTGAATAGCTTTCATCTTTGGCATCATCAAGAGCGCTTCATACAACGTATGCTTCTACATTTAGAATGACCATTTTAACCTATTTTAAAAATATAATATACTAAAATGAACAAAAAAACAAAAAGAGATTAAATTGAATATAATAAAAAAGTAAATGACTAAAATTGTATTTTAGTCCAATCATATCTGCGTCTAGTGTTTTTTTTTTCTCGCTCTTAATATGGCTTTGGTTACAACTTATTTAAGACTAATTATTTTTAATTAATCAAAAGTGAATTTTTTTGTTTTTAAAAAACATTTATTAATGTAGGCAAAATAACGTTTAATATCACCCGGTATACTCAATTTACTTGAAAAATGAAGTTATCGGTTCTAACCAAATTGTAGAAATATCTTACTAGCAAACAAATCCCTGTTGCAAGCGATAGACCACCTAATTGATTAACCAAAATATGTCATTTATTGTCTGGTTAGCCTAGCTAGTAGCTAGTTAATTTAGTTTTAAGATGATTCCTAGCAAATTCTCTAAAGTCACATCCTTTCATTTTCCCTTATGTTTCTAGGTTTTCTAGTGGTGATCCTTTATGAACTATTGAGCCTCCTCTAAAATTTAGAAAGGCCCACCGAGAGAATCACAAATCATTCACTTGAAATGGACATGTCCAAAATTAAATTATTTGCCAAAACAATAGTGAAGTTAGGATTTCGTTTTATAGTTTGAAATTACAAGAAGCAAGGAAGAATGATAAATAAAGTGATTAAACACAAGTGAATATTATGTTAAAGTTAAGATTGAATCATAAAGTATTATTTAAGTTTGATTTTTGGTAAAAATAATTCTTATCAAATTTTATTTACTTTTCGATCGAATTTCGAATTAGTCAAAAAAAAAATTTCATAATGAACTGGACAGTTAAGATAAAAAAGAAATCAGAAAGAAGAATGAAGAAATTAAAATGTTTGATCAATAGTAATAAGAATAATTCAAACATGAAAACCACCGGAAAGCAACTCATACAAAAAAATAAATGCTTATAATAAGGTTGCAAAAGTCACATATGAGAGGTCTTCGTTTTATAGTTTTATTATCTTAAGAAAATCTGCAATTGATAGTCAACATAGGTAGGATGAGAGCTCTAGTAGGGAAATAAGAGATTAAGAGGAGGATTTGATTAACCTGAGTGAATGAACAAAGAAAGATGAAAGTCATCTTGGCATGAGGTGGTGTTGTTTGTAAAGAACAACAGTTTTATTTATTGACCTCTTAGTCTGAAGAGGGTCCATTTTATCTTCTTCTTTTTTTTTTTCTAAGAAACAATCGTGTAGAACCTGCTATTTGTACCCCCTCTAAATGAAGAAATAATTAAGGAGGGATTAAAAAGAACAAAGAATCAAGTAAATCTAATTAACCATTATTGTGTTTTGATTTTTGAATGTGAAGATAGCAAATAATCTCCACTAAAGAATGAAAGTCAAAATTCAATATTGTACATCGTTAATTTGATGCACAGGAAATTCACACATTAGCTTTATTGCGATTCCATAGTTTATCACGATTGATTCAACATTTTTATTTGAATTTAACTATTTTGTTTCACCTGCTTTCAGTGAAGGGAAAACAGAACACATTCTTGGGGGTGCACAACTATCTTTCACATCCACAGACAATAAAATATGAATAATATATAATCTTGACTATCATATCCCCACCATCTGTTCCCCACACAAATATCCAAATAAAAAAACAATTAGTATCAGATTTTTTTTTCCGCACAAGAAAAGAAACATTAAATAAAAAATAGAAAAGTGTAAGTTAACGGGCTACATCTTTTTAATTATTTGGACAATTAACCATTCTTTTTAGATTTAGACTTATATAAGTTAAAGAGTATTTATGCAAATTTATTTATTTTAATTACCTCATTTAATTTTATTTTAAGATTAAATATTTTTATCTCTAATCATATTATTGTATTTGTTACCTAATAAATTTTTATTTTGTGTTAAGTATCTAATAAAACAATTTTTGTTTTATATCCTTAACATTTTATTTTACATTTTATTTTAGTTCTTGATAAATTAATAAATTTTTTATTTGTTCTCTAATAATTTAACAAATTTTATTTTAATTCTGACTAATAATAAATAAATAAATATAAAAACTAAATATAAAATTTACTATTTTATCATAGACTAATAATAAAGATAAGTGTCAACGATAAAAAATAAAAATATCATTTTATTAGATATTCAGGTAAAACAAAATATATTAAAGAACAAACGAGAAAAATGGATATTTACTAGATAAAAATATATTTAAGTTTTTATTTTATTAAAACACTCTTTTCTCTCTCGCAGATCGTCGTTCTCGTTCCCATGGCATCATCGAATCCGCTTGTCTTTTTCTTCGCACAGACCAATTGGAACAATCAAACAACCACCATCCACAATGTTGGAATACAGTTTAGCATGAAGCTACAATTTTTTATTTCTTGGGAACGTGTTAGCACAGGAGCTGTGGATACAGATAAAATTTTGGCAAGAAATTGATTCCATCGTCAGTATATGACATATTTGGGGGTGAAGGAGGGATGGTGAAAAAACAATCCAATCTAAAACTCATAAATGGAATCAATGGAACTCAGACTATGTTGTGTTGTCGGTAGATTCGTTTGTGAAGATTCGTTTCTTGAAGCAATTTGCCACAGCTCAAACCTAGGGTCATTTATTTTTGTTAGGCTTTAGCTTGTTTTCTTATAATAAAAAACTAGGGTTAGCCAAGTGATGAGAGTTTAAGCGTGTGTTTGATTGAACAATGTGGTGATCGTATCTCGCTTTTGTTTTTACGGTGTTGGTAAAAACCACTCCATTGTTGCTTCGAATTTTTTAATAAAATCACCGTGATTTTGGAGCTAAAATCAATTGTGTGATTGATATCCAAACATGCATTGAGTTGTTTGAATGAGATTTTAAATTCCAACCTCATTATCAGTATGTAGTTTGCACACACACAAAAACAAATTTGCTAAGGTTCACTCACTGGGCCAGTTGCACTGAATATCTAGTTGGTTCAGCACAATATGAAATAGTAGTGAGCAACAATGATTCTCGTGAAAATAAAATATGGCATAAAAGAAAATGTATGGATACTACCACCAGTTCATCTCGAATTGTTTATTTGCATGGAGATTAAAAACTACCTCAAAGCTAATCCATCCAATAAAGTGATGAACAATATATAGCACAAACATTGCAAGAGTATTCGATAAATTTTCAGTAAGCTGTGTTTGATCTCCATATCTATACATAACAAAATGATAGAAAGAATCGTTAATTTTATACCTACTTAATTATGTTTAGCATGTTTTAGAGCATAGATATAAGCTAGACTCACGAACTCATAGACAGCGAAACTTATAAACAAATTAAAGGCGACATTAAGAATAA
Source organism: Glycine soja (assembly GCF_004193775.1). Lineage (NCBI taxonomy): Eukaryota > Viridiplantae > Streptophyta > Magnoliopsida > Fabales > Fabaceae > Glycine > Glycine soja. The sequence continues at coordinate 49,637,718 of NC_041019.1, read as the reverse complement.
AGAAGTTTAAAACATGCATAAATTACACGTAGTTTTATCATGATTTTGAAAAAGAAGAGAACGTACACAGAATATATATATATATATATTCTGTGGGCGTTCTCATCAAAACCAATAGAGACGTCCAATAAAAGAAGGCAAAAAGATTTTTAATGGCGACAAAGCAAAATGTAATAGGCTAAAACTATATCCTCATTCTCTTTGGCCTGACGATTCCAATTAAATTAAAAATATTGGCATAGGAAAACTCCCTTAGAAGTGGTGGAGAAAAGGAAATGGGAGCACGAGGAAGCCATGGTCCCTCTATTATTCTAGTTTTTATTTTTATTTTATTAGTCCTCATTATTCTAGTTAACAGAAAGGTTAAGGATTTATTTATCTAATATTCTGATATATCACCTAATATACATATGGGATCGAGGTATATAATGAGGAAGTGATCTTTATATATAAATGAGCAAGATTCATACCCATGCACACATACAAATTAATTAATAAGTGTATAGGATTAGGACAAGCTCATGTGGTTTAGTGAGAGTGAAAATAACTCTATAAATAGGCTCTCATTTAAAAATAAATTCTAGAAATCATTTCTATTATAACTCTTAAAAATGCTACAATTCAAAAATGAAAATTCAGATTTATTAAGTAAGAATAGACATCATTCTTAATACATCTTACTTTGAGGGATGTTCTTACAACCGGGAAGATAGGGCTTTAATTTGATGAATTTAACACTATCTAAATGCTAGCTTTCAATTGAAAGATTTAGGATTTAGGCCTAATTTAATGCACTTTTATATATTATTGACATTATTTTTAGTCTACATAGTACTTAAATTTTTTTCAATGTATCTCTCACATCTAACACTTTATGTTAGATTTCCAACACACGTATATATTTTGTTCATCTTATTATTATTATTAGTAAATGTGAATTCTCCAACAATCGACATAATTGAATTGGATTTTTTTTTTCTTTGATACTATCCAATTGAACATCCCAGCAAGTTGCTTCTATTTCTATCTATATACGCCAATTGAATATTTAATTATGTAATTAGTTCCTTGCTTTCAATTTGATTTCGTGGCATATTAGGTCTTCACGCATAATTGTATAGTACGTATGACTCAAACCCCACATCAAGATTGGTGTCCATTATATCACTTCCACTTATGGAGAGAGGAGTCGTAGCATGCACTAACTACAATTAAAAACAATATTTCATGCATCATTCGTTTTCTTATTCAGCTTTCCATGGCATTCTCTAATAGAAGAGTCCATTATAAAAAGACATCTCGTGTTATTCGTTGTTACCAAACCAACCCCTAAGGCCCTAGCTAGCTATTTTCTTTCTTTCCTCATCACCGGGAAAAGATGGGAGTGGCTTTTTATTTGGACACCATTGTCGTCCCTTTGAGTCTTTTCATCACAGTAGGTTACCATGCCTATCTTTGCCACACCATCAAGAACAAACCTTCACGTACAACTTATGGAATCAGTAAGCATAGAAGGACAGATTGGAGTCTCAACTTAAATCAGGTAATTGCATAGATCAGTTGTATATGTAATATGCTTATACATGGAATAGATTCTCAGAGTGTTTGATTTCATTTTTCAAATATGATTTTTCACGGGTCAGAACGTGATCTTCAGAAATTAATAATTATAGCTTTCACATCTCATGCATAATTTTTTCATTCTCATCGAGTTTTCAAACACGCAATACTAGACATTGATTCTCATCTTATCATGTTAAAAAAATTTGTTTATCTTTTTCTTGATGAATATTTACAAATTTTGATAATTAAAGACACAGCAATTTAAAGCTTATAAAGAGAGTAATAGATATAAAACTTTCACTCACTTATTCATGAATTGGGCAATTGGAGCTTCAATGTTTCTCAGATATTTGCCTTTGTCATAGTGCAGGGTGATGCCAGCAAAGCTATGTTGACAGTGCAAAGCTTGAGGAACACTCTTATGTCCACAATACTCACAGCTACTATAACCATTCTTATTAACTTGGGTTTGGCAGCTTTGACAAATAACACCTACAATGCTAGCCATCTTTTTAGCAGTGGATTTTTTGGGTCAAAGTCAGATAAAATCTTTGTTTTAAAGTATGGATCAGCATCAATTTGTTTGGTGATGAGCTTCATGTTCAGCTCTATGGCCATAGGATATCTGATTGATGCCAATTTTCTGATGAATGCATATGGGGAGTTCTTGTCTGGGGGTTACACACAAACAATATTAGAAAGAGGGTTCACCTTAGCTCTTGTAGGTAATAGGGTGCTTTGTGTTGCTGTTCCTTTGATGTTATGGATGCTGGGTCCAGTGCTAGTACTTTTAGCTTCCTTGGTGTTGGTTTTTGTGTTGCATGAGTTTGATTTTGTCTGCAAATTCCCAGACAACAATAAGCAATGTACCACTGTAAAATAGCCTAGCTAGCTAGAGCAATATGTATATATTCAGAGAGAGAGAAGTCGAATTGAAAAATCTTGTTGAAGTTTGAGATGTATGATCAACTTTATCTTCTAACAACTGACCAATATGTGAGTGAGCATTTCTTTTTGGTGTTCATGTGAATGGGATTGAAAATAATTTACAAGCTATATTTTCCATATTCTGATATTTTTTAAATTCTTTTTATATTAATATTTTTAGAGTTTAATGTTTATATACTGACGATATAAAATAATTTTATATTATTATTCAACCACAAATCATTATTTAAATTATTTTAAGATAATTATTTTAGACGTCAACAAATTTATTGTATATAATAGATTATGATTGAATGATTGTAAAGCTTTTTACCCTGTTAATGTATAAAATCCTTTTATTCATGTTTTTATTACATCACTTATCATCTAATCTTATTACACATTTCCTTTTCTTTTCTTTCTATATACATCTTTCCTTTTGTATAAAATGATGATGTATAAATTTATTGTATAACTAGCATTTCTTAGAAAACAAAATGAGGTTGAGGCAAAAGGGCTCTTACTCTAACTTGAGCCTTAAGCTGAGTGGCGAATCCACACTTACTTGAGGGTACATATACTAGATAGGATATCGAGTATTTATTCAATCCCACAACCAAAGTAACATACCGGATAGGTATTAGGCCGAGATAGTTGATACCTACCTATTCGAAGTCACGCAAGGTAATGATCACATTTACTAGTAATTATGAAATTAGGGCACCTAATCTTACTTAGAAGACGGATTACCTAGATGGTAATCAGTGCACACAAATCCAAGGTTCAAGGCCTAATAAGTTTGGTATAAAAAGAGTAGAAGCCTCATGTAAAAATCATTATTTATTAAATGTATATTTATTATCTGCATTTATTATTCTAGGCTGAATTCTTACTTGAGTATCGGAATATCTTTTGTAAATATCCTCCTTTCGAATCACATTGTTAAAATGAAGTGATGAAAGAAAAAAAATAGCAAGAAAGGAGTAGTATTTGATCATATTATAACAGAAATCGTACACATGCATCTTCATCTTCTCGCCTTTAATATATATATATATATTTTGTCTCTCTTAATTTCTTATATTTGAACTTTGTACCTATTTTTTCACTCCTTTCATTATAATAATTATTAATTTTATTTTTTAAACAAATTATTCCCTAACTTAGGTCTCCTAGATCTACCATTGTTTAAGCCTATGTAGATTTGTGGATGATTTGATAAATAGCAGCCCCCAAATTTGCCCGGGCCAAAGTGTTCCCTCTTTCTTTCGAAAAATAAAAGTTAAAAAACTATCTCAGCTAAATCAATCTCATAATTTTTAATATAGTATAAATACAACTTTATAAAAGATGGCTCACCAACTGTTCTAGCAGTGCTCCTTTGGAGGAAAAAACATAATTGGAGTCAACAAGTTGTCCCAACTAAGCCAACCTCTTGATATTAACTTTAAATAAATTGTAATAAAATAAACATTTATAAAAGAAGTTCTACCGAGTACGTACAACCCGTCCCACCTTAGGTATTCCTTCCTTTCTCACTAAGAATATAAGTTGACTAGTTGTCACAGCTGATAAATCAATCTTACAATTTAGATTGACAAATAACTATAATAATAAATGCAAATTAATTTATTTTTTTCGATACTTGGGGAAATAAATGCAAATTAGTTTATAAAACAAGATTAGATAGGATAACAAAATTCGATTTGTAACATGCTCACGTGTATTATCATTTAAAAAAAATCAAGCAATATAGACTCAAAAGAATAAAGGATATATTGATTATTTTTATTTTCTATTTCTAATTAGTTTATTATCTTTTTATAATTACGATATTATATATATCATCCAAAAACCAAGCCTAGACGAATTAAAATACAACTCACATAATGACCCAAAGCAAATGTCTCAAAGCATTGGAAGGGGATTCTATATATTTGCAACCCTATTTTCTTTTTGCATTCTCTGTATATTTTTTTATGATAAAAATATTTTTTGGGCAAACTAATTTTTAAAACGTATTTTTAGAAAAGTATGACTCAATACTGCTTTGACATTGTATGGAATGGGTGGAAATACACTGTGGGTGAGCAATTAGCGGATGCTACAGAGATTTTCAGCAAATTACAAATGCAGGTCACTCTAGAATACACTTGTAAATATCTTTTTTGTAGCCAGCTTGCGTGTGGCCTTTATTCATTGTTATAATAAGACCAATCTATGTAATCTTTGTATTTTTTACAGGACCTTGTTCGGTACTACTTTTACTCTTCAACAGGTATATATTAATAAAAATTTCTTTGTTGCTAAAAACTTCTTTAACAATACGAAAACTAGTTTCCATAATATAACTATAGTAATATTTAAGAAAATTAGTTTTCGTAATGTAGTTATGTTATAAGATTACCGAAGGTAGTTTTCGTTATGTTTGCAACTTGCAAGGAAGAAAAGTGAAATTAACTAGAGAAGGGGATGTGGGTGAAGGAAAGTTAATGAAGGAGATGATATTGAGAAGGAAAAGAGAAAGGAAAGGGGGTGGAGAAGGGCATTTTGAGTATTTTAAAATTGTAAAAAAATGTGTGAAGAAAAAAATGAAGACTACAAAGAGAAAGTGCCTTATCCAACCTATCCCACAAAGCCCAATCACTGAAATGTCTACCTATTCTGTTAGTCACAAGTCTTAAAACTAAATCAAAGGGTCAAGCCTAAATCAAAGTATATTGATGCTTGACCCAAATTAGTGTAAATACCAATTGAACTCAAATTATTGAACCAACCCAAAGTACAGATAACTTCCAGACCAAGATTAAAGTAAACAAATTAAACTCAAATCTATGAGAACCTAATAAACAGAAAAGTGGATGTTACCCTGTGAGAGTGAGCATGTGTTCTATCATGAGGGAGAAAATAAAAGAAAGTGTAAGATTGAATGAAGAAAGTTATCACTTTTTAGTGAATGTTAATTGTTCCTATTTTTTTTTCAGCACATTTTGCCCCCACCTTTTAAAATATTGAAAATTCTGTCCTCCCCTCATATATATGTTAAATTCCAAACAAGGTTAACACTTCTTCGCAATTTTGAACCGCCAATAAAAACACGTATTTAAAATAAGGGTTTTTAACATTGTGATACCACTATCCATGAGTTTTATTTTCTCTTTCACAAATGGTATCCTCTTCATCCTCTTATTTTCAACGCACATACCATCACAACAAAATGAAATCCTAAATATATCACAAATTCACAATCCCTTCTTTGTCAACACTGATTCATTTACGAACTTGATATTTCACAGATTCATCGATGATTGGTGATGGTGTAGCCACTCGTGAAGAAGGACAATGATCGTGACAACGAAGGTGCACTTTTTTTCTTCTTCTCCCTTCATAATTTGATCCACTTTCTCTCTCATTTGTGATTAGCATTTTTTTGTTTATCTTCGTTAGCACTGCATCAATCTCTTGCGCTTCCATATTTAAGTTTCATTTCCGGCCACTTTTGAATGCTAAAGTAGGGTTCACGCAGTTAGATATCTCAAAACATCCTTGTATTGAATCTTCTTTGACTTTCCTAATTGTCTCTTGTTTGATCTGATTTTGGGTTGAGGAACCGATTATTCCCCCTTTTTAGGAATTAAATCAAAGGAGTTTGTTCTTAAGGAGGCTAGGAGATGTTCACAGATTACATTTCTCTGTCTCATAAGTTTTAAAACATATGCTTTGAGGGTGTGTGTCTGTGACACCTAAAAATACATAGGATGGGAAGGGCAAAGGGATTTTGGAATTTGAGATATTTAGGATCACATTTTATTGTGATAGTATATGCATTGAAACTAAGAGGCCACCATATGTGAGGGAGAGAAAACAAAACTTATTAATAAGAGTAATTTTTACTTGTCATTATGTTAAAAACATTTATTTTAAATATGTATGTTTAGTGACGATTCAAAACTTTCATAGAATCTTCAGTGATCAATTCTCCGGGCAATAAAATACAATTCAGCCTATTAGTTTATTATTAACAATAAGATTATTTTCTATTTTTAATTTATTTTATAAATAAATTTATTCAATTTTAAAAATGATTGTATAATGTATGTGGAACTTTGATAAATGACGTTTTGTGCGTGTGTTGCTGTTACACTTCACATTTTTCTAACTAATTATGAAAATCACTCAAGCGAGATACATAACTATTTGTACAAGATAATAAAGATAAATGGCCTTTTATTTTTTTAAAAAAAATTTAATTTTATCATTTATTTTATTTTTTTTAGTTTAATTTGTTTTCATCTATTTAAGATTGACGTCGTTAATAATTTAAAAACTATTTCTTTTTGTTAAAAATAAAAATGAAAGGAAATGGAAGAACACTGAAATAAAATATTTTTAAATAATTAACAATATTAATTTTAAATAAATTGAATGACTAAATTGAAAAAAAAAGATAAAAATCAAATTAAATTAGAAAAATATAAATGACTAAATAATTTTTTTTTAAAAATAAACTTTTTAAAAGATAAAGATGCAAAATTTAAAAAAAAAACCCAAATAGTTCCTTTAGCTTTCGAATTTAAATTCATTTTCTTGACTTCGAGACAATGCATCCATGTGTCCCACAATGTAGAGTCATTGGTAATTCCATTAATCTTGAACCAATACAATGTGTAGGTGGACACCTAGATTAAGAACAAGCAGAACTGCAGAAGCGAGTAAAAATTATGGCATGTCTCAAACAAAAAAAGATGTTTGCCACCAATCTATTCAAAGATATTTGTCATTGATGCACTAAACTATGGCATGTCCGTCTTTTATATTGTTTAAAAAATATATTGTTATCCTATTAGACGTTGCTATCAAAGATGATAAAATGTACTCAAACTCTAAGACATTCGCAACAATATCCATAAATAATTAGGTAAGATAAATACTTGTTTGTTGGGAATGACTTCAAAGCACATATTTATTCAAAAAAAAAAGTTAATGGAAATGAATATGGATATGAGTACTATAAAATCCATCCTGTCCCCTTATGTAGTTATTATATATATTAGTTTAATTAAAATACTTTATGTATATATTACTAATTATTAATTAATAATAATTGGTTGGAAACCTAAGTTTTTATTGATGCATAATTTGATATGTCTTTATGTGAATTATGGATCAATGCTTTTGAAAAACATTATAGATTGAGTTAGATTTGATTTTGGAACTTGTTCTTATCTACACCAAATATCATGTAAAATTACCATAATACGTTTTTAGTGCTTGAAATTAAAAATCAAGATAAATCATATTTCATTTGATAAATTTTTCTTTATTTTATTATTATTAATCATAACTTTTGATTTTTTTAATTGCTAGATAAATTACGTATATAAAATTTAGTTTATAAAGCATAACTCCTTATAAAAAATGTAATATATAAAATTTAAACACAATTATATACATAAAATTTAATATAAGTCATATCAAAATATAAATGAATCCAAACGTATATTTGTTTACCCCACACGTCTAGGTGTCATTAAACAAGTACTTCATTTTAATATACTTGGTTGTTTTTTGTTTTGAACTAGCTATAAAATTGTTCATATAGAGTACCATCCCATGTAGAATATATAATTATAAATTAATTAGTTTCAATGTATTTTTTTTTTTTGCAAGTTTTAAAGAATACCTTCACATGGTGTTGAAGTTTCTAATGATTATATTAAATGATTAAAATATTATATTTAAAAATAATTTGTTTGATAATTATATTTATAGTATTGCTTTTTATGACTTATATTTGAATATTTAATGTTATGTTTGAATGATTTAAAAGTGAATTTTCAATTTAGTTATAGTATTTATTTTAATTAATACCTTTTGCATTGATTTGTTAAATTTATATATTGGAGCAAATATGAATATATAGGTATTCAATGAATATGAGAATAAAGTTATTATCCCTACATGTATAAGACCAAATACAAGTATTTTATTCAAACACATGTACAAAGATATATACTATAGTACCTTAGCCAGATTTATCCATTATCATTCCTATCCACTACTTTAAAATCTTGTAAAATTCAAACTTTTCTTTAAAAAAAATCTTTTAAAAAAACAGTACTTTAGCGTATGCATTTTGTAGAATTAATATTTCTTTGGATATGATTAAAATTTATAATAAATAAATTATAATATATAAAATATATTTTAGATCTATAATAACAATTCAAATTATGATATAAATTTCTTTTTAAATTAATATAAATAGGTAATTAAAATATCTAGTATCTATACAAATAAAGATAAAAGAACGCTAGCTTGATATGAAAGAGAAAATTTCAAACTAGTTGTGAAACTAGTATATAAAATATAATTTCCAAGAAAAATGAAAGAGTGTGTTGAGAATGTCTAATTGAGAGAGTCAAGAAACTCAAAGTTACATTCTCTATACCTAAATTCATAGTATAAGAATAGATGCGAATGTCTTTTTATTTATTCGAAAATGTTATTTTAAATACAATTTTAGATTTATACTTTTGAATTCTACGTTAAATTAATTTTTCGCAAGTTTTTATAATTTTAAACATGTTTTTTGCTGATAAATTATATACAAGATACTTTTTATTCATATATATATATTATCAGAATTTTAAACTGTCCGTATTATATACAAGATACTTTTTATTCATATATATATATATATATATATATATATATATATATATATATATATATATATATATATATATATATAAATCTTCGATAAAATAGAAATAATGAATTGGTTCCTAAATATATCATTAATTATTAAATATTATATAGAAAATACATAATATCACAGAGAAACACGTTTGATTTTAAAAGAATTAAATACTTAAACCTAAGTTAAATTTATTATTTAAATAAATTATAAGTCTTCTATAAATTTAAAATTTCTCATTCTGTAAATTAAGTTCTTTTATATTTTTATATGAAAAACATTTATAAACTTTTTATGTGATAGTTACATTTTTTTAAGCATTTCTACCGTCCACACCGATACATGTGTGTCTCATTCTAATCAATGTTTAGTCAATATCTTAGTTTTCACATCTTAATTTTAGATTTTTCTTTTCAGTCGAATTTTAACATTTTTTCGAGCACACGATACTACCATACCTCTTTATACAAGATACGACAACATCCCACGCCATGCCTATCCAAAACCAGAGTAGAGTAGGCCAAAGATAAAGACACGTTTTGTAATGTTGCTTAATTAAAGTTTTTTTTATGCACAAGATGAGGGAATTTTAATTTAGTGCCAAAATAACAACTCATAACATAAAATAATAATCCTAAAAGTTTTGAAGACATTTGGAAAAAACATTAAATTCATTTGTCTCAAATGGAATTACAAACAATAAAATGAGGGAGAGTATTTTTATTTTATTTTTTTCAATTTGGTGGTAAGGATTTTCAATTTAATATTATGTCACACAAATCATCTAATAAATCAACAATTTTATAGTCATTAAAAAATAACCCACATTTTTCATCTGCAACCAACGATTCCTAGTTGTTGCAGCCTTATTTTATGTTTTTTATATTATAAGAGAAAAGTATAAAAAAAACTATTCAGCAAGGTATTTTTCAATTATATATTTTTATTCAACTAATAATTGCTACACCTCATTTTCAAAAATCTGATCTAACCTGGATCTTATATGAACTAAGTTATAGATGTTTATTAAATGAACGAACCATTTTGATCTGTTTTCTTTCCTAATTATCTATATCGAAAAATATTTAAGTTTTATTGTCTCATTATTTGAAGTACAATTTATATATCTATTGTATAAATTCATTTAATGTCAAATCACGTCAAGCTAAACACAATATCAATATTCTACCAAACTGGTAACATGAAGAATTCACACATAACAATTACCATAATAGGATTTAGAATTATAGTGATAAAGAAAAGGAACACAAAAGAGGAATTTGAACCATATGGAAAATAAATTAAGATTCAAGACCGCACCGTTCAATTCAAAGAATTCAACTAATTAACCTTTTTTCCTCTCGTGTGTGCGAACACACATTGTTGTTAAAGATATAACACTAAAATTTGTTGCAAAAAGAGTGTACAATTATTAACCTTGCATATAAATAGATGGACATCCGTGATAGTACTGGCACAACCCTTGGTACCTCTAAGAGATCGACTTGTCCCTACTTAAACAAAACGTTATCGAGAGTGGACCAAACCAAAATTTCAATAGTTTTTTGTCTAGTTAATGCTAGAAAAACTGAAAAAGATTGTCAACATTTTCTTTCTCAATTTTTCTTTTACGACATTTATTGAATGCTGATTTCTGAATAATTTTTATCTTTGTACTTCATCCAAGAATTTCCAGCCACGTTTCACAGTTTGTCTGCTCTCTCTTTTATATACGTTGAAACAGTTTTATTATTTGAATTTTAAATAATTTATATCGTATGTAATATTATATATATATATATATAAATATAATTGTTTTGATTTTTTTTTACTTTTTTTTACACATGCATCTCAAAAATATTTCTCTAGAATTAGAGACAACAATCCCATTTTAATTATACAAAAATCGTTTTCTTTGTGAAAAAGAAGACCCCACCACTTTTATTTGCGGAATTGGGTTAGCACGAGGGATTGAAAGGGAAAAGATTGGCATTTAGATATTTGAATTTAAATATGATCACCTCCTAAAAGATCCACGCCCCCCTGTTCACCAATGACCACTATTTTCCAACAACCCTAAAAGTTGATAATAATTTTGGTGTTTGATGATGAAAGTTTAGTCTTGCATAGATAAAAATATATACAGATAAATAGATAGAGAGAAAAAGACCTAAACAAATAAAATATAAAAGTGTGAGAGAAATAAAATTTAACTACACATTTACAATAAATAGTTAAAATTAGATTTTTAATTAAAATATGATTCTTACGATGAACTATTTCAACCACGTTTCATTTTCTTACTATAATACTCTCTCTCTCTCTCTCTCTCTCTCTCTCTCTCTCTCTCTCTCTCTCTCTCTCTATATATATATATATATATATATATATATATATATATATATATATATTCCAAACGCATCTCCACTATGACTCTGCTTTTCCTTTTCACACTTTATTTTGCTCTCTTTCCTATTAATTTCTCTTTAGTGACGAGGGGTAGATGATATTCAAAGTCTATCAAAAGCTAGGTTCTGGCTTTCTGAATAATGTGTAAAGTACTCTAAACCATGCCATATGTTCACATATACGACATAGAGACCAGCCATGACGAAGGAAAGTCATTCCGATTTCATTATTTACACTTTTTTTTATCGGCTACAACACAGTTACACGTTGATGTTATTTACTCTAGCTGATAGAATATTTATCATGTCTATAAAAGAAATAAAAAAATGCTACCTATACACTCTTTAACACATTATTTTAATACAATTTTCACTATATATATACTATAATTCATTCATAAAATTGTGTGATATATATACCTTATTTAATGAACTTTACTTATAATTTTATAATTTGTAATATTTATTATTAAAAAATTAATATTTAAAAAATATTTTAAAAGGATTGTGTGAGAATACTATTCAAGAAATTAATATGTCTCTAATGTATGTGCATAGACATACATACATTATCCTAGTAAAGACTAATTTCTAATACATGTGTGTATACACACATCATCATCAACAAAAATATAATTTAGCTCTATTAACAAAGTATGTTTCATGCATACATATAATAAAAAATTCAACCATAGTCAGAATACTTAAAAAAACCTAATTATTTTGTTTTATCAATTATTTCCTGTTTCTTGGCTTTTTGAACATATGTAGCAGTATTGATTAATTAATTATCACAATCATTTTATACAATTAGAAACTTTGAAATCCCCCTAAAATAAACTTTGAAATCCTGTATTTAATTTGTTCCTTGAAACGGTATAGTTATTCTTTCTCTAGATATATAGCAGGTATAAAGCACCTTGTTAATATTCCTTTTTTCCTCCTCTAGACCTGAGAGTAAATAGAAATATTGTTTTTTTTTTACGGGAAATAGAAATTGTTATCATTATTAAAATTGGATGCTCCTTATAATTATAAATCTTTTTAAAGTCATTTACCTAGCTAAATTATTCAAATCTTTAATTTTGAACAAACTTACACTTTAAAGGTTCACATAGCGCATTAAGTGATGATGATTGTGTTTTTTTTTTGTTAGACATCACTAGATTAAAACAAATTTCTAGCGGCAATAATATTTTTAAAAAAAAATCAACTTAATACTTTTAGTCGAGTTAGAGTAACCTCTCGTTAATTATATTTAGAGTTGTGTAAACAACATAATTTTTTAACACATTCTTTATTATTGATTAAAATTAATTAAAAACTATAAAGTCACAAGTAAAATTCATTAAATAAAAAATGAGACTTGCACTATTTTATGATTTTCAATAGTTTCAGTTAATAACAAAGATTGTATTTAAAAGAGTGTATGTGTGTGTGTGTTTTTTTTTACAGAAAAGGAGTGTGTTAGATAGTATATTACTAATATTTCTCTTAAATTTTTGCATGCTGAACGTATTAAAATATTAGGAAAAATGATATTTTCAGAAAGAAACAATGGATGCCATAACAACGACTACATTAAAAACAATAGATGTAGATGTTTTATAAGGACTAGTGAATGACTCTTGATCACATATATATAGTTTTCAGATTTCAGACATACATTAATTTGACGATAATCGTCAAAGCTCTATGCTATGGAAGATAATAATAAACTTCACCTAAAATCCTTGAGAAGAAGACCTGACAAAAAAAATATCGGCGATGTATGACCCATGTATACACACGCATAGATTATATAGGAAGGAGTGAATCTTTTCATTTGATTTTTTCTTTTTTGTTTAAGTGAAAAGCAGTGCATGTATAGTCGTTAACAAAAAAGCATGCT